>NC_142704.1:6875443-7539077 GCF_029339155.1 Prunus mume | reverse complement strand
ACCCGGATAACGAAATCGAATGCCGGCACGATTCTGATCTGTTCTCGACCTTTCTGGCCTCAATTCGGACCTTCCCAGCCTGCAACTCTTCCCAGAACTTCCTCCCCACTTCCCAAGCAACCTTGGCCGGCTTATAAAGCTGGGAATCGAATGTTTTCGGGTCGAATACTAAACCCGAGACGATATTAGACTCGCTGGGTCGACTCTGAGTCGGCTGGTACGAGTTTTGTGAAACTTGTTCGAGAGGTCGACTTGGGGCGTCTTTTTCTTCAACGGCTTCCTTGCTCTGGAGCCTGCTGGGTCGAGACAAGGGGTCCTGAGAGATGATACTGAACCCAGTTCTCAACACAAAGGGGATTTCCACTGTGACTAACAGTAGGTACAGAAGACCAATAGCAATCAGAATCTGAACCGATCTTTGCCTGGTTAGAGAGAAGAAGGTGCCGAATCTGTCCAATTTGGCCCTCCTCATCCCCAATGTTATAAAACTCAAAAACCCTACAATTTACGAGCAAGCAAACTGCTTTCCAACGGGCAGAGCAAAAAAACAGATTTTGAATTCTGGGTTTTGCGAAAAAATGAGTCTTTGATTCAAATTCAAGAGTTAGTTAGAGAACCAGAGGGACGGGTCAGCAAACTTGCAACACAGACGCGTAACGAAAGAGTTAAGGAAGAAGTAGTAAGAGGAGGAGGTGTTTGGGTGATTTTGATTTCCAGGTCGGTGGCGTTTTAGCTTTTTCCTGGAAGATCAGAAACAAGTTTTTTTTTTCTTTTTTCTTTTTTGTTTCTGTCGTTCTCCAATGGAAACTTGAAAACAAAAAGTGGTGCTCCGGTTTAAAACGGAATTGTGATTGAAATTGAAATTTGAAGAGACGTTTTTTCGATGCGAAGCGAAAATTATTAAATAATTATTTGTGTGCGGTGGTGGGGTTGGGATCTGCTGGTAATCAACACTACCCGCCACTTCGCCGGTGAGTCCGAGGCAGAACTCTGGACAGCAAACACACAGTAAACCCTAAAGTTACCCTATATAGTTTACTAGAGTATTTATCCACAATCAAAGGAGTGTTGGCAAAAAAATCTATAACGAAAGGAGTAATTTGTTAATTAAGATATTGATTATGCAAATTATACCTAAATTATATCTAAATCATTTATCCATTTTGAGTGTATTAATCTCAAACTCCTTCAATAAAATAAAATAAAATCACAAAACCTTGTATCACTAACAAGAATATTTATTTACCAATTCAATTAGTTGGCACCTTGTTTTAGGGTTTAGGGATAACTTTAATACAAATTTATAAATAAACCCAATTATAGACATGTATTTATAAAAAAACTCAAGGAAACACACCCAAAATCAACCCCAAAGTCCTTTTTGGGTGTGTTTATAAATGGGTTTTGAGTGTGTGTAATGATGGGTTTTGGGTGTGTTTATAAAGTGTTTTGGGTGTTGGATTTTTTTATAATTTCAACCTCCATTTTGGGTGTTTTAGTGAAACTCCCTAATTTTAAATCATGAAAGTTTTCTGTGTCAATTTTAACGATAAATACTTAGATGCAATAAGATAATATTGTTTAGATGTAAAAGTGTTATTATGCGTGTTATAAAATTGCTATTCCAGTTTTATGAAAATCTGTCTTCAATTTTACACCTAATAAAAGATAGTAAAATTTTATTTCTGAAAAAGTTAAAAGACATATCTAGATCCCTTTAGAAATAAATTTTTTTTGAATATTATTCGTTCTTTTACTCTTCTGACTGTCATCTTTCTCATCTTTATCTTTTGCCACTTTTATAATGTGCCATGCACTACCAACAATTTTTAACAGCTAAAAGTAATGAAAAGGTCACGATCAGAATTGAGGGCACAATAGAAACAAGAAGGAAAAAGGAAAAAAAGGGCCGTTAGAACAGCGTAGGAGGCTACACGAGGGTGGAAAAACAGCAAAGCAACCGTTGGGATGGTGGAGCATCTCCTTTTTATTTTAGGAAAATACTGCCCTACTCAAGTAAGTAAAAACTTCTATATTTCTATCAATATTAATGTGATAAATGTACATAAGGGTTTTCTTTTTGTGTTTTTTATAAAGAATTTTTGCGTATGTATAAAATTGTGATTCACAGAAGGAAGAGTATCTCCTTACAGGTAAGGAGGCAAATAGTATGTCCTTTATTTTACTCTCACGTGTGAGACTTTATAAATCACTATTAGATTAGATTAAACTGAATTAATTAACTATATTAATTAGCTTGTCTTTCTCATCATGATTAATGAATCTATTGGGATCTTTGTTGAAAGGTCCGCCTGTGATTTTAAACACCTCATTTTTAGGAGAAACTTTCCAAAACCAATCCCTCTGTTTTTCATCCTCCTCCTCCTAAAAATTTATAGTCCGTATTATGTAGCTGTGTTTCTATGTTGAATTTCATAGCCATTGTCAGGGTTCTTAGAAATTCATGGGATATGTCTTGCTCATATTTCAATGTCTATGAATATTGAGGATGGAAATAAAATTACCATGATTACTGATAGAAATATAACAGTCATAATATAGTCGTTACTATCGTAGAGTTATTTTATCACTAAATTCAGAGTTAACTGATGATATAGTTAAAACTAGGAAATGAGAGTGAGTTAAGTCGTCTTTGCATAACTTATTATGCTCTGATTTGTTATAAAACTTCCACTTTGATCACTTTGTTCTAAAAATTTGTTTTTTAATTAGGTATAATAAGGCCTTGATTAAGGTAAATACCAAATAGGTGCACTTTAATTAATTACCAACTGACTAGGGACGTACGGGAAATATTTGTTTCTTCAATTACACAAAAGCGATTTAGAAAAAAGTTACTTCTGTAAATGGTAAACCTATTAATTCCTAACTAACTTTTGGGAGAGGACAAGCAAGTCCCTCCAATTACACATAGAGAAGAGCACGACAAAGACTAATATGTTGAAAGCCTCCCTTTCTCGACCGGGTGGGTGCAAAGGCTTTTTGGATGAATTGAAGAGAGTGATGTCAAATGAATTGACTTGGCAAAAGGAGACATCATATACATCACTTATTTATATGCTCCTTTCTCGATCGGGTGGGTGCAAAGACTTTTTGGATAAATTAAGAGAGTGATGTCAAATGATTTGACTCGGCAAAAGGAGACATCATATACACATCACTTATTTATATGCTTTGTAGATAACGTAAAAATTAGCGATGTAAATAAGGTGCTTAATTAGGTACTTTACATTAAACTAATTCAATTCAAAACTTCACGTTGAAGTTGAAGGAGACTCCTTCAATAAAAATATGCTTAAACCATCTCATGGGTTTATAAATACACAATCTAGATACCATGTAAGTTGTAACGTTCTCTTTTTTTTTTAAGTTTCTTGGCAACCTCATGCATACCCACCACACAAGGACAACAAATGAGGTAAACTATTTCATCACATATCATATATTATGCCTTGATATTCCATGGTTCATTTCAAGTTATTTCTTGGGTTTGTTTTTTAATTTTGTCAAGTTGGAAAGTTGTTTTCATGATCCATCTCTCTCTCTCTCTCTCTCTCTCTCTCTCAAAACTTAGTTTGCACAGTTTTGATTGATCTTTACATATATATGGACTCGATCTGTGGAGAAATATATGGCATGAAATATTCAAAGATCACCAACCTTAATTTATAACCAAATGGGGTATGTCTTTTGTTTTCTTAGTCAGAGAAGTGAGAGTTAGACACGTTTCATTTAGTATAAAACTTGATGAATGATGTTATTACGCATGGACTCACGTTGGCAATTAGACAATATAGGAGTTTGAATAGAGAGAAGTAAATAAAAGGGAAGGTTTTTTTTATTTTCTATACAAATAATATTCTGCTTTAATCTAATTTAAACTACGGAGAAGGAGATTCATACTCTGATACAGAGTGGGCAGCATATCCTCTATAGTCAATTTAACTAAGTCCATATCTGCAAATAAAAGTGAAGTTAAACATGTATGTGATATTTTTTTGTCGACAAAATGATATTCTAAACTAGATTTTAAACTACTTTTATTTGTTAGAAAAAGATTTTAAACTTAGTGTAAGATAAAAGACACACGTCGCTCATAGCTCAGTCGTTAAAGTTGCCTGATGACATTTCCCGCTTCTCCTTCCAAACTTTGGAAAAAAAACAAAGAAACAAACATACTATTCTGATTTACTAGTATACAGGCCTGAAATTTGACAACGAAATGTGACATCATGACATGCGTGGATGAAATTTAACCAAGTCTGACTCACACCCCAGTTCTGTTTCTTTTTACATGTCACACCCACACGCATTATAAATTAATGCGTTGTAACAGGTCTGAGGTTGAGGCCCCCATTATTATCCAACACGAAAGTTGCACTGGATTTTTAGGCACCACTACCTTTTGTATTTTGTATTTACACCCAACTTTGATTTAAAAAAAAACCCACGAACCACTTTTATCAAGCTGACCAAAACAAAGTGGCAGGGAGGGTTCATCTGGACATATTCTTGGATCCACTGAAAATTAAATACCACTACATGAATATCTAGCTATTGAAGGTAGGGTCCTGTTAGCATCAAGGTTTCACTCGTTTAAGTGATTGTAGGTCGTTGATGTAAAAAGTGAATCTCACAACGCATCAATGGACTGATATTAGCAAAAATAAAAGCATGGGCATGATTTTCTTGCCTTTAGTCAATACCTAAGGAGCTGTAGTTTGGTGAGGAGCAATACCTGTCTCTGAAGTCTCTACTCTGGAAAGTTTGAATTTAAAATTTGAAGCTCATCATAAGGCCAAAAGCTTGTATTAGCTGTGCGCCACATGTGTCCAGGTTCTTGCTGAAAAAGAACAAAACCTGATAGTTTATAATTTCTAATCATTTTATGCTATATTGCGATTCTTGTTCTGGTGATATACGCAAATCCATTTATCTAATATTATACAGATACAACAATCTCTAAATTGAAACAATCTCTTAGCTGCTTGTTATGGGTTGGACTATTGTTCTATACACCTAATGGTATCTTTGATCATAAGTAGCTTGTCCCTTTTGGCTTTTGCTTTTAAAATTTCTTATGAAATGAGGAAAATTCAAATTCTTGGCCGACCAAAATATATGATGTATTTTCTGATTTTCATTTTGTGGGGCTCCACTTTAGGCCTCAGGTCTGATAATGACACGATAACTTTTTCACGTGACATGACAATTTTAACTTAAAATGACAAAATAGTGTTATTCGAGTTGCCACCGAGTCTTTCTACAAGCGAAAACAGGCCGGAGAACCATATGTCGGCACATGTCAATTGAGCATGGTATTACGGGCTTGCTTCATAGAATGTGTCAAAATGGGATCCATTTACAAACCCCACAAAATCAATAGGGGATTTTTAGAATAATAGATCAAAACCACCACCACTAAGGAAACGAAAAAGGGATTGAAATTCCTTTTCTTTTCTTTTAAAAATATACAAATTTTATATGATGTGGCCTCCCGTGAACCTTTGGATTGGTTTTGATGGCTTAAATTTATTTTTAAATTTTTATAAAAAGAAGAATTTGAACTTGGGTGATCATAATTTAGTCCAGCCTCTTTTTGGTTTTTAATTATTTTTAGTATTAGTATTATACAGAGGACTGAAAACGACAACATTTGAAAACTAATGTTACAGGAGCTTCTCCAAAGAAGAGAAACTCCTCCAAAAATGGGCGTATGCCACTATGAGCGGCGAGCACACGGTATTCTTTAGTAAAAGGCGAAAGAATAGTTCGCTTTGTGCTCACCGCGTGGCTGCGTGATTTCAAATGCAGCATCTCTTCCATTTTTATATCCGTTCTCCATCCGGCCTCGTTTTGTTCTTTTCCGATGTGGGACTTACTGAAAACAGAAAACTATTACTCGAGTTACTGATTGTTTTTCTTCTTCTTATATTTACATCATAAAGGATCCAATATTTCAGTGGCTGACAAGTGCATTTGACACAGAAAATTTATAAAGTACTTTGTAGGATAGATTTCTACTACCACATGCATATCACGCAAATGGTGATTATAGCTTTGTGTGTGCCGCATATGCATGTTTCAAGTTAATATCTTAATTAGTTGACCCTTCTGTTTAAAATAGGTAGTCTCATCAAACTTGTGATTAATCACAAACTAAAGCACTGGTCATTTGCTTTTACACAAAGGCAGAATAATCTAAACTATCAATTATTTATGCTTTCTTTTACTTAGATTTAATCTAAGTTGAACCAAATAATTCACCCAATTTGAACCAAGACTCAAAGGGTCTCCAGGAGCCAAGCATGTGAGGATGGAAGACAGATTTTTATTTCATATTTTCATGTCAATCCGTTAATGTGAAGATGCCATTTTGTCAGCCTCATGCTTTTCTTGCCTCCACACTTGTCATACTTTAAACCAGTACCTTTCCTCTTCTCATCTCACATCTCTCTTTCAGTAAGCATCTGCATAAGCAGAGTAAATTGAAGTTGAATCAGTTTCATCTCTCTTTATAATCAGAGACCAGTTTTGTTTATCATTTCCTTTTTGTTTTCTGCTTTCTTTGTTTTTAGGATTTTAAGTGCAATATTGGATTAACACAGATAAGATGGTGAGGCCTGCTTGTTGTGAAAAGCTGCACTTGAAAAGGGGTCTTTGGACTGAAGAGGAAGATGCGAAGATACTCGCGCATGGGTCGAAGCATGGAAATAGTAACTGGACTGCTTTTCCGAAAAAAGCAGGTTAACTTTGGTGTTCTTTTTCCTCAATTCTTTCTTGACCGGGTGGCCGGAGGATGTTGGTGGATTATATGCTACATTTCTTGGCTAATTAACTTAATGTATGAGTGTTTACAGGACTTACAAGATGTGGGAAGAGTTGCAGGCTTAGGTGGACTAATTACCTGAGGCCTAATCTCAAGCATGAGTCCTTCACACCCCATGAGGAGGAATTGATTGTCAGGCTTCATGCAACCATAGGCAGCAGGTTTGGTTTTTTCATATGCAGACTTCTAGCTATTTACAATAGTTCATCCAAAGCCTCCTTCCTTGCCTATCTTTACTGCTAATGCATCATATCACTCTTGTTTTTACTACTTAACATTGCAGCAACATTGTCCTTGTTATCCTTCTTGTACAAACATTTCATTTGATCATAGGTCTTCTACTGCTGTTTTCCATGAACTATATACTTTAGGGGGAGGAATTTGGGAAGAAAAATTCTCACTAATCTTTACTTTATGGTATCCGATCTGATCTGCATTGTCGTTGTTTCCAGTTCGTAGTTTTTCTGATTTAACCTTTGGAAAGAGAGCCTGTGAATTTTGAACAAACTAATAATTGTCAAGAAATTGTACTCAGGATAAAAAGCTAAAAGGTAGGGGCTCTTTTAGCTCCTAATTGTAGCAAGTGTGCTTATAGTCACAATACCTGAGTGACCCAACAACCTTCACTGACATGACAAAATGAGAAATTCACTTCATATCCAAAAGTCAACCCAACAGATCATATGGATTGCCAAGCAAGAAGACAAGCCCCAATCCCCAAGCCTCATTTTCTGTTGCTAATGCAAGAAACCTGATCCTCTCTCACTATTTTTTTATCATGGATTTTGTGGTGCAGGTGGCCTATAATAGCTCAGCAACTTCCTGGGAGGACAGACAAAGATGTAAAGAACTACTGGAACACTAAGCTGAAAAAGAAGCTCTCAGAAATGGGAATTGATCATGTTACTCATAAGCCCTTCTCTCAAATCTTAGCGGACTATGGAAACATCGGTGGCCTCCCGAAAGCTGGAATGAGAATGGCAATAGGTTCTCTCAACAAAGACTTGAAGAATGCAATCCTAATGAAGCCAGAATTACCATATTCATTGTCAACACATGGATTTTCCAGTATCAATAGCCATTTGATGCCAATGACAATGATACCAATCAAAAGGGAACCAATTCAAGACGGTATCTTGAGCAACGCTCAATCTAGCAACCAACCCTTTGATCTTCTTACACAGCTGCAGGCCATAAGATTGGTGACAGAGGCCTCAAACTCAACCAACCTTGAATATTCCCCTCCCAATTTGTACATTCCTGAAGGCACATTGTCATCATCACCATCATCTTCTACTTGTTCATCTGCTGCGCAAGAGCAGGCAACCCTGCAGGCCTTTAGCTGGAGCGATTTTCTCCTTGAAGACGCTTTTTTTCCAGCCTGTGATGCTCAAGAACACGAGGATAAGGCTGAGCATTCGTCGATGGACATGTTGAACCAATCGAAAGCAGCAATACCGCAAAGCCAAATTGAAGACCAAGCTGGTATGCAAAAATATAATGAAGTTGAGGCTACATCTCCATGTGACAGTTCATTTGTGGAGGCCATGGTCGCAAGAGAGAATGAGATGTTCTTGGAGTTTCCCCAACTTATGGAAGAACCATTCTACTACTGAGTTTACATTTTACTCCAGAATTTATGCCACTGTTTTTAATAAGATTTTCTATATCATTAAGCTGTGAGAATAAGAACCTGATCACAGGCCTCTCCTCTTGTTGGCACTTTATGCCTCGCGTTGTATAATGCAGCTACTTTCTTTTAACAAAAAAAAAAAGAAGAAAAAAGAAATCTATCAGAGCCTGGTTTCGATCCAGGGACCTGTGGGTTATGGGCCCACCACGCTTCCGCTGCGCCACTCTGATGTGTTGAGATTATTTTAATCCGAAATATAATTAACTAATAAGCACTGTCCACACTTTAATTAATTTTTAAAAACATTTTTCTGTTGGATTTTAAACATCTAAAATAAAATAAAATAAAAGACATCCGTAGAATTGTTTTACCCGCGTTTGCTTTATTATATAAACCCCTTATTAATTATCTTTAATAATACCCACTTTTTTTTGGTCAATTTAATAATACCCACTTAAACACTTTCCTTCTTCTTCTTCTTCTTATAAAAAATTCAACAAAAAATCAAAAGCAGAAAAGCAGAGATTGAAGCAAAATAGAACCTACAAAAATGGTGGCAATTTCGTTGTACAGAGGAAACCTTCACAGAGTCCCAGACGTACCTCGTCGATGGCTTATGCCAACCCCTAAAATTTCTCTCAAGGACTTCAAATCCCTTTTAACCCGTCGCTCTATAGCTCTCTCTCGCGTACGCTCCACCCTACCCGCCACCTCCTCTAACCCTAACCCTAACCCTTCTTTTGTTCCAGAACAGCTCAATGAAGCACCAAAGATGAACACTTTGACACACCCCAAGATTAAATTCGAAGCACCGGAGAATGTTGTTGCTGATTGCGAAGCTGGGCCTTCTGGGGTCGACAAGGATGAGAAACAATCGGACGGTGCTGATTTTACGGTGAAACCCGTTGATGGGTCCGATGCATCTCCTGCTTTTAAACCCGATTTTCCTGAGAAAGGTTCCGATGCTATGGATGTCGGTGCAAATTCACTAGCTGTGAAGGTTGAGAAAGTTGATAAAGTGGAAAACCCCAATTCTGAGGTATGCGAGAATTGCCAGTTTTATGAATGAGTAGAATTTTGATTTCGAATTGGGTATTTATGAGTTTATGTTGTTCTTACACTGAAGTATGAAATTTGGATTTGAAGTATCAATGTGTGAAGAAAGAAACGAGAGTTAGTGCCAGCTGTGATTCTTAATGCTTACCAAATCATAACAACTTAAATCTATGTACGCATTGAGAAAGCAAGTCCAAGCATTCATTTGATTTGTTGAACTATGATTACAAAATCAAGTGTTTTTTTATTGCGCAGTTTTGAGCAATATTTAGTAACTACTATTGTTTGTTTATATGATAGGCACATAACAAAGAGGATGTGTTAGATGAGAAGCAAAAAAGGAAAAGAGAAGTTGAGGAGAAGCTGCAAGTTTTGAATCAAAGGAAACATACTATAGTACAAGTCTTGAAGCAGGTAATTTTTTGGCCTCGTTATTCATTTGTGTGTATCTTTATGTTACATTGGGAAGGATCAATATGAAGGAGTTGGTTCGTGGTGTTTTACAGATGTTAAATGCCGAGGAGGAATTAAAGAGACGAAGTAGCATGCAAGGAATGGTGGTTCGCCCATCTGCATCACTTCAAGTGGATGTAACAAATGACTCCGGGTCAATGACTAGGCATGCTGCTGCTAGGTTGGGCTCGGAGGCGAATCTTGAGATGGAAGGGTGTGAAGGTGATGAGCATTCGAATCATAACTTTCATTCTCGCCATATCTTCCGGATGAACAGCACATCCCCATCTTCAGAGTCTCCTCTCAGAAGGCCAACTCATATTCAGCACAATGTGGTAATGTATTTTGGTTCCTACTACAATTTCTATGGTACCAGTGAAGTGTCTCTGCATGTTCTGATTTTGCTTTCATTTGTGTTGACTGCCATGTTGATGGTTTTATAATTGTCTTGTGAAAGCTTATAAACTAAGGATCTTTAAGTTAAGTCTGGGACTTGCAAAAGTAGTTTTCTTAATAAAAAAATAGATTCTTAAAAATATGAGGAAGTACTTTGCAATTAATGTCTCTTTGCTTTGCTATCTATTCATGAACTCATTTTCAGGTATCAAATTTTTGTGCAGGTTCCACACCCCTCTCGGGCAAGTTTGGGGGCTACTGGCAGCAGTCCATCGCGCTTTGCTCCTGCAGGGCACCAGGGGAATCCTGCAACTCTTCCCACATTATCTGTGTCAGGAACAAACTACATGGCATCCTCTCCATCCCCTGCAGCGTCTGGCGGCACTTCTGCTTTCAGAGATGCCCGGCTTCCAAGTCCGTGGAATTAGATTTGTGTTATGCACTCCCTTTGTTTACCATGGGGCTATCGGTTGATCGTGGGGATGGAATGAAGAACATTAGACAACTATGAAGCCATCCATTGCATTCACGTAGGGGATTCAAAATTCTGGTGACTTCAAGGATCAGAAGCCTGTCTCAATTGGGTTCCTTTCTTTTTTCGATCTTAGTATCTTTGTAAATTAATGAAGCTTGTCAAATTGTAACAACAACGAAAGGGGTTGTCAAATTGAGCTGTATTGAAGGCGTATGCCAACTGATAATTTTTCTGGACTTTTGTTACACTGATTCTCAAGGTTATCAAGTTCATATTCCTATCAATTCAATCGACGATCAATCAAAGTCTCCACATGAATTCTATTATTGAGTCTAGGGGATCCAACTAACTAGAAAAATCCAATAATTGGCTGTTCGATTAATGCGCTCCCCAAAAGTCATGCGACAACTATAAACAAGTAGGATTTGTAGGGTACCCACGCAAATTCTTGCCCTATGCTAAAATTGTAAGACAATATCACCCAGATGTTGCCCTAGGCTACACACTAAAGCTAAGATCATTTAGATACTTGCAGTCAACGGTCAAAACATCACAAGGTTCCCTTGTCCTCCGCCAACGGCGCACGTTAGAACAAGAAAAACAGAACCAGATCTCACCACACAAGTCCCAATCCAATGAACCCCACCACTGACCACTGACCACTGACCACACTCCTAAAACATATCAACACACATAACCTCCTCCACCTCCATTTCCATTTCCTCTGATTTATCCACCCACCACCAAACACCAAAAAAAAAACAAAAACCAGTATGGCTAACCACACCACCCAACGGCGCATTTTAGCAGCACCAGAACCAAAAGCATCCATGGATCATACCCTCAAAAAACAGACCAAGCCCTCCATTTCTCAACACCTATCTAATAACCTAGATTCTTCCTTGCCCTGTAAACCCTCTTCCATTTCCAGCAACAGCTCTAGAGTCAATACAAGTCATAGAGTTCGTACTTCACAAAGACCCAGCAGTCAACAAACACTCCCAGCTCTCACTGACACTCGTTTGCAAGCCAAAGCCATGTCAGTTTCTGCCATAATGGGTTCCTCCAAGTCTTCCATTAAATCAAATCCTCAGCCCAAATCAGTTGGTCCCAATATTGAGAAACAGAGCAAGACAACGAAGGAATTAGCTTGCAAAGACAAGTCCCAAAAATCCAGTAAAGATGTGGAAAAGAAGAAATTTGAGGAGGTGGTTGTGAAGAAGAAGAAAGAAGCTCAAGAGGGATTGGTGGGTTTTAAAGAAAAGCATGAATTTGATAATAGGAGATTGTCAGTTTCATTGAACTCAAACGGTGGCAGAAGGAGATCCCTCCGTGGCTCACAGGTTCAATTGGCAGATGTGCTTGCAAGTTATGGTGTGAAAATTGTTTCAGCTGATATGCCACCATTTATGCAGATCCATGCTGTTGAATGTGCAAGAAAGACACATGATAGCCTGGAAAAGTTCACCTCCAAGACTCTTGCTTTGACTCTCAAAAAGGTATTAACAGTTGTTATTATGAGCTTAATTATCCAGATTAGGACTTTAAACTTTGATTTGGTTGAGATTACTGGTGTGATGTGGGTTTTATGAGTTTATGACTAATTAGTGAATGGTTTGTGGGGTTGTGCAATTTTTGTGCAGGAATTTGATGGGGTATATGGGCCAGCTTGGCACTGTATTGTAGGAACCAGTTTTGGGTCTTTTGTGACACACTCTGTAAGTGGGTTTCTGTATTTCTCAATGGATCAAAAAATGTACATCCTCTTGTTTAAGACAACGGTACAAAGAGCAGACTGAACAGTTGGAAAGCTCAAGAATTTTTAGTGTAGGAAGTTCTGGAAAGCTCAAAAATAAGCTATATTCTTTCGAGCTTGTACATTGGTTAATGGTTATTGCAGGGAAAGCATAGGAGAGATGGAAATTTCTCCCCATCTTTTTGTTCATAGACATTTACTTAGTTGTAACTTGTAGGGGCTTGGTATTTGTCTAATTGAGAAATATGAAATCCCTTCTTCTGGCCCTGTAAGTCTATATGTATCAGTGTTATAAAATCATAATATAATTGTCACAATGTTCTTTTTGGTTGCTTTTCTGTGTTTTTCTTTTGGTTCTTTTCTTTTGGCTTCTTGCATCAGTGGTCATAGGAGAATGATAGGATCACCTGCATTTGAGTTTCACACCAGATAAATTGAATTTTCTCATCATCTTAGGAGTTGATATATTTCATGGACCTCATGCTACATGGTTGTTGCTTTGATTTCACCATCTAATCTAATGTGAGATGATTTGGCATTTGATCTACGCTTCAGATTCAGTGCATTATAACTTGCACCGCCTGCCTAATACTAAAGTTGCATTCTGCATTTAATCCATCAAATGATAGCATCCAAAAAGGTCATAAAATATGTCCTGTTTCCAAACTTGTATTTTATCTTTATATTATTGGTAGTTTGGTCAGAGACTCAGAGGCCCCTACAGGCTACACTCACAAACCCTTTAGGCTTGGTTTGGGGATGCCAAACTAAGCCTTAGACAGTTCTAGGACCCCCTTCCCCGAAATCAATCATTTAACTTGCTTGTAAATTGGGGCCTTCTGTTCCATCAATTAAGAACAGAGGCATACAGCGCTGATGTTGCAGCCTGTAGATAGGATTGGAAAGGCAACAAGGATGGGGTATGGGTGAGGGGTTCAATCCAACCATTAAACGTCAACATTTTCAACTTACACATGGTTGAATTGGACTCCTCACTTAAGCCCCTCACTCATATCCCCTTATTGTAGTCGAAAAAAACTTGTATAAAACGGGGATAGCATTGTAATAGCTTCTGGACCATTTTGAAAGGAATGCCACCTCTCACGCATTATCTTCACAAGCAAAGCAATTGGGAGACCATTTGTTAATTTGTGCATCTAAACAATGGGGCTTTGACTAAAACTTGGGTCCTAGCCCAAAATTCATTTATGAGGCACCTATTGCGCCATAGATTTGATCAAAGTCATCAGCATGCAACTAGGTTTGCCTCCATTGAGATGAAATTTGATCTTGATGTGGGCACATAAATTGAATAAGGGTTGAAGACTTCAAAATTCAAAGTCTTCCTATTGGCATAAAATTTCCATTTTTTATTGCACTGAAATGAAAAACGATATTTCTGCAGACAAACCCTTCAGTTGTTGGTTACATGAAGAAGGAACAATGATTGAGCAAAATAAATTGAGTGCATACACAAGCATTCTGTTAGATACTACGGCCATCACATGCAAAATGCAGAGCTTTTGTTTGACTGCATTGATAAAGTAGCCACGTATATTGCAAATGTACCAGATAATAATAAGTTCTAACAGTTCATGTACAGGTGACAGAAAAAGTTGACCTAGTAATTTCCCAAGTGAACAGGAAGTTCCTAAACAGAAAAGAAAGTTGGCATGATGGTGGTACTGTTTTCTTCTTTATTTAAGTTTATCTTTCCCCTTCCAAATTAAGAAGCCACTTCAATTTCAACCAATATCAAACAAACACTAAATCATAAGTATTTGAAAGATAATATTGATAAGAGTTCATATAATTAAGGTTTTAGTTTGAAAATCTATATTGATTTGACAATATAAAACTCACATGGTATTCATGTGTGAGTTTTTCCTCCTCCTCTTTTCTAACTTTGGTAATATAATATATATATATATGTATAACTCACTGTCCATATTCTACTATGCAAAGAGCCAAGTTTGTTGCTTCATGAAAATTTGAAGCCTTGAAGAGGTAGAGGTCTCAACTAATCATATGAGCTTGACTCCCTATCATTCCTGTAAAAGAGAGGAAGAAGGCAAAAATATCAAGTACTTTTAGAAAACCATTACACCACCTTTCTGTACCACACTATTACTATGGTAATTTTTTTATACTAATTTTGTTGTAAAAAATTGACTTTGGCTCAAATTTTGAATGGATGCAAATGACCTGTAACAGTCCTTTAATGACTAACCCAGATTGTTTAAGCTAAGGTTCTTTTTTCTTTTCTTTTCTACCAAACATCAAATCAAAACTGTTTTTCCTAGCATTTATTTCAATTTTTTGGCTCCATCTGCAACAATACATGCCATGACACAAACCCTTGATGCAAAAAATTGAAAACTTAGCAAGAGAGGCATAGAAATCGCTTTTGATGTCAGGCAGGTGCAAATATATGAAGTGGACCATGATAATGAAATGGGGTCATTAACCCTATTTCCAAATCCATGATAATGAGGCACGTTTTGATATCCAAATTAGGAATAGGAGGCTCCAAGAGGGAGTTAGTCTCTCTCACAAACCCATCAATGACACAATGGCAAGTCAACTTTTGCTTTGCATTGGGCAAGATTCTAAGATAGAGGGCACATGATGAGGTTGGCAAAAACTATCTTGGGCATAATCTCAAACACACTTTCTCTAGTGTAACTATAATTGCTTAGCTGAGTATCATTTTTCTGCTCAGCAAGTTAGGCAGTGACAAATAAGAAAGGGGGGGTTAGGCAGTGATGGTGCTCTAAAGCTATTTTAGCTATGAAAAATAGGCAAAAAAGGAAAAAAGCTTTCTCCACAACATAAAATTATTTGAAATTAATTTGGAGGGTTTGTATTGTTCACTATAACAACCCACCAAGCCTTGTTTCCACCCAAATTTTTATCTCTGGACAGAATAAGATGCCAATTGAAAATTCTCTCACATGAACAGTAACTTTAACAAAATGCATGTGGCATGAACTATTCCATATGATTTTTTTTTTTTTTGGGGTCCCATACAGTGTACTTGCTATCTAGGCACTATTCTAAATTGTGTCATTTTTATTTACATGGAATTTGACATGTTAAGTCATTAGGGCCGTTAATCAATTACATATGTAATGTAAATGGTTAATAAAAAGAAAACCGAACACAAAATTTCATATGTAAGGATAAATACTCCGAAACAGTTAAAGTTTGTAACTATGTGATTGGCTGAGAAACTATATAATTTGAATTAGAGATGTGTGCTAGTATTATACGTATATGGGTTTGGACTCTTTGACCCCACCTTGTTTCTAATAATGTAATGGTTAGGCACTTGATCCCATACCTTGTTAGATCAACCAATTAAGCAACACTTACAGGAAATTAAACAAATAAAAAAAACCAGGAAAATGCTGTTGGGCACGTGTCTCTTACAGAAGAGCGGGTACATTAATATGCCGACGGTAGCTTTCCTGGATAAATCTGTATCCCCTCCTCGGATAAAATAACCCACTTGCCAAACTTGCCGCTTCTCTCTCTCTCTGAAAAGGCTACAGCTTTCACTGTCCCGTGGTTAGAAAGCACAGTGGGCGCAATGCGCACTACTCTCTCTCCCAGTCCAGCCAAAGGATCACACTCTGCTTCTCTCTGCCCCCACACTTCCTCCCTTTCTCTCTCTAACTTTCATCATCATCCATTAATGCCTCTCTCTCTCTCTCTCTCTCTCTCTAAAGACCAAATCTTTCTCTCTCTAAATAACTTGTTAAATAACCCATCAGCTCACTAAATCCCTCATTCACTGCCACAAGCTCTTCAGAAGCTCGTACACACACTTAACACTCTCTCTCTCTCTCTCTCTCTCTCTTTATTGGTAGCTCAAGTTTCGGATTCGGATTCGAGGTCGGGTCGAATGAATTCGGGCTTTTGAGAAAATGGATCCTCCACTGATTAACGAGTCTTCCTTCTCAGCAGCTAACCCATCAGCGTACAGCCTGGCAGAGATTTGGCCCTTCAGCGGTGAACCTGGTGGAAGTGGTAGCGGGTTGGGTCTCCGAATGGGTAGTTTGGGTGGGCTTGGAGACAGCTCCGTGAACAGAGATGGGTCGTTGGAGGAATCGACCGTGACTGAGCAAAGCGGTGGCGGTGGTGGAAGAAAGAGAAGGGATGTGAGCTCTGAGGACGAGTCTTCTAAGCTGGTTTCCACTAGTAGTGCCAGTGGCTTGGTTCGTATTTCACTCTTTTATGTGAAATTTGATTGCTTGGCTCAATTTTGAGTTTGGTTTATGAGAAAATGGAGCAAATTAGTACTAAAGCAATGAATTTTGATGCGTGAGTCTGTTTTCTTTAGCTGAATTGAGGCAAATGGATCAAAGTAATAAGAAATGGAATAAAAATTAAGCGCGGGTCTTTATATTTTAACTTAATTTAGTGAATATTTTGTTAGCAAATAATTGAGGGAAGTAGTGAATTTGTGTAATTATGATTGTGCTATTTAAGCTATCTATAAAGAATCACTATTGGTTGTTCTTGTATAACCTTTGTTTCCCCTGTAATTTAGAAGTGATATTGTGAGTATTAATGCATCCAAGCATGGTGTGATGTGTTATCTTTAGCGAGTTAAGCTGTATTAGACTAGATATGGATTGAGGCTCTAATTGGTGTTGGTGTCTTATATGTTGTTTACTTGAATCTTAAATTTCTCTTTTGATGTTTAATTTTTAACTTTTTCTGTTTGTTTCAAACAGAAAGATTCCAGTGGAAAACGGATGAAACTAGCAAGATCTCAAAATGAAAATGGTGGTTCGAAAGTTGAAGTTGAAGAAAGTTCAGCAGCTGGTGACAACAAGCCAGCTGAACAAAGCACTAAACCTTCAGAGCCACCTAAGCAAGATTTTATCCATGTGAGGGCACGAAGGGGACAAGCTACTGACAGCCACAGTCTAGCAGAGAGGGTAATGTACTTTTGGTCCTTTTTGAATTTGCAATATTAGTATCTAGAACATCAAACAAATTTTTCATGCTCTTTATGGAGTTCTCTAGATCTTGATATGGAATATGTTTTATATAATGAACCTATTCCGTTTTATCTTTGACATGTTTGGTAAATCAGTTTTGATCCTTTCACTATTGAAACATGCCGCATACCATGCTCATTTTGGCAGGCTAGGAGAGAAAAGATCAGCGAGAGGATGAAACTTCTCCAAGATTTGGTTCCTGGATGTAATAAGGTAGTGTATGTTGTTTGGTTGGTTTTATGTCATTCATATTACTTAGCATGTGTAGGTAGTATGTTCTACATAGTTTAGCATAGGGAATCTTTGTTATGTAATTTGTTGTTTCTGATTTCTTTACTAGATTAATTGTGAACATGTCCTGGTAATTATCTAGCATGTTCCCCTTACTTATGTTGTACTTTTCTTCTGAAAAGGTTATTGGGAAAGCACTCGTCCTTGATGAAATTATTAATTACATTCAATCACTGCAGCACCAGGTTGAGGTATATATTCCATCTGACTCTAATCTAGTGCACTTGGTGACATGGTTTTCCTTTAAACTGTTAAACCTGAATCTGTACTTTGTTAATTGGATTCTGTAGTTCCTTTCAATGAAGCTTGAAGCAGTCAATTCAAGGATGAACATGAATCCCACCATTGAAGCCTTTCCTTCGAAAGATGTAAGTCTGGTGTACTTTTATTACCTTCATAAAAGCCATTGACTCTCTGTTTGGAATTATTTTTCGATATAATCTTAGAGATGCATTATTATTTCTGGTTCAATAGTTTTTTCAAAGACCCTGCTGCTTTTTTAGATTGTAAACCCTTTGTCTGGGGATTCTTTTTTGTACAACCCTTCAATCTCAGAGATACATCAAGGAATGTAAATGTCTGTCAACCAAGTAGTCTTGGTAAATAATATCTAACTTCACTGGCAGTAAAATTTAGTCCAAGAGTGCAATTTCATTCAACTCCTAGGACTGTTCTTGTTGTAAACTTGGCTGTTGGGCATCACAGTTATGCTACTGATTCCTCAAGATTGGTATTTGGGCATTTCTATGCCATTTTGAAGGGAATAAGCAGACAACAAGGCACCTTCTAAGCTAATTGTTTTCTATAATCTAGCCCTTACTATATTCATGATGAAGATTCCAGGGTATCTCTTCTAAACTCCATGATGACATTTTTTTTAATTTTTTATTTTTGAATAGAGACATTTTTATTCAAATTTGAAAGGATAAAAAACAAGGACATTTAGAACACAGACAAAAAGAAAAAACACTAGCCGGTGAAACAGACACAAAGCCACTCAACACAGAAGTAAAACAACCAAACATAAGACAACCCCTTAAGATACTACAGCCAGCAGATTGTGCATAATTGTAGGATAGGATATATCCTTAAAAGCAAGGGAAGTTGATGCCCAAAGGTCAGCCCAAAACTTCACTCTATCCCGTAAGTCTACCACTCCCACTCCCTTATAATCCTCGAAGATTCTCCTGTTACGTTCCAGCCGTAGGTTCCAGACCACTGCCTGCATCAGGCTGCCCCAGAGAATTTTAGCTTTCTTTCCCCTTCCCAAAGCATCAAATCCGATGGAAAAAAGTTCAAAGCAGCCTTCCGGTATTACCCACACCGTGTTAACTTCCTTCAGTAACATCTCCCACAACTTTAGAGAGAAAGGGCAATGAAGGAGGAGATGGTCCATGCTCTCCCCTGCCTTATTACATAGAGGCTAAGGCACGTATAGGGGCAGTGTCTCTGTAGTGTATCACCTGTATTTAGTTTTCCCAACACCGCTTGCCACACAAAGATCTTAACTTTCGGAGGAGTCTTGGCCTGATAATAACAACATTTTCTTAGTTTTTGATGTCCCTTGGAGTGTAAAGTGCTTGGTTGCATTCCTTTTCTATCATCACCATCACCATGGCTTTTATCCTTGTCTATATTCTCATCCGTTCAACTCTTATTTGGTGTATGTGTTTGACATGCTGATTACATTGTGTATCTTTTCTCCTAAAGATAGTGTGACCTCATTAGTTCTTGTGGAGGATGTTTCTGTCACAGTTAGTGTACTAATGTAGGTGCTGCAGTAAGATTGTGAACTCATTGGTTTACCGTCCCACGAAGAGAAATATTTTTGGATGCTGCAATAATTTATACTGTTTCATAGGTTCACTAGGTTATTTCCGTTAAACTGAGACTCTTTAAATGCACGGAAAGACAGTTCTGTTTAGGTATATGCTATGTGATCTTACCAATTGACCTGGTGTTTCAGCTTGGTGCACAGCCATTTGATGGTGCAGGATTGCTATTTGGCTCGCACACACCAAGGGAGTATTCCCAAGGCTCACATCCCGAGTGGCTACATATGCAGGTCGGCAGTAGTTTCGAAAGAGCAACGTAAATTCAGGGGATAATTCTTCAAGTCATAATTGGTGGGCTTGTGATTAGGTTCTACATCTGGTGTAGAAATGCGTTTGCTAAATGTATGATCATTCTTATTGTTGTAATAGGATATTAGTTGTAGGAATGCATCTAATCTTCGCATGTATCATCTGACTAGATATACTTTGTTGTACGAGTAGTAGTACCCAGAAAATATCTTAAGTGGCGTAGTTAAAATGTGTAACAGAAGGATTAGTAATTGTCCTTGCCAGAATTTATATATATAAAATATCTGATTATTTTTACATAATATTACTCCGTCTCACGAATATGTATGGACCGGCTATGACATAATTGAATCAATTTACTTTTCACTTTCTATCATGTTTTAATGTTGTTAATTATAATTTTATATCTTGAAAAGTCAAAAGAAAAAGAAAAGAAGAAAAATCTTCCACCCCTTTTCTTCCCTTCCTTTTCAGCCCCTTCTCCTCCCTCCAGAGCCAAGGCTTCATGGCAAGCACGTCTCAGCTAGAATCCGATCATGGTGTCATGGCCAGAGACGCCTCGATGTACTTATGAGAGGCACCCCTCGAAAACAAAGTGAAAGTATTGCAGTCTTTACTGAAAGTACAATATGAACAAGTGAAACTATTACTGTATGATCCTTGATGAGAGGCACCCAATAATCTCGATTCCTTAAATCAAATAAGAAAAATTTTAGATTTTAGATGAAGTATATATTGACAGTCTTTACATTGATAAGTGACAGTATATTTGAACAAGTGAAACTTAAGTAAATGGAGTAATATAAAAATACTAAGTATGATCCGTTGATGGCCAACAGACCTGGAAACAAACTGGTATAACAACAAAGAAAACAGGGGCAAGAGAGACAAAACCCAGTTTAGCAGCACAGTCTTCAAACAAAACCGAACTTATAATACACAGTATTTTAAAAGCCAAACTTGGATCTGATGGTGTTGATGACATCTTTATCTACTTGAAGGGCCTTAGTTAAAACTTGGTCGGGAATCGAAGGCGTCGAAGCAAACAGAGTTAAAGGAAGCACAACGGCCCCAGGCAATTGACTGTTGAAAGCTGTGAAGGCCAGAGCCTTCCCTTCTCCAACGTTCAGCTGAAAGTGAACAAGTCCCCTTGGAATCACAAACATCTGCCCAGCACTCAAAACCTTGGAGTAAAACACATTGTTGGTTGTCACAAACCCTACAAGGAGCTTCCCTTCAATGACTACACCGGACTCGCTCGCACGAGGGTGCGAGTGGGGCGGATTAATCCCGCCCGGCGCAAAGTCAACTCTGTTCATTGATATCCCAAGAGTGTTGAGGCCAGGAAATGCAAGGACATTCCCAGCTGTTAAGTTCGCTCCAAAGGGATTGCTCGTGTTCCCTTCTTTGCTCAGTCCATCAAAGAAGAAGTCATCAGAAGTAGTTTTCGAGACGGGTTTGCAGGGAAAGCCATTAACTGATGTGGAAGCATTCAAATCTGCCACACAGAAGTCTTGTAACGGATCAGGGTCTGCACCATGGGAGGGCAAGGGAAGAAGAAGCATTGAAACCATGAGGCAGAATAGCAAGCTGAAGACTAAGCTGGATGAGGTGATCATGTTCATGGCTACAAAAATAGACTTCTGCTTCCAAAACCAAGTAGATTATGGTTCTATTTATCTCTTCCCATACCACATAAAAAATTGCCTGTTGTTGTTGGATTTGGACAACCATGACCAGCTGAAGGTAAAAAACTGAAGTCTTTGTATTGGACAAAGAATTTAATTGCATATTGGTGGAGGTTAGTTGGCTTTGACAAAGTTACCCTTAAACGACTTAAAAACAAAGGTTAAATTTGAAGCAATCATGTTAGTTTCCAAACAATTTACATGAACATCAACTCTCTATTTTAAATAATTTTTTTCTTGTGCCAGCAACATCCAACTAGTAGCTCATTGCTTAGGGTATGACTTCCAGTACAATTATGAATGGGTTTGACTTTGTGACTTTTTGTGCATTGTGGTGGTTGCAACTCGTGACGCTCGCTAAAACTTTGACACATTTTTTTTTCTTCTGTTTTTCTTTGTTTGGGTGAGCATTGACATAGCTGAAATTGAGAGGTGCTTAGTCGTCAGAGTAGTTTACATAAGCATGAGAGCCGCATGCGGTGCGGCGAAAAATTCAAAAGGTACCTTGACTAATACATGATTAAAATAGTAGCTTAAAACGGCTTTAATATAAAAACACACCAGAAAACATCTTCATCCTCCTAATAAGCACCACAGCTGCAGATCAGAAGAACCTCACCCGTTAATTTGCCAATCCTGTATATGTGCCCTAATAAGCTCGAAACTTTTGGCGCCGGAGTGACGGTAACACGGTGTGGCATGTGGCATGGTTATGGTGTGTTAAGAGTCCACCACCCAACCTATAACATGTAGATTAATAAACTTAATGTGGCATGGTTATGGTGTGTTGAAGAGTCCACCCAACTATAACATGTAGATTAATAAACCTCTTTGAACATTTCAGCGTGCTGGAAAAGTAAATGAAATTCTCGGCCTTGCCATGATAAAATTGAGAGGTGTTTAGTCGTCGGAGTAGTTTAAATGGATCTTTCAAACAATAATGGATCATAAAAGAACCATAGACCTTTTGATCATGGTCTAAATCATTTTGAAGAGAAAATGCGCACGCTGCTCCAATTTGAAAAGTCTCAATTGAAATATTCTCAAATTTTCAATAATAAAGACCAACATGATAAAGAAATCTTCTCCAAAGGTCCTATCGAAAATCCGTATGAAAGTCGTTTTAGAAAATTATGCAGGAAAAAGATGAAGGGGGGAAGTGAGAAGCTTTACTGTAATGGAAGTACAACATGAAGAAGTGAAACTCTCCTGTTTGATTCAAAATGAGGACCAATGGGCCTAGAAACGGAAACAATAGGGGGGAGAAGAGAGACAAACCCCAGTTAGTTGTTTAATAGCACATTTGTCACACAAAACCAAGTTAATTTCCTATAATGTAAAAAGCCAAACTCGGATCTAATGCTGTTCAATAACATCTACATCTACTTAAAAGCCTCAATTAATGCTCGGTCGGGATTGAAGGTGTGAAGAAAGGAAAGTAAAAGAGACCCAGGCGAGCGACCGTTTAAATTTGGCCGAAAGTGAACCAAGTCCCCGTGGAACCACAATCTTCTGCCAAGCACTCAAAACCTTGGAGTTACACACATTGTTAGTTGTCACAAACCCCACCAGTAGCTCCCTTTGAATAACCAACCCAGACTCACTTGCACCGACGGTGTGAGTGAGTGGGTTCGATTTGGATTTGCTCCACATGGAGCAAAGTCAACTCTGTTCATTGATATCCCAAATGTGTCGAGCCAGGAAATGCGACGACATTACCGGCTGTTACATTCACCCCGAAAGAGATTGGTGCTCCTCTTTATGCTTGGTCTGTCAATTAACTTTTGTACCTCTATCTTTACACAACATATGCCACTCTTGGAGCACTGACGTTTGAAGAGCACGGTGTTCAGCTTCCTCTGCAGTCAACTTTGACAGGGTTGTAGGTCCCTTTGGTTTGCCATCTTCCTCACCATCTTTTTTCTTTTCCTTCTTTTTCTTTATTTTATCCTCATCTTCTTCATCACTTCTTCTTCATCTTCGTCATCATCATCATCATCAGATTTGGGAATCTTACGTTTAGGCTGGGCTGCCTTTAGCAAAGCTATCCTTTCCATTGAGATTTTAAGCCTCTCAACAGCAGCCACTTTCACTTCGTCTTCAGGCATGTACTCAACACCCCCATCAGTGAGGTCATCTAACCAGCCCTGGAGATCCGATCCAATCTCCTTTGTAATTGATGCATCAGAAGCTCGAACAACAAATTTGCATATCATGGTTGTAGTCTCATCACCCAGGTCAACATTCCGGCTCACTTCACTAGCTCCAAAGATCATTAGGCCCAAGAAACCACCGTACCAAGTTTTTGCAGCAAAACAAAGCTGTTCCAGAACAAAGAAATCAACATGAAATTTGAATGGTTTAGGGTTGCAAATCACATAGTAACAAAGAAAACGAACTTCCATAATAGGAACACGATCAGTAAAGTTTCAAAAAGTAGAAACATGCAACAAATAACAAAAGAGAGACGGAAATCAAATGGTAACAAAGAAAAAGAGATAATACCTGAAATCCTGCCACTGTCCGGATAACATGTGAACAAACTCTGTGGAATGGTTTGGATGACAATGATTTCAGCCCACTCAGGAAAGGAGATGCCCCATACTGCTGTGCAGCAGTAGCCTTGAAGCCACTTCCTTCGTAAGTGTATGTACCAGTGTACTCTACTATGGCTGGTAAACTGGGCCACAGACGGAAAAATTCAACCGGTGAGATCTTATGTGGCATAAGAAGCTCAGTCAGCGGAATTTTGTATGGCTGACACCTTAAAATTACAGGTTCTCCCAGTTCTGGCCTTAAACTTCTCTTTTGTCTCATGATTTGAGGATCTTCTTCGATGTAGTCTCCTTCATAATCTATAGCAGCACTTCCATAAAAGGGGTAGTATAAGACTTGAACCCAAAGAGAGCACCTTTCGAAATGGGAGACACCCACAGTTACACTGCAAAGTACTGGATCCTAGGAACAAGATAAACAAACAAAATCAAGATGCATTGCAATAGAAAACAAGATGATTCTAGACAAGCAGATTACAACCAAAAACAAGATGCATTGCAATAGAAGACAGGGCAAAGAGGACAAAGAATGAATTCATTACAGAGGCAGAAAGTAAACCTGTGAAACAAGGTTACGCAACTGCCGTACTGCTTGAGGAGATCCATCCATAAAGTATAATGCACCAGATAACCCAACTCGAATATCAACCCGGTTGAGCTCAAGCTCAGTTAAATTTAAGACCTGCACATTCATCAACAAGGAATAAGAACTGTCAAACAGAAACAGGAAACTGGAGTCTGCCCAGAACATAAAGGGCTTTTAAAAGCATTAAAAAAAAGGTAAGAAGCAAAACTTAACCTTCAAATGCAGAGATATCCTTCCATCACTGGCATCTGCCAGATGATATGCTTCAATGTAGCAGGGATCACTGCTACCAGTCAAAGTAATTGCACTAGGAGGAACTTTGATTAAAGTAGAGTCAACTCCCTTAGTCAGCAGAAGGGTTAGTTCAGTGGGATCCGGCCTCCAAAGTTCTAGAATAGCCTTATGAACCAATCCTTCTAACTTTCTATCCTGAGCTGCAGCTACTTCGTAGAACTGGACAGTTAGTTTATGGTGGCTAAATGGGTAATCACCTCTGGCTTCACTGACTCCTGCCCACCTGAAAAATAATTGTAACTCCCTCATCGTTTTACATTTGTGCGTAGATATGCATAACTTCCCCCCACTAATAACAGGTATTAATAACACGAAAATTACAAAACATAAAAGCACAATCTATGCAGTTATATAGGACATACGCATATGTGATGTATACATGTGCTTAAATACATGCACACACACATGTATGCATTAGACAATGGTCCAGTAATTTCATATTGAAGATTAAGAGGATGTGCCTCCACTTTCATCAAAGTCATTCTCTCCTTCCTGATAAACTCAGTTTGACCTAGGCCAGAAATCAATGTCTACACAGATTTCTTTCAAATATCTGGATCCAGCAATCAAACCACACTATCGGCAAAGGTGAAACCCAAGCTCCAGCCTTAGCCAGTGTTTTTTATTTTTTATTTTTTGGGAACAGTGGAGAGAGAAGGGCCCAATAGAAGAGATATAAGACTACCTATCAATGAAAACGGCTTTCCACCCCAGGGGGAACAAAGAAACACCTCTTAAAGGCAGACAACATGGATGTAGACTACTATAATCATATATTGGGCATAAAAAGAAACTTCATTAACAGTTTGGTACACACCACCCAAACTCTATGGCAGATGGCTCACCCTTACAGATTAACGAAAATATATAATATGCTTACCTGCTTTCTGGATGACTTGAAACGTACTTGATTTTCTGCAATATCAAACGGCACTGATGCTTGTTAACAGAATCCGCCGTACTACCGTTCCTGAACTCTTCAAGTTCTTTAGTCAGTAACTGCCCAGCCCTAGGGTTGCGTGATCCCAACCGCTGAGCACATAAAAGAACTGCTTGAACATCTAGAAGCCTGTTTGTTGAATCAGCAGATGAATCTATATTGAACAAAACCTTGTGGATATTTGATACAATAATGTTCAGTGGATCCTCAGGATCATCAGCAAGAAGTGGGTCCAGACCTTCTAAATCTATGTGCTCAGAAATAGCCCAAATAAGGCGAGCACATATTCTTGGGGTATTCACCTGTATAATATGCTTCAGTAAGTGTGCTTCCCTACAATACATATGCATTGCCAGTATGCTTAATTACATTAATCAAAGAAGAGAGGTACGTACCTCACGTAGATCTTTCACAAGTTCACGTTGCAAATTTTGTAGCCTTGTCTCATTTAAAATTTGGTCCTGTGAAGCCCCATCTTTAACTCTTTTTACACCTCCCCTAGTATCATAGATATGGCAAAGCCTCACAAGCAACTTCAAATAGCAATCAATTGCATAGGTCCGGCCATCACAATCCCATTTGACACAAGGCCTGCAAACCTCCACCACTTCCAAAGCAGGCTCTGTCCAGTTTAGTGCGCCATAACCAGTTCCATATGCCAAGGCTCCAATAACCCTGCTCTCCATCCCTGAGTTCTTTTGTTCAGGCAAAGGCAGAGACAGCTGAAAGCAACTTTCAACTAATGACGCCACTAACTCCTCCCTAAATAAGGTCTTGCTTGTCACACTATTAAGATCATCTTTTATTCTCGCATCCTCAAAAAGTGAAGCTATATCAGTTCCAGCGAGAGGTTTCTGGCCTCTACGGACACTCTCCTTTGCGAAGAGATCAACACAAAGCGCTGTTCGACAAATGCATGCTAAAGCATGCATACGATCTGATTCTGCCCTCAAGTTTCTCACCATAAGAAGCAGCCTCTTAAACAACGAAACCTACACCCAATTTTTTCTTCTTCTTAAAAATACAACTCATGTGAATTTAATTTAATTTATTATCCGTATTGACAAAGATAAAAGATTGATTTGCTATATACCTGCATATGAAGATCAAGAAGGTGAAGATTGGTAACCACAGCTCTAACAATACTCTCTCTTGCAGAAGCAAACTCTTGCCTATCCCAAAGTGTGAGAATTGCGATAATTGACTGTGAAGCCCACTCCGGCTTCCCACCAGGCACATCAGCCAAATACAACAAGTCGATCCCCACTTCGAAAATCAAAGCTGGATCCAATGACGACGCCAAGAATGGCACCAAATGCGTGACCACATCCGAAACTCCCACCAACCTCTCTGCATTGCTATCCGCATCAGTCCCACTGGAGCCCTTAGACGACTTCGACAGCTTCCTTATGACCTCGACCGAGCCTGAAGCCATGGCCTTGACCGCGTACACGATCGGAAACACAGTGGCCCTGAAACTCTCCACGGGCAAAACCAACGATCTCGCCATTAACGCACTCCGCTTCTTCCACACGAAGTCGACCATCGAGGAGACCCAATTGGATCGAATCGCGAGCGAATTCTCACTATCGACTAACTTATCACCCGCTAATCTGCTCATGCGCTTGGAATCGAACTCCTGAAACAAACGCCCCACCGACTCGAATGCCACCTTCGATACGGCGTCGGATGCGTCGAGCATGTTACCTCCGATGCGGGACCACCAGCTGGAGACCTTATCGAGCAAATTGACATTGTTCTCACAGAGCGTGACGAGGTCGTCGCGAGCAAGAATGCATCCGAGGGTTTCGGTTATGGAGAAGCGGAGATTATCGCTCGGAGAATCGAAGCAGCTGTTGATTTCTTTCTGGGCGTCAGTGATGAGCTTGGAGAGGCGGTAGGAGGGGATGGCGGCGAGGATTGAGACGGCTGCGGCGCTGACGTCAGGGTCGGGGAAGTCCAGATCGGTAAGAATTCCGACGCAGACGGTGTCCCAGAGGTCGGCGGTGAGGCGGGTGGAGCGAATGAGATCAAAGGCGAGTTTTTTGCAGACGGCGGAGGCCGGCGAGGCGACGATCTCTTCGACGGCAGACTTGGCGATGACGGAGATGTCACGGCCGGCGGCGGATTGCTGGAGGGCTTGGAGGAGAGCGCCGGACTGGCGGAGAGCGTCGTTGGAGCGGAGGTCCGCTTGAATCTGAGCGAAGAGTATGTCCATTTTGAGAAGCTGAGATCAACTTCGTTCGACGTGCTGACCTGTTTTAGGTTCGTTAGGATTTGAGAATTTGGGACATTGAGAGAGAGGAACTGAGAGTTTGGGCAGATTGCAGTAGAAATGCAGAATATGATTGCTTAGCTTTAGCTTTGCTTGTAGTGGTTTTAGTTTGAAGAAGAAAATGATGGTTGGTAAAAATCATCAGGCTTCTTGGCGGTTCAGTTGGTTGGCACGGCCGGGTTGGGAACAACCGAGTTCATTGTCTGGCTGAGTTCATTTGAAAATTGGCCTTTGAAGGAAGATGTTGATTGTTGGAAGCCCAACCCAAACAGCTTGTGATATGGGCCTTAAGTTGGAGGTGAAGCCCCATTAACTTTTCTTAAATGTTTCCTCTAGGCCCTTCTTATTGGATCTTACTCGGATCCGGAATATGGACCTAGGTCGGGAATCACAAACCCAAGATTCGAGATCCATGATCCGAAGTTAGGACTCCAAACCTAGAACTCGGATGTGGGATGTTGTATTCGGATACATAACCTCAAATGTAATATTATAAGCTAATCTAAACATGAATAATTATGAGCTAATACAGACCCATAACTCATATGTGGGATGTCGAATATGGATTATTATACAATCCAAACTTGCGCTATAAAGTTTTTTATTATTTAAAGTTCATCATGTTTTTTTTTCACGGGTCAAAGCACGAGAAAGACAAAACCTGTGAAACAGTGATGAACTAAAAATTCTCTTATTAGAAGAATCACCATGGTGGTGCTGACAATGGAAGAAATTGTGATGGGAATCCTCATAAAAACTATAGTTACAAAGACATAGTTATTTAATACTCCATAAAGTCCCTTCTTGCAATTGTATGTCTAATAAGCTGCAATACATTATGAAACAGATGCAAAAGGGTACATAGCCCCAACTTTCTCGTTTCAAACTTCTTCTCCCAATAAAATACTACATACAAGTTACAATACAAACAAACCTTCATGGTATTTCAAAAGACAAACTTGGATTTAATGTTGTTGACGGCATCTTCATCTACTAGAAAGGTCTTGGTCAGCACTTCGACTGGGATCGAAGGGGCCGCAGCAAACAGATTCAGAGGAAGAACAGTGGAGCCAGGCAAGTGGCTGTTGAAAGCAGTGAAGGTAAGGGCCTTTTTTGGTCCAACATTCAGCTGAAAGTGAACAAGTCCTCTTGGAATCACAAACACTTGCCCGGCAGTCAGGACTTTAGAGTAGTACACATTTTTAGTCGTCACAATCCCTGCAAGAATCTTCCCTTCAATGACAATCCCAATCTCGCTCGCACGAGGGTGCGAGTGAGGCGGGTTAATCCCACCCGGCTCAATGTCAACTCTGTTCATAGCTATCCCCAGAGTGTTGAGCCCCGGGAACGAGAGGACGTTCCCGGTTGTTACAGTGACCCCAAAGGGGTCCGTGAAGTTAGCTTGCTTGCGCAGCCCGTCAAAGACAAAGTCATCTGAAGTAACCTCCGAGAGGGGCTTACAGGGGAAGTTGTTAGCTGATATGGAGGCACTCAAGTCCGCCACACACAAGTCTTGCAATGGATCAGGGTCTGCACAATGGGAGGGCAAGGGAAGAAGAAGCAGCAGCAATGAAACTGTGAGGCAGAACAATAGCAAGCTTGGTGATGAGGTGATCATAGCTTCAAAATACTACTTCTTGTAGTTCAAGGTATAGATACACTCTGGTTCTACATATATATATATATATACACACACATATAATATATGTATTTTAAAAACTAATTTTTTTTTCTACATTATTGGATTTGAGGCCACCATTAGAAGCGACCAACTAGTACTCAACAAAAGGAACATCAGCATCCATAGTACAGATTAAGATAGATTTATATTGGAAAAAACTCGTAATCATTGGATATTGGATGACGCTAGTTGGATAAAAACCAAAGTTAACATCGTCAAAAATCTTGTTTATGTGGGAACATCTCTCAAGATTATATGGGATCTAGGCCGGCTTTGAATTGAACCATTTGGAGCATAAGGCAATACTGAAAAAAAAAATTGGGGCCATATGTCAAGTGGAAAAAAATAAAATAAAATATGGTCTTAACTTAACAAAAACAAAACACTAAACAACATTCAAGTAGAAATTTTGTAACTCCATCAAAGCATAACTCTAAGTTTTCTTTTTAAAATTGGGTTTTTTTTTTTTAACAAGAAGGTTGGTTTTTTTAATTATTTTAAATCTGGGTAGAGCTTTTTATTTGGATCTAGTAAACATCACATGATTTCCTTTCTTAGTAAATTTAGGTTTTAGTAAATCAAAATAAATCATTTTATCTATTTTGACTTTTAAAAAATTTCTCTCCTTTGCTTTTCCAAAGTCTCCTTTTTCTTTTTCTTTTCCTTCTTTTGGTAAGTATTTGCATGGCTAATTGTATGTTGGTTGTTCAAATAGTAATCTTAGGGCATATTTGGGAGTGCTTTTGGAAAGGCTAAAAGTGTTTTTGACAACTAAAAGTGATTTTAACAACGTTTGACATAAAAGTTTAAAAGCGCTTAAGTCATAGAAGCTTTCATGTACTTCTTGAAAGCACTTGGATTTTTTATGAAAATGTAAGGTTTTATAATAAAAGCGCTTTTGATAAAAACGCTTATGAGTAGAAGTACTTCCTAGAGAAGCTCCCAAATCAGTCTTAATAGGTTACTATCCAAATGAAATTATAATAACGCATATGGCAGTAGTATATAAATGTTTTATGGGTAGCATTTTTGCTCATAAAATTTTATAGTTCGATAGAAAGGCATAATTCTTTGTTAATAATTCATTTGAGTCCCCTTGTTGCAATTGTATGTATGTCTAATAAGCTGCCATACAATACATAACATTATGAAACAGATGCAAAAGGAATGTTGCCAAAAAGAAATAACAATAAAGAGTATGCACATACGATACAAGGACGTACGGCCCCAGCTTTATTTTTCAAACTTCGTCTACCCATACAACATTAACATTACTATATACATACAATCCAAACCTTCAAACAAAGCGAAACAAATCGAGAATTCCACTCATATTATTTTAAAAGACGAACTTGGATTTCATGGCGTTGATGGCATCTTCATCCACTAGATAGGTCTTGGTCAGCACTTCCATTGGGATTGAAGGGGCCGCAGCAAATAGACTTAGAGGAAGAACAGTGGAGCCAGGCAAGTGGCTGTTGAAAGCTGTGAAGAAAAAGGCCTTTGTTTGCCCAAGATTTAGCTCAAAGTGAACAAGTCCCCTTGGAACCGCAAACACTTGCCCCGCAGTCAGGACCTTACCGTAGTACACATTCTTAGTTGTCACAATGCCTGAAAGGATCTTCCCTTCAATGACAATCCCAATCTCACTCGCACGAGGGTGTGAGTGAGGCGGGTTAATCCCGCCCGGCCCAAAGTCAACTCTGTTCATGGATAACCCAAGAGTGTTGAGCCCTGGGAACGAAAGGACATTCCCGGTTGTCACGGCCACCCCAAAGAGGTTCGTGACGTTACCTTGCTTGCTCAGCCCGTCGAAGACAAAGTCATCTGCAGTAACCTCTGAGGGGAGTTTGCAGGGGAAGTTGCTAGATGATGTGGAGGCAGTCAAGTTTGCCACACACAAGTCTAGTAAAGGATCAGGGTCTGCACAATGGGAGGGCAAAGGAAGAAGAAGAAGAAGCAATGAAACTGTGAGGCACAACAATATCAAGCTTGATGCTGATGAGGTGACCATAGCTTCAGAACACACTACTTTCTTGTAGTTCAAGCCAAGGTAAGGTACAGATAGACTCCGGTTCTACTACATATGTATATATATACATATTAAGACTTAATTTTTTATTTCTTCATTATTGGATTTCAGGCCACCATTTAGAAACTTACTTTTTTATTTCTTCATTATTGGATTTCAGGCCACCATTTAGAAACTCAGCATCATCCATGGTGCACAACTGATAGATTTATATAGGAAAAAAACACTCCTAATTGGATATTGGGTGAGGCTGGTTGGCAAAACATCAAAGTTAACATCGTCAACAATCTTGTTAGTTTTCCAAACAGTTGAGACTAGTTGGCTATATGTTTATATGCTACCTCATTATTAAAGATATCCGTCTGATTAACAGGTACAATTATGAAGATTTAGAAAATGAAAGAACAGTAAATATATATCCACGAAAACCATTATTTGACCAAAATATTTTAAAAAATGATAATAATCAATTTGTTTATATGCTAACTCATTATTAAATATATATCTATATCCTTGTGATTCACCTGGTGGTCCAATTATGAAGATTATTTTGGTTATGCTATAGAGTATGTGGGGTTCATAACTTTACAATCAGTATGTGGGTGTTATCTAGTGAAGCAGTTCTGCATGAGTTGAAAGCAACTTCCTTACAATCAGTATGTAAAAACCAAGTAGAGGTCAGGTACCCTTAATTTGAGAGTTCAAATGGGACCTCTTCGACAGATGCATAAACTCATGGAATTAAAATAGTTTAGCAGAAAAGCAGAAGAAGAATACAGGAAAAGAACATCCTCATTCTGAAAACAATAACTTTTATATACCAGAAGACCAGAACTTCGCGGATTCATTTGACGACGCTGGCCGAGCCCTGTATCTCAGGCAGACCAAGATTATTTCCTTTAACAGATCAAGGGGAAGCCAGAGTCCAACTCCATGAGGATCTGATCTACGACGAAAGCTTCTAGTTTTGTTATCAAGGCCTCATCCTGTATATGTTGTATGAATTTGATAACAAAAACAAAAAAACACATCTGAATCCAGAAAAGTGAAGAAAAATAAACTCATAATGAAAGATTTACTCAGTCATACCTGTCTAAAGCTGCTGGGCTGATGGGAATAACACCCGCCGGGGACACAAGCGCATCCACCAGAATGTCATGTGGAGTGACCGGTACACCTTCATCCAATATTTGTACAGAATAGGACAGTGCAACTGCAATAAAGCCACCAACCTTGATTAAAATACCAACACTACCACCATATTACCTAGAACACTGAGTACACTGACTTTCAGATCCGAGGCATATATGCTACAATACAGGCGAAAGAAAAAATGATGCATACCAAGGAGTGGTTGCTTCCAATTGCGTGTTTTTGCAAGCTCTTGGTAGTTCTTCAGGAAGGTATCATAATAACTGTAGAAGTTACAATGCGTTAACATCAATTATGCATAAGATACTGAAGTTTGTTTTCTTCAAAACATACAAGGGAGAAAAAACCACGGCTCTAGCAGCCTTTATTTAAGCAGAGCAGTGATATCTCCAAACAACTGAATACATGGTACTTGAAAAACTGAATAAAAACTTTATAACCATACCCTCCACCACGACCCAAGCGTCTCCCAGATCTGTCAAATGCTAGTCCTGCCAGCATAAAAGGATAAGCAAATGCAGTTAACTACAGTTTGACTTTGATAATTATAACACATCCTATAAATGGATGAGTATTAAGAAAATAGGAAGAAAAGTTCTACCCGGTAAGAGGAACAAATCAACTGGGTCGCTTGCCTGTAAAACTGCACCAAGAGAGACCCTTTAGATATAAGATTCAACATAATTACATCGGTAAACTCACATATATACAATATGAAACCCATCCTACATTCTTTTTGTCAGCATTAAAAAACAAGCGCCAAGGTGTCTATGAAGCCCACCCCTACATGAACATATGGACATCAAACAATATGATTCCAGGAATAAGGCTTATGTATATCAAGCTAAACAGCCTAGACAAGGTCTCGGTGAAGGGAGTACAAGAATTGTGCCATGAGTTTCGGAAAAACAAAGGCTACTCATGTTTCCTCTCCCTATCTTGTTACTTATAAATTAATTTGTTACAATTTCTGGCAACAATCTGATGCCCAAACCTGAGAATTATAATATTACAAATGGGTATTTTAAAGGAAAACTAGGCTTAGGAAACCCTGTTGAAAGCTGTACGAATGAGAAATTTTCCCATCCTAACCTGGTCTTACACAATTGCTTAGTCTTTAGATTGTGCCACCCATAAAGAGAAATGGAAGACACTACTTTGAGGCTTCAGCAGAAGCACTCTCAAAATAGCAAAAGTTTGGAAATTTGACTACAAATCTTAGAATATGTTAATCCCATCTCAACTTTTGTAACCTCTAGTATTATGAAGTTCAAATTTTAATGCAAATACTCAAAAATTTCAACTTTGAGACTAGTTTTGGGACATCAAGAATCTGTAAATAATAGAGAATGACTACAATCAGAGACATTATTATCCCCTAAAATAAGTGAAACATTACCATCTTCCCGTTCATTTCCATCAGCATCGATTGGAGCTGGTTCTAAAATGTTCATCGAATTCGCAACAAGATCATCAATACATGAGATGTTGAGCATTCTCATGTGACAATTCTTGTCCTCTACACGCGGAACATAAAGCTTTTTCCTCACCTGCACATCACCCTCTTCATAAAACACAAAAAACATAAGAACCAAAAACAAATTTCTCAAAAATTCTGATTTCAGGCTACTAAAGCATGCTAAAAAACTAAAATTTGGAGATGGGCACATGAAAATAACACCTTTGAGTGGACTTTGAAGAATTGCAGACAACACGTTGGAGGTATCAACTTCCCTCAAAGCACTGCAGCATATATATGCACATAATCTTTGACTAGATCTAAACCACGGAGCTTCCAACACAATACTCTGGATTGCATTATCTAATCAAAAACAAAAAATTTGCAGACTTTGAGTTTCTGTTTAATTTACTCAAATGGAATTGACGCAGAGCATACTGGTTCAGTAAAGTGAAGAGTGGCTTGTTACCTTCATGGGATCTGAGTGTGGGGTCCATGGCCTTGAGGGCTTTGCGGACTTTGGACCGTAGGATCCGTTTCTGCTTGAATATGCCGTCGAGATTGTCTTGCTGTTGTTCTTGACTGTTGATGTTCATTGTGATTGTTCGAGTGGAAAGTGATGTTGGTGCGTATGAAGGTGGAGGGCGAAGGATAGCGGCTCGGGAGAGTTTGAGGGAAATTGCGGCTACGGCGGATGGTGGAGTTGCTAATGTGCACGATTGGGCCATCAGCGCCACCACCAACCTGCCTGCCATGTGCTCGCGTCCTCTTTGTCAATTACTCTGTTTTATACCAGGGCCCTTGCAAAAGTTGGTTTTTATGTTCAACACCCATCATGTTTTCTGATTTTTTTTCTTCCCCATTTTGAATTTTCTCTTCTTACAATGAAATGTCTTATGTTATTTTTCAAAATGCAATGCTACGTCCTTATAGAGTTGTGCTAACGACAGCTGCTACACATTTTATTCTGACCAAAAAAAAAACACAAAGAAAATTTAAAGAGCTACAAAGTGCACTTTAACATTCCACACACTTTTAGAAAGATGTTGAACCAAATACAAAACAAGTCAAACCTTTGACAGACAAAGAACACAATCTTCCAACAAAACCAAAACTATAACTAATCAATCTTCAAAGCATCTCAAAACCTAAACTTGGATCTAATGTTATCAATAACATCTTCACCCACTAGAAACGTCTTGGTCAACACATGGTCAGAGATCGAAGGCGTGGCAGAAAATAGATTCAAAGGAACTGTAGCAGAACCAGGCAAGTGACTGTTGAAAGCAGTAAACTCAAGGGCTTCACCTTCTCCAACATTGAGCTGAAAGTGAACAAGCCCTCTGGGAATCACAAAAACCTCCCCAGCAGTCAAAACCTTGGAGTGAAAAACATTCTTGGTCGTCACAAAACCAGTGAGGATCTTGCCTTCCATGACGACCCCAACCTCACTGGCTCGAGGGTGTGAGTGAGGTGGGACGATGCCACGTGGTGTAAACCCAACTCTGTTGAGTGATATGCCAAGAGTGTTGAGACCAGGAAATGTGAGGACATTGCCAGCTGATACAGATACCCCAAAAACTTCGGTTTTGTTTCCTGGTTTGGTCAGGCCATCGAAGAAAAAGTCATCAGATGTGATCTCTGAGATGGGTTTGCAGGGAAAGTTATAATCGGCTGGTGTGGAGGCACTTAAATCTGCCACGCACAGGTCTTGTAATGGATCAGGGTCTGCAGAATGGGAGGAGGGCAAGGGATGAAGAAAGAGTACAGAGATTGTGAGGCAGAGTAATGGAAAGCTTGATGAGGTGATCATGGCTGCAAAAGACTTTACTTAATTCAGTTTCAAAACCAAGTAGTTTTAAGTCAAGTATATAGAAATCATATATGGTACCTATAAGTTAATTATATTTTTCTTTTGAATTATTGGATATGAGACAAGCATTTGAAACCAGACAAACAAAATCCAACCAGAATTAAACAAAATAAACATCAGCAACCATGGGGAAAGGAAAAAAAAAAGGGATTGAAAGTTTTATATTGGAAATTTGAAGATACTTAATTGGATGTTGGTTGTGTTGCTAGTTGGCTTATGACAAGGATGTTGTGAACTTGTGTGATATTGAGATAAAGACCGAAGTTAATAGAATAGGGTTGATCTTTTTTATTTATTTTGGTTATGTTTCAAATAATTTACATGTTTTGGTCCGAAATGGACGTGGAAGATATTGGTCAATCAAGGCATTAAAAGGGAGAGATATTCGAACACATGACATAGAATGATGATAATTATTCTTAATCAGTTAAACTATAAACTATCAAAAGAAAACAATAAATAGATGAATACCTATACTAATGATTTAAATTTGGATTCAAAACTTTTTTTTTTTGGACCAATATGGATTTGGTTGTTTTCTGTTTTTACTTTCTTCTTTTTAATAAAAAGAATCAGCAATATTATCCAAGAAAACAACTATAGGTTTCTCCATGGTCAGCCAAATGTCAATGTGGCATTTTGGACTTATTTATTAAAATTGGTTTGTTTAGTGTCATTTTTTATTATAACAGTTTGTTTAGTATTTAAAACTAATTAAAATAGTGGTAGTTTGTGACTTTAATGGTAAAGAGTATTTAACTCACTCTCAAACTGAACGTTCAACGCTCAGTCTCCCAATGACCCATATCGTATTTTTAATCAGATATTATGAGAATAATTTGGTTTGTTGTGTTGAACTGCTAATTTTTATAGTCAGAGAGAGAGAGAGAGAGAGAGAGAGAGAATAACTAGTTTACTACTCCATTCGAGTATGGGAAGTGAAAAAGTCCATAGGCAATCCCAATTACCACTTCACTGGATGTGATCAAAACAAGATGGCAAGTACAAGGATCAAGCTTGAGCTTGAGGTATCAGTTCTTTTTCTGGCTTGTAATTCAATTTTATTATTATTTTCATGTAACTTTAGTTGTTAGTGTAGGAAGAAAATTTGTTGCAAGCATCACATGCTAATGTTACCTAAACAAGACACTGATCACATTGGTTCACAGACACAAGCACCATTTATGCTTTGTGATTATAGACGATATTTTACGATTCTTTCGGGACAAAATCAACTCATTGATTGATCATGGTATATTTTATATAGGCCTTCATATTAACTCATTGATTGAAAATTGGGTTTTTCGGTTCAATGGGTCTTGAATTTTTATATGATTCACATTTTGGTCCCCCAATTTTTAAAATTGTTCTCATGGTCTTTGAACTTTATTTTGTTAGGACAAATGATTATGCCATCAGTTTTGTTAACTTTTATGTTAAATTTGAGCATATGCATGGCACATGATGTACTGTTGATAGTCAAAATCGGAAATTGCTTTACTCATGGGAGAAAGTTTTCCCTGTTACAGAGATTCCATAGTCAGCTTTTTTGCACCTATTTTATCCTCTCTCTCCTCCATTCCTTTTCTATCTTCAATCACTCCTCCTCCATCATCACCCACACACCTTAGATTCCTCTTTTCCTCTTCAATCACTCATCCTTCATTACCCAGACACTATCTCTATGCTTTTTATCATTTTTATTTTATTAAGTTATTTATTTACGGAATTTTGGAAATGGTGGAGTTTGAGAAAGATTTGGGTTGGCTTGGGTTTCTATGGAGGAACAATGTACAATTTGGGGAGAAAAACTTTCTTTGGCGTCACTCTCTCTCCTCCAAATATGAGGAATCTATTTTTTATTTTTTTTTCCTTTCAAATTTTATTATGTATTGGGGAATTTTGGAAAATTTAGAAAGAGTGTGGCTGAGAAACTGTGTTGGGTTCGGGTTCTGTCGAGGAGTGTGGTTTGGGGGAGAAAACTTTCCTGCGTTACTCTCTCTCTCCTAAATATATGAGGAATCTATCTTCATATTGAGCTATTTCATTATCACTTTTTCATCTTCAATTTAAATATATTAGGGGGAAAAAAAGGGGAGAAAATCAATAGGTGATGAAGGAGTGACTAAAGAGAGAGAGAGTAACATAGTTGCACAATTTTTATGAACTGAGAAACATAAATGTAGGAGAGGATGAATGCTGGAGAGTGAAGAGGAAGAAAATGGGTGCATAACCCTTAAAAATAATACAAAAATATCAATTTGCCTATATATTTAACAAAAAAGATAACAAACGGTATGACCATTTGTCCTACCAAAAAAGTGAAGTTGAAGGACCATGAAAATGATTTTAAAAATAAAGGGACCAAAATACAAATCTGATCAAAATTTAAGGACCCTTAGACCTAAAACCCCCTAATAAAATACTAGCCCTTTGGCACATGCTCACGCATGTGCCAATTAGTTTTATATTTTTATTTTATTTTTAGAATTAAGTAAAGTTAACATGAGTAGTTATGTTATATAAAAGTAGAACTTATTATCTAATTTTGTTTTTATTTTTATTTTTTTAAATATGAAAAAACGTGAATTTATCATATTATCTTTATTTAATTAATAATTTAAATTTTTAATGTTTGAATTAACCAAAGATATTTTCTTGTATTTTGAATGTTTCACTGTTCTCAAACTTTTCCTTTATATATAAATAAGAAAATTTAATTTGAAACTAACATAGCACGTCCAACTCATCAGCCACATAATAATAGTAGCCTTATTGATTGGAAATTACATCGTCCATATGTTATAATTTGGGCCAGCTATTGGATACATCGACATGCCAATGCCACATGAATGTTTCCACATGATTGTCAAGTAAGGTAACTTAATAAATATGCAATCCTACAGCATATACGAACAATGTGCTCACCAGTTACCAGCAACAAAAAAAATTGAGCTTCAGCACCCAATCCTAAATTCTCTCTCTTCTCAAACCCTAACCCTAATCTCCAGCATCTCGCCCCGATGAGATGACCTAGAATCAACTCCATTTCCGGCGAGTTCAGCTCAGACCGTGCCCCAATCAACGAGTAGCGAAGATAATTCACGACGATGCCACCGCACGCCGATCTGGACCGTCAGATTGAGCACTTGATGCAGTGCAAGCCTCTGCCGGAGCCAGAGGTGAAGACGCTGTGCGAGCAAGCGAGGGCGATTTTGGTCGAGGAATGGAATGTGCAACCGGTGAAGTGCCCCGTCACGGTTTGCGGAGACATCCATGGCCAGTTCCACGACCTCGTCGAGCTCTTTCGGATCGGCGGCAGCGCACCCGATACCAATTACCTCTTCATGGGCGACTATGTAGGTCAGTTTGGGCATTATCACTTGGCCTTGTTGTTGTTTAATTTAGTTAATTTGTTTTAGAGAAATTAGCAGTAGATTGATTTTTGGAAAATATGACATCTTTAGGAGCATGGACATGCCTTTTCGGTGGAAGTTTTCATTATTGGGTTGAAATGGGTAGGAAATATTTTTTTTTTTGGTCGAATAAATGGGTAGGAAGTAAGTTAATATGTAAATGTAACAAGGGGCAGGCCGATGCCTTTTTGTTCTTTACAAAGAGGAGATTTTAGCTGGTTATTTATGGAATTCAAGGACTTGGGCAGGTTCTGAGCTGTTGTAGTAGAACATGAGGTTCTTACATTTATTATTATGATAGTTGGTATAAGCTAAAAATGAACATTAAGTTTTTCTCTGGGAACACCTACTTAGGGATGACTTTTATGTGTGCTCGTGTTGTTAGATTTGACTTGTGTTCGGTCTAAGGGATGGAGCAAAGTAGTCACATGTAATTTTCAACCACACTATGCTTAATAAGGTCTCTTTAATTTCCCATGTCTAACCCTGCCATGACTTACATACATTTTTCCAACGCAAGCCTAGAAGTTAGTTCAGATGATTTGACCAAGCATGCCATCTTATCCATTGTTTTCACAATTTTTAGTTCATATCTCATTTCTTTGTATCTTTAAAGTTCGGATTTATTAAGTAGTGTCTTATCTGAGCAATGAGCATGCTACCGATCTTTGAAAGTTGATGAACAAGATTATTAGACATCTTTGTCTGTAAACCTGAAATTGAAAGCTATTTGATTCTCTGACTATGTAGTGGCAAGTAGGACACTACCTTCCTTTTAATGACAAAGATGATTTAATTTCACACAATTTTAGACTGTTCAATCGTTTTGTTTGACTGGAAAATGCTTATACAACTTTTTTCAGTAATTATCTTTTGTTCTTTCTTATCCAGATCGAGGATACTACTCAGTGGAGACTGTCACACTTCTAGTGGCCCTGAAAGTACGTTACAGAGATAGAATTACAATTCTTAGAGGAAATCATGAGAGTCGGCAAATAACTCAAGTGTAAGGCATTATTCCTTTAAAGTGTTTCCATCCCAAAAGTGAAACCTTACAAGTATTGATAGTGAAGACCAAGTCGTGGAACTCACTGTTGATCCAAAAGACTTCCCAACTAGTCGTGTAAAAGAAGCCATTTATATGTTGTAGACAGTTTTACCTTTATCTTTTTCATTATGTTGACAAATACTCCCAAGGAAGTTGCTAAATTTCATAGGAGTGATGACACACTAGGGTTCAAGTGTTTTAATTAGTCATTCTGAAATATCAAATCCTGATTTATATCAGTAAATTGTTGCCTTCTCAGGTATGGTTTCTATGATGAGTGTTTGAGGAAATATGGAAATGCTAATGTCTGGAAGCATTTCACTGACCTTTTTGATTATCTTCCGCTCACAGCCTTGATCGAGAGTCAGGTTTGAATTTTATAGATATTATCTTACCTGTTATTCCCATTATTCTCTTTTAACAAGCATTTTCCCCTTCTTTTAGATCTTTTGCTTGCATGGTGGACTCTCCCCCTCTTTAGATACTTTAGACAACATTCGTGCTCTGGACCGGATACAAGAGGTACGCTAAAGTTTTCGTCCTCTAACAATATATTTTTCTTCAGCAAGTCTGTTTTATGTGTGTTACACAAACTGAGAGAAATATATAAGTGAAATGCATGCTCACATTGTTGTCATAATTTATTTTACGCATAGAAGGTCAAAATTGTCTCATTCTCGTTTTTGATCTGCATGGACGGCTCACTTTGGTTGTTGGGTTTGCTTGCCTGTTAACTCTTTATGAAATAGAACCTGAGCAGTCCTGACGTTCCAATATTTAACTCGCTTTATCTGTAAGTTATGCAATATTAGTGCCTCGAGTATATTAATGTAGAGAGAAGTCACCGACAAAGCTTCACTTGAACAGATTGAAGTAGCACATCACTTACTCTGAGGTTGTTTTGAAGTCTTCCATATTAGACAATTTTTTCAAGATATACTGGCATAATCATCTCTTGAATACTGGTGTGGCATTGTCATTTCATGGTGCATGAATAGACGATTTTAGTAATTCTAGTCTTCCCCTCGTTTGAATGGGAGCAGGTTCCTCATGAAGGTCCGATGTGTGATCTCTTGTGGTCTGACCCAGATGACCGATGTGGGTGGGGAATATCTCCGCGGGGCGCAGGGTATACATTTGGACAAGATATAGCAGCCCAATTTAATCATACTAATGGGCTGAGTCTTATTTCTAGAGCTCACCAGCTTGTGATGGAAGGCTACAATTGGTGCCAGGTTAGTACATAAGAAGCATAAATACTGTTTCACATTGATGCTTTCAGAGTTCTGTTTCTAATTTTGTTTAATTATTTTAGGAAAAGAATGTTGTCACGGTGTTTAGTGCTCCAAATTACTGCTATCGGTGTGGAAATATGGCTGCAATTCTTGAGATTGGAGAGAATATGGAGCAGAATTTCCTTCAATTTGACCCAGCACCTCGGCAGGTTGAGCCTGATGCAACACGCAGAACTCCAGACTATTTTTTGTAATCCACATAACTTACCACCCATTAGCAATTCTTCTCGTTTCGTATTTCTTTTTGTAGATTTGTCTTACAAAGAAGATGAGTTTTGATGTTTAGTTGAGAAAGAGACAGAAAGAAAACATATTCATTCTTTTGGTTAAAGTTGTTCTGTTGCTTAATTCATGTGATTTATAGGATTATGTCAGTAAGACTTGTGTCTTGTATTAAAAGAGTTGAAAAGAATGACTGGAAACAGCAATAACTAGTTATGTGCTTTATGAGCTGCATTCAGTTTCAGGTGAACAAAAAAGAATTATTTCCAGATTCCAATTATGTGTTTCTTTCGTTTTTGTTTTTTCCTTTCTCATAGTTGCGAAAGGTTGGCTGGCTCTTGTTTTTGTTTTTTCCTTTCTCATATGTGCAAAAAGTTGGCTGGCTCTTGTTAATCTGCGCATTCCAGACTAGTTGTCTTGATCATCAATGGCAATTTCCGCCTTCTCTCTTCCTTTCCGCTCTCTCTCTTGATGTAATTTTAGAACAAAAGTTTTGGGAAAGAAAAATTCTTTTTAAAAAGACAATATAAGTACAGAAAAAGCATATGCTTTTTGTTTTGGATCCATGCATGAAGCAACAACTCTAGTGAAAAGAGAAAAACTCTAGTGGACAAGAAACATGTATACTCGAAGCAATTCATCTGTGGAGGTTCGCAAGGCCGTTCTGGTCCTCCCAGGCGGGGTTTGCTCGCCAGCTATGAACATTTTTGCCTCACCTTTTCTACCTTCTCTGGCATTGCCAACAATATCCTAGCATCCTTGTAAAGTAAATGTTCATAAAATTATAAATTAATTGAAGCTTCAACTGCAAGCTATCTATCTAATCAAAGAGAAGATATCATGTAAAATTGGGAAGAGGATTATAAGCAATTACCATGAGAACTATCAGGATAATTTTTTATTAATTTTAAGGTAATCCGCTGTTTTTCTCCGGGGGCATCATGACAAGGTGCCGAAGCTTCTGCAAGTTTTGAGTTATCTCTGTCAAAAGTTGTGTTCCTTCGCTATGTTTCTCAAGCGTCTTAGCAGCATATTCTAAGAATCCAGTGTCTGTTTCAAGGGCCTTCACCCTTTCACTAAGATGAGACAATAATGACAATTGCCTTGTTAGAGCAGCTTTGTTTCCATTTCCTGCCATATTGGAAACAGAAATTGGTCTTTTGTTAGAAATGCAATAGAATGCTCAAATTCTACTTCAGTGCGTGTGCGTGTGTGCGTGTACATGCATACGCTCATGTGCGTGTGTATAAATGTATGTGCTTGTATGTATGTGTGTGTGTGTGTGTCTGCATATGTTTACCTATCTCATCATCAGGATGATTCAGACCATCAGAGCCCTGCAAGGAATGGAAACCGTTAGCTGATAAGTTACTTCTCTTATCGAGTTTCTTCATCCGACCCAGGAGGTAGGTTTTCTCCTCTTTCAAAGGTTTCAAAGATTCAGCAAGCGCTCCCTCTACGTTCTCCTCCTTTGATGACATGACTTGATCATTGGGTGTGCTCTCCCCATTATGCTCACCATTGTTCAAGCCTTTGACCTCTTCACCAGCCTCATAGCCAAATTCCTTGAGCAATCCATATTTTTCTCTATAAGCCTCTACTTCAGTTTCTATAATCCTGAGCTCTTCCTCTCTCTTTGCAAGCAGATCATATGTTGCTTCCAGGGCTTCCTGGTCATACTCTGCCTGTTCCTCCATCATTCTCTGATATTGTAAGGCCTCCATCTGAACAGCAGCCTTCTCTGCTTGTAGCCGGGTGATCATGGCCATTGCATTGTTTGCTGCAACAGCTGAAGCACTTCTTTCTTCATCCAGCTCCATGTACAAAGCCATCAGCGACTTCCTATCCAACCGGACCTGTCTCTTCAACCGGTGCAAAATGGAATCACAATCGGCATCATTTGGAGTGCTCCCATCGGCAGATTCTAACACAAAGTCGCTACCTTTTTCCAGTGGTGATTTCCTTGAAATCCTCATAGCCACCCTTGGACTATTTGTAGCTGAATCTGTAAGTGGGATCCCAAAAAACCTGTTTCCTTTGCCAAAGACAGGTGTTCTGTTTGCATCATCAGTTAAATCATCACCTTCTGTCAATGATGGCACTGCAGAAGCTTTGGGATCTTCCTTGACTGCTACACAAATTCCATCCTCCAAATCAGTTAATGGTTTCCAAAAAAGAAAAATTCATATTGGATTTGGACAGATAAAGCGGAAAGCTACCAGCTTAAAGATACATGTAAAGAACTTAACCAAAAGGAAGCTAGAACAAGGTTTTGCGCTTAACTCACATTGAGAGTCACGATTTGGTGGGTGTGATCCATACTCGTCCTCTGGAAGCTCGGACTCGTGATCAGACATAAGTTTGAGTTCTGTGTATCGAATGTGGGGCAACTCCAAACCACGATTCTCATCGTTTCTCAACGGTGCTCGTGGAGAAGGAGCCGGAGCATGTGCTAATGCGCTGCCATTTTTGCCCTTAGGATAGGCGGAGGAAGTAGAGCTCATCTTCAATGGCACGCCACAACACGAACACGAAACCTGAACAATGCTGCCACTATTCTCAACCTGCCCTGCTGCCTCCTCCCATGTCCTTGCTGCAGGCACACTCAGCTGAATTTGGTGGTAATCATCCTCAACAAAGCACTCAAGATCCTTATGCAAAATACCAACCAAGGACTTGTATGTATCGCAATCAGATTCTTTCTCAGTAGCAAATGAAAGCAGGCATGCCTCACACATCTTTCTTATATCAGACAGCTTCTTGTGGTTGTGGCAATAAGCAAGATATGAAACATCTTTCCTGTGAGCTTCACAAATGGAATCATTGTAATAAAAATCTTGGTCCCTATGAACGAGGATGTGATCGATTCTGGTGCAGAGCCAACATGGGATTCTCAGCTCGAAGAACTTGGCAAATTCATTGGCAGCGAAGGCAAGGAACCCATCAATGAAAAGCAGAATGATTAATGTCCATTCGAGCAAAGCATAGATCACGAAATGCGGCAACTTTCCCAGCTCTTGTTCAACATAACGAGTAAAGGATCGCTTGGCCATTTTAGTTGTGTTGATTGAACACAGAAACAACCATAAAACCAAGAAATATTTGGCCTTTATTTATCCTTATCTGGGTTGCTGCAGCTTTGTTAGGTCTAGATTGTGGAAATGAGAGATGCTATGAAAATGGAGTCAAAGTGCTCAAAGGCTGATGAGATGGAAGATCATGACCTTGGTGGAGCAGACCGTTCCTAGATCATGACCTTTCTCTCTGTGTCTGTGTGTGTCTGTGTAAATGCCTAAACAAGGAGAGGGGCAAACTTTTCCAAATCAAGATTTTAAATTTTGGGTGGTGGAATTTGATTGCCTATACATAGAAAAAGGGCTTTGGACAAAAATGGCGGTTCTGAGGCTGAGCCTGTACCTTAAATAACGGTCTATCATGCACTTTCCAACCAACTGGATTAGTATAAACGCCAGCATTTTCATGACAATAGAGTTAAGCCACTGATTTGTCCGGCTTTGCCTTTGTGTTCCAGAAGAATTTTTGTCTATCCCAAGCCTTGGGCCATATTTCGAATTTCAAAATGTTCAGGGTCTTAACTATGCTTAATGAAGATTATGAAGGGTTATATTTGGTGCTCTAAAGCACTGCTCCTTTTACCATACGTAGCTCCAAGACATTGGACAAACAAAACATTCTGAAGGTCGTTTGTTTATAAGTGTCATCTAGGAAACTTAGCTTCTGGACAACTCAACCATCCCAATGAGTTATTTGATCTCTGCCGGGAAAGCTTGAACATGTAAAGAGTTAGATGATGACACTTTAACTGACCCACTCAGCATTTACACCGCCAATCTGTATCACCCAATAATTTGCTAACCAAGTGGTACAGAAAAGTCCGACCACCGGAGCATCTGCCAATTTCAGAGTAAGTCCATGATTCAACAATGCAATGCAAACCATTCCATGAACAATAAAAACTGAAAATGCAGTTCTGCGACTCCAAGCAACAAAAATTGCTTCACCACAAAAACGAGAAAGAGTTTCACCAAGTTATTGACTAAGGCAGGTCAAGTAATATGTGTTCTTTTAGATATGTGTAAGAGCTTCAACAAAAAAATAATTTTGTTACAACAATTGGCTTAATTGTGCAATCACCACTGCCCAATAGTATAAACATAAACCCTTGATATTTTCTTTACGATCAAATCCAAGTGTAATAAAGATATAATCTATTGGAACTACATAAAACAGGGAGCTGCCACATTGCTTGCCCATCTCTTGAACAGCAGGAAACTACTTAGCTTAATGACTGCAAATGAGGTCATTTGAAACCCAAGCAACTATGGATGAGCTTAGCTTGCAGACAAAACATTCGCAGACATATAAGGTGATATGCACCCCTGGACCTGAAAATTGGGTCCATTCAATAAGAAGAACAGATCAATATTAATGAATCTTGCTTTACAGAGATTTATTTAACAGAAAGAACACTCAATAGTATTGGATGAGATAGAAATATATATGTTAGGCGAGCAACATGCCAGTTATTCTGTTTCATTTACTGTAGCTTATACGCATCCCATATAACAGTGAGAAACTGATTGATTGACTATCCATGAAACAAGAACATTTCATCACGTTGTTCCTATAAGATCAGATTGTATTGGGAAAAAGGGCAAGAAATCCAAAATTGTCTTCCACACAAATGCATGTGAGAGACTATGAAAAGGCAGAGAATTGTTCCGAAACATCTATTACATAGGAGGGGTTCAGTTACCTGCAACAAACCAGTAGGAATTTGGATAAAACCTTGCAGAAGAAGATTGACCTTTTCCAGAGTGCCTCTTGGAACAGGTGTTATCACATATACCAAGCCTTTGAATGTGTCAATGCCTCTCACAATTCCTAGATAAAAAAGGCATCAACCAAAATGCATAAGAACCTTAGTTCAAACTGATTGGTTCTACCTATCTATATGTTTCCACATTGCACCAACAATAAAAATCTGGATTTCTCTGATAACATAAACACAAAAAACTAAAGAATGTACTTTACTGTCACCACTAAACCAAATTCTAGAAAAAAATATTCTTAATTTTCCTGAAAAATCACAAGTAGAAGAACACTAGTTCCCCCACATATTGGAGTCAGAAAATATAAAATTATGAGCAGAGCCATACAGAAAAGATGAAATATAACCCAAAAAAGATGTGGAAAAGCAGAGTAACCTACCAAGACCAACACACCAAGGTAAATCTTCTGATCCTTCAGAGCTAACTGCCAAGCCAACAATGGTTGCGTTCAAACTATAGAAGATCTCAGAACCTGGGACCTAACATAAAAGAGCTAAACTATTACAAACCTTAATTGGAAAGATAATGACAATTAACAATAAATCAAAAGCAATGAGGTAGAAAAGTAATCACCACTAAGCACTTCCTCAAAATGTTCAAAAGAACCATACAGAAAACAGAAATAGAATTTAAAATTCAATCACACATGTAAGACACCAAGATTTTAAAATTTCCAGAACCTGCAGGGAACTGACCTGGCAATGCAGATGTCTAATCTTAATGCCAGATATTGGAACTTCATAAGGAGGGTGAGAGGCCAAAGCATGAGCCAGTTCTTTAATAGTAGTAATGTTCAAGTTACTTGAAAAGCACTGTCTGAAATAAGCAATTATTCGTACATCACGCAACAGGCGTGCATCCTTTTGTACTAGAACCCTGCAACACAATGAAGATTATATGTTACAGAGAAAGCCAGTACATCCATCTCTTCTAGCAAGCATATGCTACTTACTGAAAGAAAAAAATTATGCAAATGACTGACACTGGATAACTTGAATCAATCAATGATTTTGTTCGAAAGAAGAACTTTCCCAGGTTTAACTAAAAGCAATCACCTCCTACAAATTCTTTATGAAACACAGAAAAGAAATTTGGCATTTGGTCTAAAACTAATATGAATATTGCAGTATTTGATCAAGCAAGAAAAGAATGCAACAATGCACCGATGATTCTCAACAGGGGGAAACCAATTATAAAAAATGTACAGATAAACTGCACCAAATTAAAGTTTCCAGGTAATGCTGAGGACATCAAGAACTTACGATCTATTGAAAGAGTCCTGACGAGCTGAATTGATCTCTATTAGATTTAGCATCCCATCATGATCCTCATCTAACCAGAATGCCCCACATGGTAGATTCTTACTCTCAGCAGATATGTTTATTTTAACAACGTGGGTAGGGACCATATACTTCAACATATCCACCAATATATCATAACCAACACCTAGCACACAAGAGCAATGACGAAATCATATGATATTCATAACCAGACAACAATACTCATTAAAAGAAGATTCATAAGATAGCCCCTAGGGCCTTGCCTCAAACAGTACATGGCTAGGGTGGAACTTGGGTAAGTCTAGTTCGTTTCTACAGGAGAAGGCCAAATAGGAAGGAAAAAAGTAACAAAAAACAAAATATATGATTGGAGAAATTGTTTGATTGCAATTAAAAGAGAGAACCAGTTGACCAAGTAAAAGAGCATACCTTTCACCCAGCCTGGAGTATTCACAACAAGAGGCAATCCAACTTTAGCAGGGCTAGCACTCTTGTCAAACAAGCAGTATTCCTTCTGATAGTAATCATATAAAGCAAATATATAATTCAAGTATGTTGTAGGATTCCTCTTTGAAGAAACATCACCGAAGAAAAGACATCTGTGAAAAAGAGACAAATTATAAATTTACACTACTCCTCAATTATTCTCAAGCTTCTACACTACTATTCTGAATCCTATAAGGCTTGAACCATCAACTACACCATTCGTGAGCTAAATTGAAATCTTTATGGGACACCCTTATTTTTCATTGTTTATTAGTCTAAGCCTTGCTCCTAAAGACAGTCATATTTAGCCCATTAGTATTCATATCCATGCAGTCTCAAATAACAAGTATTCTGCAATACATAATAGCAATATTACCACTTCCTCTAACAAGTTAAAAACCTAAACTAGGCAGATAAAAGTTCATACCTCTCCGGTGTCTTCAGATGTGGGATTGTCAAATCTATTTTTAACCAAAAAAGGAAAAAGAAAAACTCAATTAGCAACAGAAGCAAAAAAGAACACCTCCTCTAACATGTTTAACAGTTTACAGTGTGAAACAAATTATTCACAAGAAGTGCAAAAAATAAACAATTGCCTGGAGTCACTTCATCTACTACAGTGAGAGATAGAAAACCAGGAGGACTAAACTCAGGTTGACCAACATCTGTATCCAAGTAACCAACTTTTTTATACCTGAAAATAGAAATAGAACCACAAAAAATTAATAGAACATCACTGTAAAAAAATACAATGCAATTATAGAACTCACAGAGCCAAAACGTAACAAAACTTCAAATTCAAAACAAACCCATAAAAAAAATGAAAACTTTTTCCAAATTCCACTTCCAAAGTAGAGAAAATTCATAAAATAAGGTGACCCAGTTCAGCTAACATAAAAATAAACACAAAGAAATCAACGGTTACTTCAAAAACTAATCAGATACGTGAACTTAATAAACGGTTGCAAAGTGGGAAAGGGAACTGAGCAGCTGACCTCTGGAGCAGAATGTTCAGGAGGTAGCGGGAAAAGGTGGATTTTCCGCAGTTTTTGGCGCCACATACTATGGCAATGGGAGGCGGCGAAGTGACTGAGTCGTATGCTATACAGTCTGCGGCCTCGGACCACTCTGGCGGTATGTAAATGTTCGGCGACGGGTTTTCGGGTTCTGAACGTGAAGCCATGCCTCTCTCTCTCCCTCTCTTCTAGCTTCTTTCTCTCTCTACTGTGTTTTGCTCTGTAGCAGAGGAAGAGCGGCTTGTCGACTGAAACTTTATATGCGCTTGGAGGCAAAATTGCAATGGCACATGTTGATTTCATGAATTTGCCAACAAAAAAAGCATCACTTGGTTTGACTGCTTGACCCACCGGGAAAGGAGACGGTTCGGGTTAATATTCGGATTCGGGTTGGTTGACTGGGCGGGACGAAGCCCAAACAGAAATGGAAAAATTACAGCAAAACAACCCAGGCCTGAGCTACACCTTGGGCCTCCTAAGCCAACACCTTACAATTTCTGCTTAAAAAAATTCAATATATAATTTCTTTTCTTTTTTGCCCAAATTACATTTTTAGTTCTTTTTGACTTATTTACCACTCTGATTCCCGTCATTTTATTTTGAAAATTTTAGGGGTGAGGATGAGATTGAGAGAGAGGATTAGAGGAAATGATGGAAGAGATGAGTAATAAAAGTGAAAATAATTTTAAATAGATTTCAGTTTTTAGTTTTTGTTTTAACTTTTGTTACTCCTCTCACTTCTCATCTTTCCTCTCGTTCTCACTTTAATTCTTCATTTTTTCCTCTATATTTTAACACAAAAAAAATAAAAAATAAAAAATAAAAAATAAAAACTAAAAATTTAAAACTAAAATTGAAATAGTTATCAAACAGGCCCTTGAATATTCTAGTTTTGCTTATTACCTAATATTTCCCTATCAAAATTGGAAAGAAAAAAAAAAGTATATATATATAAATATAAAATATTTATATTTTCGCTTTGAGGCTCCCACAAAATTACTTTACTGGTGCGGTTAAAGTGTTCAAATCCATGAGGGGAATTTTCACATGGACAATCTGTCCAGTGGGCCCCAATCAGATCGCCCAGCCACATCTAAATCAAGCGCCACGTGTCCCATCGACCAGACATCTCTTTCAATTTAAACAGCCTCTTTCACTCCACAGCGAAACCCTCCCCCGATTACTCGGATTGACCAAGAGTCAACCACACTCCCAGATCGGACGGCCAGCGAAATCCTCATCGCTGATCAAATTCAACCCCAACCCTTATTTCTCATTGGGGCGCCAAAAGCCCGTTTTATCAACCAAAAAAAAAAAAATCACTTGAGACCAAAAAAAAAAACAGATAAAGAAAGAAACAAATCGAACAAGTGCGAGAGAGCTTCGAGCCACTGCAAAACCATGGAGCTCCAGAACACAGTGAAGGAAGCCCTCAACGCACTCTACCATCACCCCGACGACGGCGTTCGTTTGCAGGCCGATCGCTGGCTTCAAGACTTCCAGCGGACGCTCGACGCCTGGCAGGTACTGTGCGCTTCACTCTGTGTTTTGGTAGATTTGAATGTGCTTTTCTCTTTTCCTGAGTTTTTGATCGATTGCTGAAGCTTTGGAGGTTTGGTTCTCGATTTGGGTTTGGGTTTTTGTTTAGTTTACGTTGTGATTTCAGTGATTACTTTGGTATGTTTGACCATCGTGATGCAATTGGATTCGTGAGTAGTTTGGAATCCCTAGTTCATTTTATTTGAATGAGATGAATTCAATTTTAGGGTTTATTTTCAATAATCTGATTTGAGCGGTATGCTAAGGTCAGGATAGTATTACTTACTTTCTTATGTATTTCATTTCTAATGTGCGAAAGGGGAGCCATTTGTTGCTTTGATACATTTCTCAGAAAATTTTGAAAATTAGAAGTTTTACCTTGAGGAATTGATAGATTTCTGGTTGTCATGTCTTCTTTATCTAGAATAGGATAGACTATATTTGTACTGTGCATGCATATACATATTCTATTATGTTATACTTGAACTAATTTGTCATGCAACTCCTAATATGTTCAATAAAACAGAGGTATGAAGTCAAGGTTGATCGGTTCCCCATTATTGTCTCCTATCTCTCTATCTCTATCTCTATGTATATATATATATATATATATATATATATATAAACTACAGATTAAATCTAAACTTATTTTGTAAAAATTTATAAAAGATCATGATTTTAAGATAAAATTAAATACAACAAGATTTATCCATCTCCAGAATGTGTTGCAAGTGTCCCAAGACATGTAAAACAGTTAATTAAGACATCCCACTCATAAACTATGCCTGTACTTAGTAGTCACATAAGTAAAACATACAGACACATGCATACAAGGTATGAATGATTCGATTGTATGCATGTGTCTGTATGTGCATGTGATTCTTTTTCAAGTTTTTCGTTTTTATGGGTGTTCTGAGTTTTTCCCTATTTAGTAAAATCTGTTGTTATACCTTTTTGGGTTTTCAGAACATTAATGTGCTTATTTTCTATTAGGTTGCTGATAACTTGCTTCATGATGCAACTAGCAATCTAGAAACTTTAATCTTTTGTTCTCAGACCCTTAGAAGCAAGGTAATTCTCTTCTCCTTATTGTTAGTTATCAATGTTCATGCACTTACTTTATTGTGTTATATTCCCATAGTTGCTTAAGATCTAATGTCCAAACTATGTAAGCCTTGGTTAGGTTGTGGTGGTTTCTTGTGTTAGATTCTTAGTTCATTTTGCATCTCGTCTAGGTACAACGAGATTTTGAAGAACTACCTTCTGAAGCTTTTCGTCCATTACGTGATTCTTTAAATGTGAGTGAGTATCCACTATCCGTTGTCAATTTGAGTGAGAATTGAGTATCCATCCTCAGTTTTCACCTTAGTATCTTCTTAGAGTGTAATGGACCTTTTTCTTTATATGAAGAATGGTTGATTGTTTTGTTACAAATTTTGAAAGTTTTTTGTTCATGCATATTTTGGGCACAGAACTTGTTGAGAAAATTCCACAAAGGCCCCCCAAAAGTCAGAACTCAGGTATTATCTAGAAGTTTCTTTGACACTCTTTCATCACATTTTATGATCCCAAGAGGATATATGCTCAAGTATCTGGCTTTGTAGATTAGCATTGCTGTAGCTGCTTTGGCTGTACATGTTCCTGCTGAAGATTGGGGGGGTGGTGGTATTGTGAAGTGGCTTCAGGATGAGATGAATTTGCATCCGGAATACATACCAGGGTTTTTGGAGTTACTAACAGTTTTGCCTGAGGTATATAAATGATGCTTGCTAAATTTATATTTGCACACTGCAGTTGGCATCTGTGTTTGACAAGGATGATTAAATCTCGTCCATGTGAAATGATGAAAGTGCTTTGTAAAAAGTTAAGTCATTCTTCATAGTGCTACTTGGTTAGATTGCAGTTTTAAAAGGTTTTCATAAAGATTTCTAGGAAAATGATGAAAGTGCTTTATAAAGTTAAGTAGTGCTACTTGCTTAGATTGCAGACTCTAAAGGTTTTCATAGTGATTTTGACTTTTTTTTTCATTGTTTCTGGATTCCTTCCACCCACACACACACAAAGGAAGCATGAGGTGAAGTTCACAAATCTGACATATAAATAATGCATGTCCTTTCTAAAGCATACTGTTTCTTTCCTAATCCTTTCAAAGTTATTCAGTATCATGCTCTTTGGTCTTTTCTTACTTTTATTTTAACTGAGGGTTATTCATGTAGTGAAGCACTGGAGTTATTTTATTAGCGGTCTTATATATGGCCCAAATAATGTATTTTTCTTTCAACTTTAGTTGCATCATTGTTGACGCATGCCTAATTTTTCACCGTGTTCGTAAGTTTTTTACTTCTTGGATTTAAAATCAGGAAGTATTCAACTACAAAATAGCAGCTCGCCCGGAAAGACGTCGCCAATTTGATAAAGAGCTTACTTCACAAATGGAGGTTGCTCTTAACATCTTGACAGCCTGTTTGAATATTAACGAGCTTAAGGAGCAGGTGATTATTCTCATAACTGTATAGATTAATTTATGCTGATGTTTGGGATTTACCAAGTTTTGCTCTTGGATGTTATAGTGCTTTTTTTTAATCATTTTTAGCTGGTTGGTTTTTCAGGTTCTTGAGGCGTTTGCTTCTTGGCTTCGACTGAAGCATGGGTATGAACTTTTGTTGGTTTGATGATCCCTGGTTCTGTGCTTGCAATTAATTGGTGTTTTGTGCAAACTTAATTAGGGCTTTTTGAGAGGAAACAAAGATTCGTGGTACTTAACTGAACTTATGTGGGTTTCAGGATCCCTGGTTCTGTGCTTGCATCCCACCCATTGGTGCTCACAGCCCTCTCAAGCTTGAATTCTGAGCTACTTTCAGAGGCATCGGTAAACGGTAAAAACAAATTGGATAAGTTGATGTTCCTCAGGGAACTGTATTGTAAATTATATGCATTTACTTCATCAATTTCTGTGTTGCCTTTGGGCTGATTTTCTTATTTTCCCCCCCTTTCTTTTTCCTTTGTATTGCAGTTATATCTGAATTGATACACTACACAGCCGCTGGAAGCTCTGGTGGTGTCACTGTGCAGATGCCCTTAATTCAAGTGCTTGTCCCTAAAGTAATGAATCTTAAGGCGCAGCTTAGAGATTCTTCGAAGGTATTGCATGTGTAGAGTTGTACAAGTTTCCTTTTTTAATATTTGATTGTTTACGTAATCTCTTGTTTAAGAGGTGGTTTGGTCCATTTTGCATATCTATTGGGAATATTCCTTTGATTGCAAGTTTGGCACTGATCATATATGTGGGTTCCTTGATCATGTTGATGATTGTCTAGTTGTGGATGTTCTTTCACAAGGTCCTCATATGAAGTCTGGGTGATGCAAAATTTTCAATTGATTTTGTTAATGCCAAGGGCATTAGGTTTTTCCAATCTGGCATCCAATTTTATCTTTTTTTAAAAGGAGTCATAATTATCATGAGCTCATTCATATTTCTAAGGATGGACAACAACATTCTTAATCCAGGCACTAAAACTTTTTTTTTCATGTCGGATATGGGTTGACATGTGTTGTATACGAGCAGCGGAGATTATAAGAGTTATTTTCCTGAGCTACTTTAAACATTAGTCACTTGTATTTTCAAGAATTTATTTATTCATTGATGTGATAGGACCATATCACATAGAACACCCTTTTTGTTTATCATAGTAGAGATGGAAGGTGAGCTTTTCATAGAGTTTTTTTTTTTAATTAAAAAAAATCATCAATTGCCAAGCACACTACAAATTTCGGTTAAAAAGTGATTTTTACCTACAAGAAAAGCAAACAAACTACCAATATGTATTCTTATTTTCAGGATGAGGAAGATGTGAAGGCCATTGCCCGCTTATTTTCTGACATGGGTGATTCATACGTTGAACTTATAGCAACTGGTATAAGCATTTAACAGCTACAATATTTTGAACTTATCTCTTGAACTGTTTCTGATCTATTTGTTTTTGGTTGGTATTCAGGTTCAGATGAATCAATGTTGATTGTACAGGCATTATTGGAAGTTGCTTCACACCCAGAGTACTATATCGCCTCCATGACATTCAATTTTTGGCACAGTCTTCAGGTGAACTTAACCAAAAGGTCAGTCATTCTAGAACTACATACTACTTGATCATGCGTAAACAAATATTGACTATAGTAACTCTACTCTTCCAGGGATTTGCATATTTCATTTGTTAATGAATCTTCCATTGAAGCTGAGAGAAATAGAAGGCTACAAGTTTTTCGTCCAGCATATGAGTCACTTGTTTCCCTAGTAAGTGTTTTTGCTTATGTTGTATTCTGAATGTAATATACCACGACTTGTTACCATTATTGTTCTTATGATAATTAATGAAGTGATTTTACCAAACTAATAGTTTAGCTTGTTAACCTGGTCATGTAAAGAGAACCACATATGTTTTCCTTTTTGTTGCAGTTTGTATCAATCTTCTATTTAGTGGTTTTCCCAAGAAATGATTCTTTCATACATGGATCTACCATGATACCTTTTGTCACATAAATTAAATGGCTATGAAAAGAGTTGAGAACTAATTTCCTCATTTATCATAAAAAGTAGATTTGTTTATGGGAAAATGGTTAATTGTCCTACAACTGAACTTCTACTTAATGGAAGAAGCAATGAAATACCACATTACATTCCATTTGGACATTCTTCTATTACACTAAACTTTCAGAGACTGAAATTTTGACAGGTTAGCTTTCGAATTCAATATCCTCAAGATTATCAAGACCTTTCATATGAGGACCTTAAGGAGTTCAAGCAGACTAGATATGGTAATTCTTATTTGTTTTGTTTGGTGTATGTCGTTATTGTCTTATAGTTTCCTCAGAAATTGTGCAAGTTTTCCTTAGAAACTTGCACTTGGAAATTAATTTGCATCTCATCAGTTCAGTTTGGATCCATGTGCGAATTTCTTGTACCCTAAAGATATGTTCATATTAGACCTTTTCCAAACCACTGGTGTTTGAGGTCACAGTGCCATTAGAAAGTTAGTTGCTTTTTGTTTTTATTCTAACTTTGTTATGTGAAGGTCAGTGTATTTGCCTCTTCTTTATGGTCCTTTTTATGAGACCTGGAATGTAGCATGTCTTCATTTCTAACTGAATCTGTTTTGTTTCCAGCTGTTGCCGATGTCTTAATTGACGCAGCATCAGTTTTAGGGGGCGATGCAACCCTGAGAATTCTTTATATGAAGCTTGATGAGGTGTGTATTAATTTTTCTGACTGTAACCCTAAGTCGATGACATTTTGGTCAGACACTCTGAAAATTGATGCATACCATGAAATTTTGAGTATATATATATATATATATATATATTGTGAAGTTCATTAAATATTCTTTTGATATCTCTAATAAATATATGGGTCTGTCGAGATCTTATTAACCTGTAAAGAATTGATGTTTGGGGAAAAATGGAAATATTCAAGGATTGATTATTCTTCTCTTTGAAGGAGTGATCCTTTACTGCTTTAGCAGTTTCAAAGAAGATATATTATGTGATTTTGAGGATGGTTCTTCTATAATACTTTTCAGTTTTTGTTCTGTAAGATTTCTTTTGTCATCTTTCTACTACAGTTTGAACATGATATTTTAATATTATTAAGGCTGCAGCTTGCTGTCAAAATGAAAAAAGTGAATGGCGCCCAGCTGAAGCTGCTTTATTCGGCATCCGAGCTATATCAAGTTATGTTTCAGCGGTTGAAGCTGAAGTAATGCCCAAGGTATGATGTTGTCCAAAAATTTTCTACATCAATTTGAATTTTACTATTGTCCTTTATAGTAGTTGAGAATGAAGTAATTCACAAGGTATGATCTCATAATACTCACTCTTTTTTGTGGTTTATTATTATTATTTTATTTATATATTTTTTTATATGAACAGGTTATGGATAGGCTTCTAAAACTACCTCAACATCCTCAACTACTTCAGACAGGTAATGTATTTTTAATAGTTATAGTTCATCTGTCATGGATGGTTCAGTTATGACCCTCTCCCCCTGTGTTGTAAGAGGGCAGCATCAAATAGAAGTTATACTTTTTCTATATTATTTCACCACTCTTATGTCTAATATACTAATGCATGTTACCTGCATATGGAGAGTGTTCAGTGTGCTTGACAATTGGAGCTTATTCAAAATGGCTTGATGCTGCACCTGGCGGACCGTCCATACTGCCTTCAGTTCTAGATGTCCTCATGAGTGGCATGGGTGTTTCAGAAGATTCTGCAGCAGCTGCAGCTGTAGCATTTAGGCAGATTTGTGACGGTACAAAATCTCATTAGTTTAAGAAGAAAAAAAAAATCATGGTAGTTTGTCTTTCTAACCTGGTCGGCCTCGGTTAATAAGCTCTGTGAATGCCTCATATTTGAATGCAGATTGCCGGTTAAAGCTCTGTGGATGTTTGGATGGACTCTTCCATATATACCATAGGGCAGTGAATGGTGAAGGTAGTTTTAAGGTCTCTGCTGAGGACTCGTTGCATCTAGTTGAAGCCTTAAGGTAAACTATCTTCTGCATGTTCTGACGTTGTCTGATCAATCTAGTTTTGCACCATGCTGTTGATGATCTGAACATCTACTGAACTCTCTTCTGCAGCAAGGTCATTACTGAACTTCCACCTGACCATGCTAAGAGGGCTTTGGAGGCCTTGTGCTTGCCCGTCGTTACTCCTTTACAGGTGTGTTTCATTTCCAGAAGAAAGTGTACATATAAATTCTTCTGTGGGTGATGATACTGAATTAATGCTGTCAACAACCAGGAAGTTGTCAGTCAAGGCCCAGACACATTAAATAGCAAGCCTGCTCGTGATTTAACAGTTCACATTGATCGATTTGGGTATATCTTTAGGTATGATCAACATCTTGTTGTTATGCCCCTTATTTCTTTTTATTTTGTTTAGATGTGCTAACATGCTAGTAAATATCAATTCCAGATATGTAAATCATGCAGAAGCTGTGGCAGATGCAATCCAAAGACTTTGGCCAATATTTAAAGCCATATTTGATCTGTAAGTGTTCCTACGTTACTTGCTGAACATTACTTGCGGTGTAACAGATTTCCATACTCATAAATCTTAATCTCCTTTCCTTATTCTAATCCATTTTTTGAATGTTTCTGGCGAAGTCGTGCTTGGGACGTGCGGACAATGGAGTCTCTGTGCCGAGCATGCAAATACGCTGTGAGTTCACTGATCCCCCTTCTAAAATGTTTAATCTGAATTTGTTATAGAGGTTTTTTGCTAAATTTATACATTGAATCCAGTGTGTTTAGTTATGTGATTCAACTGTGAGACCTGTCTTTTTTCCCACGGCATCTTGTTTGGTCTTCAAAACTTTTCCTATTGCCTTATATGATAAGAGGAAGAATTTGTATCAATAGTGTTGTGTTTTCCTGTCATTGGTGATTCGGTGTGAGCCATATGAATGTTTTGCTCTGGCAATGCTGTTTTATTCAAAACTTTCTGATCTTATCATTGCCCCGTCTGGAAATGATGAAGTTAAAAGAATCTGTCACTAGGCGGTAATGAGGACTTTAATTTTCCTTAGGTGAGGACTTCTGGAAGGTGCATGGGATTTACAATTGGAGCTATGCTAGAAGAGATTCAAGGTTTATATCAACAGCATCACCAACCATGCTTCCTCTATCTCTCTAGTGAAGTTATAAAAGTAAGCTATCCTGGTAGAAAACAAATTCAATGTTCTTTTAGTTATTTTTTGTTTTATTGTTTGCTAAAAACTTAAATTGGTGCATTTGTTGCTTCTTATGCTGCAGATATTTGGTTCTGATCCATCTTGTGCAAATTATTTGAAAAGTCTGATTGAAGCACTCTTTATGCACACAACACATCTTCTCACGAGCATTCAGGTAAGGTTTCATTTAGCTGTAATTGAAATTTGTTTCAAATGTTACTGTTTTTGTAGTTAACTTATCAATTATTTCAGGAATTTACTGCCAGACCTGATATAGCAGATGATTGTTTTTTGTTGGCATCAAGATGCATTCGGTATTGTCCTCAGTTGTTTATTCCATCTGCGGTATTTCCATCATTAGTGGATTGCTCAATGATTGGAATTACAGTGCAGCACAGGTATTGTAACTCTCTCTCTCTCTCTCTCTCTCTCTCTCTCTGGGGTCAAGGTTGAATGTTTTATTATCTTTGTCCGTAACAGAATGTCAGCGATAGATGATAGCCTCATTTACATGGTAGCATGGCCTCTTATTTCACAACCTTCCATGCTTTCCAGTTAACATCTAAAGGTTACCTAGCAAATAAAGAAGCACGGATTCATTTACATAACATTGAATAAATATAAGTTTGGAAATTCAAAGATTTTTCCATTATTTGTGAGAGATGTTTTACAAGTGGGTCCATAATTTTACAGAAATGTCAACCCTGCATGGACATGGAAAAAGATGCATGTATCAAATCAACTAGGGTTTTATGTATGGTGCTATTGTGTCTTTAAAATCATAGGCGCTTCTTTCTGTGTTTGATGTCAAATATCTTGGTTGAGGCCTTTTATGAGCAATGGCTATTTAACTTTGTATTTCTCTTCTTTGCAGAGAGGCATCAAATTCAATATTGACCTTCTTATCTGATATCTTTGATCTTGCAAACTCTACTGAGGTAGAACAATACTTACCCATCAGGAATGCTGTAATTATTCCCCGAGGACCCTGCATTACAAGAATTTTGATTGCTTCATTAACAGGAGCACTTCCAAGCTCTCGACTAGAATTGGTATAATTTTACTTGTATTCTCAACCTGCACACTAACACTCTCACTGTTAACCTAATGAGCGATGATGGTATGTGTCTGGAATTTCACTTAGCTCCCATTGCACAGGTACGCTACACACTACTTTCACTATGTCGAGCTTATGGGCCACCGTCAGTGGAGTGGGCCAAGGAGAGTGTTTCATTAATTCCTTTGACAGCTGTGACAGAGTTTGAGCGCTCAAGATTCTTAAAGGCATTGTCAGATGCTGCGTCGGGGTTAATGTTAATGCCGTCTCTGCTCTAGTTGAGGAGTTATCAGAAGTTTGCCGGCGTAACCGAACAGTTATGGAGATTGTTCAAGGATCTTTGAGGCCACTTGAGTTGAACATAGCACCTGTATCATAAAGGAAAAGAGATGAATCTGTCATAGAGTGGCCATTTTGCTTAGGGGGCCTCGCCTTGCCTGTCGGTAAAATGAGTTGTTTACGCGTGTAATTTATCTCATATTTTTTGTCAGTATTTGACTTTGATTCTCCAATTTTTAAGGAGATTCAATGCCCTTCTTCTCCACATGGGTGGGAGAGGATATCCCAGAGATGTCGTTTTCTGTATTTGAGTGGTTTCCTTGGCATTGTCATTTTTTGGGGGTAGGATGACATGGTATAGAGTTGTAGATTAATGAAGGGAAAGAAAAGTTGTAGGCATTATTATTATTCTTTAGTCGTAGTTTTCCAAATTCATCCTTTCTTGTTGTCGGATATATTGGACAGGAAGCTGTGGGTAGTGGTGGGCATAGTGGCTGCTGTACAAACTATATTGAATTGAAAGCTTTCTTAATTTGATTCATATATTGTGATCCAGACAGATGCATTGTTCAAGTCATGCATCATTTGTCAATTGGTTTGCGATTCTAAGAAAAGATGAAGAGGGTGTATAAGCACATGATTATATATTTTGAATCCGATAAGCAGCCGCGGCCTAGCCGGGACCCTTGTCGGCGATGGCATGAGGTGTTGTAAAGGATTCAAGCTCTTACACACACACACACACAACACCAAAAATGCCATTCCCTTTCTTTTTTTTTTCCAAGAAGAATGCAAAGCCCACGCATGCTGCAACTCATGATCAAAGTTCAAAGCTATAACTACAACCTAATTCTGTGACGACTGTCATACAACAGGCACCGCTTTCATAGCCCTTGTAGATGACGCCGCTGGTTGTGGTAGCTACTACAACAAATTGTGGGTACAAATTACAATACTCAATGGATTGTCTTGTACGCCTACCTAGGATGACGATTGAATTTTTTATTTATACAAATGATATTTGGAAAATGAGTGATTCGAATATAGGAACTTATACATGCTCTTAACTACTTAAACTGTAAGCTCATTGCATAAGATCATCATTGATTGTAGTCTTGTAGAAGGAAATTTTAGCTCATTATCAAACATGTCATGAATTAAAAAGTTAATTAAATCAGATTTTATTAGCACTCCAAAAGAAAACTTATTATGAACTCTCTTCTTTATATTTCAATCCAACCCTATAGATATTTGAAATTCCAATACCACCATAGTTGTAGATAAGAAGGGAAGGGACATGTCGTTAGTATTCCTTTTTTAAACCTTAAAGTGGAACGGTCGATGTCGTATAAACCAAACGACGTGTAGTAGTGGGAGATGATGGGAAATGCCGTTCACGAATATCAAATGGCGCGTTGCCAATAGCAGTCAGTTAACGTCATCTTCCTTTCACTGACTCAGCTGACAGCCTCAGGCACACTCAGCTTACCATTCTCTCTCTCTCTCTCTCTCATCATGTAGAAGCAGAGAGAGAGAGCTTGAAGAAAGAAACATGGTGTCGTCGTCTCAGAGGAAGAGCCTCCACTCTCTGCTCGCCGCAAAGCTCAGCAACCTCACAATCCCACCTTCCTCGTCTTCTTCCTCCTCCTCTCCACCTCCAGACTTCGACTTTAACGACCTCTTCGGCCCCACCACTGCCATCCCCAACGACCAATCAACCTCCGCCACGTCGCTCCCTCCGGCTCCACTGGTCATCCACAACCGTTCTCACTCCTTCGTGGGCCCCTCCCCGCGCTTCGCTCCGTCTTCCTCCCTCCCTTTCACCGCCGAATTCCTCGATTCCCAGAGCGACGAAGACGAATCAGAAAACCCGGACGGAACTGATAATCGGAATGATGGGGAATCAGAAAAGACCGAGCTCGCAGTCAAAGAGAGAGCTCGTAAGTTTGGGCCTGCGGATTTTGAGATGCTCAGAGTTGTGGGTAAGGGCGCGTTTGGGAAGGTCTTTCAAGTGAGAAAGAAGTGCAACGATGGCAGTAACGGCAACGAAAGTGATGGGCTTTATGCTATGAAGGTTATGAGGAAAGACACAATTATAAAGAAGAACCATGTGGATTATATGAAAGCTGAGAGAGACATCCTCACCAAGGTTGTGCACCCTTTCATTGTTCAGCTTCGCTACTCTTTCCAGGTACCTGTTATATGATTTTTAATTAATTTAGTGAATTTGATGGAATTAAGTTTGCATAGTAGAAAAACTGGTCCTTCCCATTAATTTTCAGCACTGAACTCTTGCTGGGTTATTGAAATTTGTTCTCTTTTTGTGCCAAAAATCTTGTCTTTTTTATGTATCATATGTTTTCTCTTTGATTGCTTACCATCTTATGTGATTTCATTGGCTGTGAACCATTTTATGTGAATTTCATTGTATACTAGTATGCTCTTAAGCTTGTATGTTGTCTTTGGCTTTGCAGACCAACTCTAAGCTTTATTTGATCATGGATTTTATAAATGGAGGGCATCTCTTCTTTCACTTGTACCGGCAGGGAATCTTTAGGTAATTTTTCCTTTTATTATTAGAAATTTATACTCAGTGTATGTGTCCGTTTGTTTTGATTTCGTCTTTGGGATGTTTCTTGAGTAGCGAGGATCAAGCAAGACTTTATACTGCTGAGATAGTATCTGCTGTTGCACATCTTCACAAGTGCGGGATCGTGCATCGGGACCTTAAACCTGAAAATGTTCTTGTGGATTCTGACGGGCATGTAATGGCCATACTCATTTACTCACTATTTGTTGTAGGAACATGCTTGGTAGTCAGATTATCCTTTTCTCGCTGGGACATATACTTTTGCTGAAATGGATACCTGTGATGCAGGTCATGCTAACTGATTTTGGACTAGCAAAGGAAATTGATGAAGCCAGCAGATCAAATTCAATGTGTGGGACCACAGAATACATGGCTCCTGAAATATTGCTGTCTAAAGGCCATAACAAAGATGCAGATTGGTGGAGCATTGGTATACTTTTGTATGAGATGCTAAGTGGGCAGGTAAAACAATAGACGTATCCAATACAATTTTGTGATTTAAACTCGTAATTGTCTAATGGTCCTCTCAGATTGCACATTCAAAATTATGAGTTTTTCAAAGGTATGTTTATTGACGAAATAGAAGCTTGTTGAACTCTGCCCATTGTTAGGTCCTCTACTTTTCTTCTAATTAGACTTTTAGGCTCCATCAACATCGATTCATAGGCAGGGCACGTCATTAACTTGAAACATTCAAGCAAGAAAGCAAAACTATTACAAGTTATAGTGGGCTAGCATACTTCTGTAAATTCATTAGTTGATACCATTATACTGTTTTAAATGATCAAGATGGCTATAATTTTAAGTCTTTAATTTACCAGTATTGACTGTTTGTTCAAAAATTGTTTTGCCCCTTTCCTGCAGCCACCATTTACGCATGCGAATAGAAAGAAACTCCAGGAGAGAATCATCAAAGAGAAAGTTAAACTTCCACCTTATCTTACCAGCGAAGCTCACTCCTTGCTAAGAGGAGTACGTATATTATTCCATATGATCTTTTCTCCCTTTTATTTTTCATTTTGTCAAATGAACAGCTAGCTAAACCATTGGAAGATTCTTCTTCAATTGTGCAGTTGCTACAAAAGGATCCGTTACAAAGATTGGGTAGTGGGCCCAATGGAGGTGATAATATCAAAAGTCATAAATGGTTTCGATCAATCAACTGGAAGAAGTTGGAGGCCAGAGAACTGCTCCCAAAGTTCAAGCCGGATGTGAGTGGAAAAGACTGCACGGCCAACTTCGATCGGTGCTGGACTACAATGCCTCTGGACGACTCACCAGCTCCTACACCAACAGCGGGTGTGCATTTCCAGGGATATACTTACGTGGCACCTAACCCGTGGCTTTCGTCTGCATAAACTGAAGGCTGCTGCTAGACTAGAGTGTTAAAAGGAAAAAAGAAAGAGAACTAAATGAAGTGAAGACGATTTGAATGAAGCCCCCCTTCCAAATTGCCGTTCAATTAATGATGTAAGTTTTTGAGTTTAGAATACGTTTAACATCATCTCAAGTGTACATTTTATTCTATTCTCACTTAATAAATAATTTCATGTCTTATTATATTTGGAAAATTTCTTGGAGTACTTCCACTTGTGGTTCATCTGGTTTCTCCTCCACGTTGACTTATATCAGATGTTCAATTCTTCTGTCAACTTTTTTCAATTTTACATGGCTCCCAAGTTACGAAAGTTCTTAATTAGTGTTGGAGATTTTTAAGAAATGATTCTCTCACAATATACTTTCCAATATTAATATCTAGACATACTTGTGCTAAAATCTTCAATTGGAACTGTTGTGTTGGGAAAGAATGTGAATCTGAATAAGTTGTTTGATAAGATGACGACCAACAAGAATGATGTGGGTCGGAATTGCGACAAAAACTCGTAGCTTTTGAAAAGGCCAATCTTCGGGTCGCTATTTTTCAGTGAACTGAGGGAGTGAGAAATAGTCCAAAAATCAGAGGGGGAAAATCGTAATTTGGTCTTTACTTATGTACCAAGGTGGTCAGTGGTCACAACACCAGTGTTAAATTGCACTCTGTTGAGTTTTTAATAGAAATTGTCAATTGTAGAATTAGACTTGTACATTAGTTTATTTCTTATGTTATTAAGATTCAATCATTCTGTATATCAATAATGTGTATATATATACTAGAAGGTTCTCTCAATTTGATGCATGTATCAATGTGACAGATAGAAGAGGTATTAATCACTGATGTCAATTGTCTTGGCTTTAACACAGAATTTCACCCCAACTTTTTCTTGGGCAAAAAGGAGCATGCACTATTAAGGGTCGTTCGGAACTACTTCTTTAGAAAAGCATTTATGCTAGTTTTCTCACAAGAGCATTGAAACTTCTATATTGTAAATTCAAATGCTTTTAGAGAAAGCAATGGCTTCCCAAAAACACTATTACTGCCTCAGAATCACTTCTCATTGTCAGAATTCATTTTAACCGCAGTCCCAATCAAGCTCTTACTTTCAAAACTCACACGTCATAAGCACATTCAGTTCTCAACACTAGGGTTGAGCCATCCTAATAATAATTAAAGTTTCTGTCATCTCATCCTACAGTCAAAAAGTGGTAATGAAAGCAACCATTTCTCTGCCCAATTAAAACCCACACCATCAGAGTGGCAAAAGTCGGCCAAACACAACGCATAAAGTCGATTCCTTTAAACCCTTTTAGCCACCCTGATAAGGCATTATCAACGTCCCAAACACGTGTTAATATTAAAACGTTTGGTACAACAATCATGATCCATTATCGAGTGCCAGTTTCAATCCACAATCAATCACACAATTAATTTTGTCCGTCCAGAATAAAGAAAGGGCAAGAAAATGTTTCCCCACCAAAACCCAACTTGATATTTGTTTCGTCACAAAGACATGTAAACCACTTATGAGTTCAGGACAAGGCCCACCAGGGGACCGCAATCAGCAATCAAAACACTGTAGAGTGTACCAGTTATTTTCCAGTTATATCAGGTGCTAACAAAAAAAGCCAAATGAAAAAACAAGGAGAATCTGTGAGATAATACCACAGAACAACAAGAACAGGACATTACATTATCTTGGGGGGGTTCTGTACAACAAACTAAAAGGAACAAATTCAGTCACCTAATTACCTTGCCCTCTCTAATCCATTGTCAAATTTGGGATTTGGGGTCACTTTATCTCACCCATTTGCTCTAATTATAAACCATTTCCATAAATCAGCACACTCTCAAGCAACACTAATAATGCTATCCCCATTGCTGAAGCTTGGCATTGCCTGGAAAGCCGAATGCCTTGATGACGATTCCCTCGGGTCCATTGACAAGGAGAGGTTGAGAGTTAGAGTCGACGTGTCCATTGTCGACTTCAAGTTTAGATCAGACATTGCTGTAGCATGAGGGGCCGAATGAAGGGCAATTGGACGGACAAGCTTAGCTGAAGCATTATTCTCAAGATTTGCCTGTCCCAAGGTTAGATTTCCCATTGGATTCTCAATGGGAACTGGCAAGACACCTGGACCTACAGTCAATGGAAAATTTGGCACCATCGAAAATCCACTAGGATTGCAAGCCTCAGATGGTGGTGGAGGTGGCAATGGATGTGATTGAGATGTGTTATTTTGATGATGTACTTGCTCTTCATCCATTGGAGTTGCAGTGACCTAACACACAGAAAAAGGAGTTATCACGATAAGATAAAGCTTACTTTTGCTTTTGGTGGTGGTGAAAAATTGCACGAACCAACTAATTAGACAAACAAAACAATACCATCCACTTCAAAGAAATTACGAATCAACAATTTGACCTTTTTTTTCAGTCTATAAGAAGCCAAAACCATTAAAACATATAGCATTCTTCATCAAATTTCGTTTCTGTTCCTAAATTTCCTGAGCAAATAAAAGTAATCCCAAATTTGAACAGATCACCAAGTAAACAATCTTATGCTCTCTCAAGACTGATTGCCAAGAAAATTGGATAGGGATATATAAGTTCAAATGTTGCATATAGTTCAAACGATAAAGAACTTATATCTTCAGCTCCAAAAAACCTACTTGCCAGATTCATATAAACAACTACTTAAAAAACAAACTGCTAGATCCACACTCTTTAAATGACTGCAAAGCTACTTGTCAGATCAAATACATGAATTGGATTGAGTTGCTCTGAAATTAGAGGGAACTGAATTATTACCGTATCTGTTGTGATATCGAAGAGGCTAGATCTGCGGCGGCGGCGATTGTGGTTGCTTCGGCGCAGAAAGTATTTCTGAGCGTGGCTGGCGACCTGAGTGGGTGTGCGAGTCTTCACGAAGTTTCTAGAGATCCCTCTCCAATCGCCCTTCCCCACTTTCTGCAACCCTAGCAGGAATAGCTTGTGCTCTTCCTCCGTCCATGGAACCCCTGATCACCATCCATATGAATAATAAATTCACAATTTTTCAAACAAAATTAACTCATTTCATATCAATTTTCTTTTCTTAAATGAATTTGAATTAACATAGAAAAACAGAATTAGCAATTTCATGAATTTAGAACATGCAATGTAACAATTGACAAAAATTTCAGATTTATTTTTTCTGGTAAAGAATGCAAATTTTGTCAACGATGAGCAGAACACTTAATCAAATTTGTTCCCTTTTTGATCAATTGACTAAAATTTCAGTGTAGAGTGGTTGATCAGAGATTATCGTCGATCAGATGGATAGAGAGAGATAGAGAGAGACTGACCTCGCTTGCGTTCGCGCTCGCGATTTCCGGCAGAATTGTGAACTACGTCGTTCTCGGAGGCGTAACCGGCCACGTCATCCTTGCCGGCGATGGTGTTATTGCCGCTGTTGTTGTTGGAGCCCTCTTGAGGCTGCTCGTACTGCGAGAGATTGTTCAAACTCACGCTCTTCCTCATGGAGTCGACCACCACGCGCACGCCGAAGAGCATGATCTCTCCGGCGCCCACAGGCTCGACGGTGGAGCACGTGCCAGCCATCTTCACCGACCACTGCGACGACGACGACGTTTTTAAGTCTCTGCTTTTTTCTGGACGGCTATGGATCTGAGGCCGTGCGATTCGGAGAAAAGGAGCAAATGAAAAAGATGGAAGAGCAGTGTGCGGGTGAGGTTTTATATATATACGCGGGAGACGACAGGGATGAGGATGGCTCCATGTGGATCGTGGAACAGACGGTGTGTAAAGGCTGTAAAGTTTCGGGTCTTTGGGTCTGCGTTCAACACGTGTGATGTAATAGTCCGTTTACTTTTTTACCATTCGTTTCGTGTTTTATTCCGTCTCTTTAGCATCCCTCTCCAACAAATATCTTACAATTACAATAAAAGAACAAAAACAAAATTTAACCTAGGATTGGATTTTCATTTAAAGCTTTACCAATTTATCACACTGCCTCCTCCATGTCATTTGGCTTGAACTCATTGGAAAATGAAGCTTTAATTAATGATGATAAGTTGAAGATAAAATGAATGGTTATACTACTAATATCAAATTTAGCAGGCGTTGTTAAGTTATGAATAATAACAGTGTTGCTAGTAATAGATCGTTGACTCAATAAACTAATGAACCAAATATATGAGAATAATTCATAAACATTTATACGATGATGTTAAAAATGAACCAAAATGGGGTTTGGTGGAGCAAACAAGAAATTTGGATTTGGTCAAAATTATGAACAATTGTTGTAGAAGGCTACCAACAAACAAAGAAACAAATTTGACACATGAGCATTGTTGTGTGGCTAAATGTTGCCCTTCAAGCTTTAAAATGAGTCCATTTTTTGTTTTAGGGTCTTTTTTTTCTTTCTAAAATGATACTTTATAATCACAAACACTTCAATTTTAGTGTTTAGGGTGATTGTTTTTCCTAACAATTATGAGCCTAGATAGGACCAAATTTGTACACAAAAAAGATTCCAAATTTCATTGGAAGAGAGGCATTGTTTATGGGACCCCACTCAACCACCAATTCATGCTGTCTCTAGAATGAATAAATAAATAAATAAAAATGAAGAGAGCATCGCACATGGTTGAGGCATTTCACAAAATATAATATGCTCTCTGTCTGCACCCCTATCTTTATCCAGTCAAACCCAACTTGATTATCGATAATAGTGAGTTGAACAAATAATTAACTCATCCAAACCCCAAACATATGCGGAACAGAACGTACCTACCCCAGCGTTATTATTTTTTAAGGTAGAATCAAAATGACATCTTCTCTTTGAATATCTTAATCTATTTGCGTTGAATATCTTTATCTACTTACGTTAGTAGAATACAGTTGGTTGAGTTTTTCACCTCTATTCATGTGGGTAGACGTTCGAAACACCCAGATACTCAATGAATATTCGTGTAAACTCCCCTCTTCCAATCGCTTGTATTCAAAAAATTATGTACTTGCAAATTGCAATTAATTAATGATAAACCCCAGCTCAATGCTATTCTTTATGCTTATAGTAGTTATCAATCTATGATTTTTGTAATATATTTTTGGATATTATTATGGTTATAATAATTGAGAGATATTGCTCTATGGACCGTCAACTTCGCATATTCGCTTTTGTCCACTGAAAATAAATAGGCGGATTTGTTTTCGTTATCTCTTAAGATCGTACACTCCTGTTTTAATATAAACTTGCTTTCATGGTGGGGTGGTTGTGCTTGTGATAGAGGCAGAGTAGCTAAGATAAGGTTTCCGTGGGGTTCCACCATTACCCTTGCACTCTTATCTTCTTGGCCTCTTTTCATGAAAAACTTTTGTTCCACACCTGCACTCCTTATCTCAAAGTCCATACATGTTGAAGATAATTTCTGATGCAATCATTGCACGTTTAATCGCATACAATTAGGATTTCATGGCAAACTTCATAGCATGGGTTTGTAACTTAGAAGTGAATCAAACTAATTGTTTTGTGACAGAGAATAAATTAGACGGGCAAGATGATGTAGTATGCTCATTGTCATTACTATGACTACGAGCGTGTAGCAAAACAAATAGGTTTCATGTATAATGGAATTTCTTACCCAATGGTTGGGAGTTTTCTTTTTGTTTCTGTATAGGAGGTGGAGTGTAGGGCTTGAACTTTTACCACTGATGGGGGCAACATGATCTAGCATTGGAAGTAGAAGCATATTCACCTAAACTACTATTATTGAGATAAAAGGAAAGTTGGGTAAAAAGCCAGGGGAGAAAAGTCATAGATGATCCTATTGAAGAAAGCACTTCCAATGCCTTTACTTGTAGATTTGGACATAAATTTGACTTTAGGGCTTGAGATGTGCTTAGTTAAATACGCTTTTGCTTTTATTGTTGACACCAAATATTACCCCCTTTCTCTCCAAAGTGCTTTTATTAATTCTGTGTATGGTACGGAGAGCATGTGGTGTTTCTTAGCTTTTTTACTTTGTGCCAAGAATCATATTGGTATCTTTGTTACCCTCGAGTGTTTTCTTAATCTCCAAGAAAATGATCGAGAGACTGCTTTCTCTAAGAAAAAAGACTCCAACCTAAAGCGAAATAGAAGCTTTCGAAACATATACATGGCTTTAAAACATGTTGGTATTATCACAGTGCGTGATGAGAACGCAATGGAAACCACAATAGGGTTTGCTTGCTTTCTCTTATTGTTCACTTTTTGTTTCCCTTCTTTTTTAAAATAAGGCGATGTTGATCAAATTACTCTAACGTACGTTGAGGATGATCAACTGACCTAACCCGTAACCAGATTTGAAAAGTAAAAGAGTATTACACGTACGTGCAAGTGCAACGCACAATTTAATCCTTTAATTTATGATATGATTTGGAAACTAATGGGCGGGATTAAAATTTTAATTTTTAAAGTTTAGTATTGTGGAGGATTGAAGCCCAAACAAGAAAGATTAAACAAGAACAACTCTGGGCCTAAAGAGAGACCCAAGACATATTTCTCAATCAAAAAGTGGCCCACAGAACTTGGAGGTCGTGCAGTCCAGATCTAAACTGTGTCCAAATTTGTTCATTGTATAAAATGTACTGCACTGATGTAAACAAGAATTCACAATGAAGGCTAAACTACAACAACAATCGGTTAACTTTTCTCAAAATATTTAGACGCAAAATTTTTGGTGTACATTTACACATGAAAAAAGGATAACTACAGCTAGCTACAAAATCACAATCATTGTTACCTCGAGGTCTTCCGCAAGTGATCCCAAGGACCAGAACTCACTTCAAATCAAACTAGAAAGAGCGTGGAACTGAGCATTTCGCAGTTTGGTCGATGCCGCCTTCTTTGCAAGCTAATACTTAGGTTGGTGAGGACCCGAAAAATCATTCTCCACCAAATTAAAACTCTAGGAAATTGAACTATGAATTGATCCCGAAGCATTCCCATTCTTGTACTGAAATGGCGACAAGTAAATCTAAACCAAACTCTAGTAAGTGATGAGTATATCTAGTGTATCTAAACTGCACTTGTCAAAAGCTCTGTTCTTATCCTTAATCTTTCATCAGAAGTGACATCATTATACCGTCCATTATTGACATCTTTGGAGGATGTTTTTATTCCCGGAGGAGGAAACGGGGAGTTACTTAATGTAATTATTTTCTTCCTTTCCGACCCATCTGTTGATGGTTCGATGCTTGATAGAATCCGCTTGAGCTGAGGGCGCTGGCAGAGAATTCGACCCTTGTTCCATTTTGGGAAGGAAAAGGATGATGGCATATTATCCTCCAGAAATGAATAAGCAGCCTTTGCAATAGGGAAATCTTGTGTCATTGAGCTTTTCTCCATCTTTCCTCGTCTGATCGATAAAAAACACATCACTAATAGTCAGACAATTTGAAGTGACAAAGTTAGAAAAACCAAAACTTATATTTTTTAAAATCACTTCATCTACATGTAGCCTTTTATGTGTTTTTCTCCTTTTCTCTTTTCCCCTTTTCTTATCGGCCCCCAACAAAAACAGTTTGATCTGTGAATTTATTGCAATACCAAAACAGATACACCTATGCAAGTGCGAGGTTTGCCATAGGAACAGCGGGTTACTCCCTCCCACTAATCTATATCGAGTGTATACGCCAACATACACCTAAATAACAAGAACTGAAAATAATTTTATTATTATTTGAGATTCTAGATTTTGTCAAGGTTAATGAAAATCACTTTGTGTCACTATTAGATCCCTAGCCTACCTAGACCATATAAACCCTAACCAATATCTGTATCAAGTAGGCCTTCAGAAAAGAAATTGATGGAAGGAAAGAGCAACTTACACTACAACAACAGTTGCAATATTGGGAAGATCCTCTCCATTCAGGAACATCTCATACATATTGTTTAGCCAAACTGACATTGCTGCATATGCACCGCCTTGCACACATCCTATAAAATGGTCAACATAGGAGGTATTAAAATAAACCTGTGTAAGAGGACATGACTTCAAAGAGACGAACTCTCAATATACCTGTGCACATCAACAGACCCCACAAGTTTATTTTTACGAAAAAGTTCAGGAAAAAGCCCTCGCTGTGTCGCTTCATTAAGAACTCGGACAGCTCTTTGTTTCTGGCCCAGCCACCAAAGTGCTTCTAGTAGTGTGTTGTAGAACCTCATTCCCAACCCGCATCCTTCAGATTTTAATTTGTCAAAAACATACTCTACCATCTGCCAGTTAGAGTCATCATCATAATCTCCCTTTATCATCTGCCCAATTACTTGATGAATATTTGATGCCCTATTTGTGAGCATCTCATTTAACAACTCATTGGCATCATCCCACCTGAAAGAAAGGAGCCCAAAAGGTAAGATAAATCATCACAAGGGCAAAAGATAATAACTTTATCGCTGAAAGGCTTTCACAATGCCATAGACCAATGACAATGATGCAAGTTGCAAGATCAAGTGCAATCGAAGTAGCCTTGATTTGAAGTTTTCCAGTGACGGATTGCTGAAGGCTAAATATTAACAATACAGTTAATGCAGAATTGCAGAGGCCATACTGCATATATACTGCCACTCATCTTAGTTATAAGATTTTGGGATAGAGAGTATGAAGGACATATTGTCTCAAGCACTGCAAAGCATTTCTATAGTGGATCATCAATTTTTGAAGCTACTATATAACATTAGTTAAAATTTGCCAAAGTTTCTACAGATACTGTCTTTAAACTCAGTAACTTACCTACCAGTTGCACCATACATGTCATAGAGAGATGAATTACGAATTCAGGAGAACTGAATGTTGTTTATCTTTTATGCACTCAATTTTTTTAGCAAATAAATATCTTATGTGCTCCTTTTATTCATAGAAAAATATTATGTTGGATAATTGTATGGGTGACCATTAGCTCAGAAATTGCTCCTTTACCATAAACAATGAAAGGAAAATATTATGAAATAATTGAGTGAATGCTGACCTGTCATTCCTTGCATAAACAGCAAGCATCATGCAGTAGCACATGACACTGGGCAATATTCCCGAGGCTTTCATCTCTTGGAAGTGGTCCTCACACTCATTAACAAGACCTGAAACGCAGTAAACACTTAAAACTGCCTCAAGGGTCCATTCATCATGATCACATCTTCTCTTTTCCATCTCAACGTATGCCTTTATAGCTTCCTCAAACTGACCTCCTTGTCTAAAAGCTTCAATCATACCATTGAATGTATGGACATTCCTGGCAGCACCCACCTCGCCCATTATTAACAAAACTGCTTCAGTCTCCCTGTATAGGCCGCCTCTTGCAAATGCATATATCAGTGAGTTGTAGCTTTCAACTGATGGTTTGCTTCCCACTTCATTCATTGTGTTGAAGGCAACAAGAGCTTCGTCATACAATGCCGCTTGCCCATATGCTTCAATAACCCCTGTATAAGCCTTCGAACTAGGCACTATTCCTTTCTCACTCATGTGAAGTAAAATGTTCTTGGCATCCTCATGGAGTCCTCCCTTTCCACAAGCATATATCAACCCTTCATACGTCTCCATATTCGGCTCAATATTCTCCTCCACCATATCATGAAACAAAGTCACCACCTCTTTAAAATACCCACCCTCCCCAAACACCTGTATGAGAATGTTATATGTAGCCGGGTCTGGCTCTGTATTGCTCATTTTCATCTCAAGAAAAAGCTCCCGAACATCATCATACCGTCCATGCCTCCCATACAAATTCAACAGAATACTATAAGTGGCCGCATTTGGCATACACCCTGCTGCTTGCATCTGCCTAAACACACCCATTGACTCTCTAATTGACCCCAATTGTGCATATGCCTCTAATAACACATTATACGATGTAATATCAGGTAAATTCCCTCCAGATTCCATCTCTTTAAGCAGCTCTGATACTTTCTCAAGCTTATCCAATTTACCAAAAGTTTCAACAAGATAACGATACGTGGTTATATCCGGAACAATCCCACCCTCATTCATAGTCCTGAACACCATCTCTGCCTCATCACCTAAACCTCTACCAGCACAAGCACTAAGCAAAGTATTATAAGTAACAAGGTCAGGTTGAATCCCTTCATGCCTCATTTCGGCAAACAATCCTAATAACCCTTCCCATTCCAACCCACCTCTAGCACAGGCATTGAGAACGGTATTATAAGTCAATATACTCGGCGAAACCTTATCTTTCTTCATTCTATCAAGAAATTGAAGGGAGGTTTCATACTGACCGTTGCGCCCATAGGCATTGATCAAAGCGGTGTAGCTGAATACGCTACGGACCACGCCTTGGCTTGGCATGTCGTCGAACACCTCGGAGCATTTATCGAGCAGGCCTTCGCGGCCTAGCAAGCTGATCATGATGGTGTAAATGTGCTCGTTCGGCTTGCACCATATCTGGCGCTGCATATACTTGAAGAGCCTCAGCGATCGCTGCCAATCGCCGCGCGCCGCGAACTCCTTGAACACCAAAGCGAAGTCGTTTAGCGACAGTTTATTCTTGAAGATGTCGAGACACCGAGCTATGCTGCCTCGGGGAGGGAGGCTGCTAAGCTTGTTGATTAGGGTTTCGACGTCGTAGCTGTACTTCCCCTTCTCGACTGTCACCGACGGGTTCCCAAGGATGAGATCCTTCGGCTTCGCTCTAGCTGAGAACGCCAACCGCCGGTCGCCCGAAAGGAAATTACGGTGGCCGGATAGGAATCTCCGGTGTACGGATGAGTCCGGGGTTTTAGTGACGACTGAGAGATGGTGGGACTTAGGGTTAAGGTTGGAAAGTGAGGCGGGGAGAGGCGAAGAGCTGGAAATGGAGAGAGCTGGGGAGAGGGTCATATTGGTAATTTGGCTGGCATGAGCCTCTCAGAGCTTTGGATGTTGAAGAGAATTGGATTTTCAAGAGAGAGTTGCAGAGATAGCAGCAGAGGAGAGTGGGGGTGGGAAAGACTGAGCTTGAAGAAGGACACGTGGAAGTAGTTGTGGATAATAGGTGGGAAGAAGGCGGGTAGAGTAGTGGGTCGGATCCAATTTGGGCGGGTTATCCACTGTATTGCGTTTGAGTGATGGCCCAAATAATGGCGGTAACGAATTTTCAAATGGCGATGGTTAACTAAATAAGTTTTGATTAAAAAATAATTAAGAAATAAGAAATCACCAAGTAAACCTTTTTTTTCCGTGAAAAGTTCACCATTATTTAGTAGAGGTTTTTATTTATTTATTTATTTTATTTTATAATTATCCAAATGGCCCTAAATTTACGCACATGTTTCATTTGGTTTTTCAAATAAATTTCACGTTAAATTAGTTCCATTATTAAATTTTGTCAATACGAACTAAAACGGTCAATTTGAATTAAATATTAATGAAATAATTAAACATTATGATTTTTCACCAATATGAATCTTGAATTTTATGTCCGAGTTCCATTTTGGTCGTTGAGCTAATTTTTTTCAATCCTAATAGTCCTCAAACACTTTCTTTCGTATCAAATAAGTCCTATCATTAACGTAGATTTTTTTTGGGTCAAATCATTAACGTAGATTAGGTTAGTGAGATTAGTAGACGGGGAAAAGCAAAAATCTCTAAAGAAAAACCTTGCACTTAGGTAGGTATGATCTTTCTAAGTATCAAACGTATTTCATCTTTGAATTGAGCTCTGCATTGATTTTCAAGAATGAATATTCACAAATTTAATTATTGCATATTAGTCTCTCTGCACGCTCTTCAGTGCCTGTGAAAGGTTTTTTTTTGAAAAAATTTAAATTTATTTTAGAATTTAAAAAGGACAATGAGTAATTGTGTTCCATAAAAATAATATCCATTATATGAATTTTCTTTTACTTAAAATTTTTTTAATATGAAAAAGTGTGAATTTACCATATTATTTTTATTTAATTAATAATTTATATTCTTAATGTTTGCTTTACCAAAGATATTTTTTGATATTTTGAATATTTTACTTTTCTCTGTCTTTTGCTTTATTATTGCATATAAACTCCCAAAACCAAAAAGACATTATTATATTATGTTTCGTTAACCCACTGTAGGCAGAGTAGGCCTGCAATCAGTACCGCCCAACTGTCGCACCACGCCTTTCAAAGCCCCGTTTTCCCACAAGCCCAATGCATGGCCCATCAGCCACGTGCGCACTCGCCACGTTTCTGCTTATTAGACGTCCACGTCATCGATGGCGGGACCGCAATCATGGTGCGGCGCGAGGAGGAGGAGGAGACCCCACAAACAAAAAGAGCGCCCAACTGAAAATACAACCGCACCGAGTTGTGGCTGGTTGGCTCGTCAGGAGACGTGGCAATATCGTAAATTAACGAGGGTAACGAGGGCAGATCGGGAAATATGGTTAGGACATTCAGTTCCTAACAATCAGCTGCTTGCTGCTGCAAAGTGAGGGGAAAACAGAAAACCTCCGCGTCTTCTCTTCTTCTTCTCTATTTCTTTTTATTTTCACGACCCAGACACGACTTGGTTTGAAAACCAGCAACGGCTTCTCTGCATTAGCGAAAATGGAGGAGTCTGAACTTGTAATTTCGACTTTGCCCTACTCTTCACAATCTAAAGTCCCTCCCTCCCTCTCTCTCTTCTCTCTCTCTCTCTCTCACCGCCACCAACTAACTACCTTTTCTTTTTCTCTCTCTTTTTGTTTTTGAAAATTCGAAAGAGGGTCTTGAAAGTTGATTGCGATCTTTGTTTTGGTATTGTTTGAGTTGCTTTTTGTTTGATTCTCTGTGGGTTTTTGGTTTTGTCTCAGAAATTGACGGCTTTGAAGAAGGCCTACGCCGAAATAATCCTCAACACGGCGAAAGAGGCGGCGGCACGTATTGTAGTGTCGGAGAGAAAAGCTCTGCGGTTTCAAAGGGAGCTCTTTTCGACTAAAGAAGAGGCATTCCGGATGCTTCTTAGGCTCAAACAAATGTTGGATTCCAAGGTATATGTTTGGTCTCAAATGAAGTTGCTTTTTTTACATTTGTATTTTGTTTGGATGTTGGTTTTGACTGTTCTTTGATCCTCTGTTGGTGAAGTAATGTTGGTATACAGTTGGGATTTGTTAAAGTTGTGTTTTTGTGGATGCAGTGTGGTGTGAATTGTTGTTTCTTTTTAAACTTGTGTTGTTCTCGACATGTGATCAATAGGAACAACATATGTTATTGGGAATTCCTGTTTTCTATCAAGGATAGAATTTGTTGTTATAGTTGGTTTTCATTAGAAAGGGTCGCTGGGAGAAAAAGACATGATTCACTAAAAGTGGTTTATTAGGCTTTTGTTATTAATTTTCTGATGAAATAAATCAAGGGTCGTTGAGTAACTGATTGTGCCATATGTTCAGGCTTGTGAAGCAAATATGATGTCCTCGAGTCAACAAAAAAAGATTGACGAACTTGAAGCACAGCTCCAGGAAGCTGAGGATATAGTGAAAGACCTTAGGGAAGAGTTGAGCGAAGCGCAGACTCAACTGGAGAAGGCGACAAAGAATCAACCACAGCCTCTGGCAAGGGAAAGTTTAGACAGTGATACTGCTGCTCCAGGGTTAATGATATCTCAACTGAGTTTGCAGATAGATGCGGTTGCAACTTATGAAAAGAATTCAGTTTCGAATGGGACATATGAGGGGAGCAGGTGCTACAGTACAAATGATGCTCTTAAGGATCGGTACTGTGTTCCTAATCCCGATTTTGCCTCTTTAGTAATGAGAAGTAAAGAGCCTGAGTTATACAGAAATGGATGCACTCAGAGAATTCGTGCATTTGAAAGAAACCTATTGGATGAAAATTTTTCTCTTTCTGGACTAGTTGATGATGCAAAGAATGCAACATTCATCAGAGGAGATGATGAAGGTAAAGGGATGTGTAACACGCCTAAACCAAAGGTTGGCAATACGCATGGGGTAGAGAAGAACCAAGAACAACTGAAAGTGATGCAGCTAGATGGTAGCCATATTCAAGCACCTGCCTTTAAGTCCTTTCAAAATAAGAGGAAAAGAGCTGCTAGATATAGGAGGAGCAAAGCTCCCTCATGCAGGTATCTTCCTCATCAGTTCAAGGAAATGCACCAAGATCTATCCTGCACCATTACTTCTGCTTCTTCAGTCAATAACAATGTTCTCACAGATAATGCTTCCAAGAAATCTGTAGATGAAATTCGAAAAGTCACAGAATCCGTTTTGACCCCAAAATTACTCTCAGATACAACTGAAATGAGCACACGGTCAGGATGTTCTTACGTAACTGACAATGATGCAGGGTTTGTTAGACCTTGTAGTGTTCAGAAGGCAATGGACAATGATAAGATGATCATTGAAGAATCAGAAATGACCAGACAGGAATGTTTATCTGCAGAAAAATTGGAGATTCTGGCTTGCAAAACAGATGTTGAGAAAGATAATAGACCATTGAATAAGTCGGATATGAGAGCATCTGATTTAGATGGTGGCACTGCTAGTCAACCTGCAGACAATAAGTTTCTTAAATATACATTCTGCAGAAAGCGCAAGAAGGAGACATTGAACAGCCCTGAAGGGTTGTCCATTCTTGACAATGGCACTTTGGAAAGAAAGACAGGGGAGGAACAAAATGTTTCTCTCGAGCCACAGAAGTCAAGCTTATTGACTGAATCATCTCGGGAAAGTCGACGATTAGCACAGGTTGCTCGTCAGGTGGGGATACATAATATTAGTGCATACTTGATGTCATGTGTGCCTCTTTGCTCGTATGTGTGCTTACATTGCCTCTGGCATTCATACTTTTGTATGATAAATACAGATAGAATTAGTAAAACTTATGCAAGATTCAGTTGTTAGTTCTGGATACTGGGATTTACTGTGAGGGTCAATCTGAGTGCTTGCCTAGTTGATCTTTGGGTCTTCCGTGAAATGATTAAGTATGCCTGTTTAAACCTTGAAATATTGTGAACCTGAGCTAAACTCAAGCTGTTTCAGTGTTGCAATTCCGTACTGCACTGGCATATCAATATCCTGGGACTAGGATACCAATTACCCTAGTTGTGCAAGATTGTCAGTCACTTTGTTCATCCCTGAAAATGCTCTTGTATATGAAACTAATTTTAGAGATCAATATATCTGTTATGAGATTTAAAATATTCACCAAGATATTAATATTTTTCCATAAATGATCAATTACCATGTAGTTTGGATACTTGAAGATCATTTTTTAGTGCATTACACTTTTCCATCTTGTTTGTTTGTTTTACTGAGCTTTCAGATGCCTTGGAGTCGGATTGGTTTTGTCTTTGATCATTTAGTCGTCCATCCTTTCTTTCACCTGTTAGTTTGCCTACATTACTTTCACATTGTTTCTGTTTATCCCTGATCTCCTCAAAGCTGATGGTTTGAGCAGCCTGAAGTTTTCTTTGTTTACAAATAGAGTAATTGCAAAACACTTTGCAGCTGTGAATATAAAATTATTTGCATTTAGAGATCTTTGAATACTTTACTTCTTTTGGAGTTGGATGAGAACTGTAGAATGCTACTTACTAATACCCTATGCATTTTCTCTTGCACAGCTTATATCTTTGTCAGAGAAGAAGTGGTGGAAATAGAGATCTGGATGGACTTTGCTTAGGAATGGCAAGGACATTGAAGTTGAATTATAAAGAAAATCAGATACACTGCCTCTGCTATAAAGATTCCAAGCACGGCTTTGGGTCCGGAAAAATTGATAGTTCCATTGTTGAGGAAGAAGTGTAGATCCCTCTGAGTTAGTAACATATGGGGATTATGATGTTATTTAATACATGAATTGAAGTTGAGCATTGTTATATTTCTAGTCTCTTTGCATTCTTATGAGTTTTGTACAACATGAGTTTTGTATAACTATAAGAGTATGTGGCATTGTTGCCCATTTTGTATTGCAGCATACTAGTAAATGATTAAAAGCAAATTTCCATCGGAAATGTTCCTTTGTATCTTTACAAGTGCTTTCTCAATTATCTCCATATTTGTTCACCACAAGTATGGTCATTGATCAATGATCCTAAATTTCTCTAATTAATAATACCTTTGATAAAATAAAATGTCCAAATCCAAAATAAAAATAAAAAAACTGTAAAACCTCATTCTTTTTTTCTTTTTAATAATAGGGGTGTTTTTGAATTTTTTTTTGGGTTCGGTTTTTTAAAAATGGGCTTACCAAATAGGTTTTTAAGGCAAATATATTGTTGAGTTTATAAATTTAGATCCAAGTAGAATACCAGACGAGCCCTTAGTAATTGATTGTGATTCAAAGCAAAATCAGTTTTGGTGATGCAATATACGGACTAACCAACAAGAAGCTAATTGTGTAAACCACTCTTTTTAACTTAATTTTTTTCCCTTTTCTGATTAGAAATAGGATATGCTTCCCCCAAAAGAAAAGGAAGGATAATAGGATATGCTCGTCTTTTTCCCTCAAAGACTAGGAACACGGAATAGAATAGGAACTCTTTGGTCCTTATATATATATATATGCTATATTGTCAGCCCGGCTTTAATCGGGTATTTTTTTAATAAAATAAATAGTAAATAGGAGCGGGTATACTCTTATATATATATATATATATATATAATCCTTTTATTTAAAAAAAAATCCCTAATTTTCTGTTATCGAGAAGAATAGTTTAAATCATTATCCATTACCCAAGTCTCGGGATAGAGCTCCAGAAAAACCAGCAAGCATCCTACAACATACATTAATTAACGCAAAACAACTTCATTTGCAATAATCAAACACAAATATTAATCTCCACTTGTTACACTTACTAGATGCATATTTGATTAGGTGTTGGAAAAAAAAGGCTCCAAGAAGCCCGCTCCCGAAGACAAAAATGTAAGCCACAACAGTGATCATCAAATCAATCATGGAAATTAAGAATCTCAATCATCAAAGTCATCTCATAAGATAATAAAAGTAGCTAAAACTAACATCAAACCTGTAGCTAGTAGAAAAGCCAGGGCTATATGCAAGTTTATGTAGATGAAGTAAAACACAAACTGGATGGAGTAGTCATTTTGAATGAAATAACTTAACCCTGTATGGATGTAATTAAGTTGGTCAATTAAAGCATTAACTCAAATTAAATAATGCTAGCATTTACCAGAATACTATATGTACCTAGAATTGAGCCAAATCCAATAAAACACAGCATGTAGAGCGCAAATATTGTAAGAAAAATATGCATACGAAATCATCCAATAAGGCCCGTCCAAGGGCGGAACCAGGAATTTTTGGACCGGTGGGCTAGCTAAATTTTTTAACTAAAATAAAACTATGCATTAAATCATATAAACCATGCTAATAGTATACATTAAATCAAATAAAAGTATAAACCAAGCAAAGTATGCATTAAATAATATGTTCAACAACATAATTAAAAGTGTACTTATTGAAGTTGTGCCCTGCGATCCTTGAGAGAATTGAAATCTTTTGTTATTACATCTGAATTGATATTGTCAGCAAGTTCTTTTTCAATGTAGACAACCATAGAATCTGCTAGAAAATCATTCTCCATCTTGTTTGTTTTAACAAGTTTCATAGCTGAAAAAGCTCGTTCAGTAGTTTAGAAACAGGAGAGTTAGCACAAGACGGATCAACCTATCAATCAAATGATATCTTTTTGACCTTTTTGTTTCAACTAATCCCCGACATAATTCAGAGAGTGTAGACACGTTTTGAAGTACAGGATGATGAGGTACGTCCGCCTCATAAAGTTTTGGCATCCCAAAATATGTAACTCTTTTGGAGTGAAATCCTGAGGATAAAATCTCTCTGCAAGGCTGCAAATTTTATCAATATTAAATGATTTAAAAGAATCACTAGGGTCCAAAGCTGAACTAAGAATAAGAAGTTCCATTGCCCCTTCACTGAACCTACTGTTCAACTCTGCCAATTGAAAATCTATTGCATCATTGAATATGTCAAAGTGGTAATGATGCTCAACTGTAATGTTGTCCTTTTGTTGACAAGAACGACCTGTTCCCACTTTATATTGAGCATTCATATCAGGCATGTCAATGTCATGTTTCTTGCAAAACAAATCAACTTTCCCAATAAAAGTTTCCCAACCATTTAATCTCAATTTTCCAAGGACATCTTTTGTTGTACCAACTAGGTTCATAGCATTCACGATGTCTTGAGACTTATGTTGTAGTTCTCGACAAAGGATATCTGTGAGTCCCATAATTTCTTTCAATAGATGCAAGATGAATACAAATTCGAATTGCCTAATCGCATTGTATCCACCAGTAGCTTCCCCACGTAAAGAGCCTGTGGATCCATCCTCTTTTATATTCTCAAGAACCGTACAAACTGCATCATACATTTCTATTAAGTCACAAACAGAATCGTAATGAGAACTCCACCGAGTAGCTCCAGGTCGATGCAAGGTACCAATTTGATTAGCTCCTCTACCATAATCAAAGCTCTACAATATTCATTGATTGAGCAACTTGTAACTCAGTATGACGTTTTGGAGAAGCCCTAATGACATTAACAATTGAATTCAATGATGAAAAGAATAACCAAATTGTAGCTACTTCTTTTGATGCACTAATGCTAACTGAGTTGATGAGCAAAACAGTGTACATAATATGCATATGGGCAATCTCTAAGAAATAATGCTTGTAGCCCATTCCATGCACCCCGCATATTACTAGCACCATCATATCCTTGACCTCTCATCTTGTCAATACATAATTCATGGAGATCAAGTACTTTCTTGATCTCTTTTTGAAGTGTTGACGCAAGTGTCTTCAACCCACACAATGTCAAAAAAACGTTCACGTAGAAAACCATCATTATCAACAAATCTTAAAACAATAGCCATTTGCTCTCTATTTGACGTATCTTGTGATTCATCAACAAGGATACAAAAAGCAGCATGCCCAACTTCTTCACGAATTTTTTTTCTCACTTTGTTTGCAAGAATATTTAAAATCTCCTTTTGAATCTTGGGTGAGGTATATTTTGCATTTCCGGGCATTCTCTAAAACAACTCCAGCCACCTCATCATTAAACTTTGCTGTATGCTTGACCATTTCAATAAAATTTCCACGATTTTTAGAATCCAAAGATTCATCATGACCCCTAAAAGCACATGCCTGATATGTAAGCCATCGAACACACTCTATCGTTGTCTTGAGCCGTAACCGGTTTTTCAAAATGTCTTCCTTTGATTGTCGATTAATAACTTTGTCGACATGTTGAGATGGGTTCATCAAATCCTCCATACATCCTTCACAAGTATTATGCGATGAAGATGGACCTCCAACATGAGTCAAAAATACACAATTCTTTCCATCATTAACTCTTTTCCAATTGTTAAAACCCTCAGTAGTTAATGCAGGACGACCATTACCAAAAATAAAACAAGGAAAACAATAGACTTTATCTTCTGAAGGGGAATATTCTAACCATGGAAATTGAGAGAACCAAGAATATTGAAATCGACGATATTGCGACCCAAACTGAGACCTTGGATATTCTAATAATTTTGGTTGGTAAGGCCCAACTTTGATATAAGCACATCGAACCTCATCACGTTGATTAATAGGGTATTCAGATATTTGAATACGTTTACCAGGGTCTCGTTCCAAAAAAGCAACATCAAACTGGTGAGGTTCAACTAGGGAAGATGTGTGATGAGGTGACTCAATTGATGGTGAAGCCTTATCATTGAATGTAGAAGCCTTGTCATTGTCTAATTTATCACCATCATTTTTTTTCTTGAAGAATGAATCAATAGTTTTTGCTCTTTTACTTGCTTGGTTCTGATGTGACATTATAATCTAATAACACATATCAAAAACAGAACAATTTACTTTATGCTAAACAAATCAATGAAAAAATAATAATAATTCGAGATTGTGGAGAGTTAGATACCTTTATTACGCTTGTTGACGATGAACTCGACTTTGGTAGCCAGAATACAAAACGCTGCAAATATTATTTTGGGACTGCTAGGGCTAGGGCTAAGTTTCATAAATATGAATATCGTCTTCTTCTTTTTTTATTAGACTGACTAAGATACTTATAAAGTTGTGTAGGACAAACTAGGCTAGGAATAGGATACTTCATCATATCAGACTAGGATACTTTATTCAATGGGAAAGTAGAATACTTTATTGTATAGGAAATAGACCACAAAACTTAAAATAATAATAAAATAATAAAAAGATACTAGCAGCCAGCCATCAATGATCCAATGCATTGGCCACGTAACCCAAGCTGGCCCTCACAAATTAAGCACAACCACATACTTTTTATAAAAAAATAGAGCCCACTCTAGCCCATATACTAGTTCCGCCCCTGGGCCCGTCACCGAGGCCATGCATTTTCATCATGATTCTCAGTCTTTGTTCCTTCTCATATGCTTGGTGGAGTTGGAGAGAGAAAAAGAGATTTCAACACAAACTACGGATTTCAATTTACCAATAAGTCATTGCTATACTTGAGCAATTTAAACAGCAATTTACAAACAAGTACCAGGATCCTATTCTTTGCAATTGAGGCCTTCCTGCATATTTCAATTGTAACAACCCGGTCCTTAATTAATATTTAATTATTAATTTATTCTGGTAAAAGACACTTATAGCCCTAGAATATTTTATTATGTTTAAAAGTTGACTTTTTGACCGGGAAGGAATTTGGGATTTCAGTTGTACCTTTGCATAGAGCGCGAAACGAGTTCGTAGACACGTAGTGGACTCAAATAGGAGTTGTAACGAAGGAGTTACGATCAAAAGAAATTAAGTAGCATAGCAGTAAATATCTCGAACTTCAGTTTTATAAACCCATATTTTTCTGCGATTAAGACGACCAGCCAACTTTGGGAGCTGTTTTCTCTCAGCTCCGACCCCGATTCAAGCAAGACCAGTGCCAAATGAACCATGAAACCTCCCTCTTCCAGCCCCAGCCTTTTGCCGTCTCGATCCGCAGCCACGATCGCGAAACAGCCACGAAACAGCGGTCTGGTCGATTTGTGAGAACTTCCAGCGTTCGTTCTCCGTCGTCCGCCACCAAATCGGACGAGTGAGGCATGGTTTTCTAGCTATTTTTCATGCTCTAGCTGCTGGTTGGGTAGGATTTCAGAATTTCTAGCGTAGATAGCTCGATTTACGAGTTAGATTTCACTAATTTTTGATTCTTGTTTGGCCACTTCGGCAGTTTTAGGCAGTCCAAGAACAAAAGTGGCTACAAATGGGGTTTTGTACCTAGGATAGGAGTCTTGAGCCTAGATGTTGAGTTTTACCGGCGAGGCGTTATCGCTTTAGGTACCACGCTCTGCCGGTGCGTGGGCGGCAGGGTGGGGACCACGATCGGTTCTAGAATGATCCTAGTCCTCACGAGCGTATAGGATTTTGCGGATCTTAATTCGGATATCGTTTGAACCCGAACGGATCTCGCCTCATGCGATTTCCGGTTCAATACGTTTGAACCGATTGGATCGTAGTTAATTCCAAGTATGTTAATCTAGACTTTCGAGATCGTATAGTATTTGGATCGTAAAACGAAGTCCCAGATACTCGAATGGTCAGCCTAGAACTTTTCATAAGCGATTCGATTACAGTCGAGAGCAGAGGAAAGAACTACGTGTGGCTTGATCTCTCGAGAGAAAGTGCGTAAGCGACCTCGATTATCAGTGCGATCCACGAATCGAGTCCCTCGATTGTGCTTTTGTTTTCGTGGCATTTTGTCATTTACGACTCACGTTTACGGTGTTAGTTTTAAAGTTTGACCGAATTCCAAAGTGGAAATTGGGTCAGTCGTCTCATCAATCATCAAAGTGATTGCTAGACTTGTTTTCTTGGCTTATTTTGCGCTCAAATGTTATACAAAATCCACGTCATGGCGTATGCTTTTCACTCATTTTCCTCAATTTTGTGCAGCCTTTCTCATTATCTGGTGTGTGCATGGATTTTTTTAGCACTACGATCTCTTTTATCTTATGAAAGTAGGAGAAATGCATAAACTTTATCAAATAGATACAATTCTGCCGAGGTTATTCATCTTCTGAAGTTACAATTAACAGCAATGCTAAATGCTATCATCCTATTCTGAAAGTTAGAGGTGCAACATGTATTATGTTAATCCTATAAACTATTAATACAACATCATAGAAATTATAAATATATGTCCACATCTTTTATCAATAAGCAAGAAATGCCAAGAAATTAGGTTAGATTTAGGGGAAATAGTTTCAATATATTCTAGATCTTGTTCAGATACAACAGGGGAAAGATAATTCCAAGCTAATGGTTACAAAGGCTTCATGGGGCAGCAAATGGACCAAGATTCAGGGGCCCCTCATAGACATTGATTCCGGCTCCAGCTGCCATTCACAAAATAACACCCTTATTTTCCTCATTGCTCGGTCGATATACACGAGCCCGCCGATTATGCACGCGGATCAAGAAGTATCGCATATCCTCGTGTGACCACCGGCATATTTCATACTAGAAACCTTGCCCGAGGTCTGCTCGGATTCTATGACAAAATCGAGCTCATCACAGGCCATCTTAAACGCTACACTTGCACTTGCTGCACGAACAATGAGCTCGGGAGAGGATTCGGTTTGCCTTTGCTAAAAACACAGATTCACCACCGCCTCGATCATGGCCAATTTGGCTACACACTTGTTGCACAAGTTCTTTTCTCCCAGCGTGCTTTTGCATGCCATAATCACAGAGACACGAGTCGCATATGTATGCAAATTGTAAGGCATCCTGAAAGAAAATAGATTTAGAAACAAATTTAAAAAAATTGATAGTCAAAAGAGAAGATTTAGAAACTGAGTGTTAAAAGTCAAATAATTTTATTTCAAGATTATTCAAAATAGTTAGAGATTTGCTATGAACAGAGCTTTCTGTTCAGATGTATTTTCAAACAAGCAAAATAAAAAGAAAACAGAGAGCCTTCAAAAATTTAGAGAGACAGATAGTACTAGAGAAGAGAGAGAATACGAGATTGAGAGCGATTGTGAGCTAGTGATGAAGTTCTACAGTGAGAGAGTACTGAGTCTGGTTTGAGAGTAGTGGAGGTAGGGAGAGAGAGAGACTAACTGTGCATGGATGTTTCAGAGAACCATAATCAAAATATATTCAAAATGAGAATAGAGCTTCAAGATTATGCAAAATAGTTAAGGATTTGCTATGAACAGAGCTTTCTGTGCAGATTATTTTCAGACAACATAATAAAAAGAAAACAGAGAGACTTCAAAAAAAATTTAGGAGACAGATAGTAATGGAGAAGAGAGAGAATACCTAATATTGAGAGCGATTGTGAGCTAGTAATGAAGTTCTGAGTGAGAGAGCTAGTTTCATAGAGTAGTAGAGGTAGGGGAGCTATTTATGGATTTCATGGGTGTGAGAGAGAGAGACATGTATCTTTTGTTTTTGTTTTCTTCTGACAAAACAAAAAAACCAACAAAAATGCGTCACTTTTTCAGAAACTTGGCTTCGACAAAACAAAAAAACCAAGATTTTGTTTTTGTTTTGGCAAAACCGTAATTTTACTATTCCTAAGCTACAGTCTATGCAAAACATTTTACAATTCAACTATGCAAAACATTATAATCAGCCATATTTTGTATACACATTGACATGTACAATTATGCATTCACTAAATATCAAAAACCTTGATTTCGGTTCTTTTTCTTTTTCTTTTTCGTATAACAAACACAGACTTTCTTTTTCGTACAACTGTGAGTAATTTAACTCATGGAAAAGAAGAGAATATTTGGTGCAAACCATTATTACTATTCCTAAGCACATGCAGGTTCTCTCTGTTAGAAGCGTAACGGTTTGCACCCAATATTCTTTTCTTTTCCATGAGTTAAATTACTGAGTTGTATGAAAAAGAAAGTCTGTGTTTGTTATACGAAAAGAAAAGAACCAAATCAAGGTTTTGATATTTAGTGAATGCATAATTGTACATGTCAATGTGTATACAAAATATGGCTGATTATAATGTTTTGCATAGTTGAATTGTAAAATGTTTTGCATAGACCGTAACAGGAATAGTAAAATACGGTTTTGCCAAAGCAAAAACAAAAACTTGGTTTTTGTTTTGTCGAAGCCAAGTTTCTGAAAAAGTGACCTTTTGTTGGTTTTGGTTTTGTCAAGAAAACAAAACAAAAGATACATCTCTCTCTCTCTCTCTCTCTCTCTCTCTCTCTCTCTCTCTCTCTCCCATGAAATCCATAAATAGCTCCCCTACCTCCACTACTCTCTAAAACCAGCTCTCTCACTCAGAACTTCATTACTAGCTCACAATCGCTCTCAATATCAGGTATTCTCTCTCTTCTCCATTACTATATGTCTCTCTAAATTTTTTTTGAAGTCTCTGTTTTCTTTTTATTATGCTATCTGAAAATAATCTGCACAGAAAGCTCTGTTCATAGCAAATCCCTAACTATTTTGCATAATCTTGAAGCTCTGTTCTCATTTTGAATATATTTTGATTATGGTTCTCTGAAACATCCATGCACAGTTAGTCTCTCTCTCTCCCTACCTCCACTACTCTCTGAAACCAGACTCAGGTACTCTCTCACTCAGAACTTCATCACTAGCTCACAATCGCTCTCAATCTCAGGTATTCTCTCTCTTCTCTAGTACTATTTGTCTCTCTAAATTTTTTGAAGGCTCTCTATTTTCTTTTTATTTTGCTTGTCTGAAAATACATCTGAACAGAAAGCTCTGTTCATAGCAAATCTCTAACTATTTTGCATAATCTTGAAATAAAATTATTTAACTTTTAACACTCAGTTTCTAAATCTTCTCTTTTGACTATCAATTTTGTTAAATTTGTTTCTAAATCTATTTTCTTTCAGGATGCCTTACAATTTGCATACATATGCGACTGGTGTCTCTGTGATTATGGCATGCAAAAGCACGCTAGGGAGAAAAGAACTTGTGCAACAGTAAGTGCAGGTAGCCAAATTGGCCATGATCGAGGCGGTGGTGAATGTTGTGTTTTCAGCAGTGCAAATTGGAATAGTCCCTCCTGAGCTCATTGTTCGTGCATCAAGTGCAAGTGTAGCGTTTAAGATGGCCCAGGATGAGCTCGATTTTGTCATAGAATCCGAGCAATACCTCATGGGCAAGGTTTCCCAGTATGAAATATCGGTGGTCACACCAGAGGATATGCAAATACTTCTTGATCTGAAGTGCGTGCAAAAGGTGGGCTCTATGTATATCGACCGAGCGAGGAAAATAAGGGTGTTATTTTGCGAATGGCAGCTAGAGCTGGAATCAATGTCTATGAGGGGCCCCTGAATCTTGGTCCATTTGCTGCTCCATGAAGCCTTTGTAACCATTGGCTTGGAATTATCTTTCCCCTGTTGTATCTGAACAAGATCTAGAATCTATTGAAACTATTTCCCCTAAATCTAACCTAATTTCTTGGCATTTCTTGCTTATTGATAAAAGATGTGGACATATATTTATAATTTCTATGATGTTGTATTAATAGTTTATAGGATTAACATAATACATGTTGCACCTTTGACTTTCATAATAGGATGATAGCATTTAGCATTGCTGTTAATTGTAACTTCAGAAGATGAATAACCTCAGCAGAATTGTATCTATTTGATAAAGTTTATGCATTTCCCCTACTTTCATAAGATAAAAGAGATCGTAGTGCTAAAAAAATCCATGCACACACCAGATAATGAGAAAGGCTGCACAAAATTGAGGAAAATGAGTGAAAAGCATACGCCATGGCGTGGATTTTGTATAACATTTGAGTGCAAAATAAGCCAAGAAAACAAGTCTAGCAATCACTTTGATGATTGATGAGACGACCTGACCCAATTTCCACTTTGGAATCCGGGTTGAAACTTATTTAAAGCGACACTGTAACGTGGGTCGTAAATGACCAAAATGCCCTAAAAACAAAAGCACAAGCGAGGACTCGATTCGTGATCGCACTGATAAGCTGCCTCGTACCCTTTACGAGAGATCAAGCCACACGTAGTTCTTTCCTATGTTCGAATCGAATCTGATAAAAGCGATCTAGGGTGACCATTCAGAGTATCCAGGACTCCGTTTACGATCCGTCAAATACTATATGATCTGGGAAAGTTTAGATTAACATACTTGGAATTAACTACGATCCAACGGTTCAAGCGTATTGAACCGGAAATCGCGCGATGGCGAGATCCGTTCGGGGTTCAAACGATATCCGAATTAAGATCCGCGAAATCCTACACGCTCGCGAGGACTAGGAGATCATTGTAGGACTGACTGTGGTCCCCACCCTGCTGCCCACGCGCTCACACACGCTGGCAGCGCGTGGTCCTAAAGCGATAACGCCTCGCCGGAAAAACTCAACATCTAGGCTCAAGACTCCTATCCTAGGTATAACACCCCATTTAGAGCCACTTTTGTTCTTGGACCTGCCCCAAAAACTGGCCGGAAGTGGCTGAAACAGTGACCCGAATATCGGCTGAAACCTAACTCGTAAATCGAGCTATTTACACTAGAAATTCTGAAATCCTACCCAACCAGCAGCTAGAGCATGAAAAATAGCTAGAAAAGCATACCTCACTCGTCTGATTTGGTGGCCGGACGATGGAGAACGAACGCTTGGAAGTTCTGTCAAAAACTGACCAGCACCGCCTGTTTCGTGGCTGTTTCCGGCGACTGTGGCTGCGGATCGAGGCGGTGAAAGGCTGGTGCTGGAAGAGGGAGGTTTTGTGGTTCATTTGGCACTGGTCTTGCCTGAATCGGGGGTCGGAGCTGAGAGAAAACAGCTCCCAAAGTTGGCTGGTCGGGGCTGTCTAACTGCAGAAAAATCTGGGTTTATAAAAACTGAAGTTCGAGATATTTACGGTTATGCCACTGAATTTCTTTTGATCGTAACTCCTTCGTTACAACTCCGATTTGAGTCCACTACGTGTCCACGAACTCGTTTCGTCGCGCTCTACGCAAAAGTACAACTGAAATCCCCAAATTCCTTCCCGGTCAAAAAGTCAACTTTTAAACATAATAAAAATTCTAGGGCTATAAGTGTCTTTTATCAAAATAAATTAATAATTAAATATTAATTAAGGACCGGGTTGTTACAATTGAAATATGCAGGAAGGCCTCAATCACAAAGAATAGGATCCTGGTACTTGTTTGTAAATTGCTGTGTAAATTGCTCAAGTATAGCAATGACTTATTGGTAAATTGAAACCCGTAGTTTGTGTTGAAATCTCTTTTTCTCTCTCCAACTCCACCAAGCATATGAGAAGGAACAAAGACTGAGAATCATGATGAAAATGCATGGCCTCGGTGACGGGCCTTATTGGATGATTTCGTATGCATATTTTTCTTACAATATATGCGCTCTACATGCTGTGTTTTATTGGATTTGGCTCAATTCTAGGTACATATAGTATTCTGGTAAATGCTAGCATTATTTAATTTGAGTTAATGCTTTAATTGACCAACTTAATTACATCCATGCAGGGTTAAGTTATTTCATTCAAAATGACTACTCCATCCAGTTTGTGTTTTACTTCATTTACATAGACTTGCATATAGCCCTGGCTTTTCTACTAGCTACAGGTTTGATGTTAGTTTTAGCTACTTTTATTATCTTATGAGATGACTTTGATGATTGAGATTCTTAATTTCCATGATTGATTTGATGATCACTGTTGTGGCTTACATTTTTGTCTTCGGGAGCGGGCTTCTTGGAGCCTTTTTTTTCCAACACCTAATCAAATATGCATCTAGTAAGTGTAACAAGTGGAGATTAATATTTGTGTTTGATTATTGCAAATGAAGTTGTTTTGCGTTAATTAATGTATGTTGTAGGATGCTTGCTGGTTTTTCTGGAGCTCTATCCCGATGCAAAGCTTGGTTAATTAAAGTTAACTAAAAGGAAAATAATGCACCAATGTTAAACTCTGAAGAACCCCGTTGTGTTGTTTGAGTACCTTCATAGTGTAGTACGATAACAGAAAATTAGTTGGATTTTTTTAAATTTTTTTAAATAAAAAAGGATCCCAGTATGTGTGTGTGTGTGTGTATATATATATATATATATTCAAGATTCATATGGAACTCGGACATTAGCTAAACGACCAAAATGGCACTCGGACATAAAATTCAAGATTCATATTGGTGAAAAAATTATCATCTTTTATGAGGGCATTTCCTTACTTGCAGAGACTTACGTTGAAGGTATATTTTTGCATAATTTGTTGAGTACGCAGTAAAACATGATACTAGAAGAGAATCGTTATCTAGCTCGCACTTTCCAATGGTGCTTGTTTCTTGTTTCATAGGTTATAGGAGATGAGTATATACTTGTTTCTTGTTTCATATAGGTTATAGGAGATGAGTATATACTGCTTTATAGTTCCATTGGTCTTATGACTTACGAGGTTAATGGTGATTCTATTTGTCAGCTATAAACTGACTAAATTGTGGGTCTTGCTGCATATATGTGCCTCGTTCGCTAATAAATTGTTTTCTTGATGCAGTTGCGAGTCCTGGGGAGCGAGGAGAAGAGAAAACTACAGAAAGCTGCCAAATGCCCCCACCATTACCTCAAGGTAGTAGAAGTATTAAAGTATCGTGGTCGTAGAAATATTGTCGAACATGTCATGTTCTTGATAGAGAATGCTTTTGCACTCGAGAAACTTGTTATTGATCCTACGAACTGGGACTGTCATCATAGCGGATCAGAGTGGGGAAAGAGAGCGAGGTTGAAGGAAGCAAAGGCAAGACATCACGCTATGCACCTTAAAAATAAGGTGCCTGCAACAGTAGAATTTGTTTGCCTGTAAAAACTGAGACAATGCTTGCTTGCTTGAACTATATATGTGGAGAGTAGAAATTGAGTAAACGCTATCCATGCTCGTATTGTTGTGAACAAATAAGCTAATCTATGGCATGCAAGTGTTACTTCAATTTTTTCTTATATTGCACATTATGTTTTTTATCATACACAGATAAATTGCATTCCCAATCTATTTACCTGTAAAGAAATTGCTACTTTTTACTATCTCTATTTTTTATTTTTGGTCAAATGCTACTTTTTATTATTATTTTGGTGTACTTTTGGAATTTAGATATACATACATATGTAGTGTGTATGTATGACAAATATATAAAACCATGAATGTTCCGAAGCAATTCATGTAAATGTCAAAAGAAAGGGTTAAATGGCTTTCGTATAATCACTTGCCAAAAAATTGAGCTTTACCATTAGCCATGAATGTTACATCTTTAGTTTTTTTTTTTTTTTTTTTTGTTTGGGGGCAAGCCCGAAGCAAAGAAAATCGCGAAGAACAATTCGAGGCAAAGCTCAACAATCTATCATCATCCAAAATATGCTCAAGAGAAGAAGGCACAACATCCAAAATATGTTTGGATGTTGGTTTTGACTGTTCTTTGATTTTCTGCTGGTGAAGTAATGTTGATATACAGTTGGGGTTTGTTAAAGTTGTGTTTTTCTCAACATGTTATTAATAGGAACAACATATATGTTTTTATTCCTGTTTTCTATCAAGGATGGAATTTGTTGTTATAGTTGGTTTTCATTTGAAAAGTGATTGCTTGGAGAAACAGTATAGCCGCGTGGCTACAGTCGGCTATACTAGAATATATTCACATAGTATAATACTATTTAATATTCGAGTAAAAGGTAGTTTTTTTTTTTTTTTTTTGGTTACACGGTGGGGGCAAGCCCCAGAAGCAAAGAAAATCGAACGAAGAACAATTCGAGGCAAAGCTCAACTTAATCTATCATCATCCAAAATATGCTCAATAGAAGAAGGCACAACATCCAAAATATGTTTGGATGTTAGTTTTCATTGTTCTTTGATTTTCTGCTGGTGAAGTAATGTGGATATACAGTTGGGGTTTGTTAAAGTTGTGTTTTTCTCAACATGTGATTAATAGGAACAACATATGTTTTTGGGAATTCCTGTTTTCTATCAAGGATGGAATTTGTTGTTATAGTTGGTTTTCATTTGAAAAGTGATTGCTTGGAGAAACAGTATAGCCGCGTGGCTACAGTCGGCCATACTCGAATATATTCACATAGTATAGCCGCCTGGCTATACTATTTAATATTCCGAGTAAAAGGTAGTTTTTGTTTTTTTTTTTTTCACTTTTCCTCTTCCAAAAAAAAAAACACCAAATTTTTTAATGTTACTGATAAAGGGACTAAAATTTCGACCAAAAAACAAGATAAAGGGGCTAAAAGCTTATAACTTGAAGTAGGAAGGAGGAAGGAGCTTACAGACCTCAGATAGGCGAGAGACGATAGCAGCAAAAACTCGCAGAGAGAGAGAGGCGATGGGGATAGTGAGCAAGGCAGGGGATTGGGCATTCAAGGCCTTCACTGCGGGCCTGGGAATCACCACCATATACCTCACCGCCACTTTCTCTGCAAATGTCTACAAAGGCCTCGCTTGGCACAACGCCCAATCGGTAACACTCGTCTCTCCCTCTCTCTTCAGCTAGGGTTTCCTTTTATTGTTTTAATTATGGTGAATTGTTATACCCTGTGGCTTTGTATGAAGGCATGAAAGATGGTTCATTTCTGTTTCACTCGATTGTGCATGACAAAGATTTTTAATTGTTTTGTAGCGTATTCTTGGGCTTGGTATCAAATAAGTTTCTTGGAATTATCTTTCCCCTTTGTGTTTGAACAAAATCTAGAATATGTTGAAACTATTTCCCCTAAATCTAACCTAATTTCTTGGCATTTCTTGCTTATGGATAAAAGATGTGGACATATATTTATAATTTCTATGATGTTGTATTAAATTATATAGTTCATAGGATTAACATAATACATGTTGCACCTCTGACTTTGAGACTAGGATGATAGCCTTGCTGTTAATTGTAACTTCAGAAGATGAACAACCTCAGCAGAAATGTATCTGTTTGATAAATTTTTATGCATCCCCTACTCTCATAAGATAAAAGGGATCATAGTGCTAAAAAAATCCATGCACACACCAGATAATGAGAAGGGCTGCACAAAATTGAGGAAAATAAGTCAAAATCATACGCCATGGCATGAATTTTGTGTAACATTTGAGTGCAAAATAAGCCAAGAAAACCAGTCTAGCAATCACTTTGATGATTGAAATATGCAGGAAGGCCTCAATTGCAAAGAATAGGATTCTGGCACTTGTGTTTAAATTGCTCAAGTATTCCTTTTCATCAGATTGTGAAAACAGCTTTGATGACATCAATATATAGCTTGATTGATGTTTTGGTGTTTCTAGCAGATAATTGGTGTCAGCTTATAACGTTTTCGTCGTCTTCGTGTTTTAACTGTTTTGTGTTAGATCCCTAACTTAGATTTTCTTCTTTCTTCTGTGCAGAAAATCGAAAAAGAGCAGTCTGCTGAACAAGCCCCGTAGTTTCTTGAGTTTTCACGGCTGTCAGGGATCTTCTTGTCTATGAAACTTAGATTATTGATTTTGTCTTTTACGTTTTATGTAATTGAATTATGAGTTAGATTTTGGACCTAATTAATGGCTCTCAGTTAGTTGGCATCACTTCCAGATGCTATGGAGATGTTTCTGATTTGGATATGACATTTTGAAATACTTCTCTAGGTCCATTATATTGGTTGGATTTACCCTTTGGATATACAAGTTCATTATTTGTTTGATTGGATTTTACCCAAATATGTTTTGTATTTTCATATTTATTGAATAATTATTCCGATGTGGAAAAGTCATTGTCTTCTTTCTTGCAGTTTCTTTGGTAACTTACATACATAGCCAGCGCATTTGGATATGTTGTGTTGTTTCTCTTTCAAAAAATCTCGCTTGGTTGGGATTTTGCCATCTGCATGACTTCTATTTATTATTAATGCGGTGGAAGGGATTCGAACTTAGCTCTTTGTCCATTTTAATATTAGGAAGAAAAGTACCACTCGACAACATTAGAAAGGGCTCATTACCGCTGAATATGACACAACATGGGACAAAGAAATTAAGATCCAACCGTCAGTGCCGGTTCGAATGTGAAACAGGAGGAGACGAGTAGGGTAGAATTCATCATCATCATCATCAAATATTAATAGCTCTTTCAGAGCAAGTAATAATACGTGAGAAGCAAGAACAAAGATACAAAATGAGGCCCCAACTAAAAGGAATGAAAGCCCTACTCCTCTATACACAATATAACCTCCTCTGTACCAATAAAGTGTGGCATTTGGTGATAAATCTCACTTCTTTGAAATCTTACTTAAAATAACAACGTAGGATGCACTTGAATTAAGAGGATACATAATTTCATATCTTCTATTAATCTTGTAATAGACTTCTTTCGGTAATACCCAAAATGACCTTTGCACATTTTTCTGAAGGCTCACACATTGCCTTGATCATTTCATATATGTTGTGTTGATAGCACGGCTCAGAACAAACTTAAAATTTCCAGCTGAAATTATGCCACAGAGAATGCTAAACAGCAACTGGGGAAAAGGAATTGAAAATTAGGTTATGGTTTCAAACTTGGTATGAATTCTAAGTGAGGAAACATTTGTACAATACCTGCTGATTCAACTGACTGATATACCCCTCGAGCCACTCTGAATCTCTGCCAACGGATTTACAATGAACCCACTCTGATCTTGGAGCCGAAACCTAAGGTTCTCCAACATCAATGTTTCAGCATTGCCATTGTCATCAGATCTGTAGCGCATGGCTGCTGCTGGTGCAATGCCCCTGGAATTAGGAAACCTTGAGGATGAGTACCTGCTTTCTGTTTTCCTCCAGAACTTGGAGCTCCAAAAATCACGACCAGGTAGAAGGCAACATGTTCTGCTCCGTGAGTCAATTTTGGTCATCCTTCCACTTGACAAAGCCAAATCATATGAGATCTCATCCAGTGCTAGCTCTAGCCCATGCACACGTGTCTCCAAAGAGCGCATTCCATTTTGCGAACTACCCATGAATCTCTAATGTAAGAAGTGAAATGGAGAAAATGATTAGAAGCAGCAATAAATCAAAATGCACCACAAGCACAAAGATGAGTGCTTGCCTAATAAGTAAGTTACTTAAGATATGCAAGAATTGTCACACAGCTTTGGCGAATAAAAATGAACAAAGTAACACAATTTAGGTTTGTCACGGATTTCACAAAATGATGTCAGAATCACGTCTAACATGACTTCTTAACAACAAACCAAATCATAATATAGAATTTTCAAGCAGTGGAAACAAACCTGCACGAGATCAAGTAAACTGGATTGCTGCTTTTCAATCTGAACAAGTTGACTGCGGATCAGGGATAAATCCTCACATTCTCTGTGATTCTTATGGACATCCTCAGTAACATTACTGACTATAACTGTAGAATCTGGGGTATCCTCTTCACAGGGAGCCACACGAGATCCTGACCTTGAACCCCCAAATTTGTGCACTTTGCTATCAGAACTCTTATGGAATAAGGCCCGTTTTGTTTCTGGCTTCGAAAATCTAGTGTTGCCATTGATCCTTCTTTCCTCATCCCTCTCCTTAAAACCATCATCAAAAGCCCCAGCCGATGAAGGAGCACTAAGAGCAGCAACCTCAACGTCCCAATCTGAAGGCTTCTTATGGTCTGTCTTTCGAAACATTCCTGGATTCTTTTTCTTGTCATTGCTCTTCAAAGGGCTTCTCTTCCTAGCAGTGGTAGCATAAGAACTATCAGGTGGAGTTGATCTGCGAGCTGGGATAGGTTTCTTCTTCAATTTAGGAGCTTCAGAACCAGGAGCATCGCAGTTTCTGGACACAGCCGGGTGGTATCCATCACTTGCATTCTCTGAACCCCATCAAAAGACCCAAATAAGAAAAAAAGCTCACAAAGAGGACAATCGAATCGAGCAAAGACAACATATTAAAAATTAGAAAAACTATTTATCCAAAGAAATCTCATGAACTACACTGACCATCGTAGCATGGATCAAATGCAACATAAGGGTAGAAAATATTTTAGAAGTTTCATTCTTTAAACCAGCTTAAAGTAGTACCGAATAATTGAGTATTATGATACGAGAGTTGATCTGAACCACCATTAGAACTAAGATCAATTAGTTATCAATTTGTATAAGCAATCAAATCTAGTAATACCTTTGGAAGAAGCATTCGAAGGAGGCGGCGGCGAAGCCTCATCAGAGAGATCAGGAATCTGCTTCCAGACCTCCACCATCTGATTCATAACCTCCCTAACACCTTTCACCTATTACCGCACATTGGCAAAATAAACAAAAACAAAAATACAACAAAAAATTATATTTGGAAAAAGGAAGAACAAAAATTACCTTATCGAATTTCCGATTCTCGAACGTTCTCAAAGACCCAGCTTTGAACTCAGACAGCGTGTCTCTCTCCACAACCGCCAACTTGGCCAGCGCTTCCGCCGCGGCCTTCCTCGCTGCCCAGTCCTCGCTGCTCAAGAACCCCACAAGGCAAGGAACCAAACTCTTCAAAGCTCCCTGACCCGACGCCCCGCCCGACCCGATCACCGATCCGATTAGCGTCAGCACCGCCGGTTTCGCCTTAAACCCGTCGTACTTTATCAGCCTCTCAAGCCTCGGCAACAGCCTCGCCAGCTTCGCCGGCTCCGGGTCGGGCGCGGCGTCAATGCCTGAGGCCAGGCAGAGTGCCGACCCGATCTGCGAGTTCGGGTCCTGCTCCGTGAACAGCGCGTCAGTTAAGGGCTTCAAAAACGAGCTGAACGGAGGCTTGGTGACGTGGCAGGAGAGCGAAGCGACGGCGTTTTGGCAGGCGGATCGGACGGCGGAGTCCGGGTCGCGGAGCCGCTTCGTGATGTTGCTGAGCATTTTGGAGAGATGAGGCGACAGAGAATCACCATGGGATTCGGAGAGGACGGTGATGAGGTGTACGCATTGCTTGCGAACCGGAGACTTGTCGGAGGCGTCGGTGGATTGGATGCAGGTAAGGAAAACGGGTACGGAGCTCAGTTCGAGGGTACGGGCGATGGACTCGAGCTCCGAAGCTGCGAGAGAGTGAGTGTCGCGGTCGGAGAGCTTCGTCAGGCACGTGAAGACCCGGTGCTTGAGGTTTTGCGCGGGAGGCATTGTGCTGTGCTGTGGTGGATGGGCCGGGTTTTTTCAGTGATTTCGGGTCGAGTTTACGGGTCAGGTGGCGGAGCTTCCGGACTCTCCAGCAACATTGCCGGAGTTGACGGTGGTGATATTGCGTGTTCGTTTGGTCGGTGTTAACAGAGAGCTGCTTTCGAGTCTCTCTGCTTTTTAAACTTAAAAGAGAGAAGGGAAAGAGAGTCGCAACACGGATGTTTAGCTAAGTAATGCTAAACGGCGTCGTCTTGATTAGAGATGGAGTCGGTAACGGTAGGTGAAATGGCATGTTTACTTAGCCGTGGATCGGGAAACTAGTTGATATCATTCCTAATTTGATTTGAGAGTATCTGATTATGGATTTTAACATAAAAATAAGTTGAAACTGAATTATAAATTGGGAAACTAGTTGATTTCAAGAATATTTAATCATATATTTGAACTCAAAACACATTTAAATACAAAATATAAGCAAGTATTGGAGCTTCTATTTATACTCATTCAGATAAGTAAAAGATGAGAGATTCTCCAATAAGTATTTAAGTTAAGGATTGGTTACATGTTTCTAATCTCGATTGTTGGATTGCATCTAAAAGACTACCTAATGCATTTAATGAATACAATCCAATGCCCAATATTAGAAACATGTAATCAATCATTAACATAAAATACTTATTGGAGAATCTCCGAGTAAAGAGAGTGATAATGACTGGCTTAAGGCGAAGCTTCCTAATTGTTTACTTCACTCAGGGATGGTTTAGTCATCAAAACCTTTGCTGGAATTACAAATCATGCCTTAAACTTGAAAAAACTGAAAAGTTGAAGATTGTATTGTAACTGAAAACTAAAAAGTTGGTGATCAGATGGGGACGCTTTCATGTGAGCTCAACACTGTGGTAGGACTTGATTGGTCCAAACTCAGAAACTTTTAAAAAAGGAGGGAGCGTGCTCAGGTGGAAGCAGGACCACGGTGGTCCTCAGGAGAAACGAAAGGAAGTAAATTTTAGTAAATTAGGGGACACAGGAGCACGTGAACAATTATAACACGGCAGTCAATGCTTGGTGAACTTGGGGCCTAACATTAAGGTGTCACGTGACAGTTGCGGGGGTTAATTAAGCCAAAGTCACTGTGCCTACAATCAAGCTCAAGCGGCTTGTTCTCATATTTTTACTGCTCAAAATGATTAAACTACTTGTGTGTGGTGTTTGATAATGCGATTGTGATGTGGTCCCTTTTTCTTTGTATATAAGCGATATTCGAGAGCGGTGATTCGAACACAAAATATCATATGTAGAAGTAATTACTCTGAGCAAGTCGATCTTGCTTGTGTTACGGATTAATATTGTGAAAGTTTTAGTTTACCAATTCATATTAAAAAAGCTAATTAATGAACCAAAATATTGGTTAAGGCTTTATTTGTTCACCTAACGAATAAGAGGTTGAACCAACTCTTTTTAGAAGTGGGGGTTGGGGATATTTATCTTTTTAGTACAAGGTTGAGCTAATTGGAAAACAATTAGTGGACCGGCAAATCAAATCAGAAAACATGCAATTTGTTAATTAAAATGGATGGGTGGGCCAAAAATTGTGTGATCTAGAACTAGAACCCTACTCAAAATTTGTGGGTCTCAGTCAGCTCTCGACCTCCCCTTTACCTACCTACCTGTTTACATTTAACCAAAGCTTAAAAGGTTTTGTTATTAGAAGGAAATGAAGCAAATCACTGGCTGAAGGGGCGATGATTGTCGGCAAAGAAAAAGGAAATTTGATGATGAAAAATAGGATAATGGGCAATTTTGGTGAAATTAACTAACTTGCAATTGGTTGGAGATTTGGCAGCTTGGCCCTGTAAGGTTTGACCACATGGCCATTCAAAGTTAAATGAACAACAGGACTGAAATATTTATTATTGCCTTATAAATATATGAAATTGTGAAATATTTGTGGTTCAAATGTATACAACACCCACCATTGTAAAAGGGATTTTGGGATGAATTAGTAGATACTTAATTTCGGGATTTTGGCGATGTATATGATGATATTTGATAAGGTCCTGTGTTCAAATCTCCTTCTTTCTTAATTACTTAAATCTCATGCAGTACATTAGGACTTGGTCTTAGCAGAATTGAGTGAATTCTATTTGCAGGGTGCAGGCCATGTGCAATTTGGTTGTATGTAGCGCGACACATAACATGAAGTTGAAAGCTCAAAACATGGCGTTTTAGTGTAGAAGGAGCAATTGACTATAAAATTTATGCATTATTATAACCATTCAGAGAATAAGGCACATACTGCCAAGAAAAAAAACATTCTTTTAGTTGGGTACTGCATTTTGTTTGCCACGTGATGTTATCTATGTATCTTCCATGTATATATATCTAGATTTGGCCATACTCACATGTGATACAATCTTATAATCATTAGCATTTCCGTGCATTAATAAGGATAGAGATGAAAATCATTCAATCCTTAATGACACCACAAATTAGAAAGTTGTAATTCAATTATTTTACATTGAGCGAGACCTACGATATAAGATTCGCGTCATGTGAGAAAGTTGAGAAACGAAAAATAACAATTAAAGATAAGAAATTATGAGCTGTAGAGAAAATATCAATGAACTTTGTTGTATGATTTTGATTTTGGATAGATGGGTAGCTTAGAATTGAAGAAAATACTTTAATTCTACTGTGGGTGTGCATGTTCCAGGATCATCATGGCATGTGATGAGGACTCAAATTAATTTCAGTGGCATTATAGCATCATGCCTTATTTAGATAAGGTGCTTTAATTTCAGCATATCATAGTTCCACATGCAAGGAAGAGGACAATCATGCGTTGGCCCTTGCCTTTCAAAGAGAGAGAATATAATAAAGAAAAAACAAAAAAAAAGAGGGTCTTTTGGCATCATATTTGAGGTCGAATTATTTTCTTCATTTCTAGGTATGGTTGTTTGACTCGAAAAACAATTCGCTTGTATAAGCGGAAAATCATTTATGCATGGGTGAGCGACTATTTCTAATATTTTTCATTCGATTCGAATTTAAGGTTTCCATCGGTCCAACATTATCTTTAACACAAAAGTGCGACGTTTTGGTGTTTGCCACTTTGTAAATTGGGTTAGAGGACCACAAGATTGTTTGATATGCATAGTCCAAACTTCAAATTCGCAACTCCAGCCCTTCCACATCAAATAAAAGATACAACTATAGTCTTAGGTAGAACCCCACATAATGAGATGGATACGCATGCTATACTGATTTGAACAGGGTTGGTTGGGTAACAACAAAATTTTGTGGTTGGGTTTGAAATTGAGAGGTGAACTAAATAGGACAGGGACAACTCAGCACCTTTTTTAATAATTAAAATGAATTGGAACTCCAAGCCAGGTCAAGTTTACATGATTCTAGGGACACCCAATAAGTGATTTTGGACACCCTATTGAAACCTTCTCCTTCTTGGGATTAAACCAATAGGGTTTCTGATTTCCATGTGTTTCGAAAACTTTGTTTAAATCTTGGCCCAATTTGAATCTTCCAAATAAGCCCATCCCGTTTTGTTCTTAGCATGGGCCAGAAAGAGTGGAGTTCAATGACAAACCCGTGTAAAACTGATATTTTACTGAGGAAATGGAAAACTTTTATTCAAATTAAAAAATAAAATATGATGCAGACATAGTTTTAGCCAAATTGGCTAGAGTGGATATGGTCCCCATTCTGCACCCGAGTTCGAATCATTGGTTTTAGAAAAAATTTAACGCACCAAGAACAAATTAGAAAATAACAATCAACTAGTTTTGAGTTTTTCCCTCCAAATAGACTATATAACACGCAAAAATTGGCCTATCAATGAAAAGGCTTTTTTTTTTTTAAATATGGATCGTTTTTACTATGATGGTACTTTCATAGGTGAGAGATATTTGAAGCATTCAGTTCTTGTTAAGAGTGGTTGGATATTTTGGTCTGAAGTAGGGTTCTTAATCTGCAGCACAAGGTAAAGTTGATATCTTTTACTTTATGCCCCTACAAGGTTTCATCTCATGCTTACTGTTCTTCTAAAAGGGTACTTTGTCCCTTCCTTGAACATGAAACTGATATATAATTAGACATAACCCATTAAAAATCAAAGAACTAACATAGTTTGGAGTTCAAAGGATAAGATGGAATCAATATTGGAGTCAGTAATTGTTGACCTAAGGGGAGTATTGGTTTTTTTTTTTTTTCCAGACATGAGTTAGGTCAATTACCTATGACAATAAGTCCGTTCCTTTGAACTAAACTTCAAATTCCCCTCCTCGTAGATTATCCTAAACTCTTTAAGTCCGTTCCTTCGAACCAAAGTTCAAATCCCACTCCTTGTAGATTGTATTTATTTAGAGTAGTTTAGATTATTATTAGTGTAATTTTTTTTTTTTGGTCAAAAGAGATTATCGCTTATATATACATATATACACACACTAGCCCCTTGGCACATGCTAATGCATGTGCCAATTGGTTTTCTTTTTTTATTTTTATTTTATTTTAAGAATTAAAAAAGATAATGTATAGTTGTGTTCTATAAAAATAGGATCCATTATCTGATTTTTTTTTAAATTTTAATTTTTTTAAATATGAAAAAGTGTGAATTTATCATATTATCATCATTTAATTAATAATTTCAATTCTTAATGTTTGCATTAACCAAGGGTATTTTCTGGTATTTATATATAGATATATAAATAAGCATTTATTTTTGGGTTGGGGAGACTAATTGGGTTTGGGTTTGTGCCTGGGTCCTAGGCCATGCAGTCCACATATTGGATTGTGTAGTAAAATCGGCCCAGGCGCTAGGAGGCCTCTTTATTTTTTTAAATATTTAAATAGTATAGCCGTGCGGCTATACGATTTATTGAAACAGTATAGCCGCCCGGCCATAATATTTAATATTCCAATATATTGGAATAGTATAGCCTAACGGCTATACTATTTACTATTCGAGTGTATTGACATAGTATAGCCGCTATACTATAAAGTAAAGAAAACCAACTTTTTAATGTTACTGATAAAAAAGAAAAGGGGCTAAAGGCTTATTTACTTGAAGTAGGAAGAAGGAAGGAGCTTACAGACCTCAGATAGACGAGAGACGGTAGCCGCAAAAACTCGAGAGAGAGAGAGAGAGAGAGAGAGAGAGAGGCGATGGGGATAGTGAGCAAGGCAGGGGATTGGGCATCCAAGGCCTTCACTGTGGGCCTAGGAATCACCACCATATACCTCACCGCCACTTTCTCTGCAAATGTCTACAAAGGCCTCGCTTGGCACAACGCTCAATCGGTAACATAATCAAGATTGAGATAAGATTATAGCGGATATGTAAAATGGTATGATTATATATATGTTTGGTGGAGTTGGAGAGATAAAAAGAGATTTCAACACAAACTACAGATTATATATTTGACTTTATTTAAAGGTATATATACCCATGTTATAAAGAAACCAAAAACTCCCAAAGTATTTACCCCAAACGCATAATTAGAAAAGGGAAATAAAAAACTATAGGTTCCATGTTGAGCTGGCCGCTGCATGCCCTAACTAGAGGTATGTGATAGGATTTTTAGTACCTGCGCAAACATGGTTAAAATCACTGAAAATACTTGCAAGAATACAAGGTAATTGTAGTATAAATGCTCATGCAAGGTCGTTGTCCCCAAAGATTGTTTGACTAATCTGTAATTAAACTAACTCTTAATTAATAACTAAAATAGATTTTATCAAAGATTTGAAGTTTATGAATTTGAAAAGATTAAACTAACAGTAAAAGAAATCTGAAAGTTGGGAAATAATAACAGCAAAGAAGAAAAACGATTTCTTTTTAAAGACTAACAATTTAGAGAAAACTAGAGTTTAGTCAACACCGTCGCAATCCTATGCAATTCTATCAATTACTTATGAATTTCCACATATATACTTTGAAGGTTAGGTTTTCCTAATGCATATTTTCCTTGTGATGTTCAAGCGAAAACGTATATCTAACATGCAATCCGTCTGTGATGTTCAGATCAAATATAAACATGCAAGACTCATTAAGCTTTGTGAAAACCCTTTGAAAAACCATGCAACCCTTAAGAGCGTGATGTTCGCCTTAAGTGAACTTACAATTACTAATCACAAGAAGCCCTCCTCAATTTCAGGGTGATGTTCCAACAGAAATTGCATCCAATTACTTGTCTACACATCCTAATGGTGATCAGTCATTAAAATAAATAGATAGTTTTAAACACAGTGATTAATAATTCAAAGCAAACATGCATCCATTCATAAGCAAATTAATAAAACTACATATTCATGCTAAGGCTTACGGCCTCGCCCTAGCAAAAGGAATTAGTTACACATAATCATAATTGAAATCCAAGAAAATATCATTCGAATGAGTAAGAATGAAAACACCTGAAAGTAGCGAAAATCCAAATCCCTAGCAATTGCTCCCCAAAGCCAAAAAGAAGTTCTAAAAGGAGCTCCCTCTAAATTGATGTGAAAAGGAGCTTAAATAACTCATAAAACCTAGCTACCCAATCCCCACAAGGAAATTAAGTTAAAATAAAATAAGACTAGGAAATAAAGTCCAAATTGGATTAGGAGAATCTGCCCAAATCTGCCCAGCCACGTTTTGGTCTCAAATCTCCTCCAAATCTGGCCCAAGATAGCTCTTTTTAAAGATAAAAATATTCCGAACACTTCTCCAGAAGGCCACGAACCCATCCGAGGTCATCTTGGGCTCCAAAACCGCAATAAAAGCCCAAAACGTCACTATTCCAGCATAGCGCACTGCTCCTTTATTTATTCGCCAGGAAATCATCGCTTGGTGGAAAAGTCTGAAATTCTGACATGATCAAGCTAAGTGACTCACGAACGTCCTCCAACTGGAATTACTCCAAAATTCGTCCATTTGATTATGTTTTGCTCCAGAGGAAGTTGAAAGACCTATATTAGAAATATAATTCAAAGTATCAAAATTCTTCCAAAATATTAACCAAAATATACTAAGAATGGGGTTAAATATATAATATAAAATCGACTCATCAGCATACAAATTGTACAGTTGACGGAACCATTTGTTTAAGTTGGTGCATAGCATGATCTCTCGCCTCTTCTTCCTCCTTGACATCTTCAATTCTTCGATCCATACCAGTAGCATGGTGCGACCAACACATGACAGGATCAATAACAAGTTTCTCGAGTGCAACAACATTCTCTATGAAGTAGATGACATGCTCAACGACATTTATACGACCACGATACCCTACTATTTCTACTACCTTAAGGTTATGATGTGGCCATTCAGGACCTTTTCTCACCTTCATTGTCTCCAATGGCTCACAGCTAACGTATTCCAACTGCACCAACAAATGCAACAAATTTTTAGTGATTGAGTTTAATTTACTTGGATATAATTTCGAGTATGGATATATAGATATATATATATATATATATATATATATATATAGCTACCTTAAGTACGAGTGTCTGCAAGGAAGGAGATGCCTTCAAGAAAGAAGCTAAATGATACAGAAGGAATGGAGCATCTGGTTGAACTATTAGCTCCAAATGCTTAACATTTGGTAATGTAGGACTCCAAGAAGACTGAAAACGAAACATGGATGGATAGTAAGGAACCACATATCCAACAAAAAGATAAGAAAACAAACACATGATAATAATTACAAAAATCAAATGTTAAGCATATTTAAAAATGTGCTGTGGAGATTCGAGTTTGAGACCACTAATTTAAAAATCAAAACATATTTACACTAGGCTAGACCATATTGATCTTAGTAGTATTTTAATAGGACAATACTTCTCTCCTTACCTAGTAATGTGACTCGACTACAAATTGACATGTGTCCTTTTTTTTTTCTTTTTTTTTTATGAAGTCTCAAAAGTTTTTTTCCTTTTCTTTCATTAGCATAACCTTTTTTTTTTCATACCTCAATTAAATTTGAAGTCTTTTGTGGACTTTCTAGACTGTAGAATAAGAAATTCAATCTATGTATAATGTCTCATTGCCTAGTTATAAAAAACTAAGGAGGTGGTTTGTGGGATAGATGAAAAAAAAAATTCAGCTATGAATAGTAAAATAGAAGAAACAAAAATATTTTTGAGGGAAAAAAAAGGTATACGTGTCAATTTATGGTTGACCCACATCATTAGGTAAGGATGAATTCCTTCTTCTGGGTAAGAAGGGAAGTTGTCCGTTTTACTATGCAAGCCTAAAAGAAAATGATTCAAACAATATTTTGATAATGAATAAGTTATTAGGAAAAGGCCCCCGCTTAATACCGAGCTTGTTACTCAACTTTCACCATTTTTTTGAGAATTTTATCATCTCCAGGCTACAACTATTCACAAATGAGAAAAAAAATACTTACAAAGAATGCACCACAAAAGATACATTTCTTTCTTTATCTAAAATTTATGGACTTTCTTCTGACAAAACAAAAAAAAAACTTATGGACTTCTTCCTACGGGGTCTAGCTCAGTGAAAAATGACATTGATTTGTAAACTAGATATCTCAGGTTCGAACCCCCATGCCATGACATCAGTTTTGTGTGTGTGAGAGAAACCACATTCCCTCTGGTTTAAACTATTGTTTGTATTAATAAAAAAAACTTATAAACTTCCCACGAAACTTTGAATCTAAATTTAGGTCACGTGATAATTGAAATAAACACAAAAGTATTGCATAACCTTCGCATGAAATAAACACAAGTTATGCCTCATAGTCATTTGGGGCACTGTTTTTGCTTCACTGAAAGCTTGGGCTATGGGCTGTAGTTGGGAAAGTCACAACATATGGACTGTCCATTTTTCTTTAAACCTCTTTTTTTTTTCTTTTTCTTTTTTCTGAAAATGAAAGAGAGAAGAATTAAGTAGGTGAAAATAGTAACATAATCAATGAATGGAAAAGAGGAACGAAGAAAATGCCAATTCAAATATCTCGTGTATAATACATTTAAAAGTAAGGAATGGCATTATGTGCAGCTTCTTGATACAAATATTTCTAAGGCCTCCATTCCATCTAATTGAACTCAAGAAAACTAAACTACAATGGTTAGAAAAATATGAATTCTTAATTTTATGCGAGTTTCACTTATATCTTAATTTCTTGATGTTAATTAAATGTAGGAGTAATCTGTAATTGAAGTCCAACTACTTATTTTGATTCCGATTATTGAAACCCTACTAGCTAAATTATCCAGAGGAATTCAGAGTAAAACAACTTCTCAACATATTCCCAGCCAAAACTATCAGAATGTACAGAAAACAGTTGTGCCCTTCACCGAAACTACTATTTTGCTCTCTTCTATTTTATAACAATTTTAATGCTTTTTCAAGGGATCTTCTGTTATATTGAGGCAAATGGAATAAGGCAAAAATTAAAATAAAAAATAAAAAATCAGTTATTAGTTCCAAAGTTATCTTTTGAACTTGTGGTGGGTCAACATATATTTTGGGCTTTTATATTCACTTATGATTATTCTAATTACTATTCGAGTATATTGACATAGTATAGCCGCGCGGCTATACTATAAAGGTAGTGTTTTTTTCCCCTCCCCTTTTTATCTTCAAAAGTAAAGAAAACCAACTTTTTAATGTTACTGATAAAAAAGAAAAGGGGCTAAAGGCTTATTTACTTGAAGTAGGAAGAAGGAAGGAGCTTACAGACCTCAGATAGACGAGAGACGGTTGCCGCAAAAACTCGCAGAGAGAGAGAGAGAGAGAGAGAGAAAGAGAGAGGTGATGGGGATAGTGAGCAAGGCAGGGGATTGGGCATTCAAGGCCTGCACCGCGGGCTTGGGAATCACCACCATATACCTCACCGCCACTTTCTTTGCAAATGTCTACAAAGGCCTCGCTTGGCATAACGCCCAATCGGTAACACTCATCTCTCCCTCTCTCTTCAGCTAGGGTTTCCTTTTATTGTTTTAATTATGGGACAGGGCCGGCGATTCCACTAGGAACCCTCTCATGGCCTTGGCCGGAACTTCTGAGTTGCTCCTCTTTAGTGTGGCCTGCACCAACCGCTCCCAATTGTCGTAAACCCTAGCCATGTCTAGGAGGCCGGCTCGGACGAATAGGAGCTCTAGTGAAAATGGCGGACGTATCTGAATCAATATTGACTCGGTCTGACTGGGTGAGTATATGTGAAAAGCATATGTGAAATATATTGAAATAGTATATCCGATCGGCTATACTATTTAATATTCGAGTATATTGAAAAGGTTTAGCCGTGCGGCTATAATGTTCAATATTCCAATAGTATAGCCGCACGGCTGTACTATTTAATATTTGAATATATAGTATAGCCAAGCGGCTATACTTAGTATCGCCGCCCGGCTGTACTATTTACTATTAGATTATATTTAAAGAGTATAGCCGTGCGGCGATACTATTTAAAACTCAAATATATCACAATAGTATAGCCGCCCGGCTATACCATTTTAAATCTCCATGAAACGGCATCGTCCACGTCTTTTCGCCTACAGCATTTTACAAATCTATCCTTTCCATACATAAGCATCCGTTCTCAAAAGGAATTAAAAAGTCGGTGAATCTCAAACCGGATATAGCCGAAAATTATATGAAAAAAGGGGTATTTCCGTAAAGATTTCGCTATATAAATCAAACCCCCTCCATTTTTCAGAGTTTGTGAAGCACAAAGGTCGAGCGGAGCAGAGGAGTTTCCGAATTTCCGTTATCCATTCTCTCTCTCTGTATCTCTCGAAGGTTTTTAAATCTCCCTGCAAATTTTAGGGTTTTTGAGCGAATCTTGAAATTTGAATTCGACTGTTGAGAAACGATGGTTTCCGATTCGATCACCAACGCTTCCATTCATGCAGCCCCAAACAACAACAACAACGCCCGGGATGTGGGCAAGAAGAAGAGGGTGAGGTTTCAATTTCCTTTTCCGGTTTACGATCTCTTGTTATTCTGTATACGAATTTGTATTTATTGGTTGATCTTTAGTAAAATTTCTCGTTTATTTGGGGATTTTCAGGCCAGGTCTGCCAAATTGAAGCAGTGCAAGCTCGATGTTCGTCGTGAGCAATGGCTTTCTCAAGGTACGCCCCCGATCTCGTAATTCCTACGTTTCATATGCATGTTTAATTGTGTTCGTATCGTTAAATTTCTCCGATTTGTCAGTTTTTATTTTAAAGAAAATATTGTTTTGGCATTTGATTGATATGGATTCGATGGGATTTAGGCGCTGTGAAGAATAAGGACTGTAAAGCGGAACAGAACGGCGTCGTTGAAGAACGCAAAGACCGTAATAACCACCGTCCCTTCGGTAATCTAGGGATGAGGCCCGGAGGCGGTGAGAATGACGGATCAATCCATCACCACCACCACCATGACAGCGATTTGGACTCGAACAGTCCGAACAGTTTGACAAGTAGCGTCTTGGGCAGCAACTATTCCGAGACTAACTTTACTGGGTCTAGCAGCAGCAGCAGCAGCAGCGGTGGCTGTTGCTCTGGAAATATCACAGAGGATGATGAAGGCGGTGGCGATGATGGGTGCTTGGACGATTGGGAAGCCGTGGCTGACGCCTTAGCCGCCAACGAGAAGCCGAAAAACCCATGTTTGGAGTCTCCCCCAGAGCATGATCCAATTGCTCAATCGGGTTCTCCTCAGGAAACGACTATTGGGTCTGATGGGCCGAGTTTTGGGGTTGAGAATTCGAAGCCTCAGTGCGCCAGAACTATCCCTAAAGCTTCAGGAAATGGCCTGGCTTGGAGGCCTGACGATGCTTTTCGGCCTCAGAGTCTGCCCAATTTAGCTAAGCAGGTTAGCTTGCCAAATTCGAACCGGAAACATTACGGTTGTGGTGGTGTTCCTTGGGCCTATAGTGGTGTTGTTTCTGTGCCATCCTCATGTCCTATATGCTATGAAGATTTGGATTTCACGGACACGAGCTTTCTGCCATGCTTGTGCGGATTCCGGCTCTGCCTTTTCTGCCACAAGAGGATTCTCGAGGAGGATAGCCGCTGTCCTGGCTGCAGGAAGCCCTATGAGCATGAGCCTGTTGAGGCAGAGGCAAGTGTGCATGGAGGTAGCCTCACGTTTCGGCTGCCTCGTTCTTGTAGCCTGATCACAAGGTCCTAAAAAGAACTTATGTTTTTCGCGAGATATGTACTTTGGTCTCTGTTTTTTGTGTTTCATTGGTTTTTGCGTGTTCTACAGTCTTAGAATTTGATTTCTTTAGTTAGATGTGGGTATAGGGTTTTGAGCGCCCGGAATTGATCTGCTTCTCTTTTGAGTTGGTTCTTATCTGTATGGTGCATGTGCTGAGGTAGAGAACTCAGTGACTCAGTGTTCTTATGTGAATAGATAAGGTGGTATAGAAATTCAATACATGAAACAAGTATACACTATTATGGTATTTCTTTTTATCTTTTCAATTTTTGCTTATCTTTGCTACTATTTCATTCTCCCATTTTAGTTTGGTTTATTGACGTTGCTAATTGATGATGTAGAAGGCATCCTTGTCCCTGATCAGTGGTTCCTAATGATTTAAACTGTGTAGTTTCATAGTTGTATCTCTAAGGCTGGATTTGGATTCAAACGAAAGGTTCGCTTCATTAATCTCAGTTGTTAAACCATGGTTATCTAGCAATTGTGGATCTTGGTTGATACCATTGTTTAACTTCTGAGATTACTGTAATGGACCTCCCCGTAATGGAGGGGATCTGAGTCTTCTTAGGTTATGGTGTATAGCATTTTCATGTGGAGCTCTGGGTAAGATTTCTGCACATGGGCTCCAGTCTTTTAAGGTTAACATGGATATTGTCAAACCCTAATGCACAATTATTTTATGCAGGTAATTTGTTCCATATGACAGAATAGGGTACCACATTTCTGTTCTAGTTGTTTGGGACTTTGCATTTTGAGGTTAAGTTTGTCTAGTACATTTGGCGTATCTTTGTTTATATATAATATGTTTTTGCTTTTGTCATCTGATACAAAGTTTTCTATTATTGCTAAATATTAGATGATGGTGGAAAGCATTACTCCATGATGAGTTTTGTTAAGATCCTTTGTACTTACATTTGCTTGTTGCACAAGTGTCCAAGATTGAAGGTCTTGCCATTCAGTATTTGCTGCTGTAAGTGCTAAGGCAGATTTTCATTTGCCTTTTTAGAGTTCATGCATATATTTACTTGGAGATCATTTGGTTTGTCATCTGTTTAAGGGGAGGGACAATATGTGTTGCTATCACTCTTCTACAAGGAACCTAGAAGTGTCTCTTGCTTAGGATGGGGTTGGTATTGTCGTCTAGGGTAACTCCCCTCTGTATCAGGCTGTGAACCTTATCAACTTCTAGCTGTGCATTAGCCAAAAGCTTATATGGTGTTGTTATATCTAATGTGGGTTATATTGCCAATTTGGCAGCGTCTTTTGCTCAGGTTGCTGCTTTCCTTTTTATAAGACTTGCTTCATTCCTGTGTAGCTTGATAAGTGAGTCACCTTTATGGCACGAAGCTCTAATACTTGTGTCGCTTTGGATTTAGTACTAGGTACCCCTTTGCCCTGAGATAAGCGATGCAGTCTTCTCCTTATACTTCTCATGCCTGTTTCTGTTTCTATTGTGATGGTTATGAATTAACTGGTATGCAATGGTTATGCATGGCTTCTTTGCTCTTCCTCTAGCACCCTTTGCAAGGAAATTAAACTCAATTGTATAAGAAGAAAGAATAGATCACCCTCTTCATTGATAGGGTCGGTGTAACATCAATATGCCTTCTGCACATAAAAAAGTGATTCAAGTATTGTTATTATGTGTCACTTTTACTCTGTTGAACTATAATCTGTTTTAGAGAGAGGAAGTATCCCGACATTTCAGAAACTTCTGTTATTTTGTCTTCACAAGTATAGTTGTAATGTGCTGAGCATTTAATCCCCGTGTTTTTATAATTAAATCTTGTTATCTTGATTATGGGTTGGAACTTTGAAGGGCGTGGTGTGTGAAGTTCAATATACAGCATATTTATTTGATCTTCTTGATATATCATAATCAAGCAAATCCATTCACAAAAAGAAACAGGCTTAACCGAAACTCTCCATATGGGTGTGTACACAAAGTGAATTTATCAATGGCAACATTTATTTTTTGGCCAAATGCAATAAAGACAACACCAAAGCAAAACACACACTTAGTAGATCACACACCCCATACCAAACCCCAAATCAAGAAATTGGAAATCCAGGGAAGCCCTTGCTCTGTAAGGCGACTCAATCTCCTCTTAATATTGACTCCTAGAACTACTCTTGCATGCTTCCTTGATCATCCATGAGCCCTGAAATGATTTCTGATTTGAGTGGCGGAGGCAGCGGCTGCCACCAACTGTAAAAGGTTGACGACTTCAATAAGACGTCCTTACCAACCAACCCTTCGCGAATCCAGTTTCCTACTTCTCTTTGCAGCTTCAAAACTCTCTCTCTTTCCCTGTAGATTGCTGTGATGTCACCAGTAAGTTTGTGCAACTCCTCCACCTCTGCCCAAAACCACGATTCCCCGCAGGAACCTGCCGGCAGTTTTTTTTCATGCTCGAGCCATCGTTGCAGGTATTTGTACCGCTTTGGCCTGCCTTTCTTCATGTATGATCCGGTGTCCTCATCCTTGGAATGCCTATAGTAGTTAGCAATGTCAATAGGCTCAACAAGACGGCGGAACCTGGTTCCTAGTTGTATCCATTCTTTTATAGCCTCGAATTCATCAGGAAGCTCATATCTTTTCAACATTTCGATAATCTCATCCCATATCCCTATTAACACAATCCTACTCACGTTAGCCTCAAAGTCTCTCCTGTCCTTCTGAATCTTGAAGGCGTCGAAATATCCCACATTGTGCTCACACAAGGCTCGATATTCTTCTAGGTTTTCCAATGCTTTCTTCATTTCTTCCCTTTTTCCATCAACTTTTTTCTGGTTTTCTCCTTTTTGCTTCTCTGATTCTCCGGCAGCACGAAGGCATAATCTAGCTTCTGCACTCTGCAGATTGACAAGCAAGATATCAAAGCAAACCACATTAGAGATATCTTAACAATCAGAACAAAGAGATTTTTAAGTACCAAAAATACAACTTACCAAGCCAAGGTCATCCAAGTAACGATCTGAGCCTAAGCAGAGCTCTTCTAGTTTATCAAGAGCAACCACATCTTGCATGTCTAAGCTACATTCACCACCTAGAAATTCCTTCTCATAGCTGAAATGCTCGTTCAAGCAATTGTGGGCAATGGCTGCCCATTCCGTTTCGCCGCTTAACTGACAAGAGTAGAACAAGGTTTGCAACACAGCTTCAGGGTTTTTCAAGACAACCAATTTCCCATTCCCTGTGCCAAAAACATATGTCCCGAAAGGCTTGTAAGGGCTCAACTTAATGAAGTGTTTTACAGTTTGCAGCACTTGATTTGTGCTCCCCATTAGTTGAGAGGCAACATGGGTTGTAACAGCTGATGCATCCCTCATCACATTTGTATACAAATGCCAGGCCTCTAGGGATGTTCCAAGAATCTGGCTTCTAAAGTAAGGCGATTTTGGATCGAAGAAGGGGAGAATTTTCTGCAATCCTTGGTGAATGGATGAGAGAGGAGCAAGCAAAATCCTAGGGACAATATCATATCTCATGACAAAATGTATGAAGTATTGAGACCAATTCTCCCTCCTAAGAGCATGAGAAATAATATGGTTACCAACAAGGGGAGATCCAAAAGTCACACAGAAGAATGTTGCAGCATTTGTTTTCGGGTACTTTTGCAAGAACCAGATTGTGGCAAGCGCAGCAATTGCTCCACCTGTAGAATGCCCTGTAAATATTATACTCTTCCTTTCATTGATAGCGTCTTGCACCTGAGAAAACCACAAAAGAATCAATGAAAACACTTGAACAAGTAAATTCCCTGTAAAATATTACATATGTACATAAATTTATGAAAAACTTACCTGATTAACAAGCTGGGAAGTCTGCAAAACATGTTCAAATTTTTGCAGAAAGGCTTGGTTCACGAAAGCAATTGCAAATTCTAGGTCTCCTGGTTTTGCAGTTTCATTATGGTTGCCTATGCTTTTCATACAAGGAAACAGTGCAGGTGTGATCACTGTTTCTCCAAAAGCTTTTTCTCCAGAAAACCAACTGTCCACAGACCAAGATCCTGGAAAGCAGAAAAAAGCATGGGATGAGGCAGGGGGCTTCTCCACAAGAAGCAGCTCATCTGGGAAGTTCTGAGCCTTCAAGGAAAGATAGCAACTTTTCTTGATAAGCTCCTCACTAAGATTCAACATCTCACCAAGCCTTCCAGAAGCCATTTTTCTGAGTTTCTTGTTTTGATCAATTTTTCTTGTTCAGATTCTTTGTTCTGGGTCTTGTTTTTAAGGAATATTGAAGATGGTAACAAAAAAAAAAAACCCCCTTGCCTTGACCAAGACTTGTTGGTTTTGAGTGTGGATGATTAAACAAGTCAGTGACCTGAAAGTCAACAAGAACTTCTGGGAACTTTCGTTAAAAGTGATTATCATAATCGAAAATTCTGGAATGTTCATCTGTTACTGGTGCAAAAGGAAAAGAAAATGATTTTTCTTAAGGGGCATTTGGTATCCTATTCAAATAGGGAACTCAAAAACTTTGATTTTTCTTAAAAACAAAGAGTTCTTAAATCCATTTTTAAGATTCAAAAACTTGTTTGGTATGCAACTTGAAAACTGTTTTCAAATCTTAAAAATTTGAGAACTTGTGGGTTGTTAAAAACAACTGAAAAAACAGATATTTTTTGTTTTTAATAATTGGGGTGTTTTTTTAGTTGTTCTTGAGTTTGAGTTTTAAAAATAAGGCTATCGAACAAGTTTTCTTTGTTTTGGACTCAAATTCTGTTTTTGAGTTTAAAAAGTTGGATTCAAGTTGAATATCAAATAGGCTCTTATTGTTTGCAATAATAGTCTTAGTGACGTTTTTTTTGTTTGTTTGTGTGAGCCCAGTAAATTCGGGGATGTATTTTCTTTCAATCGGGTTGCTGAGAAAATGTTTGTTTTACTTTTGAAAACAAACACTTTGATGACAATGTTGTTTTACTTTTGATGACGTAGGAAAAGAACTCAAAGAACATTCATAGTACTTTTAGGAAAAGTGTTTGTTTTACTTCGGTTTAATTTGATAATTAGTGCAGCAGAAGGCAGAAAATACAAGGGCTCATCCGAAGTGAATTTATTACAAGGGAAAGCAACACAAAAACACACGAACCACAGGGAGACGAAGACCATAGTAGCCCTGGCTCTGGCAGATGAACAAGAATTCAAAACATTTGACACACACAAGAATCAAAGATACTACCACATTTCCATACACACAGAGTAATCCATCTTCTTACTTTTCTCTCTTGCCCTATCGCTTGAGTAACTCCTCCTCGTCTGCCCAATGGCAGGAGGAGTTTCCACAGGCTCCTGGCTGCTTTTTTTCGTGATGCTCCAGCCATCTTTGTGTGTATTTGTAACGCCTTGGCCTGCCGCCTTTGTCCATGTAACGCCTGCCCTTTGCGTGCCGATAGTAGTTAGCAATGTCAAGAGGCTCAACAAGGTTGCGGAAATTGGTTCCTAGTTTTATCCACTTATCTGTACACTCAAATTCATCAGGAAGCTCATATTTTTTCAGCATTTCAATAATCTCATCCCATATACCTGCTAGCACAAGCCTACTCACATTAGCATCAAAGTCTTTCTTCTCACCCTGTATCTTGAAGGCCTGGTAATATCCCCCATCCTTCCCATTATAAAATTCTCGGTAGTCTTCTAGTTTCTTCATCTCTTCTTTATGTGCTTCCACTTTTGAAGCTACGCTTTTCTCGTTTTCTTGTTTTTTCTCTTCGAATTTTCTCGCAGCGCAAAGAGACAATCTAGCTCTTACACCCTGCAAATTTACAAGCAAGATACCAGAGCATGTTATAAACAAAGTGAAAACTTATTTGTTTCAGTGGGAACTTCATTTTACAAAATATTTTCCTGGCATTATGATGTTTTTGGTTTTGGTTCCTATCTTAAAAGTTTCGGAACACATAATCGAAAAACAATCAGAACAAAGAAACTTTCAAGTACTTGTGAAAAAGAAGGGGAAAAAAATTAAAACTTACCAAGCCAAGGTCATCCAGGTAACCATCTGAGCCTAAGCGAAGTTCTAGTTTATCAAAATCAACCACATTTTGCATGTCTAAGCTGGATTCATCACCTAGAAATTCCTTCTCATAGCCAAAATGCTCGTTCAAGCATTTGTTGGCAATCACTGCTGCATGTTCAGTTTCGCTGCTTAACAGACAAGAGTAGGACAAGGTTTGCAAGACAGCTTCAGGGTTTTTCAAGACAACCAATTTCCCATTCCCAGTGCAAAAAACGTAAGTACCAAAAGGCTTGTAAGGGCTTAGCTTAGTGAAGTGTTTTACAGTGTCCAATAAAAGATTTGCGTTCCCCATTAGTTGAGAAGCAACATGGCTTGTAAGAGATGATGCATTCCTGATCACATTTTCATAGAACTGCAAGGCCTCCGGCGATGCTCCAAGAACCTCACTTTTAAATTTTGGGGATGCTGGATTGAAGAAGGGGAGAACTTTCTCAAACTGTTCTTGAATGGAGGTGAGAGGAGCAAGCAAAATCCGAGGGACAATGTCATATCTCATGACAAAATGTATGAAGCATTGAGACCACTTCTCTCTACTAAGAGCATGAGAAATAATATGATTACCAACAAGGGGAGATCCGAAAGTCACACAGAAGAATGCTCCATTATTCGCATTCGGGTACTTCTGCAAGAACCAGATTGTGGCAAGCGCAGCAATTGCTCCACCTGTAGAGTGTCCTGTAAATATTATACTCTTCTGTTCATTCAGAGCCGCTTCCACCTGAGAGAATTACAATGAATGACGATATTTGAATTACAAATGGATTGATGATATTTCAAGTTCAGCAAATTAGTTTGAGCACATGGCTCCAGTTTTCACTATAAAAGTACCGGCCAAACACAGTTTTTCATTGAAATGTAATGTCAAACTAGAATTTCTTTGGTAAATTATACTAGCTGATGATGGCCAGTTTGAGTTAACACATTCTGATGGCCAGTCAACTTCCTGAATGGTAGGTATATTATATGACAAAGTATGAAAGTAGCAACTTGCAAGTACAAAAAAAAACTTACCTGATTTACAAGCTGGGAAGTCTTCAATACATGTTCAAATCTGTGCAGAAAGGCTTGGTTTACAAATCCAGTTGCAAATTCTCGATCTTCAGGCTTGTCATCTTTATCATAATTGCTTATACTTCTCATAGAAGGAAAGAGTTGGAGATTGATCTCTTTTTCTCCAAAAGCTTTATCTCCAGAATACCAACCATCCACAGACCAAGATCCTGGAAAGCTGAAAAAAGCATGTGATGATGCAGGGGATTTCTCAACCAGAAACTGCTCACCTGGGAAGTTCTGAGCCTTCAAGGACAGATAGCAACTTGTCTTCAAATTCTCCTCACTAATCTTCAACATCTCTCCAAGCCTTTGAACATCCATTTTTCAGAATTCTTGTTTTGGTTCTGTTTCAGATGCTCTGGTTTGGATCTTCCTTCAAAGCAAGCTTTAAGATGGTGGGATGGATGAGAAAATTTATAGAATTAAATAAAGACCCTTGCCTAGACCAAGACTTTGGTTTTGGGCGTGGATGACGCGGCTTAGAGTTATCTGCAAGTCAACTACATCTTCCAGGATCAATCATAAAGTCATTAGTTTATCTCCCTCAGCAAGGGCTGAAGATTCCACAGACAGGAACATGTTACTGTTGTAGGTGAAAAAGAAAGTGCTTTGTTATAATATTCTTAGTGTAAAGTACCCTATTCTTATTAGTCATGGGAATGTTGTAGTTTTTCTTTCCTTGTTGCTGCAAGGTCTTTTCCTTCCACTTTCGTTGAATGTTTCTTTTTTTTGGCTTTGTTGCATAGGTTGTTTTGCTTTGTGGATTTTGAAATTTACTATGAAATTGAGCTAAATGAAAGCGCAGAGACCAAGACTATTGCTTTTTGTTTTTTAATATTGTTGGTGGGTAACTATTGGCAGATATTATTAGCACAGTCAGGCCGATCAAGAGATATTAGCCTGGACCTTTACCAATTGCCTGTCATGCATTTCAAGGCCCATATATTCTGCCCTAAACCCTTTTCCGCCTGTGTCTATCTCATGTAAAGCCTTCTCCAACTCATGAGGGGCTAAATTCAAATTTCTTCCATTTAAAAAGTGATTATTTGGGTTTTGTCCGGACTCAAATTGTTTTTTCTCCCAACCCTACGGACTCAAATTTTAGATCCACAACTTTATTAAATTGTTTAAGAATTGTTTAAGTCTATTTTTTTTTTTTATGGATAACTTTTCTTCATTTAATCTTTTTAAAATAACATCATAATTTAATTTTTTGAACAATTTGACCTAAAAAATATTGAAATTCCATAAATTTAATTTTATTCCAAAAGTAAACACATAACATAATTGAAACACAAAATGAGGATTGAAACAATTTGTCGACCTCATTCACCAATATCCAAAGCTCCTCCAAAGGTGATTGATCAAATCATTTTGGAGACTCTGATGCACATATGGATATTGAACTCTATTATGACGAATCATGTAATCAGAGATAGTCTGCCTATCTTGGTGGTACTCATATGTAATGTTTGGCTTCAACTCATATTGTTTTGCTCTAGCCTCTCCTTAGATCGTTGTGGACACATATCCTCATCATCATATTCCTCTTCAACATATTTGTACTCATTTTCCACAATCAAGTTGTGCAAAATTATACACGTCATCATGATTGAGTTAATTCCAAATAAATTGGAGTTAAGTTATTCTTTGCACCTTACACGATTTTAATCAAATTAATCAAAGAGAGTTTCTCTTAATTTTTGGTGGATTCAGTTTCCTTGTTACTCAAGGTTTTCGTTTGATTTGCTTGTGCTGCGTCACAATAGCTCATCGAGCTGTAGTATTCCAAATGCTCTTTCAACATTCTTCCTGTACGCTTTTTGCATTTGTGCAAAAAGCCTATTCTTTGGGTTATCAGGAGAAGATATGGTCTTCATCAAAGTAGCCCAACGGGGGTAGATCCCATTTGCCAAATAGTAGCCTCAAATGGTATTGATTTCCATTGACAATATATTCAACATGAGGAGCCTACGAAAGTCGGTAGCATTAAAATGTGGCGTTTCAATGAAGTAGTCGGACATGAGATTTGCAATGACGATCTTCCCTCTCACGATTCTTGTACACACGACCGACTACCGACCCACCATATTTGGTGGCTTCATTCTCCTGTGAAGTATGATGGACAATGGCTTCAATCACTCTCTGATGATGTTCTTCATCATCTGAATCATCATCGAACATAAAGGAAAAGATAGCCTTGCTACGGTTATCTATTGAAAACTTCAAATGATATGAAAAATATGAGAATGAAGGAGATGATGTGCTTGAAATGATATCAAAAGTATGAGAATTAAAGGAGATTGATGAGATTGACAAAGGAAAAATAAATTGAGAAATAGATAAAATATTTTTGGTAGATTATTTGAGAAATGAATGGGTATTTATAGAGTTTGGAGTGAGTTTTGGGGTTGGATATGATCTAGATTAATTTAAAATATTATTTTGACCGTTTGATTTAAATTTCAGCCATTGGATCTTTTTTTTACCGCTAAAATAGCTTAGATTTAATATAGATAGTTAATTTAAAGTTACTATTATACTTTAAAAAAAAAACAGATTCTTTGAATTCCAACGGCTCTTTGAGTTGGAAACACAGTGCATGTGGGCCCCAACAATCCTATTTGATTTAAAATTAAAAAAAAGAAAGAAAAAGAAAAGCCCAACGACTCTAACTTAGTGTCGACACGTGGCTTAAGCCACAGCCAAAGCCTATCAGAAAATGTCACCAGAGCGGGTCCCACCATTTTCGAAGCACATGGGCTCTGCCACCTCAGCGTGGGTCCAGGTAATACTTGGACCATATTTGGATCCAAATTTGGGTTTTCCCAAATTTTGGATTCTTCCTTTTCTTAGGTTGAGAAAGGTTTGGGGGATATTTTGGGTTTGAGTCCAAAAGTTGGAGATGGCCTAAAGTATGCTCCCTAGACATAGACTATAGATGGTTTTACCCTTATATTTGACGACAACATTAACAGAATGTAACGGTAGGATCAATGGAGCAATTAATATAAAGTTGATAGACTATTTGAACGAATAATTTAATTAAGGGATTAAAATGTAAATCAAGTATAAATTTGAGGATAATTCGAGTAATTTACCCTATATTCTTATTAGTCATGAGAAGGTTGTAGTTTTTCTTTCCTTGTTGCTGCAAGGTTTTTTCCTTCCACTTTCGTTGAATGTTTCTTCATTTTGGCTTTGTTGCATAGGTTGTTTTGCTTTGTGGATTTTGAAATTTACTATGAAATTGAGCTAAATGAACGCGCAGAGACCAAGACTTTTGCTTTTTGGTTTTTTAATATTGTTGGCCAATGGGTGATTATTGTCATGCAGATATTCTGCCCTATTTTATTTCAATTGGGTTGCTGAGAAAATGAAGGCAAAGAACCCAAAGAATATTATACAGTTACAAGGAAAACAACACCAAAGCAAATCATACAAACACAAACCACGGATGGAAAGATACCACAGTTGCCCTTGCTCTGGCAGGTGGACAGGAATTGACATTTGACACACACAAGAATCAAGATACTACAACATTTGCAATACTTGTTTGCTCCTTCATGAATCCTATGATGGGTTCTGCCTTGAGCTGCGAAGGGAGTTTGTTCCACAATTTGACAAAGGTGGACTGCTCCAATAACACATGCTTACCAACCTCCCCATCTTTGATCCATTTTCCTAAATTTCTCTGCAGCTCCAAAACTCTATCCCTTTCCCCGTAGATTGCTTCGGCGCTATGAGTCTGTTTGAGTAACTCCTCCACCTCTGCCCAAAAGCAGGATTCCCCACAGGTTCCTATTTGCAACTTTTGGTAATGCTCCAGCCATCTTTGTGTGTATTTGTAACGCTTTGGCCTGCCGCCTTTTTTCATGTAACGCCTGGTGAGTTCACCCCTTGAGTGCCTATAATAGTTAGCAATATCAAGAGGCTCAACAAGGTGGCGATACCTGGTTCCTAATTGTATCCACTTTTTTATAGCCTCAAATTCATCAGGAAGCTCATATTTTCTCAGCATTTCAATAATTTCATCCCATATACTGTTGACATGAGTCTCCTAATTAATCAAGGAGATTTACTTATTTGATTAATTAAGGGATTTACTTTCCTACTTTTTATATAAGAGATAAATCATTGTACAATTAGGAGATACTTTTCTAATTCTTTACTGTATCTAATTCCTTGTAAGACCCTTATGTAAACTCCTATATATACTTTCTTATGGAGAAGAATAAAACTCAACCTAATACATTCAAACCATATTCATATTTTAGCATGGTATCAGAGCTAAGTTCTCTTGTGACCTGTGCTTGCATTCTTCTTGAAATTTAAGTACTTTCCTCTCCTCCTCTTCAAGGGGGGGAGGGGGAGTGAAAATGATATGTTTATTGATGTATTCCCATTATCTTAACGTATACCCAAGAAGATAGTGCATATCTCTTTACTCTGACGACCTCTTCTCTTCAAGGGGAGAGGAGGAGTAAAGAGAAGTTGTTTTGTCTCTAAGCCCTTATCCCAAATTTCTCATATTCAAATCCAAAACCCTAAATCAAATTCCTTATATTTTTTCTCCGAATCCAAATCCCTCAAATCTGAAGTCCTCAAATCCTCTTATCCAAATCCCTAAATACATACCCTCAAATTTTATACACATACCTCTTAAATCAAATTCCTACATTAAATTCATACATCAAATTTCTCACATCACCTTCCTCATCTTCTCATATCACATCTTACTTCCGCTGCGATGTCAGGAACCCATACGATTCTCCATCTTATTGCAGACTCACAGAAGCATGCGGTCAATCTTGCTGACTTGGCTACCCAGACTCTTGCTTCTATCACCACCACCAAAGGTTCTACTTTTCATACGTCCTCCATGACCAGATATTGCATATGCTGTGAGTGTAGTTAGTCAGTTTATGCATTCGGCCAATGTTTCTCATAGGAATGCAGTTGATCAGATCTTAAGATACTTAAAGTCAGCCCCTGGGAAAGGATTAATGTTCTAAAAAAATGGAGATCTTGAAGTTGTTGGATACATAGATGTTGATTGGGCTGGTTCTATTATAGATAGACGCTCTACTTTAGGTTATTTTACATTCGTGGGAGGTAACCTAGTCAATTAGTGGAGTAAAAAGCAAAATGCGGTTTCTTCGATCCAGTGCAGAAGTAGAGTATCGAGGAATGACTCATGGAGTTTGTGAATTATTGTGGAGCAGAAGACTCTTGACAAAATTAGGCTCCAAGCCAGAAAAGCCAATGGAGTTGCATTGTGACAACAAGTCAGCTATTGATATTGCCCATAATCTAGTTCAACATGATCGAACCAAACATGTTGAGGTGGATAGACATTTTATCAAAGAAAAAATTGATAAAAAGATCATCCGCCTACCATTCATAAAATCAGAAGATCAACTAGCAGATATCTTAACCAAAGCTATTTGTGGAAAGAGTATTTCATGACTCACTTACCAAGTTGAGCATTGGTGACATATATGCACCAACTTGAGGAGGAGTGTTGACGTGAGTCTCCTAATTAATCAAGGTGAGATTTACTTCCTTGATTAATTAAGGGATTTACTTTCCTATTTTTTATATAAGAGATAAATCATTGTATAATTAGGAGATACTTTCTTAATTCTTTACTGTATCTAATTCCTTATAAGACCCTCATGTAAACTCCTATATATACCTCCTTATGGATAAGAATAAAACTCAACCTAATACATTCAAACCATATTCATATTTTAGCATATACCTGCTAGCAAAAACCTACTCACATTAGGATCCGAGTCTCTCGTGTCATTCGAAATCTTGAAGGCGTCATAATATCCCCTATTGTGCTCACACAAGGCTCGGTGGTCTTCTAGCTTTGTCATTTCTTTCTTCATTTCTTCCATTTTTGACCAATCTTTTCCTGGTTTACTCGTTTTTGCTTCTCTGATTCTCCTGCAGCACGAAGGCATAATCTAGCTCTTACATCCTGCAAATTAACAAGCAAGATATCTTAACAATTTTGGAACACAAAATAGAAAAACAATCAGAACAAAGAGATCTTCGAGTACCAAGCCAAGGTCATCCAAGTAACCATCTGAGCCTAAGCAGAGCTCTTCTAGTTTATCAAACTCAACCACATTTTGCATGTCCAAGCATTTGTCGGCAATGGCTGCCCGTTCCGTTTCACTACTTAACTGACAAGAGTAGTAGAACAAGGTTTGCAACACAGCTTCAGGGTTTTCAAAGACAACCAATTTCCCATTCCCAGTTCAAAAAACTTATGTTCCAAAAGGCTTGTAAGGGCTTAGCTTAATGAAGTGTTTTACAGTTTCCAGTAATAGATTTGTGCTCCCCATTAGCTGAGAGGCAACATGGCTTGTAAGAGCTGATGCATTCCTCATCACATTTGTATAGAGATGCAAGGCCTCTGGGGCTGTTCCAAGAATCTCACTTTTAAAGTTTGGCCATTTCAGATTGAAGAAGGGGAGAATTTTCTCAAACTGTTGTTGAATGGAGGAGAGAGGAGCAAGCAAAATCCGAGGGACAATGTCATATCTCATGACAGAATGTATGAAGTCTTTGGACCAGTTCTCTCTCCTAAGAGCATGAGAAATAATATGGTTACCAACAAGGGAAGATCCGAAAGTCGCACAGTAAAACGTTCCACCATCCGCATTGGGGAACTTTTCCAAGAACCGGATTGTGGCAAGCGCAGCAATTGCACCACCTAGAGTGCCCTGAGAAAATCACAAAAGAATCAATCACAGCACTTGAATTACAAGTAAATGCCCTGTAAAATAATAATAATAATATTCATTTTTTACATTCATTTATTTTTATGTTCTATTTTATATTCTTCAACACTTCCTCCCTCCCAAACTTTAGTCACCTACAAAGCTCAGCATGTGTGAGATTTTATCACAAAAGCGCCTTGATTTTATTTATAGTGAAACTACTCCTTCGATATGGGATTTTATATATGCCTCCTTTTTTTATGGGTGAAATTGTGGCTTACAATCATAATTTTCAGTGAAAAGTAATAGCCGTATGAATGTTTGGGGTTAAAATTGCCAATTGTGGTTTGTAACACAGAAAGAAAAAACACAACTGATTTTCAACCTGGGAACTCTGCAATATATGTTCGAATTTGTGCAGAAAAAGGCTTGGTTTACAAATGCAATTGCAAACTCTCGGGCTCGAGGCTCTTCAGCTTCATCATAATTGCCTATACTTTTCAAAGAAGGAAAGAGTTGGAGATTGATCTCTTTTTCTCCAAAAGCTTTATCTCCAGAATAACAACCATCCACAGACCAATATCCTGGAAAGCTGAAAAAAGCATGGGATGATGAGGCACGGGACTTCTCAGCATGAAACAGCTTATCTGGGAAGTTCTGAACCTTCAAGGACAGACAGCAACTTTTTTTGATAAGCTCCTCACTATCCCTCCAAGACTTTCACAAGCCATTTTTCTGAATTCTTGTTCTGGTTCTGCTTTTTGGCTTGCTTCAAAGGAAGATTTCAGATGTTGGGTCAGCTACTTTCATGCTCCTTCTGCATGAGATCCAAGTGTCAATATGCATTTGGTAAAAACAACTGCGATCTGCATGAAACCCACGCGTTAATTTTGCTGTTCAAAAACTAAAAATAAATGCGTACTTGGAGGGAGCTATGAGAATCAAACACAAAACCTCTATACCCCGAAATGAACAACCCTGATAAAACTGGTATTCTACGTTTCTTGTTATAAAATCATGTCTTGTGTTATTTATATCATCACATTCACATCCCTACCTAGCATATGATATAAATACATTAATGGATGTGTATTATTACTGTTTAAATATATTAATATTTAAAGAGAATATCCGGGCGGTTATACGTTTAAAATATATTTGAATATTAAATAGTATAGCCGCGCGGCTATACGATTTGAATATATTCGAATATTAAATCATATAGCCGCGCGGCTGTACTTTTTAAATATATTCGAATATTAAATAATATAGCCGCGCGGCTGTAATATTTAAATATATTTGAATATTAAACGGTATAGCCGCGCGGCTGTACTATTTAAATATATTTGAATATACTATCCGGGTACAATCATAGCCCCATTCATTCGTTGAACCTTGAGGGATAACCATTAGCATTGAGATCAATCACCACACCACCTCTATCATACATACGACATTACATGACGCGAGAGTGCATACTCTCTCTCTATTTTTCTCTTTCTCTTTTAGTGCTTTCGTGCTTGTTTGATTATCTTCTTATTGATATCATCCTTGAGGTAGATTCACGAATCCCAAGGCAGATCTAAGCCCAGATTCTTGCGTCTACATTCTGGCGCCGCCCTTGTTTAGTGTTAAACGGGGGATTTCGATTTGCCATGTACTTTCCGTTAAATAGTAGAGCCGTGCGGCTATACTATTTCAATACGAGTATTAAAATACTATAGCCGCCCGGCTATACGTTGTAAGCTCAGTGCGACGGTAGCGTTTTGCTTTTACCCAACCACGGTTCAGTTTGTCCTTAATTATAAAACAAATTGTATGTTGTCCCATAATTAGGTCAAGTTCTTCCAAAAAGAAAAAAACCACTTTTATTGTTGGTGGGTGACTTGGAAAAAAACCCAGCTTGCAAGTTATCCAGATAAATGGGGAGTTGGAATCTGTGGCATTTTTTTTCAACTGGGTTGCTGAGAAAATGTAGGAAAAGGAAAAGAACTCAAAGAATATAAATAGTCTTTAGAAAAATGTTTTGTATTACATCAACTTCAGAAACCATCTTCTGATTCACTGGAAGATATTGATGACATATCTGAAATGAAATGTGAGTGGAAGTTTTGTAACTTGTTTGATGTTATGGTTGAAGGTGATAGAGGAGGTGATAGAGGAGGTGAGGAAGATCCTACAGTCATTGTAGAACTCTTCTTCGTCTGTAGCTTTCTTGAAATTTCTGTACCAACAAGAGCAACCATGTCTAGAAAATCCTTCACAATAACAAACAGTTGAAGTGGTGGTGCTCCTTTGTCTTTCAAAGCTCCTGCTTGGTAATATTCTGTTGTTCTCTTCACAAGCTCCATGACCCTTGTTTGCTCTTCTCTCACCACCTTAAGCTCCTCCTCACATTCTTCTAAGAACCCTTTCATTTCTCTTGCAAATCCACCTCTCTCAGCATTGCCACTCTGTGTCAAAAGTTTCTTAATTTCAGCTATGCGGTTACTTAGAGTAGAGCTCATATGGATGAAGCTCTCATATTCTATGGTAGCTGCTTTCTTTACATTAGATAATTCAATACTCAACCCTTCTAACAATGACAACCCTTTTATTAGGAACTCTTTTCTTCTCTCTTCAGCGGTTATGTTATCCGAATTCAGTGAAATAATTTGGCTAGTGTTTCGACCAATGCTGCAGTTCTGATTGATCACACAGCTTCTACCCTCTGACTGTGCTACTTGTTCAACCACAAAGTGGAGTAGTGTAGTCTTTCCATCAGTGCTTTTGACATCAGATAGCTTCAGAAGAGCACTGAGGTTGAACCCTTGTGCATTGCCTCTGACAGTTCCAGCATTCATTCTATTGCCAGCTTTGAGAATCGCTTCAAGAAGTTTTAGGAAGAGCCCGCGAGCTCTTAGCTCCTTGCACCCCATTTCAAGTGTTTGCAAGGACTTCTTGAGGTGAAGGACTTCAGGGTCATAGTTTGCTCTGAAAAGCATTGCATCGAAACGAGTGAATGCTGAAGGAACAGCTTTCAGAATGTGGAAGAGGAAAGCTTCAGCAACTGCAAGTTTACTTGGGTTGCCATTAAATTGGAGGATCTTAGCTTCTTCTTCTTGGGTTGGGGAAATATTTGTAAGTTTTTCTAGTGTATCAGTACCAAGTCCTTGCCCATCAAGGAGGGCATTTACGATTTCTTTGTGAGAGATTGCAAGAGATCTTAGCACGATTGCGGTGTTCTGGGACTTTCGGGGCTCTAGGATGAAAACTTGAGATGTTGGGGCAGAGTTAGACTTGTTTGAAGCTGTCAAGTGGTTATTTCTTTCAGAGGATTGGTTTTTAATGGTGGTATATCCAAACAAATTTTCCATAAGCTCATCATCAAATCTGAGAATTTAAGCACATAAAGAATAGTTAGACTTATTTACCTGAATGATGAAAAACCATGGCATCAAATGAGGAAAAACTACAAAAATGAAAAACCAAATGGTGTAGTAGTATTGAGACTTGTTTACCTGAATGATCCATCATTGATTTGATCCCAGACCATTGAATGATCAACAGCAGCCATGACCTTGTCCCAGTGCAAAGGCTTCAGCTTTGTTTGCCCAACACCAGTTGTTTTTGAGCTCTCCCCTGTGGAAGCCTCTGCCCTGCACTTATTGCTTGCTTTGCCTTTAGGTGCAGGTGGGGGTTTTAGTGATAAACCCAAACCACCTACCTTAGGAGGTGGAGCAGGTGGTAAAGGATTCCTTTTTGCCAGAATAGGCGGTGGTGGCATCCGTAGTGAAGGGGGAGGAGGTGGTGGTGGGGGTGGTGATGGTGGAGATTTATCTATTGCTGGTTGGGGTGGTGGAGGAGGCAGTGATTGTGGAGCTTGCTTCTCCAATATCAATGTTGAAGTTGTTCTAAGTAGAGGTCTGGGAGGTTGTAGAGAATATGGTTTTGCCAATTTATCAGGATTGGTCAAATCAGATGGCTTAGACAATTCAGGCCTCTCTCCTTTAGTATCCACCCTTTTTTCTTCTTCATCTTCATAACTGGGATTAAACATTACTCTTGGAAGATTTGTTTGAAGCTGTCCGGCTTCTAATTTTCTAAAGTATATAACATCAAACCCATTCTCCTCAACAATCAACCCTTTCACATTCGCACCACATTGCCTAAATTCTTCTCGATTCATCACAACTTCTTCTCTTCGAAAACTTCCGTTGGTCTTGCCTTTTAGGAGGCGGTGAGCAGCAAGAAATCGGTATAGGAAGAACAAGATTCCAGCAATAACAAGAGTGGCTGCAGCTGTTGCTGCAATAGTCTCAGCAAGTACCGTTCCATTAGATTGTGGCATTGCTGGATTTGGCACCTGAGAGACGAGAGAATTATCTGGAAATGAACTTCTCAGAAAAGCAGTAAGATGACAAGCTCTTGGAAGAAAAGGCTTCCAAAAGAACCAAACACAGGGTTTATTTGTTAATGTGGTGTTGTGTTCTTTGGATGCTGAGTAACTTCAATTCCTGTGTTTTGGTGTTTGGTTGTTGACAGTTTCAATGAAGGTAGTTGTTTACTTGGTTGGTTTCGTTTTATAAAAATTCCTACAAAGACCCTGTTGGGAAAATGTAACTACAAGTTGCAGTGAAGAAGATACTGTATTGTAGCCTTGTAGGCTTTTCTGTCATTTTGAGATCATGCATAGAGCAATGGCAGATGGTGGGTGTGAGATTTATGTTTGCCGTCCATTTCCAGTATTGTATATCATTTCCATGCATCAACATTAATTAATGATTTTAAATTCGAAAGTTACAATTGCAGCTGTTGAATTAGAGTTTGTTGACATCATAAATAAGTGATCTTCCTTGTTTTATGAAATAACAAATGAGTGAAAAACTTGGTATGCCATCCAAAGTATATTCTATCATTAGCATTGTTTGATTGTTAATTTATAATTAAAAACGATAATACAATGCGCTAATCGTTATTAACAAAGTTAAAGAGTCTGATAATTAACAAACATTCCAAAATCTCATACATGACCCACCATTTGAGAACTTGCCTGCAAGCTGCCAAATGGCTTCAGCAGATCAAAGAGCTGTTCAGCTGAACACAAATGGAAGAAGAAAAAGAAACAGAACCAGTGCCTACACCAAAAAACAAGTATATAAGAATTGTTAACAAAACCGCAAATGTAGTCTAGCTCAATCTCTTGTAGTTTAAACTATCGTTTATACTAAAAAAAGTTACACGAAACAAAACCAACACTAATGATTTACTGTGGTCCGAAGCATTTGATCAGATGTGGGGTTGTGATCCTGTGTGGTCCATGAAACGAAAGGAGGAGCATAGGAGGAGAAACCAAGATGTGATGAATCTTAATGGGCCCCTATAAAACTAGTGAGGCTAATGATTTTAAGGGTCTACATCTCGTTGCTGGTCTTTAAAGCAAAAATCACAGAGACAGACTGGTGAGCTTTGAGATCGTATACTAACAAGTTCAGCTAAAATCTTCAAAAGTTGGTGGATCCATGATGGCCCATGACAAGACTTTTGGCACCATAGTAGAATTTAGAAGTAAAGCACGTGAAATGATTCCAACTCAAAAGGGTAAAAAAAATGACAGACAACGAGATATTGAATGGTTGAAAACAAAGATCAGTAGACAGCAAAATATTCCCCTCAAAATATTTGGGATTTCCATTGATTGTGTTGAGATTTTCCATCTCCAACATCCACAAAAAGTAGGAAGGAAAGAACCTTTTAATCCCAAGACTTGCTTATACGTCTCTGTCTACCCTTTTCCCCTTTCTCTTTTCTGGTCAGGGTGGAAGTTATATGTTGGCAAATTTACACAAGGTTGTGGAAGAAAACATACGTGGCAAAACAGGAAATTCTCTATACTGCCAAATGGGGACACTGTGTATGAACGTGAAGTTACAAAATCCTAATAATGGCAGACAATATCAATCTGTCTTGTGCAATCTAGGTCTCTTTGACGAAAACCGTGTCGAGGGCGATGATGGCGATGAAGACGGTAGCTGAGATGATGCTAGACTGCAAGCAAACGAAGGAGACAGTTGCGGTAAAGGAGAGGGAGGTGATGATGCATTGTAGTCAACTTGAAATGTTCTCTTGTGAATCTTCTTCTCTTCACTTTCTCTTCTTTCTCCTCCTCCCATCATGAAATGTTTCAAGCGGTTCACATCTGAAAGCTTCACTGGCTTCAATATGTACTCCTCAGCTCCTTCCTCCAAACATCTGTAAAAACCAGTGGTAAAAGAACGATCAGTCAAAGAGCTTCATATAGAGAATAATTTAATATATAACAGGCAAATGATATGGTACAAATTAAGGAAAACTACGTTATAAGGTAAACAATAATTGTTGAATTCAATATGCTTTATATGGTAAACGTTAGAGTACTATCTTTTAGAATATAAAAGTATGCCCATGAAATCTGAACATGGCAAATTTTGCCCATTAGGCTCATGAAGGGGCATTTGAAGTTGGCCCATACATGAGCATTTAAAAAAATCCAGCACCCATGATGAAAAACAGATGTGATTAATTCCTGGAAAATATAAAACAATTAAAGAAAAACATTCACCTAGAATTTGATATTCATAGTCAGAAATAATAATAACTATTATTATTGTTATTCAATATAATTGAACAAGCCATGTGAGGACTTATTTTATAAGATTTGAGTGATCCCCAAAAGATTCATGAGCAAAATGACATCACAATATTTGATGGCAATCCTTGTGATGTCTACAAATCATTCAACAATTTGAGGCAAAACACCAATCATCTCCTATTAAAAAAGTTTGGTACATTAAGAGAAAGATCAATTCTGCAGATCATAAGCATAATCAAAAGTTAAACAAAAGATCTGGCAAACTAATCAGATGTTGCTATGTTTGATCTAGACCACAAAAATCCTAATTCCAATGGGACAAAAAATGAAATATGGATCAAAATTCCTGAATGTTCAAAAAGAAAATAATTATATGGATTTTTCAACATTATAATATCCAAGGCTTACAATTAGCAAAACAAATCAAGTGCCAGCAAAGTATAAAATAGAGAGAAATCCTTGGTCCAAGAAAATACCTATCAATTCGGGTCAGGATGTTTTCTGATGACATGATCACCACCGGAACTTCTCTAAAGCTGAAGATTCCTGTTCAAATTAAAATTACAATAAATCTCTGAGTAATTGCCATGATAAACTTTGAATTTAATTATGGATTATCTGTTGTTCTGCGCCTTAATTGATTATTTCAAATAAAAATTAAAGGGCTAACCTTGATCTTCTTCAGCAACTCATATCCGGTCATCCCAGGCATTGAGTAGTCTGTTATTATTAGATTCACCTTCATAGCCTGTAACCACACAAAAATACTCAAACGTCAGAAAACCACCATAAAACGAAAAAGACGTTTCATTTTCCATTTGGTGGCTTTTATTAAAAAGAACTTGCATTTGCATATAGGCTTATAGCAAACAACAAATGAACCAAACAGATTTTCAAGGCGCAAGTTTTCTTACATCAAATCCCACAGAACTCTTCTCCCCATCCAATCCTAGATACTGCAGAGCTCTTGTCCCGCTGTCAACAGCCGTCACTGCAGAACAGAACAAATTTGCAACATGCTTCAGTCACCAAGCAATCAAAAACGTCATTTCCCAAAACGAGAAAAAGAAAAATGATCAAAAAACCAACCAGAGCCATCCACATACCTTTGCAAGATGATATTTTTAGCAACCTCTCAATGACCTTCCGGTCGACGTGGCTATCATCCACGGCAAGAACATGCAGCTCCCCAGAACCCATCTGAGAATCAGCAGAAAGCTCAAAACTTTCGGGCAAATTAGGCCTGAACACCTCACTGGCCATCGCCATTGAGCCTTGCAGAGCTTGAAGAGGAGTATTTAGCGCGTCAGCTGAAATGGGTCCGCGTGGAAACAATAAAAAAACAGAGAGAAGCAGAGTATTTTTGAAGAAGAAGCGTTGGTTATGTGAGGAAGGCGTTGAAGAGTGTTTATAGAGGAGAGGCGTACGAAGGGGGAAATAGAGAGAGGTGGGTGGGTTTTTTGCTTTAAATAGGCAAAAGGCTAAAGCTGAGATTCTGAGGATCCAATATATCTGTGAGATTTTGTTTTCTCTTTGCAAATCTAGCATAGAGGATTATACCACCCCCACCCCCACTTGTCCATTGTCCTGTCAATCCTTATTTATTGGTGTTAACTTGTCACAATGGTCACCGTCAAAAAAATAAAATAAAAATAAATCCTTATTTATTTGTATTGTAAATTTTATTGTGATTTTGTTTTCTAAATTTTTTATTATTTATATTTGCTCTGTTTCAGTTCCATTTCAGTGTGCTGAATCCCATGGTGCCTCTTTTTTCTCATGCAATTTCCAAACCTATGTGCATCTAGACAGACAACGAGCATTCAGACCAAAAAAAAACACAAAGACAGACAACAAATAGTTTAATTTTTTACTATCATTGAAGGAATTTGACTTTGAATCCATGTTTTGCTTTCAACATTGAAAATTCAAAGCCAACTTGGTCCATGGGAAAATCTTCAAGCCATATCTTCCATCGAACTTTCTTATTAAATCTTGCAAATGTTTTTAAGTAAAAAATAACAAATTTGTTCAAACACTTTTGAATGAGTTGGAAGCCATATATTGGTTGATATAAGCATGTGAGACAGTTCATTATAAAAAAAAAAAAAAAAAACTAATGATAGAAAGGTAGGATATGTGTTCGACTCCCTCCTTCCTCTAATGTATTGAATTATGCTTTAACTATGCTAAAGACATACTTTGTTTTAGTTTTACGATTTGGACTCCCGGTATTGAAAGTAAAAATAAGCACAATCTTAAAGCGATATTTTTTATTGTCTTCATCATCTCAATATTATAACGATATTTTGGCCAAATATTGTTAAAGCGTGTGAGAAATTATCGATATTGATATTTTCCGATATTATTGATAATTATACAATATGTGTATAGATATTTTTCAAAATATTCTAGATCCGAAAAACGATTCGTCAATATTATCGATATTTTAGTCTTTGATTACGACACACATTTATTTTGTAATAATGAATGAAATATTTGGGAGAATTGTCAAATATGTTGGATAAAGGCTGAAATTTACAGCTGTCATTTTAGATACTTCGGTTGGAGATGCAAGGAATTGATTGATTTTAGAGCATGGTCATATCATAATCAAATCCACTCAAAATCTTGGATCATCTAAGAATTGCGTTTGCAAGGCATTTACTGGTATAGGTTAGCTACACATACCGACTAACATGATTGGATCATCTAATCTAACCATGATCTCCTATATCTGAGCATTTAATTAAGAGAGAATATTAAACTTGTGAAAGGACGTATTGCCTTTCCAACTCTTGCTAAATTTGCCGCTAATCAAGACAGTCATCCATTAAAGTATTGGATTAAGCCTCTGGGTTCGTCGAGAAGGATCCTATTGAATGCATTCATTTATTTATTTATTTTTTTTTCAAAGCCTTCTGCTTTTTCAATTCCTGAAAGATTAAGCTTTCACCACTAATGCTGCACTACGTGGTTCTTTGATAATATAAAGGTCGGTCTTTAGGTATATAATATTTTGCTTTTGGCTCAATGTTTGGTGTAAAATATTGGTGGAGCCTAAGAATGCCTGGTCTGGTCTGACCTCAGAAGAGAAGTGGCATAATAACCAATAGCAGTAAGTAAATAGAATACAGGTAATGGATGAATATATATTTTTTTTATACCGACAATATTGGAGAAGGAAGGAATCGAACTTAAGATCTCGAACACAGGAATAAAGCTACAACCAATTCATTTGAATTATAAATTAATTCACACCCACAAGGGAAAATACCAAAACCCAAATCCCACATAAGATCCTTATTCTCAAATAAAGTGAAAAGACAAAGAAGACAGGTTTAATGTAGCCCACAACATTATATATGGCTCTGATATGACCGTATAAAGTCAAAGATGGATGAAATCAATTTCATCTTCTTCATGATGGTCCTTCAATTTCAGTCTGCTAATCTGAGACATGTAATCAGGCCTGTGATCCTACCACCTTTCTTTTCCAATTTGACCAACAGGTCAACAGAATTAAGTCAAATGTTAAATTGCACTGACGGATAAAAAAGACTTGAACTTTGTTTATATTTGTATTTTCTTTGATTTGGGTTTTGTTGGAAATTGAATAAATCGATAACAGTAGTTCATGTCCCCACACCGGCGGCGTCAAAATTGGGAAAGCCAAAAGCTTTGGGGTTTGCTGTGACCTGTTGCGAGCCATGGAAGAAGAGGAGAAGAGAAGGTCACTTCCCCCAAATATATTTTACTTTGTACGGACGGGATATCTTGGCAGAGATCAAAGTGGGGTCCACTAAAAAATGCTAAGATTGATTGATTGCATGATCTCTGAGCACAACCACCTCCATTTGCGTGAACAGTCAGATCTCAATAAACAAAACAAAACAAAACAAACGCTCTCTTTCTGTTTGTATTAATAAAACTAAAATTTTGTGATTTGCCAGCCACTTCGGTGGCCTTTGGAATTTGAGCTTCGATTGATCTTCTTCTTCCAGCTGATCAACTTTGGATTTCCACAGAGCCTCAGCCATGCCAGCATCATCATTGCATTGCCTCAAAATATTCTGGTTAGCTGAGCTAGCTGCCCTTGTGTTGGTCCCAGCTGTGAAGTGAAATCAAGGGTGCCAAAAACACTGCACAACAGTGTTCCATTCGCAGTTTTTATTTCTACTTTCAAAAACTGTATGATCTGTTGGGCCCAACACTAAAGCCTCGTCGTTACGTTGCCACACACTTTGTTCGCCTTTGGACTTTGACCTATTTTTAAAAATGATGCAGCATAAAAAGCAAATCGAATTCGGAGGCAAGGGACTGAATACACTATCCTGGTCAAGAGCTTTAACTCGCATATTCAATTAGCACTGTTTATACAAACGATATTAAAGATAGATGATTCGAACACAAAACCTCGGATATATGACAATGATATTAAAGATAGATGAATCGAACACAAAACTTCGGATACATGGCTAACTACTCTTAATCATGGAGCAGCACAATTGTTTAAATAGTTTTTTGTTTTTGTGTTTTTTCTAAAGACCTAGACTTCTAATTCTTCTGTTGAAAAAAAAAATGATAACTAAAATTTGAGTTGTGATTTGGAATTAGTTATTACACATAACAATACGGATAAGGTGCACTAAATAATAGTGAGCCCAAACTAAGCGATCTGGAGTTGGGCTCCAGATGTTCCATACGGGCCCAATGGACCTTAAAAAGATCCAAAGGACCAGTTATCAAAACGACGCCGATTCATTGCAACACAGCGAAAGAACCAGGTCCCGATCTAGCGGGCAAAAGAACCAGGGCCCCAAAGCCGTCACTTCGGACCAGCAGCCGTTGCTGACCGTCGAGCTTGAAAATGGAGGAGGCAAAAGCCGCGGCGTACTACGAGGAGTTGACTCGGCGCGGCGAAGGAGCCGCCAGATTCAAGCAAGGCCTGGGCTTCTCTTCTGCAACCACAGATTCCGAAAAACCCCCTGCGCGCGGTTCTGCGCTGCCTTATTCGTCTTCTTCCTTCCTCAGCAAGTTCGTCAAGGCCTCTAGCCCGAAAAAGGAGTCGGAGCTCCAAAAGCAAGCCCAAATCGAGTCCATACAGAACAAGCTCAAGAGGAAGAAGCCCGACCTGGCCGAAGAAGAAGAAGAGAAACAACCGCCTAGGGTTTCACATAGAGAAAGTAAGCATTCGAGGAAGCGAAGCAGGAGCAGGAGCAGAGAAAGGCATTCGAGGCGGCGAAGTAGGAGCAGAGAGAGACATAGAGATAGAGATAGAGATAGAGATAGAGATAGAGATAGGGATAGAGATAGAGAGAGAAGAAGGAGAAGTAGGTCTGGGAGCGATTCGGATGGAGGTAGAAGACGAAAAGGGAGGAGCCGGAGTCGAAGTCTGTCACCTCGGGATCGGAGAAAGGAGCGAAGGAGTCGGAGCTCGTCGCCGAGAGAGAGGGGTTTGGAGAAGAGCAAGGGTAAAATGGGGAAGGAGAGAAATGGTGCTGCTGATTATTCAAAGTTGATTCAAGGCTATGATAAAATGGTATGTTTAGATTGGTAATTGTATTTTTTACTTATTTTCACTCAATGGCTGGAGCCAAGCTTAGGCCTTTATCAATTTTAGATTATTTGAGACATTGAATTATTAAGTTAAGTGGTAGAATGAGTCACTCATTGTCCATTGTTTTAGATGTGAATTGTCAAGTATGATAACAAGCCCTTCTTATGTTATGAACAACAGTCGGCAGCCGAGAGAGTCAAAGCGAAGATGAAATTTCAACTTGCTGAAACTGGTGAGTTGTGGTCTTAAGAACCAGTCTCTAGTATTTGGGTTCACTTGGACTTGTGCAAAATAACCATCTTGTTATTTTGACTGCAGCTGAGAAGGATATGACGAAGGGCATGGGGTCTGGTTGGGAAAGATTTGAATTCAACAAAGATGCACCACTTGATGATGAGGAAGTTGAAGGTTAAACATTTATGACCACACTTTGTTTTAGAAAGTAAAGATTGAATTTTGTTCTTGGCATTATTTCTGCTTGTAGTTCTGTCCTTTGTAGCGTAGGTCTATCTGACATTGCAGTCATTTTTTAAGTTAAAAGTTAAAGATTGCGGCCATTATAAGATATTTGTGGCTTTCCACAACTTTTTCAGTGGGTTGGTTAATCATCTTTATGCTTACCATTTAGGGAGAAACCCTGGTTATATTTGCAGGTGGAGAATGTTACTTTCCATTCTATAGATGTCCATAATCTGAGAATCAGATAAACTTTGTTCGGGCATCTGTGTGTGCCTTTCATGCCTTTCTTCTTAATATATTACATGTCGTGCAAAGTTTTGGAGCTCTCAGACAATACTAATGGCCACTGCATCTTATTGCCTGGCCATACTTGTAACTAGAGATTATTGTTTCAAGCTTGCATTCTGATTGCTCCATAGCCTTACAATATGTATGGCATATAAATATCCAAGATCAGAAATATAATTAAGTGGTCAATTAGCAGAGCATTGGATCAATCAATTACCATACTGATCTAGGTAGCTTGCATGTTGTCAACCCTGTCTGATTTGATCTAATTGAGCTGATTGTCCATGTTCGCCATCTTTGTAGTTGCTGAAGATGATGCAGCATTAGTTAAGCACATTGGGAGAAGCTTTCGGTTTTCTGCGATTGAGGTATGACTTTCTAATCTTTTGCTGTCAGTAACTCAATTGACTTCCAGATTGCGTCTTGAAATCTTGTTTTGAGAGAGGTGATAGTTCCATAGTTTCTGAAGTTACTCATTTGAATACCACTATGTAGAACAAAAGGGAGGAGAAGATCAAAACTGCTCATGATGAGGCTATGTTCGGTTCATCAGATAATCCACCATCCATTATGATAGATAGTGAGGTTGAGGCAGAGAACGATATAAGGGACAACAAAGAAAGTGAACCTACAAGCTTATTGAGTGATAAGGTAAGTTGAATACTGTTTCTTGCTAAGCAAAAAGAGGGAAATATTGTTTTGTAGGGGTGGGGTTCTTTCAGGACTCAGATAAAAGTTGAAATTTATATGCTGCCATTTTTTAGGTACTTGCGAAAAAACAAGGCTCATGGCGTGACCGTATACGTGACAAAAGGAATTGACATGGATGGCTTCGGCTAGGTCTTTTCTTTTCCAGTTCATATTTTGGATGTAGATATCACTATGACCTGATTTTAGTCATAAGCAAGTTGATGGTTGGGGTCAGATACAGTGATCAAATGGATGGACACGGATTCATGTAACACTCTGATACTATGATTTCAGTTTTCATGCAAACTTACGCAGGGGAGGAAGTGATAATGGAGGAGATGCATTGAAATTAGCATGAAGAAGCTTCCACTACGATGAAACTGCGCATGCCCAAGAATATCCAATGCCCTATCAATTATGCTGAATGATCCTTGTGTTCAAAACTCAAAAGCAGCACAGAGATTCCAAAAGTTCATGCTCCTTGGCAGAAAGTTGTGTTTCTCATTAATATCATTTGGATTTTCTGGTCTTAGATATATGTGGCCTTGTATTCTGGCCAAGGAAAACAGTGGCATTGTATGTACCGTACGAGTATATTATTTTAACACATTCGTTTACTAGATTTTCATTGTGAGGTAACAGATGTATGTTAGGTTGAATATTTGAATTCTCATTGGCTATTAGCAATTTGGCTTAGGTCAATACATGTTTTCATAATTCGGACTTTGTCTCTGAATATTTTATGTATTTATCTGAGAAGAGTGCATGCTAATCAAACTATCCAAGCGACAAACAAATTCCAGTGGCAATGTAATTGACTAATTTAACCCATCTGAAGCCTGATTTGTTCCGGCCCTTCTCTTTTTAACCGTTCAGATATCTTTGTGAGGATATAAGAATATATAAAAACACAAAATGAACAACAAGTCGTTGTAGTATAGTGGTAAGTATTCCCGCCTGTCACGCGGGTGACCCGGGTTCGATCCCCGGCAACGGCGTCCCTAGTTTTTATGTTTTTTTTTACCGTGAATCTCAACTGAACTACGTGTCGCGTTCTGATTTGCTGAACGAAGACTGCGAAGGACGCACGCAATGCATCCGAGACAGCCAATCAAATTGGACTACAATTAAAAAATTGGAAAAAAATACAAATATAAAACTGGTGGTTCAGGTCGTCTTTGTGTCTTCGTCCCTGTTTCGCAGTTCCAAGCCCTCGCAACATTTTTCTCAGAAAATCCCTGTACCGTACGCGCAATCAATGGCTCCGAATCGTTGGTTGAGGCCTGAGGTAGGCTCAGATCTGCCCGTACCCTTGAATTTCCCTTTCATTTTGCGCCAGATCGGCTTTGATTTTGTTTGTTTAGTTTTAGGCTGTAAATCTGATGTATGTCGTATTTGTACGTGTAGGTTTATCCACTGTTCGCGGCCACAGGGGTTGCCGTAGCGATTTGCGGGCTTAGCTTGTTCCGCCATATCACAATCAACCCGGAAGTCAGGTATATCTCTCTCTCTCTCTCTCCCAGTCTCTATCTCTCTCTCTAGACATATATGTGTACATGTGGACTACAAAGCTTATTGCTTTGAGTTAGATTTTTGCTAAGCTGTATTTTATTTGTTTGTTTCACTGTATGTTGATTGGATTGGTTTTTGTGTGGAAACTTATCAAAGTAGAGGAATATTTTGAGGACTGTGAAGGAAAAACCTGTCATTTATATAACCAAGTACATGGGAAATATCTGGGTTTATTTTGATGCCAAGTCAGTTACTTTTGTGGGAAGAACAAAAAATTACTGAGTTAGCTTGAATTTAACCAAATTGGGTGGTCCAAATTTAATCAGTAGAGAGGCCAAATAAATATTTCAAACCAAAATGAACCGACTTTTGAATGATGGGAACTGATGCCCTCTCTAATCTGCATACGTTTTTAGAAAGTATTTATAAACATAATTTGATTGTTGTCAAAATCACTTAAAATCTTCAACCTTGGTCACATTCAAATATGGTTCAATTGGCTTATGTACATGCGTGGTGTTATAAGTGTCCAGATTAGAGGTTCACGTTAGTGAGACTTTTTCTTCTTGCTCTGTTGGTTACCTCCTACAAAATGAAAGAAGTTTATTCTGTTAGATTATAATGGTCTAAGGAGCACACATGGTAAATACCATGACTTTTATCATACAAATAGGTTTTACTGATTCATTCTCTCTCTCTCTCTCTCTCTCTCTCTGTGTGATTATGGATGTGTAAAAACAAGTGAATGTTGCTTAATCATCTTCTCTTTGTTACTATCATGGATGTTGTGGCTTAAAATAATACTGCCTATCTCTCTGCTCTTTCTAAATCAGAGTGAGCAAGGAGAACAGGGCTGCTGGAATATTGGAGAATTTTGACGAGGGAGAAAAGTACAAGGAGCATTTCCTGAGGAAATTTGTCCGCAACAAGTCGCCAGAAATTATGCCTTCTGTCAATGGTTTTTTCACAGATCCAAGCCGGAATTAAATGCTTTGAGTACCACTTAAAAGAAAAGGAAAATGTCAGAGATGGAGACTCTTTAATTGCTTTCAGTCTTTGGAGTTTTGGAGGTTGTGCTAAATTTGCCTCTGCTGTATGAGGGTTACGATTGAAATAAACTGAGTGCAGAACAGTATGAACGTAAATTTGGTATCATATATGATGATGATTAACTGTCATCTACCTATTAATTCGTTGGTTGAGTTTCATTATTTTTGCATTGTAGACGTATTTTTACTTGAGCAAGTCTTAAACAAAGAATGTCACTGAAGACCATATATCTCTAGACATAGTTTTACTTGAGCAAGAGACATTTGCTTGGCAGATTGATATTGTCCTTGTTCTTTGTAAAACAATTTACTTCTAATTTCACCAGTTTTATTATCTGAAACGCATCAAGCACAAACAGGCAGCTTGATATTGTTGGGTTTTGAGACTCGTGGATGCAGCTTTCAAGTCTGATTTAGTCAGAGAACCATCAAACACAAACGGGCACTACTTGTGTTTCAAACCCTAAGCGAACATCACTGTTGTATTAATAAAAGCATCCCAGGATCAATCAAACACTGAGCTTACAAATCGTGAGGACAAAGGAGAGCAAACAAGAAGCCTGCCTTAGTTTGATTGCGCCTAGGCAAACTAGAAGACTAAAACAACACATAGGAAACGAAATTTTCTACAGAAATCAAATTCATTAACAACTATAAATAGCAGTAAACGCTCCAATGTGATCTGTCCACGTCAAGATTGTCATGGCTTGTTGAGTCAAAACCGGTAGAGAAGGTATAAATCTGGTATATCATGACTAAAATTAAGGAGGAAAGTGCTCAACATCCATCGAAGGACCACCAGATTGTTCCATTCTCATTCCTCGAAGTAAACTTTTTGCTGTTTCCTTTTCCTGTAGCGATGCACAAAGAAATAACAGTTATTTAAGAGTTCCTTACAGTTGATTCGAAACATTTGCACATATTCATTAAATTTCTTTTTTTCGAGGGGCTTAATCTTTGTTAAATTTCAATGTTATATTTAGGCAAACATGTACAGAGAAAGAGAAGTTGCAACTTACTGGGCCAGTATAATCTAGAAGACGGGTACAGTAGACCTCTGCTTCTTCAAATCTTTTCTGGTCTCTGTAGTATTGAGCAAGAAATAGAAGGGTTTCAACCATATTTGGTCCTTCCCTGTCTTCAGCTTCCATCCTCTCCAAATCCTTCTTGTAGTAATAAGCTGCCTCATCAGAACGTTCAAGTTCAAAATGTAGCTTTGCAAGCTGGTGCAGGGCAATGGCTTCCCTGTCATTACAATTCACTGCCCTTTGGTAACACTTAATTGCTTCCTCAATCATGTGGAGCTGGTCAGTTTCATAACACTTAGCCATGGCAATCCACAACCGAGAATCATTTTGCTGCAAGAATACAGATTTCTTGAAGTAATGAAGAGCATAAAAGGGCATACTCATCATCTCATAAGCTTGTCCTAATCCATACCAAGCTCGATAATCACATGGATTTATATCGACGGCATGCCGATATGCCTCGACAGCAGCTGGGGTGTTTTTCATTTCAACATATTCATGACCCATAAGGGTCCAAGCAGATAAATAATTTCTGTTCAACTTGAGTGCCCTCCTAAAGTACACAACTGACTTCTCATGCTGCCCTTTTAAGCTGTAGTAATTGCCGATAATGCAACAAGATTCTGGTCTGTATTTATCAGTGATAAATACTCTATGAGCAAGATAGCTCAGTGCAGAGAAACATTCCTTTGCATATAGCACATTGGAATACATATCCATGTCCTCCACTCGGTAAGGGTCATTCCTCAGAAGGTCTTCAAAAATTGCTTCAACTTGTTCAAATTCCCTCAAACTGTATTGGGCCTTTGCAATTTGAGCCTGAATGTAATTACTAAAAGCAAAATTACCCTGGAGATATTCATATTTTGCTAAGGATTCATTGTGTTTCCTTAGTTCTTGATAAGCACTGGCAAGAAAGAAGTCCTTCATCCAATGGTTATTGAGATTAAGGGTGGTCAAAATGTCAACTGTAGTGCACAAGGACTGCAGCTCCGACCAGGCACTCCAGTTCCAAGGGTAATTGTTAACAGACTCCACAAGAACTGTACAGGCAAGACTCTTGCTGCCTTTGTCTTTAAGCACAAGACCATACAAGTAGAGGCCAAAAGGATCAATAGTACCATTCTTGCGAAGGGTTGATAACTCCCTGTCAAGAGAAACCAGTTCACCATTCACAACGTCGCTCTTACCTAGGGGCCCCTCAAGTTCTATCATTTCTTCCTCTTTCCGCTTTTCTCCGGCCTTCATTAAGCAATAAAAAGGAAACAAAATATATAATTATAACATCTGGAATGAAATATGTAGGTTCATAAAAATCAATGATTTTCTAACAAATGAGAAACCTCTACTTGTCTTTTCTTGTACCATTAAACTGATAAAGATTTGCTAATCGGATTACCCTATTGCCAATCTATTGTATGTTGGATCCCAGTTGCCTGATCTACATCCTAATCAAACTTGTACCCGTCACTGAATCGCCACTATTTAAACTAGTTCGTGCCAACTGCAGCACCCACCAAAAATCAACCTTTGAGGTAATAATGACTGGACGCTTCTAAAGATACAAAATTTATGTGCTCATGAAATCCATATTACATGGGCACACATAAATCTCACCTAAATTAATCTATAATCTACAAAAGACGAAGTAAAAAAAAACTTTCATTTGCAAAGAGTGAAAGAGAAACAAGGGCAATAAGATAAATATAAGAGAATGTTAACAGACCAGGTAAAGAGCATAGCAGCGCAAGAACACTGACTTCTTTCCATTTTGATCACGAAGCGCATGAGCAGCTCTTCTGTACTCTCGGCAATCAAAATACGACTTAGCAAGAAGGTAAAAATCACCATCCACGATGTCATCTTCCTCCATCACCGGAGTTGAGACGTACGACACTCCAGCAGCTGGCGTGGAAGTGATCTCATTGGTGCGAAACCTGCGTCGAATGCTGGAGCTCCCGCGCTGGAATCTGGTGTTTGCAGGAGTAAACTTTGCTGGGTCTTGCTCAATACCCACAAGCTGCTCTGCCGCCCTGCAAATTGTTCAAAAACGACGGAAGCATCAGTAGCTGCTAAGAACCGAAATTCGAATTGGAATTTGGGGTTTTAGGGTTTGGGGGTACCATTTGGAAGCTGCATAGAGACACCGGTCGCTTAGCTGACGAATCGCAGTTCGTAGCTCGATTCTGTAGTTCTCTTTTGAACTCATTGATTTGCTCTCTCAGTCACTCAGCCAATGCTGCAACTGTTTGCTGTTGACATCTAACGTGCGCCGGGAGTGGCGGTGGTATACTGAGCAAGACCCCGCGCTCAGTTTCAGATTTTTCAAAAACACAAATCAAATTTGATTTTTCATTTTTGGTGGGTTTTTTTTTTAAAAAATTTTTTTTTACAAGCGCCGGGTTGGGCTGTTGTGGTAAGAAAGGAGAAAGCCCGGCCCAATTAAATTGACCCCACGAAACTTGTTTGGTTGGTGAGAAAATAACGAGGGAAAAGTGCTACTCTTGTAACTAACCATCAATGGCTCCAACTCCAGAAAATGTTCACTCTGCAACTCAAAACTGCGGCACAGAAAAACCCAAAACCCAGTTTTTCAATCCCATGCCGCAGCCTCACCACCTCACCCCCACAACCGCCCTCAAGACTCCTACTTGGCCAACCTCATCCTCCAATCCGATCCACAAACCCTAACCCAGATTCTTCACAACCCTAAAATCGAGTGGACTGCAGATTTGGTGGACAAGACCCTGAAACGGCTCTGGAACCATGGGCCTAAAGCCATCCACTTCTTTAAAGTCCTTGACCACCACCCCAGCTATACGCACTCTCGCTCTTCCTTCGACCACGCCATCGACATTGCTGGTCGTCTGCGTGACTATAAGGTCCTATGGACCCTCGTTTCCCGGATGCGGGCGCGCCGCCTCGGCCCGGGCCCGAGAACTTTTGCTATCATCACTGAGAGGTATGTTGCTGCTGGCAAACCTGATAGAGCTGTTAAGGTGTTCTTGTCTATGCATGAACATGGCTGTCCTCAGGATTTGAATTCCTTTAATACCATACTTGATGTGCTTTGCAAAGCTAAGCGTGTTGAAAAGGCTTATAATTTGTTTAAGGTGTTTAGGGCAAGTTTAAGGCTGATTGTATTAGTTATAATATTATTGCAAATGGGTGGTGTTTGATTAAGCGAACCCCAAAGGCTTTGGAGCTTTTGGGGGAGATGGTGGAGAGGGGATTGGACCCAAGTTTAACCACGTATAACATAATGCTTAAAGGGTATTTTAGAGCTGGCCAGATTAAGGAAGCTTGGGAGTTCTTTTTGCAAATGAAGAAGAGGAAGTGTGAGATTGATGTTGTTACTTACACTACTTTGGTTCATGGGTTTGGTGTTGTTGGTGAGATTAAGAAAGCTCGAAAAGTTTTCGATGAGATGGTTGGGGAGGGGGTGCTTCCTTCCGTTGCAACTTACAATGCTTTGATTCAGGTTTTGTGCAAGAAAGATAGCGTGGAAAATGCTGTCTTGGTTTTTGAGGAGATGATGAGCAAGGGTTATGTGCCTAATGTGACCACTTATAGTGTGTTGATTAGAGGATTGTGTCATGCGGGTAACATGGAAAGGGCGATGGAGTATATGGAGAGAATGAAGGATGACGAGTGTGAACCAAATGTTCAGATATATAATGTTGTGATTCGTTACTTTTGTGATGCTGGAGAGATAGAAAAAGGGTTGAGTGTGTTTGAGAAGATGGGTGGTGGAATTTGCTTGCCTAATTTGGATACATACAACGTTTTGATTAGTGCCATGTTTGTGAGGAAGAAACCTGAAGATCTGTTAGTGGCTGGGAAGTTGTTGATTGAGATGGTTAACAGAGGATTTTTGCCCCGTAGGTTCACCTTCAATCGCGTTCTGGATGGGCTTTTGTTAACAGGTAATCAAGCTTTTGCAAAAGAGATTTTGAGATTGCAGAGCAGATGTGGCCGACTTCCCCGCCAGGTCAAACTATAAATCATGTATGAATTCTGCTTAGAAGAGTTTTCTCTTCCTGCTCAAGTTTGAACGCTTGATCCTCTCTGCAAAACTTCCTTCTGTGCTGTTTGGGGTTGAAGGTCTAGAATTTCAAGGATCAGCTGGGCATATTTGGTGCAGTTCGATTGAAAGAGAGATTTCTGTGCCACCCAACTTGAGGCTTTCACTGCTTTTACAAGCAGAGCACACACAAATTGGGACTGGCTCAGGGGGTTATATATCTGATGACCATCTCTCATCATTCTAGTGGAGATGAAGCATTGAGTGTGGGAGAGACTTAACTTGAGCAACAGGCTAAGAACATGATGATCATTCGCTTAGCAAGAAAAGATGAGAAAGAAAATCCGGCCATGATTGTCAATGGTGTTGGTGAGTTTCAAGGTTCAATTGTTTCTTCCTTCTCATTGTCATCGCATGCTTCGGAAGCATGTTGCCGGTGATTTGTTTGATAATATAGCTTGCATCAGCTTGTATCAGTTCCACAATCCCTAAAGTAAAAGGAAATCATTTAAACTTCAGCACATATCCACTGTTGTCAAATTTGGAGTTGCATACATTAGTCAAGTTGAAGCTTGCATTAACAGAAGAAGCTGGTTTCTTGGCTCCGTTTAATATTGGATCAACTAACATAAGAGTTTGTTCATTACTATTTGTTATGAAAATATTGTGTGCACCACCCAAAATATTTGATGAACTTTTGTTGGATAAAGGTTCGTTCAATGATCCGATGAATTTTATACATAAGCAGGAATGTAGGGTTTCTGAGAAAGAAAGGGGTAAACGAGGCTTTGGCTTATTTGTCCCTTTACCTCTCTAGTTAAGTTTATTTCGATTTGAATGGAAACTGATACAAGAACAAGATTTAACTGTGTTGAACGAGGATTCTGTCATTATGATTCTCATCTTACTACTATAGTGCATTAATCCTCATGTTTTCTTTTGATAGAACATTAATCCACATTAGAATCTAAATTCTAAACCTTGAAACGCGATAACCTAAGAAGAATTTAGAAGGAAAACAATGCGCAATGTATAGAACTTGAAGCATTGCCAACTTGTAGTCCAGTAGTATGTATTGTCTCCATCCGTGGAAGATATTTCAAGTTCAAATTCCATCGTCTCCATCGATGGAAGATATTCCAAGTTCAAATTCCGTTGACGACGGTTCACAAAAAGATAGTTGAGAAATACAACTTGAATAACGTTTTAAACATAAATAATTATAAGCATTCTCACAATGTTGTTGCCATTCCAATGTAATCTACCTACTCACTATTTTTTCTCACTCCCATCAAATATCACACACAAAGAATGTTAATATACTAACCACATCCCTCATTATTCCCAAATTACCCACATCCCTTCATTTATCTCTAAATAGCATGATTGACGAAAGAAAAAAATAAAAAATAAAACGGGAGGCAAAAACCGGTTAATTTGGCTCCATACCCGAAAGCGTGAGATTCCATTTTCCCGCTCATTCAAATATTTGAAAAGAACCGGCCCCAAATCCACCTCCTCCCTTCAAATAAATATCTTTTCCGCAGCTACGTACGCTCTCCGCTGCGCGCTTGCTGCTGCCGCCTTCAGATCCCAAAACCCCAAACGCTCGTTTAAGTTTTGAAATTTGTAACCCCGCCATTTACTCAAAACCCTCCCCCTTTCCCCCCCTTCTTTCTTAACGGTCTTCTCTTTCTCTCTCTTTCCCCCTCTCTGTCCTCTCTCTATTTCTCTAGTCTTCTTCAGTCTTTGGTCTTCATCACCTTCCCTTTCCCTCCATATTCTCTCTACCATGGCGGCTCCTGCTGCCCCCCCGTCTGGGCCTTCCACTAGGAAACACGGCTATAGCCGTAAGCAGAAGTCTCTCGGCCTCTTGTGCTCCAAGTACACATACTCTCTCTCTCTCTCTCTCTCTCCAAATTTCTTGATTCTTGAATTTGTTTTCTCTAACTATTCCCTTTTCAAATCGTACAGCTTCCTCGGCTTGTACAATCGCGACGGCGTTACATCCATTGGCCTCGACGACGCCGCTTCACGATTAGGTCTCCATCTTGCTCCAATCGCCGATTCGTTCACATGTTTCTGTATTCATTTCTTTGGATCTAACGAGTTCTCGACTTGCAGGTGTTGAGAGGCGACGGATCTATGACATCGTCAATGTCTTGGAGAGCGTTGGGGTAAGTTTTTTTTATATTTATAATCTTTTTCTTTTCTGAGTAGTTTTCATGTTTTATTTAATTTCCCCCAATTTCGGTTTATTTATTTGGTTAATTTGATTTTCAGGTTCTTGCAAGGAAGGCAAAGAACCAGTATTCTTGGAAAGGATTTGGGGCAATCCCTAACGCGTTACAAGAGCTCAGGGTATTTCTTTCTCACAATTTATTATTACGCTTCAGATCTGGTATAATTTTTAATTTTTAACATCTGGGTCTTTTTGGGTACTTACTTGAATTTTTTCTGGTATGATAGGAAGAGGGTCTGAGAGAGAATTGCATTAACTTTGCTGGCAACGACGATGCAAAGGTAATTGTTTTGGGGTTTTCTTAAGGTTTTCGAATTTATTTATTTTTTAATTTTAATTTTAATTTTCGGTTCTAATAATTCAAGATTTTGTTACTTTCCTGTTTTCACAGGTTTCAGATGATGAGGATGATGAAGAGAGATGTGGGAGTCAGCCGAACGACAAGTCCAACCCTACTGTCAATCCTCAACCTCCAGCAGACCAAAAACCAGGTAAACTTTGGTTCAGCGCCTTCAAGATTGGTCAGGTGCTTTGGATTTTGGATTTCCATATACGATTTATTGAGTCATTCTCACCGTGTAAACTATAGATTTCTCTTTTCAGTTTTTATAGCTCTGAGCTAATTGTTAGGGGATATTCAATTACTAGGAATGATATTTTTGGTGATGTCCTAAGATTGTCTCTGTTTTCTTGGTTGTTAATCTTTGCAGATAATAGAAGGGAAAAGTCTCTGGCGCTTCTTACGCAGAATTTCGTGAAGCTCTTTGTCTGCTCCACTGTGAGTAAAATAGTAGATTGTTACTTGCTCATTCTATAAAACTGTGATTAGTCTACTATGTAATTTTGGGCCATCTTTGATGTGACTGCTTGAATTTGTAGGAAGAAATGATCTCCCTTGATGATGTTGCCAAGTTATTGCTTGGGGATGCACAGAGTGCATCAGCGATGAGAAGTAATACATTTATCCTTGCTTTGTTTGTTATTGGTCATATATCACATAAAATGGAGATGAAACTCATGACTAATAATTTTTGCTCCACTTGATGAAGCAGCTAAAGTAAGGCGGATTTATGATATTGCAAATGTTTTGTCCTCCATGAATCTCATTGAGAAGGTAAAAACACTTATTTAAATCCTTGATAGAAAAAAGAAATGAAACTTGTAGAATTAGAGAAATTTTAGAATTCAAAATTAGTTAACAGCTACACTTGTTTTTTTGCACAAGTTGAATGTTAATTTTTCCTCATGAAAAATAAGCAGACCCACACACCAGATACAAGGAAACCTGCATTTAAGTGGTTGGGATTGAGAGGAAAAGAGGAGAATTTGGTTCCAAACGAGTCTAGAAAAAGAGCCTTTGGTACAGATATCACAAACGTCATTTCTAAGAGGGGCAAGCTGGAATCTTCTACTGGTGGGGAGTTGGATGAGCAAAAACAAAGGCAACATGATTTGGAGGATTCAAAAGATGGTTCGAAGAGCTATCAGTTTGGTCCTTTTGCTCCTGTCACTATTGCCAGACCCGGGAACAGCAACATGAGGAGGGTTCATGACTGGGAGAAGTTGACCTCTACTTATCGTCCTCAGTATCAAAACCAAGGTACCATCTCATGATTCATCATGCAGTATAGATTTGAATTATAAACATAGCTGTTTTTATCAATTATGATTTAGCTGTCAACGATCAATTCTTTATAGGTTCAAATTCATATCAGGAAACCAAAGAAGGGGATAAAGAACTTTATTAACTTTTATATCTACAGAAGAATGATGGACCCTCCTTTTCGCTTGAGAGCTCCACTTTTTCTCTTAAATGATCTATGAGTATCATCAGCCTTGGTAAACCTTTTTGATGTAGGACCAGGAGAAAATAGTGGGAGAAAGGGAAGAGAAGTGGAAAGAGAAAGAAACAGGACAGGAGACTAGGTGAGGGAAGAATATAACAAAGAGGGAGGAACCTAGGTTTCAATTTGCAATACCAATTCAATATTCAATTATCTTCCATTAGGTTTTAACATGCCACCCAAACTCCGCATGGAAATAGAGCCAAGAAGACAACCCAACTAGCCTTAGGAAATCAACCTGTTAGCAATAGAAATCCCAATTAAAATTAATCAGCCCCAATTGGAATCAAAATTACTAAATCAAATGTTTTGCTATATCTTGCAGCTTTGAAGGATCTGTTTTCTCATTATATGGAAGCATGGAAGTCATGGTACTCTGAAGTTGCTGGGAAGAATCCAATCCGAATTTCTTGATGCTTATCCATTTTGACATGCCCTGCTTCTCCGTTTTGACATCCCCAATTGATTCAAGGAAACCACTTCAATTCAACTCTCGTTGTTGACCTGCCAAAGAGGAGATGGCCCCTTGTTGGATGCATTTCTCTGTGCACCATGTTAGAATGGCAATCCTCAGAACTACCACATTTAACCGTCTTAGTTTGACAGTCTCACAGATTTTTTTTGTTTTTGTTGATTTCTTTTTGAATTGATGGCTGGTCAGAGATGTCTCATGTATGCTGTAGCACATATGTTTAGGGTGGATGGTGTAAATTCAGGTTGGAATTTCGAAGTTGGGCCAGTTATACATGACAGGTTCTCATGAGCTCATCCTTTTGAGTAAATCATATTAGCAAATTTCTGAAGCTTGCTTAGGTTGCGGCTGCCTTACTCTTTGGGTTGCTTAGTGTTCATTTTGAAAGGCTAACCATGAATCATGCAAGTTATACAAAATGGTGCAATAAACTTATGGTGAACAAACTCTTACGTCGGCATATCCATTTTTTCCCATATAGTTCCATATCCATACATGAACAGAAGCACAAATTCAAGTACGAAAAATATAATATTTTTATTATAAATTTGCTATGAAGTTAATGGAATTACCCGCCAGCCAGGCGATATCCTAATCTCTACTATAACGGGTATTTAATTATTAGTATATTTTTTTACTATTTAACAATGGAATGAATTTGAAGAAAAAAAAAAACCCTAAGAACATATTAATTTAGCTTATTCATTTATCTATTAAAAGAATATTTCCCCACACTTGACAGGAAAAGTAGCAAAGCCGTAGTATTTTTATTTAGCAGGAAGTTAATTTATAAGTGAACAATAAAGCAATAGGAATCACAGCGATGACACTAAATAAGCAATGAAAGTCATATGAAGCGAGTGATAGAGAGAGCGTAATGTTGTTGGGTGTGGGTTTGGTCCCTCAGCTTTATCAAAGAATTATTTCTTCTTGAACACTGACATTGAGAGTCTTGTGAGGGAGGACAACGCTGTTAATAACCACCACTTCATCTTCAACTGTCACTGCTTCACCTGGATTGTCAACAAAAATGGCATTCAGAGTCAGACAGTGCGTTCTTCGAATCAATATTTTTATGATCAGAACAGGAGGAATGAATGAGAAGGAAGATAATTTACCAAGGATCGTGATCCCCAGCTTTGAATTGTAATTCCCACTAGCCTGAAATCATAGTAGCAAACTTAGAACAGGCTTCAAATAAGAAAGAAGTTGTTCTGTTATTACCCATGTCCTCCCAAGTAGAAATTTTTTGAACTTGCCTGGACACGAGACCATCTCCCAATAGATGATTTCCATCCAACAATTGCATGAATAACGACTGCATTGTCCTGAAAGAAAACATTGTACATATGTCAACATAAGGTGACCTTGAGGGATGCATTCCATAATCTTTACTTTTTGTAATATACCTTAATTTCGACATTGTCGAGGATGATACAGCTTATGAGCCTCACCCCAGCTCCTATACGAGCATTTGCAGATATTGAGACATTGGGACCAATCTGTATGACCACAAAAAGTATTAATCACTGTTTACATGACAACCTAGTTATATAATTTCTAAAATGGTGAAAAAAATCACTGCAATTAGATTTGCACATAGTAAAGCCAAAATGAGAGAAAATGTACCTTTGCACTTGGATGTATTTTTGCTGATGGATGAACATAAACATCACCAATAATACTGGCACTCTTTGTACCATCCCCACTCACTAAGAGATGGGGGGTGGTGAATCGAAATTGTGAAAGATATAACCCAGAACATTTCAAGGACATTCTGCAAGTATAAACACAAGATTTACACTATGGTCTAGATCTATGGGGACTAGGTTACAGCAAGACAACAACTCAGAGGCAAATCTTACCCAGGAGTTTTGATCTGTTCCCAGAAGTCCAAGGTTTCATGTGTGTATAACTGCTTCTTCCCTGCAAGAGGTGACAGGATGTCTTGATCCAACCTTACAAAATGTGTGGGAGCATTCCTGTTCAAGGAACTTTGTATCAGCATTTCTTTTCTATTCTTGTCTATTCAACATATTGGAAGGCACAATAGATTTAACATTTTATTGAACAAGATCCCCCCAATCAGCAAGTGATAGACACAAACCTTGTTGCTGAATGAAGGGATTCAAAGCTGGATAGACGTCTTAAATCAGCTGAAATAACAGAAAAGAATTCAGATTTCAGCATGATGGATACCAATTCTATGAATAAGATACATCTTAATGGCAGCAATCTAAGAGTAAAAAGATTTACTAGTGATGTAAGCTAAAACAGATAATAAGTTCCTCTAAGAAAAAGAAAGAAAAACAGATACCAAGTTCTTGTTAAAAGTTAAAACTTTCATATCACCACAGCTTAAGCACACTAGAAGCACACACAGGACAGCCTATTCACAGAGAAGGTATCACTACCTCTGTCCTTCCACTGAGTGGAAACACCCTCGATGGCATTAAAAATGTCTGGTGTAAATATGTACACACCACAATTTATCCGGTCACTGACCTGAACAAAGTAACATTATCAGAAAAAAAAAAAAAGAAGAAAAAAAAAGAAGAAGAAGAAGAAGATAAACCGAGAATTAAAATGAGCCATCCTGGAAAGAAATCCAAATTCTCCAATGGGGCTCCACAAGCGAGAGGAAATTCTAAAAAAGAAGTTGAAATTCTGATCTCAAACTTACAAAAGTCTCAGGCTTCTCAGTGTAATGCAACAGTTCATTGGTGACTGGATCAGCTACCAGTTCCCCAAACTGATAGGCTGATTCAGCAGAAACCTTTACAAAGAAAGAAGAAAATTTAGACAAGGATAAGTTTTGTAATGGAGAACTTTACACTGCCAAAACTCAACTAGTCCATGTGTTGACCAACCTTGATCACAAGGAGCGTTCCCATACCACCATATTTTCTGTGAGCCTCTGCAGATATAAATGTAAAAAAGGCAGAGATTAAGCTTTCTGCAATCCATTATAAATCAACAATTTTTTTATATTAAAAAAAGCAACATGGAAATATCAAATGACAATCACAGCAACTCACGAAACACTTACCAAGCATTTCTGGAAGTGGAAAACTGCAGCAAACATCACAATTCAACAAGAAAATGTGCGACTGCATGCAACCAAAATCAGCATTTACATTACAATGAATTGCCATCCAGTCAAAAATAACATCCAAATATGCGCATATGAGCTCACATGTATGCATTGGCTCAAAGTACCTAAGAGAGCAAGCATCCATGCACACAGCATTTTAGAGAAGGAAGAGCAAAAGGAGAACTTTGGAAAAGTAAAATAAAAGGAAGAAAAAAACTAGATCAACCAATTAGAAAATAATAGGTAAAAGACAATAACCGGGCTGTCTTCCATGATCAGATCTCTGAAGTTATAAAGTCCACCAGCTGAACCATGCGGCTTGTCTTCCCTCAAATATCTAAGAGCCGCATCAACGGAATGAAAGATGATCAATAAATGAAACATCAAATTCAGTTCAAAATTCCAAGATCTAAATAGTAACTACAAACTAGAAAAAGAAAGCATGAGCTTACCTAACGGGGACCTTAAGCTCATTGGAGATTGAGGATACATACAATGCAAATTCACGTTCCTCATAGAAACCAATGAGAAAAATCTGCCCGAGGTTAGGAATCTGTAATTCAAAACAGTGATTTTAACTTGTATTACATAATGATAAGCTAGAAATGACACACTTTATCTACAAGAATATACCCTTTTACAAGCAGAAATTGGATGATGAACCATTGGCTGTCCAGCTAAAGGGAAAAGCGGCTTTGGAATATTCAGTGACAGTGGACGAAATCTAGTACCTGTGGGATTGAAACTCTAATATATTAAGAAATACGTCCTCAAAGCAAGAAGGAAACTTTAGCATAAGAATCAAACTGGAAGACTGTAAAAAAGAAGAAGTCATAATTCCTCATTCATGATTGTAAAGCTCTCAGAATTATAGAAGTAGGAATTGGGTGTCATTGTTGCACAAAGTATTAGACTTTGCAATAAGAATTCACAGCACTATCACCAAGATTCAAAGAAATGAAGAAAAGGGTCTCATTGTTGGATCCAAAGATCACAGTAGCTTCATACCTTTAGTAGGTCCACCCACCATGATCACAGCAACCACCTTCTCGTCTGAGCTGCCCATCCTACTACACCAATACAAACCCAGATCCCCAAAGGCGAAAATTCCTTGTGCTACAAATCCAGAAACTTGAGAATATCCAATAAACGCACGCTGGAGAAGGAGCCCAAATGCATAATTTATGTGTAAGTCTCAGGGCCACTGGGGAAGGTTCACACTTGGGATGCTACAGGCAAAGGAAAAAAATCTGTACGTTTTAACAGCTCAGACAGATAGAGAGAGAGAGAGAGAGAGAGAGAGAGAGAGAGTAAAATCTGGATAAGGATCCAGTAGTTGGAAAAAGAGTCGGTAGAAGTTAGAAAGGGTTGATAATATTGCAAAGAAATAAAAGGAAGGTAGAAACTTGAAACGTGACACTCGCTGTCGAGGGTCATAATACATAAATACAGACAGAGCCAGAGGAAGTTTCCGCTTGTTTTCCCTCTGCTTTTGGGGTTGGAGGGGGACCATTGGATTGAGACAAGGTCACTGGGCAGTCTCTCCCACTCTTCTACATTTAAGCTGTGGATAATGGGATTCTCTCTGAATTCCATTTTGGGGGCCAACAAATTTAGGGTTATTTTTATGACCATTGGTTTTGAGACCAGGTGCTGTGAAAGTAAATTTACTTAATGTAGTAAGGGATTGATAAAGGGTTTGTAGCTCAAGTGATGTCTAGCATTATAGGTTCTAGGTTTGATTCCTCTCTCATCCAATATGACTTGGTATCCCAAAAAAAAAAACCCAAGGGGGTTATGATGGTAATTTTAACTTACATCAACAACAAATTTTCGATTATCCACTTATGAGGAAAATACCAATTATGATCGGAATGGCATTACATCCATGCAACATGGTTCCATGCTGATAACCAAGAAAGGAAGACGAGTTGATAATATTGAATTCTAAATTCATCAATTGCACAAACTCTGATGTTGACGCAACAGGGATGAGCACATGGAATAAAAGTAGGCTGATGGGTTGGACTGACTTGGGTATTAAGTTGATAGATCAGAAAAATGTTGGGTTGCGCTTAATTTTATTATAATGATCTTCTGTTTGATTTATTGAGATATGGTCACCGAGACTTGAGAAGGCAAAAAGGTGAAAGTAGGCAGATGTTCAGAGTTTGAGAAAGATTGAAGTTTGCCTTCAACCATGTGACATCAACTCCCAAACTTAAGGTCAATCTCTTGTATAACAAGCGACCATGAAAAAGCTATATCAATTTCGATCATCAGCCCAAGACTTGAAGAAAAACTTGCCACGGATAACGGTGACACCACCACAATGACATCCTGTTGTATGGAAGTTCTTCAACAACACTTTGGTTAAGTGTTCCATGCGTTACAAAGTACTGATTAGTGACACTTAATTTGTATTATTTTTGAAAATTTTGAAAATAATTTAAACAATGGTCCCCCTCTTAATAAAATACTTGGACCCGGCCCACTAGCATGCACTCTAGTTTCAATCAATCACAAAAGCTTTCTTCATCATAGAAATATTATATTCGCTAAGGGCACTTCCAGCAGTTGAAATCTTGCCATGACAAGGGGCTAAGGCAGATACTATTCATGAAATAGTGTCTGCCTGCAAAAAGTAAGTTCCACTTCCAGTTGCCATGTCAATATTTTCACAAATTTGTTTACCTAAACAATTAATTTGGACAATATATTCAGATAAGATTTTCTGATAAAATATTCGGATAAGATTTTCAGTTTCAAATTTTAGATAATTTTTTTTTTCAAATTTCAGATAAATTTCAAATTTTCAATTTCATATATATTTAATGCTTTGGTTGTGGTTTGTTTGTTTTTATATATTTAATGCTTTGGTTGTGGTTAGTTTTTTTATGTATTGAATGTTTTGAATAAAAAGGAATTTTATTTAATAGTTTCTTTGATAGAGAAAAATTAAACTTGAAAGTGAAAAAAATTTAGAGTTGAAAGTGAAAAAATTATTGAGTAGAAAGTGAATAATTAAACTTGAAAGTGAAAAAAATTTAGAGTTGAAAGTGAAAAATTATTGAGTAGAAAGTGAATAATTAAACTTGAAAGTGAAAAAAATTTAGAGTTGAAAGTGAAAAAATTATTGAGTAGAAAGTGAATAATTAAACTTGAAAGTGAAAAAAATTTAGAGTTGAAAGTGAAAAAATTATTGAGTAGAAAGTGAATTTGTTGTTAAAAGTGAAGAGTATGGATTGGTATTTATAGAAAAAAAATTCAGTATTTTTTGGGGTTTTTAAATTTAAAATTTTTTTCATCATTTTTTGCCTTGAAAAATTCCAGGCCGTTGGATTGGATGAAAAATCGAAAATCGGAAGGACTAGGTTGCGCCACGTGGCAGCAGAAAGAAAAAAAAAATTAATTGCACCTGCTGACATCACACTGACGTTAGCCTGCCTTTCGAGCCATCCCAGGCTCGTGGACCCCACTCTGCCCAGGCCAGCCTTTGTTGCTGGAACTTGCATTTGGGCTCTTGCCAACCAAACCCACCCCACCACTTCCACACCCCCCAGCCCTCGCCCTCAGGGGCTGCTGGAAGTGGCCTAACAAAGTGCCTCTGAATTCAAAATATGAGTCTGCAGGAAAAAGCTTTATGATTAACCGCAAGTGCAGCCTAAAGGTAAAGGGGATACATTAACATCCGGTTAATTATCCCTTCTTATTTAATGTATATCGGTACATTTTCACAACCCTATTGGTGGGTAAACTTTCACAGCTTTGAAGGTGACTTGTACCAACCCCAAGGTTCGTCAGACGCATATTGAGTAACCTGTTTCACGCTCAAGTAATTATCAAGTCCCCTGTTCAAAAGAGAAAATAAACTATCATCACCATCAGTAGTTCATTGATGTTAATAAGAGGAGGTAGTCTACTTAGTCTACTTTGTCCGCATTATATTTTGCGGAAGCAACTGTCTAGTATCAATCTTTTATATTTAACTCGGATAAGCAACATCAAACAGAACATTATAACACGTTGCCAAGAAAGCCATACCATTTTCCTAATTCACGCCCAAAACCACTTCGTTTGTTGCCTCCCCATGGAGCCTGACAGAAGCATGGTTGAGAGCAATTGATCCATACAATTCCCGCCTGAAGGGCCTGCAGAACAGCAACAAGGAGACACAACTCATAATCAAATTATGTTTCTATGATGTTGGGGCAGGATGATTCGTGGACAAAAGAAGTACAAGGAGATCTCACCTTAGAAACGCGCTCACACCTTTCTAAATCTTTTGATATGACAGCAGCGCCTAAGCCATACCTGTCAAAGTTCAATAAACTTCAGCAAAAAGCGAAAAAGAAACCAGCCGAACAAATATGCCATTATTAACTGGGAGAAAATAAGTCAACTTACTGTGTGTCATTTGCTAGTTCAAGAGCTTCATCTTCTGAACTAAATGTTTTGACACAAAGAACAGGTCCAAAAACTTCTTCTCTCCAAATTTGCATGGAGGTTGTTACATCAGTTATGATTGTTGGTTCGATGAAGAATCCTTTCTTTAGATGCTGCCATTTATTAATAAAATAACTCACATGTTGTGACAGATAAAGAAGCAGAATGGTCTTGATAAAACATAAAATTTATACCTCAGGACGAGCCCCACCACTCAAAACTGTTGCACCTTCACTCTTGGCTGTTGATATGAACTTCAGTATTTTCTCATACTGAAGCAGATGCAGCGAAGATTAGGTAATACTTCAAACACGAATGCATTACAATTATCACCCACAATTTGAGACATTATATACACTAATGCATATCAAACGGTAGGGACTCTTAACCTTTATAACAAACATCAACACAATTTATCAGCCTCATAATTTGTAAATTCAAAAAGTTCAACCCAAAAAAGAAAACTTTTCAACAAACTGTTCTGCAACATAAACAGCTCTGTTCAGCATAAATATGGCAAATTTGGATAAGAATTTTTTTTCCAGATAATAAAAAAATGGTTCAAGATTTGAACTTTAGTGCCCTACCCACACCCAACCCAAGACCAAAAATAATAGATTATCGATGTACATAAAACTATCTAGACATGTTCACAAGATTGGAAGGATAAACAGCTCAACTCACTGAGACAACCCCTGTTTTACAAGAGTGACAACCTAAGTATCCTAAGTCCAATTCTTACATTTATAGACTTAAAAAGTGGGGGAAAAAAAAAGATGAAGAAAAAAGTATGAATTTTAGTGCTTCCCAATTGTGTAATCTGTGTTGATGGATGTGTTACTTGAACACCCCTATCCTCCACTCCAAAATAGAGAATTAAATAATTTTTTTATATTAAAAAAAAAAACACATATTGTAAACAGTACACTCACCTGCCCTCCACTAACAACAGGGCCAAGCCTACAACCTTCTTCAAGAGGATCTGAAATCTTGATGTTTTTGATCCACTTCACAAGCCTGTCCAAAAACTCTGCCGCAATGTTTTCCTGAAACAAGGTGTAAGGAATTAATAGTGTAGTATAAAGCTTGTCTAAGCTTTAGGGAAACCGCATATCAACTACAAGTGGGAAAGTGGCACAACTGATGTTGTAGCACCAAAAAGTACCATGCATGAACCCCATGATATAAAATTGTTTGAATATACATTTAAGGATGCACCGTCATCCATGCAATGCAACTGAGAAGGAACTGACAGAAAGTGATGTAACATCTTGCTATTATACTTACATGTATTATAAGACGAGATGTTGCACTGCAGATCTGACCATTTGTCCAAAAGACACCAAAGGCAGTCCATTCAGCAGCTGTTTGAATCATAGAGTAAAAAATTATCATTACATCAGCAGTATTATACGCTTATATTTTTCTAATTTGATTTAGTTTAGATTCATAGGTTCCTAGTTCCTAATGGAAGTAATTTATTTATCTACGATACATGTGTAGAGAGTTTTAAAATTAAGCTTCAAGAATCACTTACCCTTGTCAATATCAACATCGTCAAAAACAACAATCGGGCTTTTCCCACCAAGCTCCAGTGAAACAGGCTGCCAAACCACATCAGAGAAAGTACATGAAGATCAAATGAAGAGAAAGAATATCCCAAATATAATTTACCACTTATCAGATTACAAAGCCTTTAACTTACCTTCACCAGTTGAGCTGCAGCGGTCATAATCTTGCTCCCAGTAATAGTACTTCCAGTAAATGCAATCTGTTAAATAAAAGTTTATTCCCATCACAGCCCCACAGCTAAAACAACCCAAAGATGTCACAAGACCCAACTAACAAATTTGCAGGATAATAACAAGATGACTTTGTAGAATTTCCAACAATAAAACTGGTACGGAAAAAAATGAACCTTGTCAACATGGGGATGAGATGCCAAAGGAGCGCCAGCTTCATGGCCCAGTCCAGTCAGAATATTGAGGACACCGGGAGGAAGACCGACCTCTCTACACACAGCAGCTAGCTCCAAACAAGTTCTGGAATTGATTGATAACATGATGATAGGCATACAATGTGAAAAATCAACATATTAATTGAAGAAAGTACATATAAACCAAAGAGGACTTACACAGAGGCCAACTCAGACGGCTTCAATATTGCAGCACACCCAGCAGCTAAGGCAGGAGCTACTTTCCATGTAGCCATTAACAGAGGGTAGTTCCTGAACATAATTGATGTAGAACAACATAAGCACTTCATCACCATATAAATCATTAAGATGATTCTTAGAAACACGGAATAGCTATTTACAAGATAAAAATCACAAACCTGCTAGGACCATTCAAATCCAAAATTTAAGGTTTACATATGATTATTTACTTTACAAACAGGAGCAAGCAAATCTTACTAAGATTAAAAGAATATTCGTTTAACATAAAGAAGCAGCAAATACCATGGTGTAATTAACCCAACAACCCCGATGGGCTCCTTAAGAACATGACTTTTAAATTGCTCCATAGGAAGAGAAATAGAGGCCTTTTGCTGTGCATCTAAACCTTCAGCGAGGTCTGCATAGTACTCAAAGCACCCAGCAACATCATCCTACATTGCATGAGCCAGCACATAAGGCCTTATGCGTGATAAATAACAATTCAAATTGTTAGAGAATCACAAGCATACCACGTCCCATGCTGCTTCATCCAGTGGTTTTCCACAATCAATTGCTTCGAGTTTTGCTAGCTCAGATTTTCTCTCTGTTATCTGCAGGCAAACAAAAACACTAAAAGCTTTAGACATCTAAAATGGGGCCAAACAGCTTTGAGCTCCATTCTGTTTTGGCATCCAATTCAAGACCTTTATTTTGTTGTTGTCAAGATTCAAGACCAGCTTAATTTCAATAACAACCAGATAGTCAGAGACAATACCTTAGCAGCAATAGCTCGCAAATACTTGGCACGAACTGCTCCGGATGCCGAGGCCCAATCTCTTCCCTTGTTCCTGGCAAGGGCTCTCCGAGCAGCCTCCACCGCAAGCTCCACATCTTCAGCAGTAGCTGCAGGAACACTCCCTACAGCACATCCCACAACCCGTTCATATATCAGATTTAATTTAATTAAAGTCAGATTACAAAAGCCACAAGTTCATTTCCATTATTTTCTGTGTGAATACAGATAGCATAGGAAGTTGGGGGAAAAAAGAAAAAAGAAATCTTGGATCTCTCCATTAGAAGATCAAGCAAGAGTCGAATACCCCACATTCCATGTTTACCAATCCCCCAAATTGGTTGCTGTGAAAGTGGATAAATGGAACAATAAGATGAAAAAGGTCTGAAAAAATCTAAAACGCCCAACACAATAAAATGTTTTATGCAAAACCAGTTATGGGTTAGTAAACAGAGCCAAGCTTCCAACTTTACAAAAAAGAGTAAGTTGACAACTCAGATCAGTTCCGTTTTTTTATCTTCTTTTTGCACAATTTCTTCCGCTACCAAATACATCAAATTATCAAATGCGATGTTTAAACAGTAAATCGAATTAGAACACAAAACCCAGAAGTTGTTTTAATTAATCAAAATGCATATAGAGAGAGAGAGAGAGAGAGAGTGAGAGACCAATGATTTCTTCACTAGCAGGGTTGATGATGGGTATGCGTTTCTTGAGGACTGGTTCTCTCCACTCGCCATCGATGAATAGCAGCCGAGTCGGTATTTGGATCGCCATTTTCAGCTCTCTCTCTCTCTCTCTCTCTCCAACTATAAGCTCTGACTGTGAAGCTTTTTGGCCAACAAACGGGTAGTGATCAACTCAGCAGATTGAGCTGAGCACCTACGTGATACGACGTGATGGGCTTTTTTGAGAATTTAGTTTATGAAAGGAAACGAGCCCAAATTATGCATAAATCTTCTTTCTTTTTTGGTTTTTCAGAAAAAACTCTTCTTCTTTTTTGGTCAATAAATTAAATTATGCTTAAATAAAATGTCCCTAATATAAAATACATATAAGGTTTTTTAGGTTTTAGACATAAAAAAAATTTCACTTTTGGAAAAAGCCAAAGCTTTTCAAAAAGACAAAAACTGTTCAACTTTCAAATCAAAGCATACAAATGTATTGGATTCCTTAGAAATCTAAAAATAAATAAAGGCATTTTTGTCATTTTTCGCTTCTTTTAAAATTTTCTCTCTCCTTTTGCTTTTTCTAAAATATACCTAACGCTCAAAGCCACTGCCACCGGCACACCGGGTAGCCTGCGTGAGCCTCTTGGGATAGTTTTGTTTGTATGTGTTGGAAAGTCTTTACCTTTTCACATTTTTACATAAATTGTAAAACTTGCTTCATGAAAAGAAAAATAATCAATACCACAGAACAGAACAACTTAATATAGTGAAAGCAACACTATTATATAGTAATTTTTCTAAGGTTCAGTTCAGTACATATATTTAACCCTTCTTATTTTCTGTATAACAGTTCGCTACATTGTGGATTTTTTTTTTCTTCCCAATTCGATTCGATTTCAGGGTACTTTCACGGCTTTGAAGGCGACTTGAACCAACCCCAAGGTTGATCAGATACATACTGAGTCACCTGTTTCACGCTCAAGTAGAGATGAAGTCCCCTGTTGATCAAAAGAGAAATATATCATTATCACCATCAGCAGAGCAGCTCATTGATTTTTATAGCACACACAATGCAGCATGTGATGAAACAGAAGATTATAATTGACACAATGCAATGCTGAGGAAGGCATGTACCATTCTCCTAATTCGCGGCCGAAACCACTTCGTTTAATGCCTCCCCATGGAGCCTGAATGAAGGATGGTTGTGAGCAATTGATCCAGACAATTCCTGCCTGAAGGGCCTGCAGAGTACAGCAACAGAAGAAACACAACTCATGATAATAAAAATGCTGCCTTCTATTTCATGAAGACTTTTGGTGCAAAGAAAAGAGAGTCTCACTCTCACCTTAGAAAAGCGCTCACACCTTTCTGAATCTTTTGACATCACAGCAGCGCCTAAGCCATAACTGTCAAAGATCAACAAAATGTCATGTCATTGAAAGAAAAAAAAAAAGGGTTCTTGATCAAACCATATATATTAAGAGTCAACTCACTAGGTGTCATTTGCTAATTCAAGAGCTTCCTCTTCTGAACCAAATGTTTTGACACAAAGAACAGGTCCAAAAACTTCTTCTCTCCAAATTTGCATCGAGGCTGTTACGTCGGTTATGATGGTTGGTTCAATGAAGAACCCTTTCTTTAGATGCTGCCATCATCCATTCATAAAATGACTCAGCAAACATGTTCATGTTGTGACAAATCAAGAAACAAAATGGTCTTGATAGTAAAGACACAGGTTTATTTATACCTCAGGACGACCCCCACCAAACGCAACTTTTGCTCCTTCACTTTCAGCTGTTGAGATGAACTTCAATATTTTCTCATACTGCAGCAGATGCAGTGAAGATTAGATAGTATTTGGATCATAACTTTCTCAGAAAATGAGTAGAAGCTACTAAATGTGAAACTTAAAAAAAATTTGGATCATAAACGTGCTCATTTACCTGCCCTCTACTAACAACAGGACCAAGCCTGCAATCTTCATCCATAGGATCTGAAACCTTGATGTTTTTGCACCATTTCAAAAGCCTGTCCATAAACTCTGCCGCAATTCTTTCCTAAAAGAAGGTGCAAGAAATTGACACAAAAAATAGCATGCATGAACCCTACAGTCAAGAGTAGTTTGAACTCACATGTAATAAATTAACTGCTTAGTTCTAAAAGATGCACAATCATTCATCCATGTATCTCAGAAGGGAATAACAGAAAGTGATGTAGCAGCTTGCTATACTTACATGCACTATAAGACGGGAGGTTGCGCTGCATATCTGACCATTTGTCAAAAATATACCAAAGCAGGTCCATTCCACAGCTGTTTCATTGAATCATAGAGCAGAACGTTATGGTTACAGTACCAGCAGTTATATCTATATGCTTATTGTTTCTCTAACATGATTTGATTTAGATGCACAGATTCCATTCGGATGTACACAACTAGTTTCTAATGGAAGTAATTTATATTCAAGAAACATGTGTGGAGAGTGGAGAGACTTAAAATGAGGCTTCGGGAGGCACTAACCCTTCTCAATATCAACATCCTCAAAAACAACAATTGGGCTTTTTCCTCCAAGCTCCAGCGAAACAGGCTACACAGAAACCACGTAGGAGAAAGTTTATGAAGATCAAATGAAGAGAATGAATTTCACAAACATGATTGACTAATTTCAGCATTAGATAGCTTTCAACATATACCTTGACCAATTGAGCTGCAGCTGCCATAATCTTGCTCCCAGTGATGGTACTTCCGGTAAATGCAACCTGTCGGATATGAATCAATTTTGCGATTACAGCCTATATAACAACTCAAAGATATCTTACAATTACCAAATTTTCAGCATATATAACAAGACTCAAATTTGAAGAAATTCCAAGAACAGAATTAGCAGTAAAGAAAAAGCTGAACCTTATCAACATGGGGATGAGATGCCAAAGGAGCGCCCGCTTCCTGGCCGAGTCCAGTCAGAATATTGAGGACACCGGGAGGAAGACCGACCTTTATACACACCTCAGCTAGCTCCAAACAAGTTCTGGAATCGATTGATAACATGATGATAGGCATACAATGTGCAAAATCAACATAAGAACTGAACAAAGTTTAGTACATGTAAACCGAACATGACATACATAGATGCCAACTCAGATGGTTTCAGTACAGCAGCACACCCAGCAGCCAAGGCAGGAGCTACTTTCCATGCAGCCATCAATAAAGGGTAGTTCCTTAACATGAAAATAAAAAATAAGCACTTGGTTACCATATAAATCATTAAGATGCTTCTTAGTTGCACTGAAAGGCCACCTACAAGATAAAACTCCAAATTATCCAAAGATCATCTTACCAACATTTAGGACCATTCAAAATCCAAAAGGTTTACCAATAGATGATTAGAACTTACTTTGCTACAAGTTATTGCAACCACCAAGCTAGCAAATGTTACTAAAATAAAGTGCTTAATTGTTTAACATAAAGAAGCAGAAAATACCCTCTTTAAATATTTAAAAAAAAAAAAAAAGCAGCAGAAAATACCATGCTGTAATCAACCCAACAACCCCAATCGGTTCCTGAAGAACATGAGACTTAAAATTCTCCGCAGGAAGAGAAATAGGAGCCTTTTGCTTTGCATCCAAACCTTCAGCAAGGCCTGCATAGTATTCGAAACACCCAGCAACCTCATCCTGCATTCCATTCCATTATGTGGCAACAAATAAGGGCCTTGTGCATGATGAAATAACAATTCAAAATTGTCACAAAATCACAAGCATACTATGTCAGAGGTAGTTTCATCCAGTGGTTTTCCACTATCAATTGCTTCAAGTTTGGCTAGCTCAGATTTTCTTTCTTTTATCTGCATGAAATTTAAAAAATAAATAAAACAGTCCAAAACAGGACCAAAGACATAAGAATGAATCAAAATCCATGCTCTTTAATACCTTAGAAGCAATAGCACGCAAATACTTGGCACGAATCGCCCCAGACGCGGAGGACCAATCTCTACCCTTGTTCCTGGCCAGGGCTTTTCGAGCAGCCTCCACTGCAATGTCCACATCTTCAGCAGTTGCTGCAGGAATATCCCCTGCATCGTCACACATTCCACACACAACCCCATTTCTTCACATTCCGAATTTCAGCCAAGTTGATATTTAGTTAAGAAAAAGTAAACCAACTTGGAAAACAAACCCACAAATCAATATTTCAATTAATCAATAAAAATGCACATCTATATAGAGACCAATGGTTTCTTCAGTGGCAGGGTTGATGATGGGGATGCGTTTCTTGAGTGCTGGTTCTCGCCACTCGCCGTCGATGAATAACTGCCGGTTCGGTATTTGGATCGCCATTTCCAGCTCTCTCTCTTCCTAAAGCTATAAATTGTTGTTGCCTTGCCTTTATTTATTCTTGTTGTTGTAGTTTGTATTGGCTCTCACTTGGATCAGAGTTGACAGTACCTATTATTAGTACTAGCCTAGCCATTCAGTCTTCTCTTAACGTCTCAATCTCTCAATGTGCGGATCGCGTGAAGAGATCTGAAAACTCGAACAAGAAGACGACATTTCAGGCTTTTACAATGTTTCACTAAAAGAGAGCTGCCTTGAGTTTTCGCGGGAGGAGGATCTTTCTTTTCTTAATCTGTTGTTTACTAATTAATTAATTATTTAATTACGGATTTACCATAAAGAGCAACATTGGGCTTGTCAATCAGCAGCTCAGCCCGTTACTTCAAATTTGACAAACGTTACAAAATCAACCCCAAAGTCAAATTTGCAAGTGAAACTCCCAAAAATAAAAGCCCAAAATAGCAAATTTGGTAAATATAGAGGGATCCATTTTATTTTACGTCCAAAATAGAAAACGAACAAAATTTGATGGTTTTCTATTTGTACATTTATATCTTTACGGCCAATACACAATGACACGTGAAAAATCATTAACTTATCTTACAAGTTATTTTCATTATTGGTTGTAAATAGCAAAACGTAATAATACATGAAAAATCATTAACTTATCTCACATGTTAATGTATCATTGTGAATAGCAAAACGTGATATCCCCGTTGTATGAGAGACTTTCTCAAACAAATAGGCTTATAGATTTTAATTTTAATTTTATTTTCCGTGTTTGGTGGTAATTATCAACTAATCCACGGAACGGAACAAATCAAACCCTAGAAAGAAACGAAACGAAAAGAAAAGAAAATGTCAAACAGATTCATCCATCGTCAAAACAGAGATGACTTGCTTGACTGCAAGAACACAACAACAAAAAGAAGAACAAAATATATATTATACGATTAATTACATGTAAAATCATGCAATGATGTTTATTTTGTACAAACAAACGAATAGAATGAAGAAAGAAAAAATAAACCTAAAAAAAATTAAAAACGAAGATTAAAACTGTGTATCTGCAGAGGTCTCTGCCTCAATGAACAGTCTGCTATTTCTTCTGGCACTTTTGTTTGATCCATTGAAACCCAGCGGAGGCCCCTTCCTTGACCTTTTTAGCGCCGGTGGAAGCCACCGCCTTTGTTTTGACGAGGCCTTCGCCGACCTTTTGCTTGTACTTGGCGGTGGTTCCGCCGCCTTTGACCACAACGGGGTAGGAGGAGTTGCTGTTGTAATCCCACTGATCGGCCCAGGAGGCCTCGTAATTGTTAGCTTTGTCTCCGTTCATTGTCTCAATGTGAAGAAATTAATGAAGCCCTAATTGCGTAGACGATTGAAGATCCGAGATTCTGAGAAGAAGAGAAAAGAACAAGGTTGAGTTTTGGGAGGATAAATTAGAATTCTCTGGAGACGAAGGGGTTTAAGATGAGGAGGTTATTATCATAAAAACGCAAAGCGAAAGCTCTTTATAGGAGTTGGTCCAACTTTAGGAAATATAGAACTGTAGGGGAGATTGGACCAATCTTAAATTGGGACGCGTGCTGGAGAGGACCCAAAATGGGAAATCAATTTATATAAAGGGTTTGAAACACGCGGGCCTGATTTGTGTGAGAAGTCAGCAATTTCCACGTTTTCCTTTTTGTGTGACAATAATACCCTTATTAGCTCATCAACTTGAAAAGACAAAAATGTCCTTATCTCTTCGATTATAAATAAAATCAAGAGACACCTCAAACCAAACATAAAAACTCACATATATGGCTTATAGAAGTATTCGACTGTTTTCTTTCTCTTGATGTATAATGGAATATTCGTAATGAGTAGTCTGAGTAATAATAAGTACACGATATTTGTTTATTACATTGCTTATTATATCTTTGATGGATGAGATTTTTTTATATTTATAATAAGTGATATATTGATATGAAAACGGTTGTAATTTCATCTTTTATTTTAGATGATTTTCTTTCAAGTTCTTTGTCATGAACAAAATTGTATTGAAGATAATTTGTTTTTGATGTTTAACAATATGTGTTTTCAATATAATTTGATTCCTTTTGGATGAATGGCTATATACTCATGGGACCACACGAATCATTAATATCTTATTCTACTATTTACTAGTACATAATCATTAAAACTAAATCAAACAATGTCATGGGGTATTATCAAATTTTTAATATAGCACTATTGTCATTGTCACGTAATATCATCAATTCATTTATATTATAAAATGTAAATTAATAATGCCACGTGATGATATGATGGTCACAAGCCCTAACTCCTTTCTTTAGGTTTATGAATTTGCAACTCACAAGGGTAATATTGCAAATTCGCTTGACTTAACTGTAGATTTCCACATGCCTTCTGGAATCATCCAGAACAAGAACTTTTGACCAAAAACTGTCACCACCGTGAGGCCAACAAAGTCCCAAAAAAAAAAGGATAAGAAAAGGCCCAAAAAGTCCAAATTCTTGGCTGCCTCCTTTAACTACTCCGTTATTCTCATGACCTCGAAGCTTCATGGTCCATTTTTTCAATACGAATGAAAATGAACCGTGGCCGGTGGTGGTATTATATTTCCTAGTCAAATATACAGCCTTTCACTCAAACAATTTTTATAAAGGTAGCTCAGCTCCTCCTCCACCATCTGATTATTCATATATAAGTATAACTTGTAACTCTGGCTTTCGTAGCTTCAACCAATCGTAACCTGTTAAGTAAAGACTTCAATTTTTTCCTTGATAAAATGTTTTCAAAATCAATTATATATATATATTTTATGACAAATCTATTTGTGACTTAGTCCAGTTGTTCAATATAATGCGCGTACGTCATCTTACACACGAGTTCAACTGTATTTAATAATTAGACACAGTGACAGAAAGTTTAAAAATTTGTCGTTGGAAGTTAAAAATTGAAATTTTTTTAAAAAAAATAAACAAGAAGAAGTTTTCCCCAACTAAGTTAGGGATAAAAGTTCAAACATTTCAGACAAATGTTGTGGACTATATATGTGACCACACATACAAACATTGAAACATGTCCTTGTCTTGAGCCTTTACACAACTGCAAATCCAAATCTGCCACGTAATCCTCATGTACCACGTACGTAAAGAAAACAAAAAAAAAAATATCAGCAGCAATTACGTTCAAGTTGTAGAAAAGTAGAAAAGAATAAAATATAATTAACAGATAAAAACAAGATCTCTAGCTAACAACACTCATAAACTCGACTTACTTGTTGCTGGAGCTTTTGCTTTCTTTGTTTGTGCTGTTTTGCTTTCTTTGACCTCTGTTAGTCTTTGTTCTAGGATGCAGAAAATGCAGGGGGAGGAAGGATTTAGGAAGAAGAAGGTGGTAAATTTAAAGGATGCAGAAAATGCAGTGACGGATGAAAATGGGGCACCCTAACTTCAATATAACCGTTCAGAAATGATTAAAAAAAAACTTCGACGATACATGATAAATGTATTGAAAACTCAAATACAATGCGTTGGGGAGGGGGGGAGAGGGAGGGGGGCAGTAGAATCTAACCCAGAAGCTTCATGGTCCATTTAATCTTTCAAAGGGTCTTATTATAACATACAAGCTTTGAAAAACTTTAGGGACTAAAAAAAAAGGCTTGAAAAACTTTTTGGTTGTCCGTCCAGACCTCATTTTCATTGTGTTAGAGGCTCCAAGTAGAACAATTATCTTATCCTATGGTCGAATCTGGAATCGATGGTTACGTGCCGAAGCAGATACAGATATTTTCTGGGTCACATTCTTTCCATGTCAATCGCTTACTTCAAGGGCATGACTCAATTCTCGTCTTCAGCTTCTTGTGAGAGCAACCATGAGAGGTGCTTATATCCCTGAAAATAAGCCCTTCCTCCTCCTCTGCTTTCCCTTTACCCATTGATTTCTCGCGTTCTCTCTCAACTCTCACCCGCCAAAATCAGCAACAGCCCATGCTTGGTTTGGTTTGCCTTCTGAGATGTCTGCTTCGCGTCTAGGGCTTTCGTTTTCTTGAAGAAAAACTATGTACCACTCCTCATTTTGCCACGTCCACTCTAAAATCAGTGGACCCACCTTGGACGACCCAGATCCTGCCACGTAATCCATGGCCCACTACGTGACAAGTCAGTCCGGTGCGTATCATTCAACATCAGCAACAATCAACAACCCAAATTTTTTTAAAAAACATCAACCGTTAAATATAAAACGAACCGTTTGGCCTCAGCGAATAAAGACTTTAAAAACTCAGGTTTTCTTTCAAGTTAGGAAGAAAAAACAAAAAAAAAACAAAAACCGCCTAGGCGGCCGCCTAGCTCTGAGTTTTCAAATTAGTTAAGTTGGTTGATATTTGATACAACTTACATGCATAAAATGACTCTCTGGCCTTACGTTTTACTGCCAAAGCTTTTCGTACTTTCCCCAAGGGCGCTTACGACGCCATTCCCAGTTCGTTCCACCCAGCAAGCTTTTCACAAAGTTATCGCTTGTCGTCCTGTATCAGTCTCAGCCTCCGATGATGTCTTCACTTGGGACGACGTCGTTAGGATATCCAAACCAGAAACCCTTCCCGACGACCCTTCAGATCTTAAGGGCTACTCGGAAAAGATCAAAATCTGCAATCGCGCTTTCCTTGATAAGTTATACAACACATTTTCTCCGCTGCCAAAACAGAAACAGACCAATTGTTCGTTTATCTGAGTTCCTTTGCTTCTTGGTTACATTCACAAAGGGTAAGCTCAAATTCCGTGAATTCAAATACCCATTTCATGCTCAGATATAGCACTGAATAATTTTCCCAAACCTGTAGTTTTACTGAGAATTTACCACCAGAAAATTCAAACTCTAATGGCGGTTCAATAACCTTGCATTCATCGTTGAGGACAGGACGAGAGCGGTGGGAGATGTAATCAAAAGCTTAAAGCTTAGAGGAAGAACATATTCCAGGTATAAGGAATGAGCTACTGTTTGTGCTAACTGAATCAAATCCTATATGCAAGCAATGGTAAAATTCAACACCAGTGGTACTTTTATAAGTTGTACGTACAAGTAAATTACTCACAAAGTCTTCCAATCAAACATATTATATTACAATCTCAGTAGCAGCTTCATTCAGGGATTGTATGTTGTCAGCACTTGATCCTAAATACTTATCAAAAAGCCATCTGGATGTGTTGAGAGCATTTCCACTACTTTTCACAGGGAATGCCTTCCTGCTGTTTTGCCAATCATTTGTAAGCTTTATCCACTCCCTCCTCCAATCCTTCAACCGAAACTCACTGCCCTCCTCTAAGCTTTGTGTTAAATACTTGAAATATATAGCTGCTCAAGAGGGCCATAATAATCTCGCAGAAGCCCACTCCAATACTTGTTTCCTACAAGAAAAAAGAAAAACAGAAGTTTTACAGCAATATTTGCATGCAGACAGACGGTTCAATGTTTCTACAATAAAAGATTGCAGGATATGAATTCTTATAAGGCATCACCATTTGCCATACCATAGTCGTGAAGCAGACTTGCTTCCTCCTTTGTGTTGTCAAACCACATAGTTATCTGAGTTCTAGCATTCCATTCAAACTGCATTTTATATCAAATCAATTCTTTAAGTTTTGTCTTTTTTGATGATATGAGTTTTGTTAGATGATAGTTCAACTAGGATTCAAACCTGCTTTTCCTGTTCTTCATCTTGGGCGAGTTTCTTTGCGCTTTCTAACCAAGGTCCTAGGAGAAATCCATCATGGCAGGCTAAAAGTGTGTCCATGTCTTCAACTAGACCCAAAAACTTCTGGCTGCGGCGAGCCACTCCGATGGCATCATTAAACTGATAAGCTTCTATGACCTTTAGAAATAGCTGGTTTGCATACTTAGCTAAAGCTCGTCTAGTCAGGTCCACAAGGTCATACCCGAGACCAGTTAAAATGGCAAATAAAATTAATTAAAATGAAAAATTTAAGTACAACCGACACTGTAAAGAGTTGTGTATGTGGCAGTGTTTTCAAAGGCATGCTTCGGAGCGCGCTAGGCGGTCGGCCGTTTGAGTTGCCGTTTAGCGATGGGAAGGCGAGAAGGCGTAGGCGTTGCAAGGCATGTTGAAGCGTTGCAGATTTGGAAACCTCTGAACCGGAAGAATTTTGCTCGTCTGCAAAGCTGCAAGGAAGAACTCGCGAGGAAGACGACCTCTACGTCGTTTTGATTGTAGCGTTTAAAAACAATTTCGTCACTTGGAGTGTGTTGGAAAAAAGAAAACCGGTTTCTCTTTTTTTTATACCTTTATTGTAATAAACTGAAGGCATTCTTCTTGCCTTTTCCAACTCCAGTATATATATTGTATAGTACATATACAACCATAATTTATACCCTTACCAGATAATCTCCATCAATTTCAAGAATTCTTTTCATCTTTTAACTGCAAGTAAGTCATTTTATTTTTCTCTCTAAAATGTAATTTCAAGTTCCGTATATTTTTTTTTCAATTTTTTTAGAAATATACTAGTTGTATTATTCCTACATTTTTCTTATTAAAATAAATTAACAAAAAACCGACACTGTAAAGAATTGAAAACATTGGTATGTGGTACCAGTTGAGAGTAAAAAAGGCTAACCTGTAAGCATTACTTTCTGAGAGTTCATCTGCACTTGCAATAAAAATCTCTAATGCACGTACCACTTTAGATGTTGAATACCATAAATGAGGTTGATCAAATGAATCGGTTATTTCCTTTAGAACTGCTCTCCCTGCTACTGGGTTCTCATTTGGTTGACACTCTTCAGGAAATGCCACAATTATTACATCCCTATTTTTGTCCTGTTTTCATAGGAAAAGTTGTGAGGGAAAAAGATCATGACAATGCAATCTTACAGACGAAGATATATATTCAAAAGAATGTAGGGAACTTTACATAGGCACCGTCGGTGCAGTTATAGAGGGTGTGATATAACATATTCTGACCAAACAAATAATCCAACAATGAGAAGAAATTAGAACGGAAGTAGTGTTTAGCACAAATCTTACATGCACAAATGTAAAAGGGGAGGAACAGGACGCAGGTGACCAACCTTTTAGTTGTTCCTCGATGAATGTTCTCCCAATCTCTGTTAAGATATAGATTTTGGATTATCAAGGGTGCTCAAAATCTAGAGAGTGAGAGAGGTAGCTAGGAGAAAACAGAATTTGGAAATGTTGTCTGGTGCAATCTACAAAACCGTTGCAGAGATCACACCTTTTGTATTCTTTCTCATTCTCTCATTACATCAGCCAATCAGTACCATTCTATTACAAGGGCCAATGTGAATGTGACACATGGCAGTACAAGGCATAAGAGCTGTTGAAAACTAGCTGACTGCTTTACACCTTACACTTGGCATATGAGCTCAAGTCACTTAACTAACATAATGCTTAATGAAGCTAAGAGTAAAAACAGACTAAGTAAATTACTAACTAACAAGAAATTAGCTAGTCAATTTACATTTCAACAATCTCAACAAATAAGGGATCAGTTGCATCAAGCAGGTAAGTGCAGGTCCATCTGGGGTCACTCTTAACTGAAAACCTGAAGCAGAACTGGAAAATTTTAAATAAATGAAGTTTTCAATATATACAGAAACCTACATAGTTAAGTTGGTATAAAGGAATTGAATGAACATTTCCAGAAAACCTGAATGAAATGAGTCATTTAGAACACCAACCAATTAAAGCACTTGAAAGCTACAAGTCAGGAACTTATGAGGTGGATTACATCATTAGAACATATTAGTACTTACTTACCAATTTCCTAAGCGTGTTATCTTTGCTGATGGATATATAGTTTTTAATGCTGCCGGAACATTTCCAGAAAAGGCTGGAAGGACTGAGAAACAGAAATGAAGAAATCAAGAGTGTTACTGTCCTATTTCTTCCCCGTTGAAAGAGTAGCTTAAAATTAAGAAGTATTTAAGGGTACATTCTGACAAGAATTTTCTTCTGCAGAATCAGTTGTTGATCTAACCAACTTTGTGGTAGAGAGGTCCACCCCATCTGCGAAAAGTATTTTAATTATCAAGGAAGATTATTTCCATCCAACTATCCTTTAAAGCAAGATCAGAAAACTGACCCATGCAAATTTCCCATACAAGACCATGCAAGGAAAGCGGGGCCTCCAAAAAAAAAATCCAAATCTGATTTACTTATGTTAAATTTCTGCTAGAGGATAAATAACACATTATCAAAACGAAAAAAACTGTGGATTGATTCATTAGTGCTTGTAACCTATAGGTATATTGTAAATCTAAAAATAGGTGGTTCTACAAAAGATTAAAAAAAGAATAAACATGGTGAAACTTTATCTTTAGCATATCACTTCTCTCTACATTTTCTCCCTCTAGTTTTATAACACGTTATCAGCACGACATTGCTCTTGGTATGTTTTTTTTCTTTGAATTTTCTTTCTTCATATATGAGCTAGAGTCATCACATGGTATAGAGTTTCTTTGTACTCACCATCAGACTTCATCATGCTCGTTTAAGGAAAAAAATTCTTATTCTAATTACACATGAATATAATGCCATTTTTTTATTTATTTGTTTGTTCATATTTAGTGATAAATGGAATTGCCTATTTCCATTTTGGCCAATCACTTAACTTGTCGACATTCATAAGGCGATTTAATATAATCATAGCCCTTGATGATTGTAATAGCTACTAATAAACCATATGTATCATCAATTTGTAATCCACAATTCTTCATGTGCATGCGCATGCAAAATTTATAAGTATCTCATTGCTTTGGGGTACTAATGCCTCTTTAAGGGCTGATGTTGTCACTTATGGGACAAACATTTCTTTTACGATGAATTAATTAGAATATGTGGATCATAACCTCAAACATTTCTTTTAATAAGATGTTGTGTTGTTAATTAGATAATAGGTATATGGGTAATATTGGGGTGGGGATGGCTGTATATATGCTTTAATAAGCTGTTGTGTGGCTAATTTGCGAAGTTGGAAGCGTCGAATGGGATGTCAGTTTTATATGGGAGTTTACTAAAACACCCAAAAAAAAATAAAAAAACCCAAGTACTATTTAAACATATAAACACACCCAAAACCCATCATTACACACACTCAAACCCATTTAAACACACCAAAAAGTTGACTATATTTTCATAAAAATGTCAGTTTGTATAAAAACTTTCAAACATGGTCAAAAACTCAGTTAAATATACTCAAATGCCATCAAAACAAAAACCCACATAAACCTAAAAACTAAACAAATAAACAAGACACCACCATCCCCGCCTATCCCAGTAGCCACCACTCTTCTCTCTTCTCTTTCTTTCAACAACTCACCACCTTGTCAACCTCCACGCCTAAGCCACTTTCCCCACCTCAAGGCCCCGATTCCCCAAGTCACACCCATGACCCACCACCCACCACCCACCACCCAAACTCCAATACACCCCACCCATTTTAGTCAACAAAGGTACTCCATTTGTCATCAATGTTGTAAAATAAGAACCGCACCGCTCCAAAAAAAAAAAAGTTAAACTTGTTCGAATAAAAACAAAAAGATTACAATCTAGGGTATAGTTTTGAAAATAATCCATAGCAAAATTGAAAATATTTGATATTGCTTAAGATGAGGTCTCCTTTCCCAATTATTCTCTTGTTTTTTCTTGACGCTGACTTCTTCAGCTTCATAGAGAACCAAATTCATGTACACATCAAAACCAATGATTCGGCCTTCAATCAAGAGCCAGATCTAAATGCGAGCTTTACTTTGAAGGAACCATAAAATCAAATTAATGGGTTGGGTCATAATCCTCTGAACTTTAGTGCTCGCCATGGCGGCGAAATTCAATGGGTTTCGGGTCACCTACTTTTATCTAATAGGTTTTCCTTCTTAGGTTCATGTGGGTTTTAGTTTTGAGGGTATTTGAGTATATTTAACTGAGTTTTTGGCTATTTTTTAAAGTTTTTATAAAAACTGATATTTATGAAAGTATTGGGTAAATTTTGGCTATTTTTGATAAAATCTCTAATTGTTTTTATATGTATTAAATTATTAATAGTTTATTTTTATTTTTATCAAACTTCATTTGATTCACAGGAAATGAATAGTGTTAGTAATAGATCTAGTTTCTAGTGATGGAAATACTAGTGGGAGACTTTGGAAAAAGCAAAAGGAGAGAGAAAATTTTTAAAAGAAGTCAAAATGAACAAAATTGCCCTTATTTATTTTTAGATTTCCTAAGGAATCCTTTACATTTGCATGTCTTTGATTTGAAAGTTAAGAGGTTTTTCTATCTTTTTTGAAAAAGCTTTGGCTTTTTCCAAAAGTGAAATTTTTTTTATGGTTAAAACCTAAATTTACTTAATAAAAATAATAGGGAGAATGAGGATGAAATATCAATTTTTTTATTTATATTATTTTTTAAATATATATTATTTTAATAGCCGTATCAGTACAATATCCTAATTTTTTAAGATTTGCTGTATCGGTGTATTGTATCGTATCTCCGTACCCATATCCATATCGGTGCAACATAGGCTATTTAGAAAAGCAGCAATCACCACTTTTTGTGTCATGTATAAATTATAATGTGCAATCCAACACTCTTTCCTTTTTTTCTGGTCAATGTTTTTTAAAAAAAAAAAGGAAAGGAGGAATTGGATTGCATATATATGACAGGACAGACAATCCGCTTTTCCTTAAGCTTGTTTGAAACCAACCCTTATAGGCTTATATAATCATATGAATTGAATTGAATTTAGGGTTAGGGTTTGGGTTAAGGTAACGTTCTAACTCGTACGAGAGCAGAACAGAGCCTCCTATACTATCATGGAGAGTCTCGTCGCTGAGCTCACCTCGGCTGAAGATCTTCAGGACCAGCTAATAAAGATGACTGTACGGCGAGATGAGCTCTACGCCTGGTTTCAGGAGATCAGGGAAGCCATAAACGCCGTTGATCTCGAGAAATACAAACTGAAAAAGGAGGTGATTCGCCTAATAGAAGAAACGACCACTCCAAATATCCCGCTGATTGTCTACGACAGTACAAACAACGACAACAACATTGTTAATCCTTACCCAAGGTCAGTCAGCGGCATGGCTTACTGGATTAATGTTTGTTTTACATAAATTCTCTCTCTCTCTCCCCCCCCCCCACTGTTTGCTTAAGTTTTCTCTCGTTGTTGTGGCTTTGACCTTGCTTGATTAATTATTCTCTCTAGGTAGCTAGGTGTTTGAAAATATTAACACGACATGTTCTATATATATATATATATATATATATATATATCTCTGTCCAGCTTGCCCATGGTGGGGGACCATACATCGAGGACGGCAAATAAGGGGAAAGCCAGTTCTATGTTTGTAGTGGTGAAGTATATTGAACCCCCATACAGTGGTGCAGTATTTGAAATAAAATTAAAACGAGGAGGAGAAGACCATATGGGCTGTGGTGCCGGAAGAGAAGGCGTCACTCATGATGAACCCCAACTACTTGAACCTATAGTCAAGTTATTTGGTTGTTATGCGATTCAGACTGCGAGGATTTTCAGCCACTCTCAGTTATTTATACTCCTAGAGAACGATATTACGCACAAGACACTGCATGGATATGCTATTAACACGAAGACTTTGTCAGTGGCTTCATTCGTGCCCCCGGGAGTTTCTAAGCGGGCTGGGGTCATTGTTTCTGCGTATGGGAAACTTTATCATCTTGCAGCTCCAGTACACCCCGAAAAACTATCCTTTGACAGTTACGATCCTGCTACAAATCTGTGGACGCCTCTGCCAAAGTTTCCATTTTATTCTACGTATCCTGCCAATATGCGTATAGTTGGTCATGCCGTTTGCTATGGCTTTATTTTGTTTTCAATGTGTGACCGCAATGAGCGGTTCAAAGTCACAGCTTTTCATGTGCGTACAAGTATATGGCGTGAAGTGAAAATTGACACTTATGCTTTTGTTCCTTTCCGAGGGAGGGCTGTGGTCGTAGGCTAAGACTATCTATGCCTTATCTCAATATGGAACGAACATTCTAGCATTCTCCTTCTTCTTAAAGATGGATGAAGGTGATTTTGCTTGTTCACTAAATGCACCATTAAGATTGCAGGGCCTGGAGGTTCGGGGTGGGCCATTTACATGTGGTGCTAAGCAAACAGAGTATTTGGTTCATTTGGGGAACAATGATTTTTGTCATATCCGAACTGCGCAGAACGATGAAATTTATTGTCGTCAATATATTTATATAACCATGTTTCAAATTGTTGTTGGAGAAGGAGGAAGTTGTATCAAGACCTTAGATTCAACTGTTTTTCATGTGGATGTTAGTCACTCTAGTACTTTTTATATTACATTCAGCTTCGCCCCGTAAGTTTTCTTCACGTTTTTGTGTTTTCATCTATAACATTTGGGATTCTCTTACATTTTGTATGTAACATGGTTTATGATTATTTTGGCTAAGTGAGTGCAAGGATTTTGAACCCGGAGAAGAGGAGGAGAGTGTAGAAACAAAGTGCAAGGTAAGTTACCATCCTTACATCACTCGTAATTAAATTACTTGGAGATATTTTAAAAAGGTAAAAGGAAAAATATATGGAAGGAAGAAGAGTTTCTCGATATGCCTAAGCTACCTGCAGCTGTGATACCTGAATATATTTTTTTGTTTCCATTGGGAAAACCGATTTGATCTAGGTCCTTTATCAGTCATGTCAAATTTTTTGGTACAGTTTGGGTGATTTGCTCTGTGGTTTTTTGTGCCCTCATCGGCCAACAAGGGCACAAAAACTGTCACAAGTGCAAGAAGTGTGTCTATATGAAATCTTTTCATTTATATAATGACCATGAATCTAGAAACTCAATTTTTTTTGCATGTATGTAAGTGTTTTTAATCAGCCTCTGAATCTTTGTTTCGCAGTGACAAGCTGTCGAGCATGAAGTATTAAAGCAGAAAATAGCAGGCACGAAAAAGCCAAGCAACAGGAAAAACCGAATTCGTGGAAAATGTAAAGAGAATATTGCTGAAGAAAGCACTTCCTCTTATCCATTTTCACCAAAGAGAAAGAGGCACACAACTGCAAATCCAAATCTGCCCTGCCCTACCTTACCATACTCTCATGTAATCCAATTTTGTAGCATGTCCTTGTCAGTGGAGAAGCGTCCATATCGCCTACACCGATATCGCAAAATCAAAGAATATTTTAATTAATGTTGACAGTTCACTATTGATCACAATAGTACCAAGATAATTTAATACTGCATGTATGTATGTACAAAGGCCAAAAAATACCTTCATTCATGAGAAGACATGGACCTCATTGAAAAACTCAGAATATAGCCTTCTCACTTCCGCATCAACAACTTGAATGGGGACCCCCTTCTTAGCATAGTGATTCTTTATATTCTTGACAAATCTGATTAGATCTTTTGGACGATTACCATCATATTTAACAGCATGCTTATGATCGTAAATATCTGTCATCCAACCAGCCATCTTCTTAGTATTCCATGGCAAATACCCACCAAAACTTTTCGATTGCTCAAACTCACGAAATCTTCTAAGAGTTCGTGTCAATATTTTCTGATGAAGACCAGCATATAACTTAATCCTCTCGGTAGGGGTTTTCAAGAAAGGATGCTCTATAAGTTGATCAACAAAAATGTCATACCTAAAAAGAAAAACACAATAGTTATATAATTAAAACAACAAATGATCGAATATATATATATATATATTAAAAAATTACAACTTACTTATATCCAGAGCCTTTGTCGAAGAAGTTCAAAAACAAGGTAAGATCATTCCAATTATTAGCTTCTTCTCCTATAATACAACATGATAGATCTCGCAACATAACTTTGAAGTCTTTTAAATCTTGGAGCTTTTCTTTATCACGAGTCAATTTATTCTCAATATTGATTATCTTCATTTTTTGCTCGTCTCCAACTACAACATAACTCTTCATATCCTTCAATTTTCCATGCATAAGTTTTTTACGATGCATATTGCGAATAGTACAAAGTAGAGCCCTGCATCATAATTACAAATTACAACACATAAATTACAATACGTAAATAATTTGAGCCCATCTACATATATAACAAGGAGTATACTCACTTAATCTCAGATCGCCACCATAGGAGTGCGCCTTCATTGTGGATCGGATCCTTAACACGATCCAACTTATCCAACCCGTCATGTAGCACAAAATCAAAGTGATCATAGGCAATAGTCCAAAAGCTCTCTACATTATCAAAATTGGATATTCGTCCTCTTCTGCGTCCGCGTCCCCGTGCACGCAAAATATCTTTCTGTTTAATTAATTTTGCAAACCAAGGTCGTACAATTCGATGATCGCTTATGAAACAAGTTAGATTAAATATATTTTTAGCTTCTTCCTCACCTCTATGATCTAGCTTACAAAATGTAATAGGCCTAGCTTCATTGTCACCTTCAAAATATAAGTTTCCTTTAAAGCTAGTGCTGCTAGAGGCTAACTCATTGTAAGTAAACTCAAAGGAATTCAAATAAGCTCCGATTATAAACCTTCTATCACCATTGGTTTCATGTTCACTTTTGATGTTTGCGAGGAATGATTGTTCGTAATCCATACCCTTAAAGAAAACAAAAACATAAATATCAGCAACAATTACGTCCATGTCGCATAAATAAATAAAAAAACAAATAGTTTTGTATGCATACAAACAGAGCTGGAAGAATTGGCAATATGAATCCATGAGTACTTCTTAGAGAGAAACAGAGAGGTTAACCTGAAGTCAGATTGATCCAGCTATGTGATATCAGTACGGGCAGATTTCCTGCAAAAGAACGTTGCACATTTACACATTCAACTTGAATGATTCAAGAAAACCCCAAAAAGAGAGAGAGAGAAGAACAGAAAAGAAAGCTATGTTTGGTTTCAAAGAAAAATAATGAAAAGAGAAGAAACAGCTCTGTCAATGTCATCTCACAGAAACTGAATCATAAAGTCAACCCCCAACAACCCAAAAATGCACAAGTGTTGATTTCCAATAAATTCTCAGCAACCCAGAAAAGAAAAACCACTACGTACACAGCTCAAAGTGAACAAACTTACAGAGAAAAAGACAGTGGGAGAGAGAGAGAGAGAGCAGGGACACAGGGCGCGGTCCTATGTCCTGGCACTTTCGGCATTGACGTTAAGTATATCATTCCCGTGCATTTTATTTCCTAATTTATTCAATTAGGTTTACTTGACTTAAATTATAAGTTTAAAAAATAATTGGGCTTTATTGAGTTTCCCTTTTTTAAATTTTGAATTGAATTATTAGTTTTTTTTTTTTTTTACAATAATTGGGCCTTTATTGAGTTTCCTCTTTTAAATTTTGATTGAATAATTGGACAAGTTTGTTTGTTTTTTTATAATACAATAATTGGACCTTTATTAAGTTTCCTTTTTTTTTTAATTTTGAATTGAATAATTTGGACAAGTTTTTTTTCTATATATTTGGACCTTTATGAAGTTTCCTTTTTAGAATTTTGAATCAAATAATTTGGCAAGTTTATTTATTATTTTTTAAAGAATAGTTGTGCCTACGATAATAATTATAAATAAATAAAACTTATTACCAATTTATTTTTTTTTTCTACTCAACATGTTGTCACTCATGGGATAATATTTCGGGACACTCTAAAAAAACTTTGGCCCGAATTTTCCTCTTTTACTTAAACGGATTTTCCTCCGTTTGGGGGCTTTTAAAGGCAAGGTTTTAACGAGCCCACTATTGCTATATCCAGTTTAGCTTGATGTATTGTTTTGGGCAGTAGTTCATTGTTTCCTCGTTATTGTTACAGACCGCAAATCTTTTTAAATTCACGCTCTTGTTTTTTATTTTCGGATGTTGTCACTCTCTCTGCTGTATACTCTTATGATATTTAATAAAGCATCTTTACCAAAAAAATAATAATAATAACTTTGGCCAAATTAAAAGATTGATCTTGTAGTTTAATTTGTTTCTCATATGATTAGTAAAGATTGCTTAAATTCACGGAATATGTAAGTGTTTGTGTAAGCGATGAGAGATTCGAACTAACTATTTGGAAGAAAAGTATCAAAATGAACAATTAATTTATGGCATATCTACTTATAAATAATGAAAATAAAATAGGATAAACGATGAATAGGAATTGAATCTATTGACCATGCATGATGCATCATATTTCAGATTAGTTGGTTAAGCCACTATGGCTGCCCCTTTATAATCTCAATTTGTTAAAAAAAATAAAATAAAAAAACCCAATTGCTTATGATTAGGCTATTATGTGGAAGTTGCGGTTAGGATGTATGTCACTCCAACACAACCTGTCCTGTATAATGTTGAGATTCTTTGCTTCTGACTTTTTGACCAAGTTCAAGTTCATATAGAAATAGGGTAAATGTGAATTCAATACTTCTGTTACCGAAATGGGTCAAATTTCACCAAAGAAAGAAAGCAAAATAAAATAAATAAATGAAAAGGTCAATCAGGAGATTTCCATTTTGTGCAAGCAATGGTAAAAATTGAACAACACTAATACCTTTTTAAGTTGTATAAGTTTTCTAAAACTTTATTTAAAATTAAAATGAGTTGTAAATTACCCACGAAGTCTTCCAATCCAAATCTATTATACTACAATCTCAGTAGCAGCTCCATGCAGGGATTGTATGTTTTCAGCACTTAATCCTAAATACTTATCAAAAAGCCATCTGGACGTGTTGAGAGCATTTCCACTACTTTTCACAGGAAATTCCTTCCTGCTGTTTTGCCAATCATTTGTAAGCTTTATCCACTCTCTCCTCCAGTCCTTCAACCGAAACTCACTGCCCCACTCCAAGCTTTGTGTTAAATACTTAAAATATATAGCTGCTCGGGGGCCATAATAATCTCGCAGAAGCCCACTCCAATACTTATTTCCTACACGAAGAAAAAATAAACACCAGTTTTACAGCAATATTTGCATGCAGACAGACAGTTCAATGTTTCTACAGTAAAAGATTGCAGGATATGAATTCTTAAGGCGTCACCATTTGTCATACCATAGTCGCGAAGCAGACTTGCTTCCTCCTTTGTGTTGTCAAACCACATAGTTATCTGAGTTCTAGCATTCCATTCAAACTGCATTTTATATCAAATCAATTCTTTAAGTTTTGTCTTTTTTGATGACATGAGTTTTGTTAGATGATAGTTCAACTGGGATTCAAACCTGCTTTTCCTGTTCTTCATCTTGGGCGAGTTTCTTTGCGCTTTCTAACCAAGGTCCTAGGAGAAATCCATCATGGCAGGCTAAGAGTGTGTCCATGTCTTCAACTAGACCCAAAAACTTCTGGCTGCGGCGAGCCACTCCAATGGCATCATTAAACTGATAAGCTTCTATGACCTTTAGAAATAACTGGTTTGCATACTTAGCTAAAGCTTGTCTAGTCAGGTCCACAAGGTCATACCTGAGACCAGTTAAAATGGCAAATAAAATTAATTAAAATGAAAAATTTAAGTACAACAGACACTGTACAGATTTGTGTATGTGGTACCAGTTGAGAGTAAAAAGGGCTAACCTGTAAGTATTACTTTCTGAGAGTTCATCTCCACTTGCAATAAAAATATCTAATGCATGTATCACTTCAGATGTTGAATACCATAAATGAGGTTGGTCAAATGAATCGGTTATTTCCTTTAGAACTGCTCTCCCTGCTACTGGGTTCTCATTTGGTTGAAACGCTTCAGGCGGTATTGATATAAAGGATGGATCAACGTCGGGAAATGCCACAATTACATCCCTATTTTTGTCCTGTTTTCATAGGAAAAGTTGTGTGGGAACAAGATCGTGCCAACGCAATCTTACAGACGAAGATATGCAAAAGAATATAGGGAACTTTACATAGGCACCGTCGGTGCAGTTATAGAGGGTGTGATATAGTATATTCCAGGCATCTTGTATTGAAGGAATTGAACGGCCATAACGTCTTGCAGAATATTGATCAATCCAGGCCTGAAATAGGAAGGAAGGAATGAATAGTTTTTAAATTTTATTTGCAAATCATCCCCCCTGCTCATCAGTTACAATACAGGTCGCAACTATAGGGTGATGGTAGAGGGAAATGAAAACAGTAGGTGTCCTAAATTTCAACAGGATTAGGAAATAACTTGATGTTACCTTAGCATCAACTTTGTTGTGTTGAAAGGCCATCTCAGACATGAGATCATAAACAATCGGGTTTTGTTCTATACCTTCCATTGACATTCCGACACCAACCTTCAGAAAAGTAATAGATACAGTATGAAATTTATCATTTTTTTAATCTATTAAGTATCAGAGGAGACTAGAATAAGACCAATAAGTTAATTTAGACAAGGGAATTTAACATTGTGTGGCTGCAGAGCCTAATGGAAGATTAACAAACAATTTATAACATCTTCATTATAAGCAAAAAATTTATGGATGGATAAACATGCCATTGTTGAGTTTTCACTTGTACGAGCATCAATTGGTCCAGATGCTATCGCATCCAAAACTCCGTACATTTCAACGTTTCCTGCAAAATTGTGCAGCATACACCTGTAATGCAGAAGTCAAACAAATCAAATAAGAATCTAGATGGGAAGAACAAAAGAGCATGGATGAACTTAAAATGTCCCTCTTTAGTATACACAAAAGGACTTTATAGCATTTGACCCCAAAAAAAAAGGACTTTATAGCAACTTAATCTTCAAAATGGACATATGACTTTCCATATGTAAGGAACACCATAAAACTGCTCTGTAGTAATCCATATGGGTTTCACTTCAGCAAACAGATCGAGGACTACCAGCCTCCCCGCAGGAACAGACTGTAAAAGTGCCTGAAAACAAGCACATTTCACTGTCAACCAAAGCAGAGAAAGATGGTAATAGCAAAGATATAAAAGTAGAATGGGTTGTGTATCAAATTATCAATACAAGATTGAAACGAGTTGTGCATTTTACATTCAGTTTTCGTATCTGAATTTTAACCGTAAGTAAATTGCATGAAGTCATGCTCAACTTCTATTTCGATTTTCGTTCATAATGCCTAGGCTACTAAGACTTTGGTTGTTCCTATCAAGAGCTTATTTACATAATATGAATTGTTATCATTTAGAGTTTCACATAGTTTAGAACCATTTGTGTGATCAAATGCGTAGTGTTGCTGAATTGAATCATGGATAACAATAAAGCCACACAGTGAAAGCAAATAAATTATAAATATAACCTTCATTTGTGGAGGCCTCCAGAACGGATCGTATGAAAATAACCACCCCTGAAGATTTAAAAGTATACTCAGTAGCATACCAAAACAAAGTGAAAGTCTAGTGCATAACTGCATTGAATTGGACTTCCATTGTAACTAACCATTTTTCCATAAAAGATGTACTCAGCAAGACTTAAAGATATCATTTCTTTTACCTGCATTAGCCACACACCATCATTATCTCCACTTTGCATTCCCCTAAAGATTGCTACACCTAATGAAGAGATGTACGCTGGATCATCATCAGGTGGAGTATTCTCATCAAAAGTATCACTGCAATAGGTTCAGTAAAACATGAAAAGGGGAACATAGTTTTGGATTTAACTTGGTGCAATTATTCGGGAAACAGAAATAATGAAACATCTGAGATTTTCTATATATATTTGGCAGATTTGAGATAATAATCTCATTGGAGCACATTTACTATTCTAAATCATACTCTGGAAATTGTAAATTACTAATATTATACCTACTTAACCTATCACAAAATTGGTTTTATATTGGAAAAGGATCATTTCAAGGCAGTCTGTTATGAGCTAGAATGGCCAGTTGAACAAATATTATCTAGCAGATATCAAGGATTATCAGAGAATAGAAGAATGAGCTTTTGAAGAAGGTCAGTGAAGGAAGCCTCATACCAGTTGTATATGTGACTGGTCCTTCCATATTCTGACCAAACAAATAATCCAACAATGAGAAGAAATTAGAACGGAAGTAGTGTTTAGCACAAATCTTACTTGCACAAATGTAAAGGGGGAGAAACAGGACGCAGGTGACCAACCTTTTAGTTGTTCCTCGATGAATGTTCTCCCAATCTCAACAAATAAGGGATCAGTTGCATCAAGCAGGTAAGTGCAGGTCCATCTGGGGTCACTCTTAACTGAAAACCTGAAGCAGAACTGGAAAATTTTAAATAAATGAAGTATTCAATATATACAGAAACCTACATAGTTAAGTTGGTATAAAGGAATTGAATGAACATTTCCAGAAAACCTGAATGAAATGAGTCATTTAGAACACCAACCAATTAAAGCACTTGAAAGCTAGTCAAGAACTTATGAGGTGGATTACATCATTAGAACATATTAGTACTTACTTACCAATTTCCTAAGCGTGTTATCTTTGCTGATGGATATATAGTTTTTAGTGCTGCCGGAACATTTCCAGAAAAGGCTGGAAGGACTGAGAAACAGAAATAAAGAAATCAAGAGTGTTACTGCCCTATTTCTTCCCCGTTGAAAGAGTAGCTTAAAATTACGAAGTATTTAATGGTAGATGAGTTGTGATAATTAGTACCTGGAGTCATTCCAAGTTCATACATTCTGACAAGAATTTTCTTCTGCAGAATCAGCTGTTGATCTAACCAACTTTGTGGTAGAGGTCCACCCCATCTGCGAAAAGTATTTTAATTATCAAGGAAGATTATTTCCATCCAACTATCCTTTAAAGCAAGATCAGAAAACTGACCCATGCAAATTTCCCATACGAGACCATGCAAGGAAAGCGGGGCCTCCAAAAAAATCATCCAAATCTGATTTACTTATGTTAAATTTCTGCTAGAGGATAAATAACACATTATCAAAACGAAAAAAACTGTGGATTGATTCATTACTGCTAACAGGGGGAAAATAAAGGAGACAAAGAAAATCACCAGGAAAACTTTCTGCCAAATAGCCTCTTGCCCTGTAAATGCTAGAGGCAAATTGATCCCCTGGAGGGCCATCCAATCAATCTCCTTTTCCCATCTTTCCCAGTCCCACCAAGCAAAAGAATCTTACAAAAAAAAAAAAAAAAAAATTAGATAACAAAAAAGATCATTTGCAATTTATCAAAAGCAAAGCTCCAAGATTGGAAGCCAAAAATATTTCACAACCACTGTGGAGAAGTAAACACAAGAAGCTTACAGCTAGAAGTAACGGCATTCTGATAGTAGTTCCAAGGAACAGGTCTTTGGACCAAAATGCCAGCATCTTGTACCCGGGAGAGTAACCCTGCTTTCGGCACTGAAAATAGTTGCGCGCCACCAGTTTTATCCCATGATATATGTGATCCACACCAATGCTTCAAGTACCAGTGCAGACCAGCCAAAATCTCCACTCCAGTGACCCCAGAAATTCTAATAAAAAGTTTTGAAATTTGAAAGTAACATGAAATTGTGCCAAGCATACAACTTCAGCTAATAGATTATTGTAGTTTCTTTTTCATTTGATCTGAATCTCCAAGTGTTCACAAAAGAGAGAAATATCAACATACAGAATTTGAGGATCTCCTCGTCTACGGAAAGAAGGATGGTTCTTGATCATAAAGCAAGATGCACCCCCACATTGCTCCTGCAAATTAAATAAACCACATATAAAAAACGATTGTGCAAACCTATAGAAAAAAATAATCTTTAATTGAATTTAAAAAAAAAAAAAAAAAATTGTGCCTTTGCTGGATTCGGAAATTTTTAAAAAAAGATGAAACATTTCAAAGTTTGAACTTAGTACCTTGGAGACGATTTGGAAGTCGAAGCTGGAAGAGTGGGAAGGAAGGAGGCGGCGAAGGACTCCACGAGCGGCGGAGACTTGGACATACGGTGGGGCCCTCTCGCGGTCCTGAATTTCTAGAAGGCGCGACATGTAGCCTATTCCGATGGCGGAGGAGTGAGCTAAGTTGAGCAAGAGGGCACAACAGAGGGAGAAGAAGATTATTGTGACCGTTGGAGAAAAGGAGGGAAATTTGGAGGCCATTGGAGGCTTAGAGAGGCAGAGTGAGGAACAGAGGAAGCTAACTGCAATGGTGGTTGGTTAGGCTGGTTACTGGTCAATTAATGAAGAGAATCTTGAAGGAAGATGACGACTATGAGACAACATTGAAGGCCGGCTGGTGAGAGAAAGCGCGCGACGCAGAGTCGTTGCTTGCTTCGATTTTTATTTATTTATTTTTGTTTTCTTCTGTTTTGTATGATTTTATTTTGTTTTTGTTTATATGATTCTCCCCTTCGGTGAGACCAAGAAAAAAATAAAATTATATATCCTTCGGTTCTTTCGTAATAAAATTCAAAAAGTAAAAACCTGCAATATTAATGTGAAACTCACACACACAAATACAATAGGAATTTGAACTCAGCACCACTTAAGAGCATCGAACTAACACCCTATTGTTTTATAATATTGGAGATGATTGAACACTTAGAATTTTAGAAATTAGATATGAAAAAATAAATTACATTCATCTTATGTGATAAATGAAAAATAGAAACAAAATCAGCAATATGATTTCCTTTTACATTCCCACAAGAAGTTAATGGAAATACTTTTGCTCATCACTTTAACTCAATGTGTATATTCAATACCATTCTTAATACTTGACACGTGTTTATAAGCATAACCATAACCAACATTTTACTTTGATTTATATAACAATGGTTATGAGAATGGTGATTAACATACACCTTTGGTTAAAATGATGAGCAAATATGCTCCCGAAGTTAATGAGTCAGTTGGATGGGGTCTGGAATTGGACAAGTAATTCATTTCAGAATTCAATCGAACATAACAACCTAGATAAAGCAGCAAATGTCCTCGGAATGAGTTTGCAGTAACAAAATACCCTCAGAATTGAACTACATATCATGGGCTTCTCTAAATTGTTCAGCCCAAAAAAAAAAGGATGTTATGAGCTGCACACATTGTTCAAAATCAGCAAATCACGGTTTTCAACCGTAATTACAAGATAAATAAAATCACTCATATTTTACTGCTCAACATATGGGTAAAAGCAAGAGCTTTCTTAAGCAATATTTTCATTAGTTTCGCCATCTTCTTGGTTTTTCCTGCTGTTTGGCTTTCTCGCTTTTAGCATATTTTTTGCTTTTATATTTCCCGTTGGACGGCCTGTCTCTGCGAAACTAATTATATTACAAGAAACTAGATTCGAAGTCTAGTAAAAACACTTACATACATGCAAACAATTGAGTCTCTTCATTAAATAAATTAAAAGATTTCATATACACACGTTTCTTTCACCTGTGACGGTTTCTGTGCCCTTGTTGGCCGATGTACACAAAACTCCCTAGGTATCACTTGTTCATGTTCAATAAAATCTCATAGCAAATCATGCATACTGTACCAACAAATTTTACATGATCTAATAAAGGACAATCGTTTTTCCAATGTAAACAAAAAAAAATAACATTTAGGTATATCACAGCTGCAGGTATGCATCGAGAAATGCTTCTTCCTCCCAAATATTTTTCTTTTTCTCTTTTTCAAATATCTAGAAGTAATTTAATTACGAGTGACGTGAGGATGGTAACTTACCTTGTTTCTACACTCTCCTCTTCTTCGGGTTCAAAATCTTCGCACTTACTTAGACAAAATAATCATAAATCATGTTACATACAAAATATGAGAGAATCCCAAATGTTATAGATGAAAACACAAAAACGTGAAGGAAACTTACGGTGCAAAGCTGAATGTAATGTAGAAAGTACCAGAGTGACTAACATCTATATGAAAAACAGTTGAATCTAAGGTCTTGATACAACTTCCTCCTTCTCCAACAACAATTTGAAACGTGGTTATACAAAGATATTGACGACAATAAATTTCATCGTTCTGGGCAGTTTGGATATGACAAAAATCATTGTTCCCCAAATGAACCAAATACTCTGTTTGCTTAGCACCACATGTAAATGGCCCACCACGAACCTCCAGGCCTGCAATCTTAATGGTGCGTTTAGTGAACAAGCAAAATCACCTTCATCTATCTCTAAGAAGAAGGAGAATGCTCGAATGTTCGTTCCATATTGAGATAAGGTATAGATAGTCTTGCCTACAACCATGGCCCTCCCTCAAAAAGGAACAAATGCATAAGTGTCAATTTTCACTTCACGCCATACACTTGTACTCGCATGAAAAGCTGCGGCTTTGGACCGCCGCTCATTGCAGTCACACATTGAAAACAAAATAAAGCCATAGCAAACGGCATGACCAACTATACGCATATTGGCAAGATACGTAGAATAAAATGGAAAATTAGGCAGAGGCGTCCACAGATTTGTAGCAGGATCGTAAAGGATAGTTTTTCGGGGTGTACTGGAGCTGCAAGATGATAAAGTTTCCCATATGCAGAAACAATGACCCCAGCCCGCTTAGAAGCTCCCGGGGGCACGAATGAAGCCACTGACAAAGGCATATCCATGCAGTGTCTTGTGCGTAATATCGTTCTCTAGGAATAGAAATAACTGGGAGCGGCTGAAAATCCTCGCAGTCTGAATCGCATAACGACCAAATAACTTGACTATAGGTTCAATTAGTTGGGGTTCATGAGTGACTCCTTCTCTTCCGGTACCACCGCCCATATGGTCTTCTCCTCCTCGTTTTAATTGTATTTCAAATACTGCACCACTGTATGGGGGTTCAATATACTTGACCGCTACAAACACAGAAATGGCTTTCCCCTGATTTGCCATACTCGGAGTATGGTATGGTCCCCCACCATGGGCAAGCTGGACACGGAAATATATACAGAACATGTCATGTTAATATTTTCAAACACCTAGCTACCTAGAGAGAATAATTAATTAAGCAAGGTCAAAGCCACAACGAGAGAAAACTTAAGCAATATTCCCGGAAAAACAGTGGGGGAGAGAGAGAGAGAGAGAGGATTTATGTAAAACAAACATTAATCCAGTAAGCCATGCCACTGACTGACCTTCTGTAAGGATTAACAATGTTGTTGACGTTGTTTGTACTGTCGTAGACAATCAGCGGGATATTTGGAGTGGTCGTTTCTTCTATTAGGTGAATCACCTCCTTTTTCAGTTTATATTTCTCGAGATCAACGGCGTTTATGGCTTCCCTGATCTCCCGAAACCAGGCGTGGAGCTCATCTCGCCGTACAGTCATCTTTATTAGCTGGTCCTGAAGATCTTCAGCCGAGGTGAGCTCAGCGACGAGACCCTCCATGGTAGAAATAGGATAGGAGGCTCTGTTCTGCTCTGGTACAAGTTAGAACGTGGAAAGGAAGCGTAAAGGAAAATTTCCAAGGGTTGTTCATACCCTAACCCTAACCCTAAATTTAATTCATATTATTATTAGGGTTGATCAAACAAGCTAAGGAAGCAGGATGAGTGTGAGGCCATAATCAATAGCCCATTAGCGTTGCAACCGCCCAAGGCACTATATATATGTTCATTGGGGAGTGGGGGACTTGAGTCTCACTACAAATTTCGGGCACAATCCGAAAGAAAAGTCATTTATCTTAGCTATCTTCTCGGCCCATGGCTCAAGTCATGTGGCTCAACCACAAACTGACATGTATTCTTTTTCTTTTCTTCTTTCTAATGGAGGTGAGGAATAATATCTGGTTAACTAATAATACACAGATCACAAAAACGAGAAGAAACTGTGAGAAACTCTGATTAGACTCACATTCTTGCACTGTGATCGCACAAAGCTGACTGCCGCATGTCAACTAAACGAATAAAACCTCTTGAGCTACTGTATGCAAGCAGATTACAATGAATGGGATGGAATTCAGCCGTTGTTATTATGACCTCTGAATAAAAGTTTATCAATTAGTGCAGATTACAAAACAACGACATACGTCTGCCCTTTGAGCAAACATTTTCTTGAATTCAAACCATCTTTCCACAATTGTGACATATATCTTGGTCATGGAAAAGCATGAAATCAACACAACTAAACAAAACTAAGATCACAACTGGTAGAGATCGTCATCCAGAAAAAAAAATATATAAAATGTTTGAAGATAATATAGCATGTTCTAGTATATATATATAAGCTCGCAGAAATTATAAGATGTAAAGACTAGAGGATAGAATACCAGTAAGATCCTCCATGTTTGCTGGCTTCATATCAAGGATATTGAAACACTGATCACTGATCTCAAGATTCCACAAGTTTATTCTAAGATCATCCGCAGAAAGAAATGTTTCACAATCACTGTACAAGGTTTAAAACAGATTCTCTCTTAGAAGAAGCATACATCTGCAAGTGTATAACTATCTACTTTACAAAATGGTTTCTGCAATTTGGACAACAAATAAGAGTAATCAAATTAAGAACAAGTAAAGGAGGCGTGTCTGCATAATGGAAAAACAAAGATAGCTTCTCTCATAGCCTAAGTTTATGTGCAAGGAAATTTGTAGCTAGAGGAAGAGTAACTAAATGAGATAAAGATACCCACAAACTTTACCTATTATTTGAGATGGAGTTAATATTAAAATCATGAGCATGAGCATACACCTTTCGGCATCTTGTATGAGCAGTATCTTCCATGTCAGCTGCCTAGTCACGTAATAAACTTGTGCACTGTGAAAAACTGATTCAAACAGCACAAGAGTAATACAAAAAAATAGCTTTACTATACCGTGGGTATCAACCTTGGAATGCATGTCTTGAGATGGTGAGGCATTCTTAGCGATCTTCTCCATCCATTCCTGGCGATAGCCATTCGCAACAGCTGGTTTATCTTCCCTACTGACGAAACTCCTTTCAGCCAGAAGCATGTTATCTAAACATGCAAATGGATGAGCGTTCATTTCTTTTACTTTCTTCACCTTGCATTCCTTGACCTGATCCCAAAACCAGAAAGCAACCACGTTAACATTTCCCAAGCAATATTAACAGAGTTGTATATGGATCTAGTGTGGTTGTGATTATTCAATGTTGTTAGACAATAAAATATGCAAACTACCAATGATTTTCAAGACAAAAATGTTCTATCCTCGTTTTCAGTGTTCTTTTTTTCATGTATAATGATTTGGCACTTTAATTTTCCAATTTCCAATCTTCCCATGCAATTTTTCACCCAAGAACACAATTCTATTGCTTAGAAGCAGTTGTTTATCAATGACCAAACTAACCATATCTGTCCCACTCCCAACAAATCCAAGTCCTACACTACCATCAATCTCAATGTCCACCATTTGAAGTTAAAATGATTTCATCATTAGATTTCGTACCTTCCACAGTTTTATTGTCTTGTCATTTGTAGAAAGCATGAATTGGGATCCACTAGATGTTGCACACCATCTTACTTTGTTGATCTTCTCTTCAATTTCCACACTCTTTAAGTAGTCAAACTGAGTAAAAGGTAATAACATGATAATATAATAATCAGCATTGCACAAAATAAATCATATGCACTGGTACACTCCATACATGCATCAACACAAATTTCATCTTAATATTATCAATTCAACGAATGGTTTCTAATCAAAGAGACCACCTCCATATTCTTTTTCTTTTCTTCTTTCTAATTCTCAAGAGTGGCATTTTTGTTTCTTCCACTTTTATTATGGCCCTTTCCAGCTCCAACGATTGATAGGCATAGTTTCTTATGGAGGTTTCCTCTTCTTTCTTTTTCTTTTTTTCCTTTGCTTAATGGGATATAGGCAATTTTTTAATCTAGCAAACTTTGAGTTGTAAAGACTTCCATACACGGAATGAAAATACCATTAAGACCACTAGTGTCAACCATAATCATAAACAACAAAGAATCCATTTCTTCATCACCAATTTTTCTATGCTAAACAAAATGTACAATAAGTATGCGTGTTTATATATATATATATCTTTATTTTATAAAATGACACATGCTTATTGGGGAATGAGGAGTTTCTCTTTCTTTATGGGCAAGGAAGCATTAGCCTCAATTTATTAGAGAGGAGTGTGGACGTATAACTGTGACAATATATCCACCGAGGTTTTGTTAGGATTAGAGTTGGTGTCCTTAAATTTCATGTCCCTCTATATCCTTTATCTAACCGTAAAGTCCCTTCCACCGCAACCCTAAATTTCATACCCAACCCTAAGGTCCCTCTACCGCAAGCATCCCCAACTCTGAATTCTCTTGTGCTTCAATTGAGCAAAAGGTATCAGAGAGCCTCCTATGATGGAGGGTGGGAATAAATCCCAAGCCTCCGCCTCCGCCTCCGCTGAGCTCACCTCGGGTCAAGATGTTGAGGACCTTCAGGGCAAGTTATCAGAGATCGAGAAAGCTCTAGCCGAGGCTGTTGGCCGGCGAGCCCAACTGGAACGTTTGTGGACATCAGTTTTGGAGAAGCTTCGCCCACTACGCGACAGAGTTGCTAGCGCCAAAATTGCTAGCGCGATTGTTGCTAGCGCCAGAGGAGCTTACCGAAGGTCAGTGACTTAGTGGTTCTTTATTCAAAGATTCTCGCTTAAAAATAACCAGCTTCTTCTAGTACATAAATAAATATTCTTAAATTTGAATTGGTATATGAATCTATGCAGATTGTCTGGAACGTTGTTTCGAGTATTAACTTGATTTGTTCTCTCTCTCTCTCTCTCCAGCTTTCCCACGGAGGGTGAAGCTAGATCTGTGTTTTTAGTGGTGTCTTTTACTGGCGGCAAATATAGTGGAGCATTGTATGAAGTAAAATTTAATAAAAAAGGAGAATATGTTGGTGGAGGAGGAGTTAGTGATGAACCCCAACCTCTTGAACCCCCACTTCTTGAACCTGTAGCCAATTTCACCGGTGGTTATATTATTCGGGGTGCGAGGATTTTCAACCGTGCCAAGTTATACCTACTTCCAGAGGAAACTATCGATGAAATTTTTGAACTTGAGAATCCCAAGTCACTGGATGGGTTTATGTTTGACACAAGTGCTGGGTCATTGCTACCTTTGAAGCCCCCTAAAGGTCCTAGGCCATTTGGAGCTCTTGTTTCTGCGTATGGGAAACTCTATTATCTTGCATCTCCAAAATGCGACAGTTCACTTCCGGAGCCGTTCTTTGAGATGTATGATCCTTCTATTGATCGATGGGACGAAGTGCCTTGTTCTTATCCATTTATATGTGAGTATTGGGCTGAGTATTGGGACGATTTAGATATAGTTGGTTATGTTGTTTGCTATGGATTTATTTTGTTTTCAATGTGTGACCTCAATCAATCCCGTGCCCAAGTCATGGCTTTTGATGTAAGTACAAATAAATGGCATCAAGTGAAAATTGACGGCATTCCTTTTCAGGGGAGGGGTGTGGTTGTAGGCAAAACTATCTATGCCTTATCTAGTATGGGGATTATGGAATTCACTGTTAAGATGGATGAAGGTGATGAAGGTTGTACTGCCTGTTCACTAAGCAAACCTTTAATATTATCTGGACTGGAGATTATCGATTGGCCATTTAAATATGGTTTGACAGAATATTTGGTTCATTTGGGGAACCATGATTTTTGTCATGTTGGGACTGGCGAGCAGAAAAATTGTACAGATTGTCAGTATATTTGTATCACCATGTTTCAAATTGTTGTTGGAGAAGGAGAAAGCTATATCAAGACCTTAAATTCAACTATTTGTGCTGTGGATGTGAAGGACTCTATTTCTTTCTCACTCAATTTCAGCTTCTCACCGTAAGTTTCCTTCACGTTTCTTGTGTTTTCATCTAGGATATTAATTGTTATGTCTCAATTATGTTACATTTGTATGGCACGTGACTTTTATATGGTTTATGATATTATGACTCAGTGAGAGTGATGATTTTGAACCAGAAGACGAAAGAATGATTGCCATGAAGCAAGAAAAAAGCCAAGAAAGCCATGAAGGGAAAAGCCAAGCATAGAAAATCCAAGGAGCCAAGCTGTGTGACCACTAAGCAGCCATTTAGTAAGTTAGCATCCTCGCTTCACTAGTAAATAAATTACTTTTAGGTATTTCAAAAAAAGGGAAACATGTGGGAGGAAGAAGCGTTTCTTGATGCCTAAGCTAGCTCATGCTGTGATACCACCCTCTTGACCTGAATGTTTCTTTGGTTTACGTAGGAAAAACGATTTGATATGGCTCCTGTATTAGTCAGGTCAAATCAATATGCATGATTTGCTATGTGGTTTTTTGTGCCCTTGCCGGCCAACGAGGGCACACAAACCGTCATGTGAAAGAAATGTCTATGAAATCTTTTCATTTACTTAAGGATTTTCAGTTATTTTATCCCTGAATTATGACTTTAATCGAACTTAACACCCCAAACAAAATTCAACAATATGATTCTTTTTTTCTTTTAAATTCCGAAGTTAATGGGTTGGGTGGATTGGGTTTGAAATATTCCTTGCTATTGGATTGTTGTGATGCTAAAATGATTTGGTGGGACTTGGACCTTATTGTGTTTGTTGGGCCTTATTTTAATGAAACCCAATAAGAGGAAAGCTTTTATTTATTGGGCTTTATGTATATAATGTTATGGAGAATGTTGGGATTGATAGCGTATAAACGAACAAATGCATGTGCGACTGAGCTTAACACCGCTCAAGCGGTCAGATCAGTTCATGTATTCATGCACGACTGACCTTAACATTGCTCTGAGGCGAAGAACAGAAAGATGCATAAAATGATGAATGGTTGATGAGCCGGTAGCCATTGTCCTCATATAGAATGCATGGGACCGACCAACACACAAATATGGATACAGGGTGTGTAGAGTAGTAAGTTGGATTGTATCAGTGATATGTTTCTGGTCATAGCATTTAGTGCTGGGAAGACCCCATTATTCAAGCATCATAATGATGCATGCAATTGAAAGTTAAAGAAAACTAAACCAAAGCAGGTGGGTAAGGCTTTTGCTGAATATGAATATATATCCCACTTCCACATGTTGCTTTCATCACACTCATAATTAATAAGATTTCATTCCTTCAAAGGAAATTGGTCCCTTCCTTCAGTCCCACCAAAAGCTGTTTAATTAGTATAAACATAAATGGAAGGGTTTACTATAATCTCACAATTGAAATGAAAAGAAAAAAAGCTTCATAATACATACTTTTTCCCCTTCTTTTGATGAAAGCTCTGTTGTACATTGAACACGACTGCAAGCGACTTTTCTTATAGTTCATGAGCAATAAGAAAAAGACAATTTGGACTCAAAAACATGCCAACCACTCTCGCAATGATTTTCAAACCATTCATAAAATTTTCTAATACATTGTAGAAAATTGATTTAAGACACAAATCAACTACTCGTACTTCATACGATCGTGAAAGTTTGACTCCCGTTTTCATTATTTTCTCAAGTTTTACAATTTCAGAAAGAAAAGAAAAAGAATTAACGTAAATTATATACATCTTTGCCATTAGACGTGCATAAACGATAAGCCAATGGTCTTTGCATTCAAAGCACAATTAGCATCCAAAAACATCATTCTCATTCTCTTCTTATTAGTTCTTTCTTTACAACCTACCTTCTACATCTACACTCTCCCTAAAGCTACATTGAGGTGAGAGGGCAAATCAATGTCATAGGGTGTACAATTTAAATGCGCCAAAAGGACTATATGATTTGGTAGCCAAAAAGATGAAAATAAAATAAAATTGTACCTACAAGATGATAGTGACCAATATAAGAAAGCACAAAACGCTTATCATTCTTTGACAGGTCCAAAGGTTCCCATTTCTTCAGGGGCCCTCCTTGCCCGTCTGATTGCATCTTCAGGGAAAAAAACAGAGGTTGAATAGCAACAAAAAAAACCATATTGCTAGCAAGAATGAACGAGTCAATTGAAATAGACCATCAAGCAAGCAATTATGCCAAAGCCGAAGTCACATGGGGCTTCACAAACCTGGTTAACCAATCGATCAACTTTCTGTCTTATTTTCTCTTCTGCAGGTGGTTTGATAATTTTTTCAGGCAAAAAAACCCCATCAAATGAAATCAGCGTATAGTTGCATTTGCATGTGAAGGTGGAAGGCTCTGTTCATCTCCACATGTCTTCAGCAGAAAGATTAATTAATCAAATCATATTTAATTAGGTGGCAATCAGACCATAATTAAACTTGGGTTAATCACAAACCAATATTGCTGTAGGTGGAGGGAATTGATTGGATGAATCTAGCTTAATTTCTCCACCAAAAAAGGGATTTATTTTTATATAAATTTAGTGGAGTGCTTGGCTCAATTATATGGACAAAACTCATCAATCAAATGGTGGCCAAAAACTTTGGTACAGAACCATCTGATTCTGTCCCAGGCTGCCTCTGCTTTAGAGTTTAGAGTGAGAGAGGAAATGCAGCATTTGATAAAAATCATGGATGCCAAACCACAGTGCAGAAAACTAATTCCTGTGCTTCTCCACCCACCTAATAAACAGGCCCTACAATATATTGCTTCTTCACCTTTTGCCAACATAGAATCTATTATTTTATATATATCTTTAAATAGGCCTCCTAAAATGCTCCCATATTCTCTCTACCCTCTATATAATAATTCACTTTCTTCTCACACTCCTTCTCCAACATGAGCCATGGAATGCCACCAATCCTATCAGTATTATTCAAGCAGTGATCGTCATGACCAACAAGATTTGTCATACATTTCTTCTCAGCCAAGCCTCCAGTCAGTTCCTTCCCTTGCCTCACAGTCCCACAATCAATCAAACACCTGCCACCACTGCCTCACCACTTTGCAAGGCCAAAACTCCTACACATCCTCCCTCACCCTAGCTGGGAACTTCATCTACACCGGCTCTTCCGACGGAGAAATCAGGTCGTGGAGGTGCAACTCTTTACACGAATTCGACAGCGAAAACCCAACTCTTGATCACAACATGGTGGCTGCTGGAAAGGGTGCCGTGAAGTCCTTAGCAATTTCAGGTGACAAGCTCTTCAGTGCTCATCAAGACCACAAAATCCGAGTGTGGAAAATCAACACCCACCACGAGCACGATCGCCAAAAGTGCTCGCGGCTAGCCACACTTCCAACGCTTGGCGACCGCGCTGCGAAGCTCCTGATGCCCAATAACCATGTCCAAATAAGAAGGCACAAGAAGTGCACATGGGTTCATCACGTGGACACTGTGTCTGCCCTGGCCTTGTCAAGTGATGAGCAGCTTCTGTACTCCGTTTCGTGGGATCGAACGCTCAAGGTGTGGAGCACAACAGACTTCAGATGCCTGGAGTCAGTAAGGAACGCGCACGATGATGCGATAAACGCAGTCACATCATCAAACGATGGACATGTCTACACTGGATCAGCAGACAAAAGAATCAAGGTGTGGAGAAAAGACTTGGGAGAAAAGAAACATTATTTAGTTGCCACATTAGAGAAGCACAATTCTGGGGTGAATGCGCTTGCTCTGAGCAGAGATGGCTGTGTGTTGTTTTCGGGGGCATGCGACAGGTCCATTGTGGTGTGGGAGAAGAAGGAAGCTGAGGCTCACATGGAGGTTGTGGGTGCGCTTAGAGGGCACACAAAGTCAATTTTGTGCTTGGCTGTGGTTTCTGACTTGGTCTGCAGTGGCTCTGCAGACAAAAGCATAAGAATTTGGAGAGGGGTTGATAGAAGCTACACGTGCTTAGCAGTTTTGGAAGGGCATAATGGTCCTGTCAAGTGTTTAACTGCTGCAGTTGATGATGACCATTGCAGCTCATCTAACATGTCTTGTATTATTTACAGTGGTAGTTTGGACTGTGACATCAAAGTCTGGCAGGTCTTTGTTCCTAGTAATTAGGGTTTTAATTTCTTTCTTAATTACTTGTTAATCTTCCTCTAATTGAGTCTCTGGGCAATTTAGTGTTTTGGCGTAGGCAATGAGAGGAGAGATTGTGTTTGTGCCATCTCTTCTTAATTTCTCTCAGCTCATAATTAATATAATAAAAGAGATGAAATAATTTATGAGCTTTCTATTTGTGTGCGCTAAATTATTGTATGGGATTTCTCTATCAACATGCATATGGGAGTCCACTGTTGTGGATGCTCTGGCTAAAATATATTAGAAATATCCAAATGTTTATGTTGTTTGTCACAAAGTGACAATAGCAATAAGAATAGAAAAACCTTGTTTTTTTTTAATTGATGAACAAATATGCGTCCCAGATAGGAACCCCACCTCACAAATAATAAAAATAAGAATAAAAAGTGGGAAAATATGGGGAAACCTAAAATATATTAGGGCCAATAATTGACTTCTGACCAAATTTGAAATGAATTCGAACTCAAAAGGCTAACGGGTCTAGAAATCCCCCTCGTCTCTAGTTTAGACTATTGCTTATACTTTTTTTTTTTTTTCAAAGAGACTAAATCTGAAATTCAAGAAAAATAAAATATATGAAACATGGAAACAGTTTCTTAATAGTGGCTAAGAGATAATTACAAGGTGTGTTGCAGTTGGCGAACTACCTAGTATCTCAATGGCAAGGCTTCGAAACCTGTTGGAAGCACTTTGTGGCAAGGGGCAAGCTGAACCCTAAGCAGGGATTAATCCCACCATTCGGGTGTGGGAACACCTCATGGTATCCACACAAAAAAAAAAAAAAAAAGTGGCTAAGAGATAAACTTCTCTGCTTAAAGCAGGATTGGTTGGCAATTAGCATGCATTGTGGTGACGATTAGTCGCTAATTTTTCTTTTTGGCTCATTCTTTTGTTAATCTCACCTTCCATTGTCCACATTCTCAATATATATCTTCCTTTGTCGGCTCCAAGTTGGGTTCATTTCAGGCAATTAAAGCAAGATATTTTCTGCATCAACCTTTTTTTCACAATAAGAGGAAAGCTTCTTCCATAGGAGCAGAGAGCAGGACTTATCCCAAGCTGATTAATTAGTAGTTAATCATCAAGTGTGCAATAATGAAAGCTTGTTAACTTACTTAGTTACATCATATCCTTTATTTACTGTAATAAACAAATGATTTTGTACTATGTTTACGTGGCAATTTAACATGTTACTGTCAATCGATGGGATGGGATTAAACTTTGACCTAAACAAATGTATTATTACAAGTGGAGGTGAAGTTAGGTAACACAGTCATTTTAATATTCTCACACCATTATTTCTAACCTAATTCAAATTTTTTTCTTTTTGTCTCAAATCAAATCCCACTCCTTGACAATTGCTATCATGCAAGTAACATTGTTGACCCAAATCAGGAATAACAGGTATGAGATTTACTTTTATCTTTGGGGCCATTGACACTTTCTCAAAGATAATTATCATCATTAATAATAATAAAAAATTAACACTTGGATAATCTTGTATAAGAAGTTAAAACTTAAGTTTAATTTTGATTACGTGCATGCTTAGCCAAGGTTTCCAATGCTCAACTTTTTCTCTCTCTTAATTTTATATAGTACAAAAAGTGACTTTAAATACCCAAAGTTTGAGATCAAAAGGGGTGGATGGATGGTGTTGGCCAAAGGTAGACATACACTAAAGTATGTACGTCTGTGATTGTGCAGAGAAAAAAAAGCAGAGAGGCCCCCATGAAGTACATATTGACTAAAAAAGAGGAGGGGTTACAATTCAACAAATATAGGTAAGTTTGGCACCAAATGAGGTGCCTTAATGACTTAGTTAGCAGTAGTTTAATGGTGGAAAAGCAGTTCATGCTCAGTTCTCATCTTCCTGTTTTTATCAGATATATTTGTTTTCTTCCTGAATCTGGAATCTTGCTGCAGATTCAATCTTGCTAATTTCATTCTTTAAGCAGGGCACCAGTCAATCTTGCTGTTATGGATTTCCAGGCTTCTACACAACATCATTCTGGATACAATACATCAAACTAATTGTCGATTTCCCCAGTTTTACTACTCTAATTGAGTATTCAGAGTTTTACTTGTTATATTGCAACAGATAGCACTTGCTAGCTCTTCATGAGTAGATGGACTCATCCCCTTAGTCTTTTCCTAGAAAATTTTCACTTATTTAAATACCTGTTTTAAGTGTTAGCTCTGCAAAAGCTAGAACGAAAATCATGAAAGTTCTCTTGATTTATCCAACACTAACTTATTCGGAGAAACGCCTACACCAATCTACACCACACACAATGACAGCAACTTGTAAACTGTAGCATTTCATTTCCAAAGTAGAAATTGTTACACAAACAACTGATGAATGGGAAAGGAATGCCTACTAAATAGAACATTTGAAATGGGCATCTTAATTATTTACAGTGGTGTTTTCTCTGGGGTACCTGGATCGCGAGGATACTTCCTCGGGGTAGGACTCGTTTTCAAACATACAATGGCAGTTCTCTGTCCGTACGGGCTGTGCGATTCCACTGGATACAAATAGAGGTTACATTAGTAAACATGTTGTCGTTGTATCTGTAGATCATAACCATATACATGATGGGTTGGTTAAATTTTCAAATAGAGAATATGACATGCCTGGGCACAGTTGCAGTACGGAAGCACCCAATATCTGAATTGCTTTTTCTGCATTCCTAACTTCCACCTGTTCAAATGTACGAAATATGCAGAGTGCTTAATTGTTCATTTCTAAAAAGATTCATTGCACTAAAGAAAAGATGGACAGTCCATCATGTTGCCAAAAGAAATCATAAGTCCATAGAAAGAATATACACACCCCAAGATTGTTAATAGTTTATATAGCATAGTGGTATTAGTATCAATGGATAGGTTTAGTTTAGTTTATAGTTTATAGTTTTTTTTTTTTTTTTTTTTTTTAACTCAATTTCAGAAAGAACCGGTTGATGTGTTACCTCCGGATCATGGCCCTTTGCAGCTACAAACAAACCGCCAACGCAAACAAGAGGTAGACAGTATTCAGCTGACCATCAAAATAACAAGACTCAGCAACTAAGACAGTAATGAACCAATTTGAAATCTTGAAAATACACAGATGAAACCAAGACAGGAGATTTTCATTCCTACCTAGAACTCTCATCTCTGCAACAGCTCTGGCTACTGCCACATCAAATTTCTCCCTGAAACAAAGAGCCTGCCCCAAATTCTGTCCTATAACAAAATTTCAAATACTCAATTTGATACATCCAGTAGAAACCAATTTCTATCTCAGTATCTGTAGTGTTCATTGAAGAACAAAAAACAATACCTCTGCTCTTCCTCTTACAATTTGAACATTTGACAAACCAATATGACTGACAACATGCTCCAGAAAAAGGCATCGCTTATTCATAGACTCCATGAGGGTCACTTCCCAACCTACCCATCAAAACAGCAGCAAGGTATATGCTTTATTTATATACATGTTATGAAAATATAAAAATCTGAACTTTAGCAAAAATATTTGCTTACCTGGGCAAGCAATGGCTAAAACCAATCCAGGAAGACCCGCACCGCTGCCCACATCGACAAGGCTGAGGTTGTTTGACGAAGAAGGGCTACAATGAGAAAGATAAGAATTTCTTATAGGTGGTATGATTGCAAGCGAGTCGTCAATGTGCCTCTCCATTACCTCATTCACCTCTTTAACAGCGGTCAAATTCATTCGCTGCAATTTCAAAATTTTCATCAATTGCAATCTTATTTCAAGTCCTTTTAATTTTCCCACCATATTCTCGGCAGCCAAACAGAGGATAAGTGGAGCGAGAGAGAGAGAGAGATACCTGGTTCCATTCGAGAAGAGTGTCGACGTAGAGATGGATTTGCTCTTTCTGGTGCGAATCTAACGTTTCAAAGTAAGAGGAGCAGAGAATTCTGGTGGTGGTTATGGTTTTGGGTCTGATTCTGTACGGACAGAAAGTCGTTCGCTTTGATATGGGAAGGTGTTTGATGAAAGTCCCCAGAGAGAATGGAACTACGCAACGGCTAACTAACATCTTCGCGCGCTCTCTGCCGCTGCTGACGGACCAAATTTCATCTCTTATTCGAATAAAATAGAACGTGGGCTCTTCTTTCTAACAAAAACAGAATCTGGGCTTTATTTATTTTAAGTTTCTGAAGCCCATAAATCAAAATTTATGGCTGAGGAAGCAAGATGTTTGGGCTTACTTTGGTATGGTTTGGCCTTGACTCTGCTCAATTCTTTTCACCTGCACCCAAAGCTACTATGAACACTAAATTAGTGTGAAATAGAAAATGTATGTGCATGCTCTGTTTTGTCAGTTTGATGTTTGCTTGTTTATAATACTTTTGCAAGAAGGGGAGGTGTCAACCCACTTTCTCAATGTAATGATGATATCCAGATCAGAGGTAAACAGGTCATAGTAGTTAAAGATTGAAAGATAGAATAAAAAGTACTTTTTTTTTCCTGTCGAGTCATAGGAGCTCTTGCCTCACTCATCACCTACCTTTTCTTTTTTCAATTTTTTTTTTGCCTTCTTGTTGGTAAACAGTTAACCTAATTGATGAAATCACAGAGATTAGCCGGTAGACAGAGAAAAACTTCCCTATTCTATGTCATTGCCCCTCTCTTTATATCTCTCTCTTCTTTTGATAGGCGAGATAGAGAGAGAGGGCAATGGCACATGGCACATGGGTAAGAAAACTTTTGTCCTAGTAAACCCGTGATTTTAAATGTCAACCAGATCTGTTATAAATTACTAAGCCAAAAAGATCATCGAAATTAAGCTATGTTTTGTATGTTAATGGAATACAACAGAAAGTGGTGTGACAACTTCTTTTTGGATACATGGATGGATGGCTTGGTGTGAAGTATCAAACAAGCACTGATAAAGACTTGTGAGACATGAAATACTGTGAACTTTTGATATTTGGTTTTGGACTTTGTTTGGTGCTAAAAAGATTATTTGAGTCTCCTAATGTTTGCTTTTCTTTTCTTTTGCTAGGGTTCTCTTTTCCATCGGACTACATTGGTTGCAACACCCTACAAAGTGGAACAAAAGGCTGGTTCAAGTGCACCACTTTATCAGGGTCAAACGTAAAGTCATTGTTTTCTACTATAGGCCCCCCCATTTGTGACCTTCACTATAATCTAAAAGCTCTGTTTGGTTGGAGTTGATTTTGCAAATGTGAATTTAAGATCAGTTTTACTCAAGTTCACAGTACTTTAACTATTTGGAGATCAAATGCCTCTTATCAACTGTTTAAGCTATTTAGGGCCTGTTTAGTATCCTATTTGGATCCAATTTTATAAATTCTAAAACATATATTAAGTCCAAAGTCACAAAAACTCGTTTGGTAGGCCCATTTTAAAAAACTCAAAAACACCCCATTATTAAAAGGGTAAAAAGCCGAAAACCCCCTGGACTATAAGGCTTGTGGAAATGTCCACCCTGAATTATTTTTTCAGCCAATTTAACCATCAGACTATTTTAAATGGCCAATTTAGCCCATGCCGTTAGTTTCCATGTAATTTCATCCAATTTTCCGTTAAAAATAATTAAATCTTTAAAAACGAAAAAGGCAAAAAAACCAAAAAAACCAAAAACAAAAACAAAAAAACCCTAGCAATCAACGTCTTCCCCACCCCATCCCCCAAACCCTCTCTCTGCAATCCCATATCTGCAAGGTTTTTTCAGTGAAAGAGATGTGGATGTTTTTCCAGTGGAAGAGCAACAACGAAGGTGGAGAAGGAGGAGGACTTGAAGATATACCTACCTCTACAACACTGCCATGGAGATTGCTATGTTTTTCTAAGCAAACCAATCTGCAATGTTCTCAAGCAAACCAATTTGGGTTTAGAGATTTCTTCTCCTTCCTCTTTCTAGGTTTTGAGTTTAGAAATTTACAAACCATGGCTTGATGGTCTGCTCCAATCAAGATTAATGAACCCATAACTTTACGCATGAATGGAAAGCATATTGATCAATTGAATTAATTCCACGCTTTAACTTATATTTCATACCCACAACCAACCCTAAATTCCCTTTTGCCTCAGTTTAGCATTTCAATATCATGGCCACTGAGCTCACCTTAGGTCAAGACCATGCCTTGACGATGGCTTCATGCCACAATGAGCTCCTTGCCAAGACATCGAAGATCAACAAATCTCTAAGCAAGCTAAGGGCGACGGAGAAGTCTCTGGGCAAATTGGGGGAGAATGAGAAATATCTAGCCACGCTTTTGGCCCATAAAATCCAACTGATCGATTTGAAGAAATTAATTTCGAAGGAGCTTATGGTATTCAGAGTTTCAAAAGTTTTGGGCTAAAATGAGTTTATGGTGTTCAAAGTTTCTGGTAAATTGAGTTTTTGGAATTGACAAAATGGCTTTTGATAAAATAGCTATTTGGAGTTTATTACATAATTTGGTGGCAGGATTGCAGATCTAGGAATTTTTATTTATTTTTTATTTATGAGGGTTTGTGTCCAAAGAGAGGGAGGAAGAAGAAGGAAAAGGAAAAATAATATATAATTAAAAATTAAAAAAAAAAGACAAAGAAAGAAGAAATCATGATTTAATATTTTCTTTATTATTTGTTGATATTATCCTTGTAAAATGACAAACTTACCCTTATAATTAACATAAAGTTGGATGGAAGTCTAAAAACTTAACGGTAGGAGCTAAATTGGCCATTTAAAATAGTCTGAGAGTTAAATTAGTTGAAAAAATAATTCAAGGTGGGCATTTTGAAAAGCGTTATAATTCAGGGGAGTTTTCGACCGTTTACCCTTATTAAAAACAAAAAGAATGAGGTTTTATAGTCTCTCTCTCTCTCTCTCTCTCTCTCTCTCTCTCATTCTCTCTCCTTCCGCTCCCATCTCTTTCTCTCTCCTATCTCTCTACTCTCTCTCTCTCTCTCTCTCTCTCCCTCCTTTTCTTTTGTTAATTTCAATTTGGGAATCTAGGATTTTTTATTTTAATTTCAATTTTTTAGATCTTAAAAATAGTTTAAAGTTCAATACCAAACAAGTTTTTAGATCTTAAAATCACTATATGAAAACTCATGTTTTTAAAAAGAATCATAGTTTTTTAATTTACTTTTTTGAGTAGGATACCAAACATGGCCTTAGCTTTTTACAATTTTCCCAAATACTATCTGGGAAGGGAAGAGGAAGAAAGGAAGATAGCAGCACTATCACTAAGGCCAAAATCACTTTTACAACCATGGCACCAATTCTTGCATTTTCAAGATAAATTAATATTAGCTAGGTGGGTTAGATTAGACCAAGATGGTGGGATTTAATTATTGTTCAGAAGTAACACTTTGAGTTGTTATAAATATTGCAGAAGTGAGAGCTACATGCAAATTAGACAAACTAAGAGAATGATGTTAAGCATAAATTTTGAAAGTAGAGAGTATCTCTGATATCTATAGTAATGTTTAGGATTGATTGAATATTCCTTCATGCCTAGTTCAGGGTTCAGGATTTGGGATTTTTCACCTTTCACCTACACAGCAAACTACACACACCAGAAAATATTAAATTAAAAAAAGAAGAAGATTAATTGAGTACTTTGAGTATCAATATGATCAGAGCAGAGGCATAGATAGAGTGCTGAGGTGACACCTTCAAAATATGCTTCTTTGGGAATCTTATCCCTTTTCTGGAAGCACTATTGAACTTTTTTTTATCCAGCTTCAAGCTCCAAGCTTCCAATAAAAATTAAAAGTTTGAAAGAAAAAAAATGATCACTTTTGTTTTTTATAGGAAGAAGATCGACTACTGTTGCTAGCATCCCAAAATGCTTTTGCAGGACAGCCATTATATCCTAGCTCACAAGGCCACAAGTTCTCCCTATATATCAAATCTCTCATCTCTCTCTCTCTCTCTCTCTCTCTCTCTCTCTAAGTACTCTCTCATATTATTTGATTCTCTACCCCTGTCATTCTTGATCAGTTCTAGATTCCTCTGCCATTCTTAATTCATTTCTTATTATATATATAATGGTTATATATGTTGGCCTGCCAATTGCATCTTTAACTAAACCCGATAAAGCTTTGAGGGTTTCATCAAACTCTACATACAGAAAACAGTCACAAACAGCCTTTTACTGTAGTCAATTAAAAAATAGAGCATGTATAAAGAAAAGAACTTGAAAATTTTAAGCTAAATGTAAACCCTCCACCTAAGCTTTCTAAGTTTTGGTTTGGAGTCTCAATATACTCTTAAAAGAATATAAAGGAAAATAACCCAACTCCTTTTTAACGTTCTTTTTTCCAAGTCACACATTTGATTTTCTGTTCAGATTGTGACTCTGTGATTAATTTAACATGTGGAGTTAATCGTAGTTAAATATATGTGGTACAAAGAAACATGTTGAGTAAAGTCGTGGTAATGGTTTAATGGTGAGTCTCGTGATACTCGCATGTGTGAGTTCTGTCCTCCCCTTTCTAACTTAGCCACGCACAAAAAAAAGTCATGGTAATGGTTTTGTGGAGCCAAAAAATATAAAGGAATAATTAGTGGGATATTTAGAAACGGTCCAACAATTGATGCAGCAGATTCCTTTTTCCCATATAGAAAATGTAGAAATCTTTTCTTTGAGAAGAGGAGCTGGGGGGCATGGAAAAAAGCTACCACAAACCAAGGACTTCATGATAACACACAATAGCTTGGATTTTTGTTCAAAGTTTCAACAGACGAACCAAACAGCAATCATGATGCCTTCCTCCTTGGCCTTCCCTCTGACTCTCCACCTCCATCATTACCCCCTCACCCCCTCCTCCTTTATCATCATCATCATCACTATCATCATCATCCACCAACCCCACCATCATCATCTTCTTCTTCTTCTTCTTCAACTCTCATCACCAAGAGTACTTCTACTTCCAAAGCAAGAAGCAGCTCAAGATCAACCACAACCAGAAGCACAAGCACAAGAAGAAGAAAAGGAGGGAGCTGGCATAGGCTTCATAACTTTTACTTCTTATGAGATCATGGAAACCCTAGTTATACTTGTATGAGTGAGCACTAGAGAAGGGTCTTTTCCTCCGGCAAAAGGCTCCAACTCTCTGGCTCCAGGGGAATCAAGCATCTCGGTCCGATCATTTGCTACCTCAAACCTAGCAAATCCACATACCTACTTTCTGAATTTTTTTGGCTACTTAGGTTCTTTTTTCTTTTCTTTTTTTCATTTTGATTATCTTTATCTGCTTTCAAGTAAAGTTCTTTTCTTTTTAAGCAACATGTGTTCCATTTCAACTCATATCTAATTAGTGCTTCTGTGCAAACATATGAGAGCATGATGATCATGGCACTTGGGCTGAATATTTTGTTGTAAGAATTTGTTTGCATACTGCTGTTTTAAGTAATGATGCAATATTATTATTTAGGCAAATTCTAGTGTTGCATCCTCATGTCTTGTTTTTCTTTCTTTCTGTTTTCTTGAAAACATGCGCAATCATGCATGTTCTGAAAGAGCTGCTTCCATTCTCTCTCTCAGTCTCTAACTTCAATGCCTTGCTGCTGTAAGCTCTGCAAAACAGTACATCTGTATCCGCCAGCTAGGGTTCGGTTAATTTGGTTTGGCTCATTCATGGAATCTTAATCTGCTAGGTTTGATTGGATTAACTTGGATCTCATCAGACTAATCCACTTCTTAACATAAATATTACAAGGAACCTGATTGAAAATATATATGCATTTTCATATTTGTAAAATAAAAGATAGCTAATGCATGCACTCACACACATACAAATTTCTTATGATGTTGGCTAACTTGGTCCAGCTGTTCTCTAGTTTGAACTTTGAAATTAAGGGGGGGATCAATTTTCTAAGTCTCTCTCTCTCTCTCTCTGCTGAGAAAGTCAGGTCTTGGGCATGAGATACACGCTTGTTTCATTGGAACACAGCTCATGTCAAGACCTACAAAATGTGCTGTTTTGCTTGATTGATGATCATGTGGGGACAAAAGACGAGGCATGTTAGGGAGTATATTTTGCAAGATTTTTGTGAAACCCTGTTTCTTGTCCTTTTGGTGAAATGCATGCCATTCTTGGTTTTGTTCTTTCTTTCCTATTATGTCCTCCTTTCTTTTTCTCTTTCTTGTTCTTGATATAGCAGACGATTTAGTCCAAGCATGCCTTCGCTTTCCGTCTGTCCAGATTGGTATCCAGTTTGCATTCTGCATGTGGATTGTTGAGCATATGGAAGGCTAAGGACATGGCACAACGTTTTAGGCATTTTAAGCAATAATATATATTTTTTTTATAATAACATTTATGAAAAAAAGGTCAATTAATTAACATGTAGAAATACATGTTAATGATTCACATCACATACATGTATTTCTATATCTATATGCGCCAGACAATGCCATAATGCACTTGATATGTTTTTATCAAATCCATCTCCGAATGAAACGACTCACTACTAAAAAAATCCCTTCGTTGAACAACTGTGTCTAAAATATTGGGCACGGAAAATGCCATTACAAACTCTTGATGATACGTATACTCACTCGTACTCAATGAAGAATTTCTTTAGTCGTGATAGTTCATGCACTGTAATTAGGTTGCATTCGCATACATTTCATGATCAAATTCACTTTTAAATGTCAAAAACACTTTTTTGCACATTAAGATTGAGCCCTGCAATTGCACACACACAATTGAGCAAACGCATACATATACAAGATCTGATCATTTTTTTTTTCAAAGAAAAAAAGTCCCTGTGTCACATTGTAAGAGCAGAATCAACAAACAAACTAACCCATTTATCCATCTGAAATTGGGCCCATCCAACCCGTTTGTTGTCCATTTAGAAAAATGGCTGATTCAATTCATTTCAAACCCAAATGACCCAAAAATCTTAAGTTGGGTTCACAAATTCAAGCCCACTGCAAGTTGGGTTTTCCTTCCCAACTGATCATGATGTGATGACAGGGAGCTCCAGTCTCTGTCAGTGACTGAAAGTATATATGACTTGGAAGAGAGTGCTCGTCTTCCTTTTTTCTTTTTCTTTTTTGTTTCAGTAAGTGCGGCGTCTGGGACTGAAACAAATGAGGAAATAAAAGTCTTCTTTCACCATCACACATGTATATGAGGGAGGGAGTATATCTACTCTCTAGGCATGTTCCCACTCTCCTGTCTCTCTCTCCCAAATGGACCTTTGGGTCATTGAAAGATGTTGTTTTAATGGGTGCAGCCAGAGAATGAAACTGAGATATCATATTAAATTAATTTGACGGAAGCAGCTGCACAAAATCTCCAACTTTGTGTCGCATCTGTTCTTGGGGACTAGGTCATAAGTTAACCATGAGGCAAAAATTAATACAGTAAGAGCTACTGCCTGGCATGTGAGTGTGACAGCTGATGATGCCTCCGCTACCAGAAGAGGAAGAACCTTTCAAAATCTCTAATAAAATCTCTAATGTATGACTATATGAGAGATGACAGAGGAAGAGGAGGAGGTGATATCAGTGCTTCAAATGTAAAGGCATTTCTCAGATTTAGGCATGGCAAGCTGTCGTTCTGTTTTTTTTTTTTTAATAATGAGATGGATTAATTAGCCAATTAGGAACCTCTTGACCAGATTAATTTACTCTAAACTCTTTTTAAAGTATTGGAACCTTTTTTTATGCCCTTAAATAAGACAGTTTAACAGAAATATATGGTGTTTTATTGGTTTAGAGACCAATACTAGATAGAGTGCAGATATTGCTTGAGTAAACTGCTGTTCTTGTCCTAATCCGCTCATTAATGTCAAACTCTTTTTTTTATTTTTTTTTATTTCTTCTTTAATTTTCCTAGAAAAATATAAAATTACCAAAATGCATCCACAGACAAAAAAGAAAAAAGGAAAACCCCAATAATTTTACTTTTCCTTCACCCCAAATATTATTAATTAATTTTTACTCCGTAAAGTGGGTTTTTTACTACAGGGAGAGAGTTGCCATGACTGGTCAAACGAACAGCTCACAGCTTATAGACCAAGACTGGTAACTCTCTCGAAGGCTGAAACTTCAACTTCCCAGAAAAGCAGCTCGACCAGAAGCTCCCAAATCATTCTCTCTCAAGTTGTCCTCTCTTTGACTCTCCAAATCCTCAAGTCCAATACCCTAAACCTGCACCTCATCCTCATGTCCAAACACCGCCACAACCCAATCCCCAAAAACCCATCAAACCAAAACCAAAATTGAAGAAGAATAAGAAGAAACTTAGAGCTCCATCTCCACAGCTTCCTCTTTTGGGTATGGGCGGTAATGGCAAGCACAGGTGGAAAATCTCCTTCTACCGCTCCAACTCCAGCTCCAGGCTGCCCCCGAAGGAGCTCCTCTGCCCCATTTCCGGGTCCTTGATGTCTGACCCGGTCGTCGTCTCTTCGGGTCAGACCTTCGAGCGCCTCTCCGCCCAAGTCTGCCGCGACTTCGGCTTCTCCCCCAAGCTTGAAGACGGGTCCCGACCTGATTTCTCCACCATGATTTCAAACTTGGCCATCAAGTCCACCATCCAGAACTGGTGCCACCACAACAACACCGAATACCCGCAAGCGCCGGATTTGTTCTCCGTGGAGAAGACCGTCCGTACGTTAATTGCGGACGATAGGGGAGACCAAGGGATTAGGGTTTTCGAGAGAGAGTTGCTGAACGGAGTGGCGGAGAGGCCGCCGATTATGTACACTCACGCGGCGACAGAGTTGGGCCGCCGAGTCGACCATTTCTATTCGAGCTCGTCCGAAGATTCGGTCGTCATCCCCTCGGCGAGTCCACCCACTCCTCTCCCCTTTGCGACTCGGCCGTCGTGTTACTCTTCGTCTTCGTCCTCCGAAGTCATCGCCGAGGACGAAACCCCTAATTCTTCATCTCCGGGACGCGAAGAAGAGGAACAATTGATGATGAAGCTGAGAAGCTCCGAGGTAATCGAGCAGGAGGAGGCAGTAATTTTACTCAGAAAACTCACGAGGACGAAGGAGGAGCTCAGGGTTTCGCTGTGCACCCCTCGGCTTCTCTCAGCCGTCCGATCGCTAATCGACTCGCGATACAGCACCGTGCAGCAAAACGCACTCGCTTCGCTTGTCAATTTGTCCCTGGAGAAGCCCAACAAGGTGAAGATCGTACGGTCAGGATTCGTCCCGCATTTGGTCGATGTGTTGAAGGGCGGATCCAGTGAATCACAGGAGCACGCAGCCGGCGCGCTCTTCAGCTTGGCGCTGGAAGAAGATAACAAGATGGCAATCGGCGTGCTCGGTGCGCTGCCTCCGCTCATGCACGCGCTCGTTAGGGCGGAGAGTGTGCGCACGCGCCACGACTCGGCGTTGGCGCTCTACCACTTGACCCTGGTGGAGAGCAACCGAGTCAAACTCGTCAAGCAACCCAACGCGATCGCCACTCTGCTCGCCTTAGCCAAGTCTCCGGCGTCGGCGAGCCGAGTTCTGCTGATTCTCTGCAACCTAGCGAGCTGCAACGAGGGGAGGTCCGCCATGCTCGATGCCAACGCGGTGGAGTGCTTGGTAGGGATGCTGAGGAGGAGCGAATTGGAATCCGAGTCGATTCGGGAGAACTGTGTTGCGGCGCTTTATGCTCTGAGTCACGGGTCGATGCGGTTCCGAGGGTTGGCGAGGGAGGCGAAGGCGGTGGAAGTGTTGGGGGAGATTGAGAAGAATGGGAGCGAGAGGGCGAGGGAGAAAGCGAAGAGGCTGTTGACGGAGATGAGAGGGAGAGAGGACGAGCCGAATTGGGACTCGTTGCTCGAATCAGGCGCTGGAGTTGGACTCGGCCCGACTCGGTACCGAGTTGGTGTAGGTAGGAACGTGCATACTGCCAACTCAACCACGTTTTAGTTTTTTTTTTTTTTTTTTCCCCCTCAATTATTAGGAAAAAAATGGGTTTTGTATTTCTAGGTGTAGGATGTAAATTAAGTTTCAATGCTGAAAAAATACTAATAAAAGAAAAAGTGTAATTGTTGGTGAGTCGAGAGGTTGAGTCGTGACTCGGTAGTCACGGTAGTGAGTTTGACGATGTGGTTGGATATGGCGGGGGCCTATCAGCGGTGTAAATTATTGGTGGGGAATGGTCTTCGTCTTCTTTTTCTTTTTGCTTTTTGTAAGAATGAGTTTGGTAATGTTAATTATTGTCTGGAAGTAGGTTTAAGGATTTTGGAATGCAATGTGAACATAGATTGCCTTAAAAAACGATTTGATTGGATAAGTACAATTTGGAATTTTGCTTTTTGGGCCTTGACGTTTCTGTTCTTTGATGAGGATTGTAGTTGGGTGCGTTGCATAGGAAGCCAATACAATTTGGGAAAGTTTCTCAAAGAATATTGTACTTCATTTGCTTTGGATTCTATGGTTCAAGTGGAAAAGTATGTATCTAATGTATTCTAGTGTTCTTAAACGAGTCTTAAAATTAATTGAATACACTCTACACTCACGCAACAACAAACCCACCTTGATATCTTGTGTTACCTCCGCGGATTTGTTTCTATCGCTCCAAATTGAATATATGAATTTGTGTTTAGACTTACTTTTATTTTTTTATATTTTTTTTCCCTTATTGCTTTTGCTGGGACATTGAGCACATGAGAAACACATATCAATTTAGTCTAAATTACAATCTGCAATCGAACCCATCTAAGATCTTTAACCACAAGCTTGTTCATATTATTAGCAATCGACCAAAACTTATTGACCCAATAGACATTATCTTCCTGAAAAAATGGTGTCGGGCAAATCGACTACATCTGAGGGAAGCTGCACCTATTTTTCAATAGCCAATACACCAAATCTCAGATTCAGTGAAGTAGCATTTCCTCCATACGACGGGGATGATGTGGTGGATGGTATTGTTGTATAATGAAAGACAAACAGCGTCTTTGGATAATGGAAATAAATTTGTGATTTTGATAAAAGTCAGAATTTCTAAATTGACATAAACTAATTCTCGTGTTTAAAAATTCCACGTGGGAAATGAAATTTGGAGGTCATAAATCTCAACTTTAAATTCTATCTAAAAGTTTACAACAACAAAAATTTAATTCCGTGTTTAAATCTTTTTTTTTGGTTTCCCAAGGTATTCTCAGGCATGGCCCAGCCTAATCCTTCGAGGTACGGTCGGGCGCATATGCGAGGACCTCTCTCAATAAAGTTTTCTGCATCCACAAGGGCTCGAACCCGAGACCACTCTCTTAAGCGACTAGAGCCCCTTCCACTCTGACCAACCTTAATTAGTGTGTTTTAAATATTTTACCCAAACAAGAAACTTTATAAATTCTAGAACACTAATTACCGTCTCTTTAAATTCCCTAATTCATGAAATCCTTTATACTTTTAAATTTCCTCATCTAAACGCAATGTAAGGGTTATGTTAAAGAGGATAAAACTATTGCGACTGTTTGATTAGGATTAAATATGGTGAGTATGGTGTACGTATTAAAATTATATTTGTTTCACAATTCAATATATCTTTTTTTTGTCATTTTATATTAGAGTAAATAAGTAATTCAATAAATTGTTTGATATTATGGTGTACAATTAATTTTATGTTTGTTTAATAGCATTCTTATTCTTTTTAATGAGTTAGGATTATGTTTGGAAATGCATTGGAATTTCTTTCATTGTAAAAAGAAATAAATAAATGTACTTGTCATGTGATTGATTGTTCTTTTCTTTTGCCATGAGATATACATCCGGCCTAACAATCACAAGTATTTTACAAGACAATAAATGAATATCTTGTGTCATCTCAAACTTTATAACAATGAGAAATGAATGTGGATTGTATTAAAAGGGAGATGATAAAGGGTATCATGTCTAATTGCAAACGGATCATTGGCTAAATAGTTCAAATGCCTTAAACAATAGGAAATTATTATTTTTACTCAATTTACATTTTGATGTGTTTGTTATGGAGTAAAATATTGGAGGAAACTAAAAAGGTTAAGAACATGAGTAATAGATCACAAGAATAATTTTAGTTGATGGTGGTTCTCGTTTAGATGGGTTGAAATAATCAAAATCATCTCATCGCAAGCCAATTCATCTAATCTCAGAGCCAATATAAAAGAGGATTGTAATGCTTCTTGCTTTGATCGTTTGTACCACTTTGGTCATTTGTATATACAGAAGTTGATTATAGGGAGTATGGGTGAGGTTTGTTGGAATTTTCATCATCGTAATTAATATAATTAAATAAAACAAAATATGACAGTATTTTTTGGGATTACACTATATTACAGGTTTCTATGTTACTAACACAAAAAACCCGATTTTTAGTTGGACATTTCGACTGAAAATAACTATTTGGAGAAACATTCCATTATATGAACTCTCATTTTGTTGTAATAATTCGTTATTGTTTAGTTCCAACATATTATGAATATATAAAAAATGTGATTTGTTGATGTTATATTAATTAATTCCCATGTAAAACTTGCAATTTTCTCCCCTTAATGTTCTTGGCAATCAATTGTTGTGCGCAATAATTTGTATCTCTCAAAATCAATATAACTTAATGTATTGGATGATGAAAGGGATGAAAGAGTAGCATTTGGTCATTGGCAGAAGGTTGATAGATGTATATCACTCAATCCAACTCACACAGCGGTGTTGCTTGTGCTTGTAACTTGCAATGTTCATATGAAGGCAATTTGATTGATTGTCTTGATTTTTTTTCTTGGCCTCTTGTCTTTGACATCTTTTGGTTGGTGTGCAAAACATTGTCATGGTCGGGTGTGCTCATTTCGCTTACTTCCTTCCTGCCCTTTTGGGTTTTAATGTTTTTATAATTTGGCGCTATCCAGCACCCACACCTTGTCGATTGCTTAGCCATGAAACATGTTTATCCCACTAAACCCAATATATTATTACCAAAATAATGCAAAATAGGTTTTGGGTTTTCACTAAACCAACCCTACATGTTTGTCAAAGAATGAGATTTGCTACTTTATCTCTTACTAACTCTACATCCATAACTAGCTGCCCCCACCCTAACCCATAAAACTATTTTATAATGGGGATAGTTCTGTTTTGTTATCTCCAAGCAATAATACAATGACACATGAAAAAGTTATCATATATGTCATTATGTTATTGACCGAGAATAGCAAAAAGTGATATTCCCGTTACATAAGAGTTTCTCTCCACTCCAACACATAATCAAACTCATTTTATGTCAACTGTTTTACCAAACATAAACAAAACAACAAAAAAGTAAACTTTCCACGATATTTCCTGTCTCCTTTGAATTTGTAAGAAGCTTCTTTTAGTTATTTGAAAAGAAAAAAGAGCCTTCTGTGTTATGTTCTAATTGTTTTTTTTTTTTATAACGAGGCAATGATAAAATATGATAGGGGTGAGAATATTTTTTGGTCAAAAGAACGCGTGAGCAGATGTTTTACTTCAAATGCACCTCATATTATTTAGGGAGTTTCACTAAAACACCCAAAATGAGAGCTGAAATTATAAAAAAACCTAACACCCAAAACGCATCATTACACACACTCAAAATCCATTTATAAACACACCCAAAAAATATACAATTGTTGACTTTGGGGTTGATTTTGGGTGTGTTTTATATTTAAATAGTGTTTGAATTTTTTTATAAATACATGTCTAGGATTGAGTTTATTTATAAATTTGTATATTATTTATTGCCTAAATACAATGTCAAATGTATGGATCCTTTTTGCCCTGCTGCAAGTCAATGCATGGATGTTGGTGGGTTCTTTTTAGCCGTCTCAATCAGCAAATTAAGGTCAGAGTTTGAAGAAAAATAAAATTATGTGTTCAATTAATATATTAACAATATATTGAGATTTTTAAATCAAATATTAACCATACATAGACGATTAAAGATTACACACATAAATCGAGAAATTGTCTTAAAAAATAGTTAATGGACCGACCCAATGGATAGATTTGATTGGGCCCAATTCATCGAGATCACTTTGGGCCAGAACAAAATCCGGGGGCCCATTAACGCCGATCACCATTTCACATACAACGGCCAAGAGCTTCTGCAACAAAAATGCCGAAAAGCGGCAAAAGAAAGCAGGCTGAGGTTGAGCAGAAGCCAAAATCTGCAACCAAATCGGCCAAAACCTCCAATGGCTTGAAAGAGACCGCAAAAGATCCATACCCGAATCACCCTCGACCCACCCCAGAAGAATGCCTGTCCGTACGAGACGACCTCTTGGCCTTCCATGGCTTCCCCAAAGAATTCGCCGAGTACCGAAAGCAGAGACTGATTTCTTGCGACGCCGATGGCACCGGGATTTCAGAGCAGTCCGATCTGAAAGAAAGTGTTTTGGATGGCCTAGTGAGGACTCTGCTGTCTCAAAATACCACGGAAGTCAATTCTCAAAAAGCTTTTGCTTGTCTGAAGTCCGCTTTTCCAACTTGGGAAGATGTAAGCTTTGTGCTTTCAGTTTTTGAGCTTTTTGGTTTTTTTGGCTGCGTGGGTATGATTGCATTTAGAATCTTAAGGTGTGATTGCATGATTTTGGGGCGGGTTCTGTTTGTTCTGGTTAATTTCCTTTTGTTTTATTGGTGTTTGGAGACCAAAAAAATAATTTCTTTAATTTCAGCTTCATGAATTTTGCTGCTTTGAAGTATTTATGGACTATTATCAGCTGAAATTGTTTCTATTCTTTGGCTAAGTAAGTTGGGAAAGTTTGGTTTTGTGTTTGTGAATTGAACTTACAATGTTCATTGCCTGCATTGGTTTTGCGTTTGTAAATTGGATTTAGACTTATGCTTTCCATTGCTTGCATTGGTTTTTTAAATTGGATGCTTTGGTTTTGTAATGAAAGGTTCTTGCTGCTGAATCGACATGCGTAGAGGATGCCATAAGATGTGGAGGCTTAGCCCGGACCAAAGCTTCGTGTATTAAGAACCTACTGAGGTGTTTGCTAGAGAAAAAGGAAAAGTTGTGCTTGGAGTACTTGCGAGACTTGTCTGTTGATGAAATTAAGGCTGAGCTCTCTCATTACAAAGGAATCGGTCCCAAAACGGTATTAAGAATATACTTTACTTTCTTTTGATTTTTTTCAGTATTGAGCTGCTTTTGTATGTAAATTACATCCAAGTTTTGTTTTAGTGAAGTGTTTTATCAGTTGATTTTACATGAAGTTATTTTTTCCATTGATCAAACACTAATGAACAAGTACTCTCTGCAATGGCTTTGTTCGCGATCTTCTTCTTCTTCTTCTACTTCTTGTATTGTATGAGTTGATAACTATACAACGTATACTCTCTGCAATGGCTTTTAACACTTGTGTTTTGATGATTATAGGTTGCGTGTGTTTTGATGTTCCAACTTCAGCAAGACGATTTTCCCGTGGACACACATGTGAGTAGTATGATGATTCAAATGCCTTTTATCATCGTGCATCGATGCAATTCTTTCAGACACTCAAATTTCTTGATGCAGGTGTTTGAGATTGCAAAGGCTATGAGTTGGGTGCCAGTTGAAGCAGACAGGAACAAGACATATCTTCATCTTAACCAGCGGATCCCAAATGAACTTAAATTTGATCTCAACTGCCTCTTGTTTACACATGGCAAACTCTGCCGCAAATGCATCAAGAGAGGAGGTAACCAGCAAGGAAAAGAAGCCCATGATAACTCCTGCCCTTTATTACGTTACCGTAAGTAAATAGTAAATTGCAGAGTTTTACCATCGTCTAGGGACAAAAAGTTTAGTTTAACCTTCTTGTAATTTCTTAGGAAGAGACAATGTGGCCATCAAATCTAGTCTTTTACGATGTTAATGTGCATGTTAATCGCATATTTTGTCAGTTGACTTGTGAATGATAAAAATTTCGAAAATGAAAGTAAGAAATGGGTTTGACAAAGTATGAGAAAACATATTAATCATGTTGTGATTTTGGTACAACAAATTTTTATTTATATTTCGTGGAAATTAGATATTACAATTTCCCAAGTGAGATGCCATTGCTATCCGATGAAGAACTGGGGAAAGTTATTTCTTTTTCATAGCTGGGATGAAGTTTAATTACCAGGATTTGACGTGGAATGTCCAAAACTAGTGTTTTTTTAAAAAAAATTTATAAATCTCAAACACTTTTGCTATGAAATACATCCTACCTAACAATCACAATCATTCATTTTACAACATTAGACACGAATATTTTGTGTCTTCAATTTTTTCTAACAATGAAAATTTAACATGAATTTTATTTAAAGGTGAGATGAAAAGATATCGAGTCTCATTCCAGACGGATTATTGACTAAAGAATTCAATGATCTTAAATAATAGATTATTGGTTTTCTCATTTCACAATTTCATAAAATCATTTTTATTGAGTAAAATATTGGAGGAAACTAAAAATATTCCGAACATTATATGCAATACTTTAAAAGATATGAAGAAGAAGAAAGACTACCAACGGTGGTTGATATCAGGTGGAGAACTCGATTTCATCCAATCATAACGGCAATTGAAAATGATATTTTCTTCCATGTAGCAAGAAGGAGGGAATAAGTATGCTAACGCTTGTTGGTGAGAAAAGAACTTCTACTACATGAAGTGCAGGTAGCCAAATTAGCTCTGATCAAGGCGATAGTTAATGCTGTATTTTCAGCGGTTCAAATTGGAACGGTCTGTCTTGAGGTCGTTGCTCGTGCAGCAAGTGCAAGCCTAGTTTCTGAGGTGGCCCAGGCGGAACTCCTATTAGGCTAATTTTGGTTTTGGATTTAGTGAGTGATTTTGAATTTTGTTTTGGAAATGCTCAACCAAGCGACCAAGAAAGAATTGATGTAATTAAAACAAACTAAGAAAATTTGATATGTTTGTCGAAATCAATGGCCAAGAAAACTAAGAAAGAAGGAAACAAAAACAAAATAGCAATACAAAATAATATGGGAAAATAATAATGAACAATAATTATATAGTGTAGTTTCAACTCTTTTTTTAATTTAATAAAAAAAATTAATTAGTGAAGAATTATTTTCTAATTTAATAAGAGAAAATAATAATTTGTGCAAACAAAAAGAAAATTGATTTAAGCTGATGTTGAAGAATAGGGTTTATGTTGAGAATAAAATCTCAAGATAAGCAAGAAGTTATCTTGGTCCAAAGTGGAGTCGTCGGCCGACAGTGGTGTCCGGCGGTGGTCCAAGTGGTGATACAAACTTTGTGCCACCCTTTTTAAAAATAATAAAACTGTATTTTTCCCTTGTTAATTTAAACACGGCCACTGAATTTGGACCTCTTATTTGGATATCCTTATTGATAAACTACAACATGACTTATACCTAAATTTTATTTTATTTTTTTATTTATGAACATAAGTAGAGACGTTGAGATAGTCCATTGACTAAACCAAACACATAAAATTAGATTGTTGACTATTGACTACAAACTGTCTATTGACTAAAGAATCTAAGCACCTTTAAAATTAGATTGTTGTTCTTATTTAACAATTTGGTATTTTGTTTTTATTAAGTAAAATATTGGAGGAAACTAAAAATATTGAATTGCGTCTAAACAATAATAACAAAAAGAGTAAAAGTGGCACATGGTGGTTTGGACCAGGTGGAATATTCGCTTTGATCCAATTGCAAAGTCAAAATTATGAAGGAATTTAATCCTTGCCATGTTTATTTGGAGTTTGATAAATCCTTGACATATAAAGAGCAGGAAAGTGTATAGAGTAGAATCTTACAAACGAGTCAACAATAATGGGTTTGAGGTTGTGCACATATGAGAGGATATTTTATTTTAGGATGTTTGGAGTTTATCAAGGAGGAATGGACTCAAGGTACACTCTTATCTCTTCGTTTTATTATTATTCTTCATTATATCATGCTTTGCATACAAATTATATATATATTTTTTATGATTAGGTAAATATTTCTTAGTGGATTATTGATTTGCAAATCGACATCAATTTTTAGATCCATTTCGAGGTGTACGATATCATCTCTAAGATTTTGCTGGTCAAGGTCGTGACCCTGAAAACGCAATTGAGTGTTCAATCTTCGCCATGCTTCCTTGAGAAATGTAATTGAGATGATATTTGGGATATTTAAATCAAGATTCACAATTTTCAAGTCAGCACCTCCATTCCCATATAGGACTCAAGCAGAGCTTGTGTTAACTTGTGCATGACTACATAATTTTCTTCGTAAGGAATGTTGTTCTAATGAATTTCCTATTGAACTAAAGAACGAGTCTTCATCATCTTCACCATTATTATCAGGGAATGAAGGAGATAATGTGGAACAAGTTTTTGAAACTCAAGAACAACAACGAGAGAATGCTAATGAATGAAGAGTTGGTATAGCTTCTGACATGTGGAGAAATGCCTTGCAAGATAACAATGGAACTCAACGGTGATGAGCATTGAAATTTCAAAAGGAATTTGTATTATGGTTTATTCACCGTCATTGAAATGAATCATGGCTAAGCTCACTAAAAAAAAAGAATCATGGCTGGCTGAAGGCCAATTATTTCATCATGGTACATTTTCAAATGTACTTTGTCATTTTATGATTGTACTTTGTCATTTTTAATCATTTTCTAATGTTAAGGAGAACTATTCTTTGCTTTTACGTATTTGTATCCAATTATTTTTTTCTTCTAATTTTTTGTTTCATGTATGTTGACTAGTTCATTCAACATATTAAAAGATAAATGTTATTCATAAAATAAATATAAAAATAAGTATTTAAAAGTCTATAAACTCTATGACAAAAGTATATGAAAGTTTGTCACTTACTTTATAATGTATGTAAAAGTTATTAAGAATTTGTCAACTCTAGGAAAGTCACTCATTTAAAAAAAGTCTTTAAAAATTAGAATTGGATACACTCAACTCTTAGAATTTTCTCTTAAAAACAATAAAATTGAGTTTTAAAAAGAAATTAACCATTTCCTTCTTTCAATGAAATTATTTGTATTATAAATATGGCAAACTTCTCAAATATCATATAATCATGCATATATCATCATTATAATCATCTTGATACAATGAATCATATGTAAAACGATAAATAAAAACAAATAAAAAACTCTCTCTCTTGTTGTCTGGTGAATTCAATCGTGGCTGACAACAATCTTCTAAGACTGAATGAAGTTGAATGCATCACACCTGTGCCTGACCTCACCCTTGCGACCCGTCTTAACTCCCTGATGGGCAAGCTTCTCCATCGCATGAGCAAAAGCCTTGAAGAAAGCAGCCTGGTCGGCAGCGTACAAGTCCACAAACGGCCTCGTCCTCGGATCCTTAACAAGTGCATGGTCCGAAGACAACAGCCCCAACCCTCTCTTTAGATTCAGATAATACATATTATCAAACTTCCCCGGTGTAATCACGTCATTGAAAGCAGACATGGCGGTGTTCGTTTGATAGTTGGTACAAGTTTTCTTCAGCCCTTCAGCAAAGTTTGGGTACATTTCAGGATCTGTTGGTGTGGTTCTGTTGTAATTGAAAATTCTGTCCGCGAATTCTTTGCAATGGGAGAATCCAATTGTGTGTCCACCACTCAAAGCCACCATCTCTTCGATCGTGAAGCCTTTAACCGCGAAGTAGTTGATGATGTCCTCCATGGTTCGGTTGCTTCTGATGAGATTGGCTTCCACTCTTGAAGCTTGAGAAACCTTTCCGTCTTTTCGTCCCAAGCGGACCTTGTAAAACGGGCCGCCGACCATGGTGACGAGGTTGCGTGTGGCTAGGGCGAGGATGTCAGAGCAGGAGACAATGCCTGGGCAGGTGAGCTCGAGGGCGGTCTTGGCACGTGCCACGACCTCCAAGGCGTCCCCGGAGAGGGATTGGTTGATGTCGGCATCGCGCTCTGCAATGTTGATGTGGTTGGAGGAGATGAGAATGGAGGCGTCGCAGCCTTCAACCATGCAGTCGTGGAAGAAGAGGCGGAGAGTGCCGGCGGCAGTGGTGGGGTTGGCCATTTGTTTTACGGTCACGGTGTCACGTACAATGCTTTCCAAATCGGGGCATGTTTTTTTGTAGTATTCCATGGAGAGTTTGGATTCTGAGAAGGGGATTGTGATGAAGAGAAGGAGAAGAAGTACTGGAAGAGCCATTGCTCGAGAAAGAGATGAGAGATGAGAGATGATAGACGATGATGACGAGGAGGAGGAGGAAGAAATGATCTTCCTTTGTCTCGTTATTAATGCTATAGGAAACCAAGCATGTCTTTTGTTGAATGATTGAAGAGTACTGAAAATAAGGGGTGTGTATTTATACAAAATATAGTACAAACTGTTTTAATGAAGTGTGATAAAAAACTGACTAACAAGTAACAACTTCGAGCTGTACTGTAACTGAATAGAAGTATCTACAGCTGAAAAAAGCAACTGATCTTGTTAGAAACTACAACTCGGTTTGTGGGAGCTTTTCTTTGGCCTGAGGCTGGTATTTACATTGACTTACTTAGCTGTTCGTCGCGTTACAGTTAGTGAAAAATTAAAAAGCTGATCGTTTTATTCATAACCATTTCAACTTTTGTTCCCAAAAGTTCCTATTTTCCGCTTTCAAAATTAAAAAGCTAATGAAAAATAACACACACACACATATATATGTATATACTCTGCAATGGGGATTGACGCGCGCTGGTGGAAATGGATGATAGGTGACTTGTGTTTTTTGATGTTCCAACTTCATGAGAGATGATTTTCCGGGTGAGTATACGTACCTAGTATGACGATTTTCAAATGTTCCAAGCTCATGCATGCATTGATTGATGCAATTCTTTTGACGTTCAAATTTGTCATGCATGCAGGTGTTTGTGCAAAGATGATGTTTATAGTTAGTCTGTAAAAAGACGGTGTTTTTCATTGACCACTTTCTTTTACATCTGTGTGATGTGCCTGTTAGTGCGTTTTTCCCCTGCCCTTATAAACAACACATCTTAATGTTATATATCATGTCTGAAAACTGAGAAGGATTAGCAATGGATACGCTCAGTCTTTTTGTTCAAAAATCATATATATATAGATATACAATTGCGGTGTGTGAGTTTTTTTCTTTTTCTTTTTCATTTTCCCTGTTACTTATTTGATTTCATCAATATTGTATACTTATTATCTTCTCTAGATAGAGATCAAATCCTGTAATTTACTAAAGAACATTTTAACTAATAAGTTTTGATTTTGAGATGACATTATGTATTGTCAATTTGAGAGATATAGCTAGCATATATATATATGTGTGTGTGTGTGTATTGATCATGACAACTCCTAATTAAACCCGATGGAGAGTGATATAAAAAATTCCTTCTTTCATCACGCTTCCAATCTCAAATGAAATTTGTAATGTCTATATATACTCAAATATCATATAATCATGAACGTGTACCATCATTATCATCGTCACGACACATATATGAAAGAGAATTAAGAAAAAATATTTAAAAACTCTCCCTTGTTCTGAAGTGACGAATTTATATATCCCATGGCCAAATGAAAACCCTTAACAAACAACAATCATCTCATCTCATCATCTTCATCTTCTTCATCAAATAATCTAAGCCTGAATCGTGTTAAACGCGTCACACCTCCGCCTCACCTCACCCTGTTGTCCGGTCTTGATCTCATGATGGCCAAGCTTCTCCATTGCGTGAGCGAAAGCCTTGAAAAACGCTTCCTGGTTCATAGAGTACAACTCCACCAAAGGCAGTGTTCTTGGGTCCTTGACAAGTGCATGGTCTGAAGACAACAGCCCCAAACCCCTCTTCAAATTCTGATAATATATGTTGTCAAACTTGCCGGGTGTGATGACGTCGTTGAAGGCAGACATGGCAGGGTTAGTTGTGTAATTAGCACAAGTCTTCTTCAACCCTTCGGCGAATCTTGGGTTGATTACTGGGTCTGTTGGTGTAGTCGGGCTGTAATGGAAAATCCTATCGGTGAACTCTTTGCAATGAGAAAACCCAATTGTGTGTCCACCTGTTAAAGCCACCATTTCTTCGATTGTGAAACCTTTGTCAGCAAATAGCTTGATAATCTCATCCATGGTTTGGTTTGTTTTTGGCAAGTTTGCATCAACCTTGGACGCTAAGGACACCTGTCCATCTTTTCGTCCTAATTTGACGGGGTAGAAAGGCCCGCCGACCATTGTGACGAGGTCACGGGTGGCCTCCGCGAGAATGTCCGCGCACGAGACAATTCCCGGGCAGGTGAGCTCGAGCGCAGTCTTCGCACGGACGACCACCTCAAAGGCGTCACCTGAGAGGGATTGGTTGATGTCGGCGTCGCGCTCAGCTTTGTTGACATGGTTGGAGGCGATGAAGACGGAGGCGTCGCATCCCTCGACCATGCAGTCGTGGAAGAAGAGGCGGAGAGTGCCTGCAGCGGTGACGGGTTGGGCGGCTTGCTTTAGGGTCACGGTTTCTCTTACAATTTTCTGGAAGTCTGGACATGTTTGCTTGTAGTAGTCTTCGTCGAGCTTAGATTCGGAGAAGGGGATGGAGAAGAAGAGGAGGAGGAGGATAAGTATAGGAACAGCCATGGTTGATTTTGGAGAGAGAGAGAGAGATGATGATGATAGAGGAAGATCAGGGCTTGAGGAGACCTGGTTCTTCCCCTGAGAGATGTTTCCTCAATGGAGGTAGGAAAGAGAAGGCAAATTATGTTATAAGGTTTGAGAAAAATGGAGGGAAGGGGGGAATAAGGTGGTGTAGATGTTTTGTGGATGGGAGGGGTTTTAGGGGATTTTGATGTGCTGTTATTACACCTACCATGCATGCAAGGGACGGGTTGAAAGGCAAATACGTCCTTTTAGATTTTTTTATATAATTAGTATGCTATTTTTGCATATAGAGATGGAATTTTTTTTAATGTACATATGTGGGTTCTGGTATGCTATTTAATTTCGAGCGAGGAGTGCGTTGGACCGGAGAGAACGGCTGCCAACTGATTCTGATTAGGCAGCCTTATTGATTGTCGTCAAGATTATCAAAGGTTTTTTTTAACATTTTTTTATATCAAAGGTTAGGGTTGAGAACAAAGCTACAAAGAAGCATACATAATGTTAGGACAAAACTAATGGCATTTTTAGCTTATGTTATGACTCATTCCTATCTCACACAAATGAAGGCTATATTGCCCATCAACCGTCTCCAAAACAACTTTCTTCCTAACTTATAAATTATAATTAACCAAGAAAAACTCACATATATATATATATATATATATACAAAATTGCAAGAGCTACCTAAATATTGCTCCATGCAAATATGTTTACAACTTACCAAAAATCACAAGCAAATTTTGTTGGCCACAAGACTTGGCCCCCATTATTAAAACATAAAAGAGACTGACAAAACTCAGTGTATTTTGAGCGGTTTTCTTGTATACATGGTTATAATAAAAGTGAATTTTTATTGATATTATTCTTTAAAAAAAGGAAAATAAACAATGTCGTTCACCCTTACTATAACATGCGTACAAGATGTATCACGTGACTATATTATCGTAGTATTTTATAATTTCTCCAATTTATGCCATTGTGGCTCAAGGTTTGGTAGAGGACCAATCTAGTCTAAACTCAATTTTGGTAACATCTATTTTTATGTTCATCTTTATGAAATTCTAGGATTTAAATCGTATTTATTTTCTTCTTCTCGGATTTAAATTTCATCGAAATATAATTATGACACTGTTTTTTTAAAATAAAAATGATGACACTCTCTCACCAATCAAATAATTCCACCTGTTCTTCATTTGCTTACGTGGAAGTCAATCAATGGACTCTTGTTCTAATACTGGCACGACAGTACCGTCTTCAGCAATCGCCTGAAACGCAAAGCTTTAAGACCCGCTTCTCTCAGGTGAGAGACTTTCTCTGCATCTCTCGTTGGGCATCCCAATTGAGCAACGGTCATGTTGCCGCTCAAATCTATGACATGGGTTCTGCTGCTCCTGCTGCTCTCTCCCGCCATCATAAACTTATCGACCTCGCAATCTGATGCTCGTTGGGCAGCTAAGAAGAGACGCCTCAGAGATAAAGTCCACAAAATGTAATGTCAAATTTCACCTTCACTGCCTTGGTTCTTTTTCTTTCAGTTTCGTCAATTCTTCATTATTTTTCAATTTAGTTTGATGGCTATCTGTGATTTGCTCACTAATCTGAGATTTGAGTTTAGCTTAATGAGTACCAATTAGTTGGTCTGTAGGGGAAAAGAAAAAAAAGGGCTTCTTTTTATTTTAACTTTGAAAAAGTATGGATATTTGACAAAAGTGAAGATAACTGCTTGGTGGGACTGATATTTGATGCTTCATTTGGTATTTGGTTGATCAAATATTGATGGAAATATAAATTTAAGATCTTGAAGTATTGAGCTTGGGGAAATTAAGGCATTCCCAGCTATTTGGTTTGCCTCGGCTCAATTAGTTTTTTTAATATAAATTTTAGCTTTTTTTTTTCTTTATGTTCAAGCTTTGAAGGGTGCTGATCAATTTGGAGCGAATGCATGTTATGAATATCGCCTGAAAATTTGTTTATAATGGTCAAGCGGTAGGTGAATTTTCCTGTGCATATAACAAGGTTCTAACAGGAATGTTGTTTCTCTCCTTTCAGGTTTTACCATGCATATGACAACTACATGATCCATGCATTTCCGGTTAGCTTTTCTCCTCCATTGTTCTTTCAGATTATGCACTTCTGGTGAATGATATAGTAACTATTTATTCTTTGCAGCATGATGAGCTAAAGCCTCTCAGTAAAAGTTTCACGGACTCTCTTAGTGAGCTTGGAAATCTGAAGGTAACTGTATATCTGCAGATAAAGTGAATTATGATTAGTTCCAAAGGTAAATTGAAGTGTTTGTTTCCCCTATTTCAGCTTGAACGCCTACCTCAAGACTACAGTGGATCTGCTCTTACACTTATAGAATCATTGTCTAGGTTTGCTATCAACCGATTTGTTGTCAGTGATACAGTTCTGCAATTTAAATTTATATGCTTTCTGTTCCATTTGATATACATTTTTGTTTCATTCTGATGCAAAAACTTTCTCTCAGCCTTGTCATTATGGGTAACAACACTGAATTTCAAAGCGCAGTCGTTTGGCTTTCTGAAAATTTAACGTTCAATGTCGATGCGAGGGTAAATCTTTTTGAGGTATCTATTCAAGAGCTTGTGGAAAAAAATTATTTTGGTTAAGTTATGCTGATCCTAGAACTTCATTATTCTCCTATCTTCAGATTGCTCAAAATGTGATCTAGCTACTGTTATTGTTGTCAAGTTATGTACTTGAAGTTTTATAATGGTTCTCTTTTCCATTTAATTGCTATTATGCAGTGCAACATAAGAGTGCTTGGAGGACTTGTTTCTGCTCACCTACTTGCGACTGATTCCACTGACAGGTTGGGTAAAGGAGTTTACAAAAATCAGCTGCTTACTTTGGCGGAGGATTTGGGGAAACGCTTTCTACCTGCATTTAACACACCCACTGGGTTGCCATATGCATGGGTTAACTTAAAGGTACTACCTGAGACATGCTGAGGTCCAATTACGAATTACATTTTGATTTTTGGGGTGTATGCATGATATGATTATTTCCAAATTGTTATCATCAGTCTAAAATACAGTTAGGTGTAATCTTTTCAAGAATTCACCTTTCGAGTTTTAAAATTATATGAAAACGGTCTGGTGGTTTTGTTTGTAAGAAGGATATATGACTCCGCATCAATGCAAAATTCTGTGGACAGTATGGAGTGATGGAGAATGAGACTACTGAAACAAGCACTTCAGGGTGTGGTGAGGGGCTTTCTTTTGCAGTATTGAGATGAGGACATCAATAAATGTGCATTCCTGAATGTCTTGATTCTCTGTATGAGTTCAGGTTCTCTAATTCTGGAAATGGGAGCATTATCCCGATTGACTGGAGACCCCAAATACGAATCTGCAGCTTTACGTGCTCTTCGTAAATTATGGAGCATGCGGAGTTCGTTGAATTTACTTGGTACAACACTGGATGTATCAACTGGGGAATGGATTGAGTATTCAACTGGGATTGGGGCTGGTAGGTTTTCCGAGGGCTTTGAGGTTTTCAACGTAATACATTATATGCTACATAGTCTATTGGCTTTCCCAAATAGTGCACAGGCCAATATTTCCTTTGGCAGTCTGTCAGTGATGAATTGCTGTGATGCACACCATTAAAAAGCATTCCTTGTTGCATCTGGAATGCATAGAGTGTGATGTTTCTGATGTTGGATTATGTGTTGCTTCATTTAGGGGTTGATTCATTTTATGAGTATCTATTTAAGGCCCACATTCTTTTTGGAAAGGAGGAGTTCTGGAGAATGTTTCATTCTGCTTATATTGCTGTGCAGAAATATTTCAGACATGGTCCATGGTACAGCACTACCTCCCTTAGCCTTATTCAATTTTTTATTGGTACTTTGAAAGTGTTAAAAAATTGCACTCTTGCATTTAAATTGAGATGAGTGGACTGCAACATTTTTGTGATCAAGCATGTTACTGTAATTAGGTACCATGAAGCTGATATGAGGACAGGAAAAGCAACGTATTGGCAGCTGACAAGCCTTCAGGCATTTTGGCCTGGCCTACAGGCAGGGAATTTAAAACCTTGCCATTTTACTTGATGACTTCAATCCTCGGAAAGAGCCTTCTAATCTTTAGATATGAACTATGGTTTTAGGTTCTTCTTGGTGATATTGCCGCTGCAAATTCATCACACCGTGAGTTCGTCTATGTATGGAAAAAGTATGGAGTACTACCAGAGAGGTATTCTGCTTTTCAAAATCCTTTTTCTCATTATAGACTCTAATCTTATAGTCTGTAAGTAACTATTGACTTGTTTCTTAGTTTCTATGGCTGGTTCCTGTTGCTACAGTATTTCTTTTCGTAAGGGAAAAAATGAAAATGGTCTAATATGAACTGTAATCATATAGATATTTGTTGGACCATCAAATGTTGCATCCCACAGAAAAATATTATCCCCTGCGCCCTGAATTGGCAGAATCAACATTCTACTTGTATCAAGCAACCAAAGGTCTGATATCTTTCCTTATTAGTTATCTTCAATTTTACATGGAGCTAAATTTCTGGGCAATCTTTTATAAGCATTCAGACATTTCAGTACTCTCAGATGCTAGTTGCTTTTAATCAAGATGTTATAAGGAACCAAAAAAATGAACCCTTCTGCGAATTGTGGCAAGGCCCTTAGCTGCTCCTTTTAACTTTCTGATTTGTTTGCGTCATATTTGTTTCTGTGTTGCATGTAATCAGATCCGTGGTACATAGAAGTGGGAGAATCAATTGTAAATTCTCTGAACTTATACACAAAAGTGGATGGAGGTTTTGCTAGCATTAGAGATGTCACAACTATGCAGTTGGAAGATCATCAGCATAGTTTCTTCCTTGCTGAAACGTAAGAGTTGTTCCCTTTGCACTTTGAAACTACAGAGAAAATTGTCCCAGAGCCATAAATTGTTTCACTTTAACATATATCTGAAATGATTTTGTTTTTTTTATAGGTGCAAGTATCTATTTCTTCTGTTTGATGATTCTTTTTTGGTTGAAAAAAATTATATTTTCACAACTGAGGGTCACCCCCTTCCAGTGTTAAGCAGTTGGCATGACAGACTTCCAGAGACCTACATCCAGACTAACCGGACTCTTCTCAAGGTGTTGCTTCTACCTAAAGGCATGCATAGTATTTTATAGCTGGAAACCAATCCATAACAAACTGAATATATGTTTCTTGAAAATGCACCAGTTTTTTTTTTTTGGGTGCAGATTTCCTTTGAGCCAACATAAACTTTTGAAAAAATGTTTTTACTTGTGCAGACGGGAAACCAAGCACGACAAACGAGTTCAATGTCAAAGCAAGTTTGTCCTCCTACAACATTGAATTCATGGGAATGTAGCGGCCAACAAGTTGAGAGTGCTTGCCATGTCCCTGATGCTCGTAGTGACCACAGGTGTTTAACAGACGATGAATGTGGAGTTGACTCGAGTAATTGTAGACGAAGATCGTGTAGCATGGCAGGCTACTGCGGGCTATGGTTGTTCATATGATTCCCTGGTAAAAAAAATAATTGTAATTCTGTAACTGGAAAAATGATCAGATTATAGGAATAGAGTGTGAAAGAAAGGTGAGAGGTTAGGAAAACATGGTTTAGAAGTGAATAGCAGAGTGTGCAGTTAAGTTTACCATACAGATTCTCAAGCAATGTACCAAATATGAACAATGCTCTGTCTACAGTTTTTGGGTGATGAAGTGGTTCACTAATTTGTTATTTGAGTGAATTTAGTTGCCTATACCCTTTTACTCTTTCTTCATCTCTACAACATGTTACATGGTACATACCATGCATGCCTTAAACATTGATCAGAAAGAAACGGTTTCAATATAATTTTCAGGCCTATCTCGTACTTTCTTTCCAGGCTGAGGTCTCCAACCAAGCCAGTGAGTCTTTACTCTACACCCGTGTTTTTTTTTTCGTCTGATACTCTACACCCGAGTTTGGTTCACTTTTTGTACATTAGAGTCGTTTAGAATATTGCATTGTGAAAAAAATATTACATTAATATATACGAAATGTAATGCAGTAACCCTAAACCAAGAAACTTAATAATTGTTGGAGTAGTTGGCAAAACAGTGGGAGACAGCCAGGTGGGAATAGAGGTTGGTGAATTAAAGTACATCCCAAATTTCAAGGCCAGCTGGAGCCCTTTAAGTGTTCATAAAAAAGACAAAAAATGGTACGGAAACCCCATCCCTAAAGTTGTGCCACTTCCCAATTTGATGAGTTTGAGCTCAGCGAGTTTTTTTGCCTCTGCCTTTCCTTTGCCATCAGTCATACGAACGAGGCCTAGGTCCGGGTAAAGAGGACCAACTCCCGGTGACCACCAAAAGGAAGATCGACACGTGGCCTTGAAAATGACTCAGACTGTGACTGTGCTGCTGCTATAGTAGCCCACCACAGATTTGCTAACCTAAAACATATACGTCCAGCTGTCCGCAATTAATCAGCAAAGCATTAAGATTTATGAACACAGGGCGTGACATAAATTTATCTGAGAAAATACAGTTCCAAAAAACAAGTTGTAGTTTATAGGAGCACAAAAAGAAAAGAGGTTTTGTACAAGTAGCATTAGTTGTAATATAATGGTGCAGCAGAAAGCTGTAGCTGCCCCTCTGCATGCAAGGTTGAACCGTAATTACAAGCAAAGGAAGTGTCCACTTGGGTAAATTCGGTGCACAGGGATCTTCTATAAAGAGCATGATGCTGGGGATTCATATTACCACTTCAGCTCCAGTGCCTGATAGCTAGCTTGCTATAGCCTACAGCCATGGCAGCAGTACGCGTGATTCTTTTGCTGGGAGTTTTTCTATTCTGCCTTACTGAGGTACAGAAGACTAGTTTGGTTTCTATGGTTTTGCATATATAAAGAAAAATAAACGATAAAAATGAGTTATTGGTTTAACTGGAGCTATGATGTTCATCCATGCAGGTTTCATCTGATATCAAGATTGAAGAACAATTACCTCATCTTGCGCAGGCAAGAAAAGAAAAAACTACGCCCTTTTTCTTTTTGGTTTAAAATGTTTTAAAGGCAAGATTTTTTCTCTTCTGTTTTGTAGTTTTATGATTAAACATAAATGTTTTTGGGTTTTTTTTTGGCAGCTTGTTGTGAGAGGCGGAAGCAGACGGCTAATGCAAGACATAGGTTGGTTGGGTTTTGCTGTTGATTGTTTCCACTCGCACAAGACAAAATAATATAGCAAAAATAAAACAGTAAAATGCCAATAAAATTAATTAATTTTGAGTTTATAAAATGTCTTGTTTGTGTTGTTTAGACTGTGGAGGGCTGTGCAAGCAGAGGTGCAGCGTTCACTCGAGGCCAAAGATTTGCAGCAGGGCGTGCGGTACGTGCTGTGTGAGGTGCAAGTGTGTGCCACCTGGCACTTCTGGGAACAGAGAACTCTGTGGCAAGTGCTACACTGACATGACCACCCATGGCAACAAAACCAAGTGCCCCTAAGCTTAATGCTTAGTGGGTAATTAAGCTTAAGCTTAAAGGAATAAGAAGAAGAAAGATGGGAGCTAGATGAGGCATGTTTATTGTTGTGTGAGCTATGTGATCTGTAGAAGTTTGGTATTAGTTTATGGTATTATCCTCACAATTACCCACCATTTGTTTTTTCTTCTTAAATTAAGCTCTTCATTTCCTCTTAAAATTGTTTGGTAAATGCAAAGGATTAACCAGTGTAGTGGTCTGAAACAATTGCTTCCTCAACAAATGTGGTATCTGTGTAATGTGTAATACTATCGCTCCTCTTAATAAATAAAAAAATTATTATTATTTTATTTATTTAAGTTTGGTAAATTGGTCATAACGCAGTGAATGATTGCAGCCATGCAAATATTTTGAGACTACACAACAAGAATGGGCCCAGACTTTCATTTCAACTAGGGGCATAGAATTAACCCAAATCATGCACCAAATATCAGATAAAGGAGGCAAGGGGGAATAGAGCCCAATATGGGTTGCCTTACATCAAGAATAGAAATAGGCCCTGGATTCCTTAGGGATTACCCATCTAAAATTTGGAATCAAACCCTCCATCTCAAGCCCATTTTTTCTCTATCCAATCTCAAGGCTCAACAATAACATAGGCCTCCGGTGTATCTCTTCAAAAGGCCCATTAGAATTCTCCGAAATTTTTTCAAAACTTTCAACATGTCCATATAGATCTTCCAATGAAGCCGTATGCATCAACAGTTAGAAATCAATCATAATCTCACAAATCAATCATAATCTCACACTTTGGGCTAGTTTGGTATTGTTGTACTGTGAAAATAATTATTGTCAGATTTGTTGCGAGATAAATCAATCTGTGAGAAAAAACAACTTGGCGTTTGATAAAGTTTTTGTTAAAAGTGTTGTTGGTACTAATTCCCGCTTATTCATAAAATTATTGCCACATAATCATTAAACTTATCACCTCTTCAAAACTGATTAATGTATAATCAAAAAAGAAAAGCACCTCATTAGATATTTTCCATTATAGCTTTCTTTCACAGCAATTTCTAACAATAAGTGATTTTCTCATAGTTTACTAAAGCTTCCCAATTTTTTTTAAAAATCACTTATCACCCCAAATAAGCAATGCCAAATTGACACTTAATTATGCTCGATATAGCTTTTATTTGTGACTTCTCGACCTAAACATCAGTATATTTTAGGGAGTTTCACTAAAACACCCAAAATGGGAGTTGAAATTATAAAAAAACCCAAGCACTATTTAAACATATAAACACACCCAAAACCCATTATTACACACACTCAAAACTCATTTATAAACACACCCAAAAAGTTGACTTTGGGGTTGATTTTGGGTGTGTTTCTATGTTTAAATAGTCTTAGATTTTTTTATAAATACATATTTAGGATTGGGTTTATTTATAAATTTGTATATATTTTAATCCTAAACCATGTCTCGAGTCGCAATACATAATGTGATCTGTGGCTCACAACAATCAACTAATGTGATTGAGACATATGATTTTTAAATTAAAAAAACAAAACAAAAACTTTAGTCTTTTTATTTCAAATTGACTAATGCCTAAAAGATATTCTCAAATGATCATATCACAACAGCACGTAACTTGCTGCTATGGGCCCACTTCCTCTCCCCACCTCGCCTGCATGATTTTTTTTGGACATCCCACGACTGCTATACAAATTCGAACCCACCAAGTGGACAAGTGGCAAAAGCTCGAGAATCTAATAACCACTCACGTGACCTACGTCAGGCAACAGGCCCGCTGGTCCCCGCGAAAGGTATAAGAAACGAAATGGGCCCCATCATTTTAATAAATCAGCCCATGGGCCCATAAAAAGAAGAAGTAAAAGATGCCAACATTTTTCAACACAGAGGTAAAGTAAAGATTTCCCGGCAATCGGCATATTGCTGTTTCTTGTTTCTATTACGAACGTGAAAAACACAAACTGGTGCAATGACCATCTTCTCCATCAAAATTTTACTCCTTATCCATGGGAGAAAGTCAATTTTCGATTTTTCAACAACTTTTTTTATTTTTTTTTGGTGTGGTTATAGTCTAAATATTTTAAATTAATATATTTATAGAGGGAACTTGAACTCGGGTGAAATAGGGTCAACTTACTGCATTGACCAACTAACTTAAATAACATCTCTCTAAAATTCTATTGGAAATGAAGATTCGAACTTCAATACAAGCAGACGGACTCCGAATCCTAATCAATTGGCCTCCCTCGCATTTTTATGTTTATAAGTTGTCATAAGAAGACAAGCATCATTTAGGGATTTGTATGCTAGTCTGTTTCGTAACGTGCTTCAAAATCAAAACGTACTAATTAGTACAGAAGGAGAGGAAGATTCCTGGAAATGGGATGAGGATCTTGTGATATGTGACAACTTTTTTTTCGTAGCATACAAAAAATACAGAGAAACATTATGATGGTGGGGTCATCTTCTTCGTCACAACGTTACTTATTTGTTAATTAAGCTTTAGGTTAAAATCCAGTTCATGATATTGATGTCGAGATAAAGACAAACGATATTAAAGTGGAAAAAATCGAAGGTTTTTAATTGTTATGGCAGCTTGTTCTATGGTCCTGGACTTGACATTAATATCTTATAGAGTCATACATATACATATATATATATATATATATTGGATGTCGGCACAATATTATCTTGCGGATGTTATTGTAAATATGTACGAAAGCAAAAAAGAAAAGTACAAAATATACGGCGTTTGCACAATAATAATGTCTGGATGTCCGCATAGGCTGTGTTCTTACCACCACGTATTTAGATTACCGAATCTTTTAACAGTTCAACCTAAAACATATGGAAAAAAAAAAAAGTAGTTTTTTTCTTTCTCCTTCTTCATGTTTTATCTTTCTAGGTTTGAGTTCATGAGCAATAGAACCCTGCAAAGCACGTAGTCGAAAATTACAGTTTTTTTTTTAATGAAATTTTTGTTAATTTCCTGACATTATTGGTGTATGGAGTTTTGTGAATAATTTGATACAATTTTTTTTAATTTTTTATTTTCATAATGTTTTTTGTTTGTTTTGGAAATTGTGTTTGTATGATAATGTTAGGTATGCTAAGTACTCGATCAATATTGTATAATTGGAGGAAGGAACAAATACTCAATATGTTTCTGAAAATGTTTTTTGTAATTAAAATGTCACATGATAAAACAAGTATCCAATGCCACCAGCGGGACCCACTGGACCCCACAAACAAAGCTTAGTCATTTTAATTTCAGTTACACATCACCGAGCCATTTTACACGCCAACATAAAACCAATTGCAATCCATGTCCAGAGGGCCCCACTTTTACTAGTCGTTAAACGCGCTATTGTGGGCCCCACGCGCCATCTCCTCCCCCACCACTCTCTCTTCCCCTAATCTACACCTGCGAGTGAGTGTCCCCCCTGCGTGGCACTGGAGAAGGCAAAAGGAAAAAAAAAAAACAAACAAACAAAAAGAAAAAGATGGCTGTTGAGTTTCGTTAATGTCGAAGAAGAAGCATCCCAGACGCAGCCAAATTCTGATAATGTAAAGGTAAATGCCCGCAAAAGCACTCGAGCCAAGTTTTGGACTTTTCTCATTGATTGCCATTTATTATTTGACCCCTTTTCCTCTCTTATTTATACGTGGGGAATTATTCCAATAACTATTGCTTATCGCATGTTGGTGCTTTTGGCTGTTGTTGTTGTTCATGTTCGTTTAGTGACACAGCCACTGTTCCGTAGTGCTTGCTGGGCTTTTGATAATGTCGCAGAAGAGACACCAAGAAGATGGTAAGGGTCGATCAGAAGGGACTGGCAGTCCTGAGGACAAACGCAGAAGGCTTCCTACTTTTCACAAGTATGAACCTTTTTATCTTGTTTCAGATTCTTTTTGCTTTGTTTGTATTGGGTTAATCATTACAAACTGGAAATATTCGATATAAAATGAACTGGGTTTAGTTTGGTTTGTGGAAGTGTTGGTGAATGTTACTCACTCTTGTGTGTCATCGAAATTTTATTTCTTCCTAGGAAAAGTGGGAGTTTTGGATTAGAAATGAATTGAGTTTTGCTTAGTGATGCTTTTGTGAAATTTGATTGAGATGCTTGTGTTGAATTTAATTGCTTTTGGCTTAATATCGTGGAGAATCGATTTGGGTGCATGTGTTTTGTCCGAAATGGATTCTATAATTCCCAAAACTTTATTCCTTGTAAGAAGTGAACCCTGTGATTAGAGCATCGATAAGTTGGAAATAGTGAATGAATGTGCATTGTTTGTGAAAGATGAATGCATTTGCTCGAAGTTAATGGAAATCAAACATTGAAACAGTTGTTTTTGAGTAGAAGTTAAGTTCTTTACATTCAATATAGAAAATGAGGGAATAAAGGCCTAAATGGTCGCTATTGTTAATTGAGTCTGAACCCTGAAGCGGATTTATGTTTGATATCAATGTCTGGAACAAGATTGATTATTCAATCACAAGCTAACTCATACATTCTCCTTCTGTTTCTTATAAATTATGATATCCATCAGAACAATGATAGTTTTCATCTGGTTTCTTTCTCATGACTGTGTACCATTGATTTTCAGTGCGGTTCTGGAAATGATGAAGTTGAACACAGTCCAGCATTTACTGGAGCCAATTCTAGAGCCTTTGATTCGTAAAGTTGTAAGTGTTTCCTTTTAAAGCATCGAGCTTAAGCCATGTACACTTTCTGCAGTACTGTGTAATTGAAGAACAATATTGTATATTTATAGGTGTTATATGTTATTATATATATAACTTGATAAGTACTTGAATACACTAATATCAATGAATTAAATTGATCACTTTTAAGCATTGGAAGTGTAAGATATCGCAATGCTTTTCAGGGTGCAGCGCACTTGATCTAGCCTGACACCAGGTGTCCTTTCTGCCTAGTGAGGGAGAGCTGCATTCTTCTTTCCAAGGACTCACTTTAACCATAAAATGCTTCAAATGGTCAATGTTCCTGAGCCACAGTTTTCCATTTAGATATGGAACTTAGGATCATAGGAGGGAAGCCCGTTCAATACCACTTTAGCTTCTCTGGCATGGGAGATGACTAAACTGGGCATTCAAGAACCATAACCTTTTCTAGGAACAGATTTTATGATTATAGAATAGGCATTTATAATCCGCCTTCCATACAAAGAGTCTATGAGCCCTTCAGCTAGTTTCTTCTCAATTTTTTCTACATATCATTTCTTTATCAAGATAAAATTTATTCACGTACTCTGAAGTTTCTTAGGGTTTTATTTGTTTTTATCTACCTGAATTGTAATAGCATGTTCAATGGGACCGCAATGCTGTCTGCAAATTGAAACTCTATATTGTAATATTGTTATTGTTTTTCCACCTTGCAACTCAATACGTGCATGCGTTTTTTATGGGGTGTTGCAGCTTCAATTAATTGTTATTTATTGAATCTAATGTATTTTCAGGTTAAAGAGGAAGTTGAGTTGGCCCTAAGAAAGCATTTGACCAATATAAAACAGTAAGATTATACTCTAAAGCTTGGGATATAGGAAACTCTTTATGGCCAATATTAGTTTAGTTTGTCACACTTGCAATGGTAATAGTTGATTAATGTTTTGTATTTCTATTCAGGAATTGTGGGAAAGAAACACATCCTTCTGAATCAAGAATCTTAAAGCTGCAGTTCTTAAATAATCTTTCTCTTCCGGTATTTACTGGAGCTCGAATTGAAGGAGAAGAATGCTCCACTGTACAAGTAGCTTTGGTTGATTGCTTTACTGGGCATGTTGTTAAATCTGGGCCTGAATCGTCAGCCAAGGTGGAAATAGTTGTTCTTGAGGGTGATTTTGATGGTGACGAGGGTGATAATTGGACACTTGAAGAGTTCAAGAATAACATTGTAAGAGAGAGAGAAGGAAAGAAACCTCTTCTTACAGGAGATGCAGTCCTGAATTTTAAAGATGGGGTTGGTCTTGTGGGTGAGATTTCTTTTACAGATAATTCAAGCTGGACAAGGAGCCGTAGGTTCAGGCTAGGAGCAAGAGTTTTAGATAAATTTGATGGAACTAGAATAAAAGAAGCAAAGACAGAATCATTTATTGTCAGGGATCACCGTGGAGAATGTGAGAATCATTCATTTTTTGCTCACTCGATACTTCTATTTGATGTAAATAACTCGTTACATTTTCATGCATGGCTCATAGCCTTCAAATTTGGGATCAGCTAACCCAAGTAAACATACATTATTATATAACCTGAGCTACTTTTGGTTCTGCAGTGTACAAGAAACACCACCCACCATCTCTGCTTGATGAGGTGTGGAGACTAGAAAAGATTGGCAAGGACGGAGCTTTCCATAAGCGTTTGAGTCGGGAAAACATCAACACTGTGAAGGATTTTCTCACCCTACTCTTCATAGACTCTTCAAGGCTTCGGAATGTAATTATTGACTTTTCTTATCTCAGTTAAATTTATTTTTCAATGCTTTATAATTCACACTGATAAGTTTGAAGTTAGTGTCTTTTGCATTTAAATGATGCGTTATGTGTCTCAATCTAGTGACCATAAAAGTTTATTTATGTTAAAATTTATTTTATTATCTGGAAATGCAGATCCTTGGCACAGGTATGTCTGCTAAGATGTGGGAAGTCACAGTCGAGCATGCGCAGACGTGTATACTTGATAAGAGGATGTACTTGTACTGCCCTCCCAGTTCACTGCAGAGAACCGGTGTGGTCTTCAACATTGTGGGGCAAGTGATGGGACTACTTTTGGAATGTGAATACATTCCTATTAGTAAGCTGTCTGAAGCACAAAAGGCAATCCACCTATCACCTCAGTTTACTTTATGTCTTTTTTTTTTTAATAATCCCATTTTATTTTCTTAGTCATGTCTGATTTTTTGTGATCAAATTTTGTTGCTAGGCTGATGGCCAGAAGTTGGTAATTTCTGCCTTCGAACACTGGGAAGAAGTAATCCCGTTTGATGACGAAGCCTCTCTTAGAGGTGCTTCTTCAAACTTTACCAGTGCTCTTCACACATCGACCTCACCAACGGCAGATGATCCTGATGGAAGCAAGTTTTTGGCTTCTCAAAAGGTTGGTGGATTTGATTATCCACACCCATCTGTCTCTTCTCCAGATATCATCTCATCCATCTATTCTGTGGGGAGCACCAGTGGCTTGGATGATTATGCCTTGCACAACATTGATGGCCTGGGTCTTAGATACGACCAGACTTTGAGTTTCCCAGCTCAAGTCACCAACTCCCTGATCTGTGACACGGATCCCATGGCTCATGCTTTATTTGATGAGGATAATCTACAGTTTTTTGATGCTGATCTTCATTCCCAGAACATAATTTCAGAATCACAAGCTGATCTACAAAGCGCTGTAGATGGCTTCTTGTTGACACGTTCCACAGCTGTTGCCATATCTGATAAAGCTCAGAGGAGATGGACAAAGCTATTCAGTGTGCTGAAGTGGTTCTCAATTAGGAGGAGTGTGGCTCTGAAACGAAGCCAAGTTCGAGAAATTCAAAGATATTAGTTATCTGGTGTGTAAATTGTTTGCTTACAATTGCAAATAATGTTTAGTGCTGCCCGTATAATATTTACGAGTGCAGGTGTAGAGTGAGATCTATCGGAGGTTTTGTTAGATGTAAATACATCTGGTAGTTTACTAGTCTTAGTTCTTCTGGGCGCCAGCCAGAGACAAATAAACTCTCAAAGCAAATTGTAATTCGTAAATATGTAGAAATGCTAGGATGCCACTATTCAGTGGCTTTGCTGCGAAAAAAATAATTTTAGCGATATCATTTGTTCAATTAAGGTATCCATTTTCAAGTCATGATAGCTTTCTCTTCAACTATGCAAGTTTACATGTACTCTCTCTCTCTCTCTCTCTCTCTCTCTCTCTCTCTCTCTCTCTCTCTCTCTCTGTGTTGCCTGTGTGCTGCCTAGATTCTAGACTGCCTAAATTTACTTAAAAGGTATCGGGAAAGAAGTTGTACTTCCCAACTTGAAGTTAGGATTTGATCAAAACCGTTATTGAAACTGAATAACTTAACCAGCCTTCACATGCAAACAATAGTAGCAACTAGTGTAACAGGCAAAGGGTACGCATTAGAGCACTTCCACCTCTATGGACAAGGGCAAGGCAAGGCTTGCCCTTGAGCGCTGGAGCCGTTAGTGGGCCGAGGCCCTGTCCTGCCAGGGCAAAAGGCCTTGCAGTGGACTTGCTCTTATCTTCAGTCCATTGGCCAATAACGTCAACTAGGGGAGCCATTTTACTATGATCAGCCACCATTTTCCACGGAAAAATGGTTCAAGGAACCTCAAGCTCTGCCTATAAATATGTCCTCTATTGATAGAACACAAAGATAACTGCATCAAAGGCAAGAAATGCAGAACCAAAAAGGCCATGTCATTGTGCTCACATATCCTGCTCAGGGGCACATAAATCCACTCCTCCAGTTTGCTAAACGCTTAACCTTCAAAGGCCTCAAGGCTACTCTAGCCACCACCCATTACACTGTCAAATCCATCCATGAAACCTCTGTAGGAGTTGAACCCATCTCTGATGGCTATGATGAAAGTGGATTCAAGCAAGCCCCAAGTGTAGAAGCCTACTTAGACTCATTCAAAACAGTTGGCTCAAGAGCTTTATCAGAGCTCATACTCAAGTTCAGTGCCTCAGGCTCACCTGTCAACTGTATTGTGTATGATTCATTGCTTTCTTGGGCAATTGATGTGGCCAAAAAGTTCAATATCTATGGAGCTGTGTTCTTGACAAACTCAGCTTCTGTCTGCTCCATGTACTGGCATATCATTCATGGGCATCAGGCTTTTCCTGTGAAGCAAGAAACTGAGCCTTTGCTGATGCCTGGCCTTCCTCCACTTGCTCTTTCTGACTTGCCAATTTTTATTTCACAGCCTGCTCCTCACTCTCCCTATTTGGCTCTCATCTTGGAACAGTTTAGCAGTCTGGAGGAAAATGACTGGGTGTTCTGCAACTCCTTTGAAGAGTTGGAAAGCGAGGTAAGTGCAATATTCTCACTCAGATTTTGATCTTACTTGAATTAGCTGAACAACTAATTTCAGTAGTTTGTAGATTACCAGAATACATAACAAATTGGGTTTATTTCTTTTAAGTAGGAAATAAATTGGTGAGCGGGAATTTTATATTATATGTCAGAAATTAACTATAATTTTTTTTATTAAAAAAAAAAATTCATATACAAGCATCATGAAATATCATTTCTCTTTTGAAAGTAATCAAATGCTAAGAAATTTCAGGACTAAAAGTCGTTTAAATCCTTTTAGAATATTTGGTGGATGGTGTATAAACCACTAAACATAAAGAGGTTTGACTTTTACTTGCTTGATGATGATATAAAACTCATATTTCTTCAAAGATCTAAATCATTTTGGTAAGGTCAATATTATGATCTTTTCCTATTTGTAAAGTAATTGCAATTCTAAATGTTCTTATTTTAATTCATCTCTGTTGAAAAGCTTGTGAAGGAAATGCTGGGACTGTGGCCCCTGGTGATGATCGGTCCAATGGTGCCATCAAGCTACTTGGACCAAGAAATTGAAGGAGACAGAGATTATGGAGCCAATCTTTGGAAGCCAACTACAGACCAGTGCATGAAATGGCTGGAGAAGAAACCACCTGAAAGTGTGATATACATTTCATTTGGAAGCATGGCAGATATTGCAGCTAAACAGGTTGAAGAAATTGCATGGGGCTTGAAAGCAAGTAATCAGAATTTTCTATGGGTTGTGAAAGAGCCCAAGACCAAATTGCCAGATGAATTCCTGAGCTCAATAGGTGAAACTGGTTTGGTGGTGACATGGTGCAACCAACTAGAGGTTCTAGCGCACCAGGCTGTGGGTTGTTTTATAACTCACTGCGGATGGAATTCCACGTTGGAGGGGTTGAGCCTAGGCGTGCCGATGGTGGCAATGCCACAGTGGAGCGACCAGCCAACTAATGCCAAATTTGTGGAGGAGTTGTGGGGGGTTGGGGTGAAAGTTAAGAAAAGTGAAGAGGGAATTGTGAGTAGGGAAGAGCTAGAGATGTGTATAAGGGAAGTCATGGTTGGAGAAAGAAGCGGACAGATAAAAAAGAATTCCCTGAAATGGAGAGAGGCTGCAAAGAAAGCTGTTAGTATTGGTGGAACCTCAGATTACAACATCAATGAATTTATACTGAAGCTTCTTAGTGGACAGGGAAAGAAGATTTGGTAGTTGGAGGAACTTGCGACATGTTAATAATGTAAAAATGAACTTTCGACACCGAAAGAAGTCTAAGTAACAATAAACTGAAGCAATCTAGAATTCAGCATATCAACATTTTACAGTCATCAGATTGTATGTTTACATATAACTCAGGGAAAACAATGTATGAGTTTGAAAATTTATACATCTGCATTCCTGTGAACAAGTGGTCTTTAAATTTGGAAAGAGACTACATCCGCATTCTTTTTCTTGAGCCAGACAGCAGGGGCAATTAAGAGAGAGCAACTCCCCATGCCTTTCTATGGTATACCAGTGTTTGGTGCTAGCTAAAAGGGCAAAAAAGAAACCCAGTAGGTGACATGGGCTCATATAAACTCCGAAGTTTGGAAGATGATAGAAAATGGGAGCAACCGAACACCAAACTTTCAGTATCAGGACTAGTAGCAGTTACTCTGGAAGTTTACAGGCATTTCCATCTTTGCATACTTCGCCCTGTATCAGAAAGCGAAAAATAAACCTGAGCTCTAGACTGTTTAATGTCAAACAGAAACCTATGGTTCAATTCCAATTTAAATCTAATAAAAGGTATTGAAGGATAATAGCAAGGAAATGCTATTGAAAGGTGCTTGCCTTCTTCTTTCGCAACTCCAAAACCTCTTCTAAAGGTGGTCGACCTAGAACAAAAACAGGTTATTGACATCATATACCACAAGTTCAAGAAAGGAAAAAGTATAAGAAGATAAGCCATGGATGTGAGTGATCAGGTTTTTATAGCAAGTAATACTTCAAGAACTCTTAACTTCTTTTGATAGAAAATTGGTTAGACGCAAGAAAGGATTTATTTGCCAATTCCAACAGTCTAAAAGTTACTGATTTGAACATGTAAGTCATAAGTCTGGTGTGGTTCTGTTATTAACTTATTCTATTATATCGGAGCAAAAGAGTTCAAATATCAGCATACTATTCCTTTCGGCCATGGAAGCTAAGAACACATCAATTCTGCTCAAGAACCATGGAAAAAAAACTACTTATGCGATATGATTTACCTGTGATTTGGAGACGATATTTAGCCCAAACACCATAAATAGCACCAGCTATAGTTGCAATCTGTGAACAAAATGTTTTCAACGAACCCCAGATTAAAGATAACAAGACAAGAAAACTATTGTAGACCACCTACTTCTACAAGATGGAAGTAGATGAATCCCAATGCAGGTAACATTAGAATCGACAAAGGAATCTCACAGGTTCGTATTTGGTTATGGCATATACCCATCCAAGCCCTACTTGTTCATACAGCTTTCTGAATGCCTGCAGAAGTTTCCATTAGCCAATGCCTGTTAGTCAGCTTAAAGAAACTTGCGGGTTCAAAATTGCTGATGATAGCATTCTCTGCACAGAAAATGAGAGTTCCACAGAAAACTACTTGTTGCAGATTAAAATTAGAAGTTCAAACATAGTAGGAAAGGAGATTACTTCCACATCAGTGACTACTGTTCCATCGGAGAGGATGGCATGAATGTTTCCCATAACCTAAAAAAAGCAAGAATTTGTCACTAAATTGTAATATATCTGTCAAAAAGATGTTCTAGCATCAATCTATTTTTCAAGCTAGGATGTTTTTCATATACACTTTCATGAACATTCTGCAAATGGCAAGTTGTAAGTATAAAAAAATTGCAACATTGCAAAACTCACAGTTTTATAGTCCAGCCCTTGATTCTCCTCTGGGGAGTAGTCATCTGAACTTATGTCAACAAACTTGATAGTACCATAGAGCTTATTTCTCTCTCTTAGCATGTCCACCTGGAAAATATAAAAAAACTTCAATTATGAATAAAAACAATTCATATTCTCCATACACACAAAACTCATCAAACTCTTGCATTATAAAAAGATTAGTGACAAGAATATGTGTTTGAAGAAGGTTGACCTCTCTCATGCATAAAGGGCAATCCCCATCATAAAGCATTTTAATCTTCCAATTCTGGGGTGTTGGTTCTTGATCATCTCCTTTCTTGGGAGGAGTTATGGGATCTGCAGCTGCCCCACTTAGAGCCCTTATTGCACATTTAAATCCTACAAATGGATAAATATGCATCATAAAATTGAACCATTTTGCAAACTGCAAAAATTTCTTCTTGATTCTTTGATCTCATATAAACCAAACCACTCACCAGGTTGGTGAATAGGAGCAGCTGATGTGAATGTTTGGGGTTGATTCTGATGAAGCTTGAGTTGGAGATAGAGAGGAATTGCAAAGAGAGTTGGGTTTCTCTGTCTTCCTGCAAATTTACATGCTGTAGCAGCTGCTCTCAATGCCATTTGCTCTCCCTGCAAATCTTGGAACACAAAAGATTCATAAGTTAGTTTGCTTGGACTGCCCTGGTTCATAAATCATAAGCTCATAACTACCATGTTGACGTGGCAGCATGGGATTCACCCATAGTAAGACACGTGGCCTAGCATTTGGGAAAGTAGCATAGCATCAAACTCGTGGTTGTGGAACCTAAAACGATATGAGCAAACTATGGGGGTACCACCGCAAAATTAAAAATACAAAATTGAACCTGATAGCAAATCTCGAGTCTTTGCGCAAATAATAAACAAAGTTTGGCTCTTTTATCATCGGAGTCCTTACAGATTCATCAGTCATGGCGTTCCTGCTTCGCAATTCCATCACTTCTCATTTCCAATCTCATTCACAGGTATGCTTCAATCTTTCCTCGCTTTTTCGATCTGAAACGTCGTCGTTTTCACTTGGTTCGGTAATCTCTCTCGCTAAATCTAACTCTTTCACTTGAACAATCAGAGGGCACAAAACGACTCGCTTTCCCAATCGCGCCGTCAGTTCCATGTCGAACCAGGGCCTCGCGAGAAAGCTGTGAGTCTCTCTCTCTTAATTTATTTTTTTCAGCAATGCATGATTGCTTTCATTTTAATTCGATGTGGGCAGCTGTTTGAGATTCGTCCATGAAATTTGGTATTTTAGCATTTTAGATAGTTAGGGTAAAAACCCATTTGAGCAAATAGCTTAAAAGTTTCAGTTTTAGTTCTAGAAACTTGTACGGATATTCATGCCAGGGCTTCTTGAGCTCATTTCAGTGATGATTTAAACCAAGAGATGTTAAAAGTTGGGGGCTTTGCGTGGACGGTTTCTGATTATTATCAAACCTCAAATTTTTAAGATTGTGCTGGTTTTGTATTTTTCTAGTTCAGTTGTGCATTGTGCTTGAGTAGGACTGTTTAACTTTTGCAGCTCTTGGCAGAGGACCCATCTCTAAAACGATTCAAATCGCATAAGAAGGGTGTGGCGAGAATTAAAAGACTTGGAGATGTTCTTACCGTTGTTGTTGTTGCTAGTACGTAATGCTTTTGCTTATGGATTATGAATATTTTATCTTTTTCACTAGCTTTTCACAAATTTAATTTACCATGATACTTGTGATTAGACTTACCTATAAAATTCTTCTGACTTTCTGAATGGTCTTGGTTGCATGAAGCCTTGGTCTTGTGGAATCTTTGTTGTAAATTAAAAAAAATGTTGCCAGCAGTTTTGTTATAATGTTTATGGATTTGTTATTTTTCCTAGTCTTTGTCTAACCTATGATCAATTGATTCGATTGCATTTATTGTCTGGTTAGTAAACTCTGCAGTAAAACCAGAAAACTTCCAGCATGCATAAAAATAAAGAGGGAGGTGGGGTGGGGTGGGGGGGTGTTAGATTTTCTTGCCCTTGTAGCTTAAGCTTAGAACTTGCATTCCCCTCAACAATGACATTTGCTTTTTAGGGGTTGCGAAGTGTGTTTATATTCACACATGCACATTCACACACTTATCCACCTCCAAACTAGGGAGAGAATCTGTTGTTTTTACATTCATGGAAAAAATATATATAAATACTTTGTCCTATCTGTGTAAGTGGCCTTGACAACAATGAAGAATAGCAATCAGGATCATCATGACCTGATCAGAGAACCAAACTAGTGTTGGTCAGCTGTTCAAATTTGTTTTGACTAATAATCTTGTGTTCTTTGATTTCAACCATTCTGTTTTTACCTCCAAGATAGGGTTGAATAATGGAATGCATTTTAAGTGTTAATTGAAGTTAATATGGTATCTTGTGTTGGCTAACGTGATTTTATATGCGTGTATTTGTTTGGTTATACAAATGGGACAATATCAAGGAATTGCTGTCTTGTTTTGCTAGTTACAGTGGTCCAAGTGCTCATGTGTCTATGATGTTTATTCAGGCTGCTGCTATGAAATATATGTAAGAGCAGTGATGCGAGAAGAGGCTAGGAAACAGGCAGGGGCTTCAGGTGCAAGTGCTTGATCAAGTGTGCATATTGGTGGTGTTTTGGTTGCCTGCCAACCATGTTTGAACTTAATGAATCTGACTCTGCTAAATAAGTAGAAAACAGATTATGGTGTTATGCTTTCGGAATACTGTTTTGTTCTGATCTCTTTTAGGTTTTGCTACTTAATAAAATCTGTTCTATAGGCATCTTAGAACAATTTCCATGAATGCGGCTGAGTGTTCTCTGTTTTTGGCAGTGAATGTTTTGCTTAATTTGAACCCAAGGGCAGTTGCACTGAATGTACTAAAATTCCGCCATACAATTTTTATCTTAGAACTTTTAGAACACACACCACCCTTGTCGATCAACAACAATTTTCTCCAACGCTTTAGCATTCTTAGCTATGCATGTAGACTACATAATCAGCAACACCATACCCTATTATTTCTACTATCGTGAGTGAGGTGATGATGGCGGCGTTTGGGAGGTTCCATCTTTTGGGTATGCTGGCTAGAGCATTGAGCATTTCATCTGTACCTACCAAGGAGAAAGGAAATTGATCACTCCACTCATGGACTCTTCTGAAATGATGAAAAATGGGCTACTATTGGGCTCATATCGATAGAGTGGTAACGTCAAGTATGGAAGTATGGTGGAATGTTATGATTCAACAACTCTTAAGCACCTTTCGTCTTTATGAGCCGGTTTTGATACAACAGTTCCAAAACTATAGGATTAGGAAGGCCTTTTCAAATTAAAGCATACTTTATTCTTATTTTAATTACAAATTGCAACCCAAGTTTTTGACTTTAGCTAGTGGCGGCTTACTCAGAGGAAAAATAAATTGGCTAGTGATGATGATGAGACGATGTGCCGTTTCCAGATGGTTCCATGTGACTTCAAATTAGAAGCGGCTCAAGTCTTCAGAAAGAAGATAATAAAGAAAAATACAAGACAAGAATATTAGATAAGAAAATTTGAGAAAATAGATGAGAATATGACATCTTTGGCACATGTTGCTCTTTATATCTTCACATTCAATTTTGAAAAATACCAACTCTCCAACATATCTGTGGAAGCCTAATAATGTGCATGATGTCAGAAATTAAAATTTTGTTCTCCTCTGTTTTTTTATTTATTATTTATTTTTAATTTGTAATCTTCCCACACCAACCTTCATCAAGAGCCATACAAAGTGTTTGAAAAGATTGGAAGGGGCATAAAGAGGTGGGGCTGATGAGGCTACATTTTAAAATTGGGAGCATTATTTAGCTCTTTGCAAGTGAAAATCTGAATTATGCATCACTGCATGTAACATATTATCTGTCCCAGAGACCCCTATGATATAACATAATGTCAAAAAAATTCAAAAAGAGGATCATACACCACTATCATATATATGGCCTGACCACACCACAACAAAGGTGCACCTTTTTGCTTTTTTTCTTCTTTTGGGTCAGTGGTTTTTTTTCTTTTCCTTGCCCCTTCAAAAATAATTAAATGCCACTTAATTAGAAAGTGATTATATTATATACAACCACTTGACTTATTGGAGCGTTAACTTAAGATTTAAACAGAAATCATTTCTTTTGAGTACCAAGTTATTGGGCGAGCGGGGATTTAGACCAATATTTATTAAGCGTTTGGGGGTTTCGAACAAGAAGATTGAGGTGGAAGAGCTTAACTAATTGAGCTATACCTTGCTAGCACAACTTATGTATTTTCACTACTTTAATTTCGAAAAAATGAAAATTAATCTTGAAAGCAAAAAAAATGACCTGACAAACTGGCTTAACTCGTAGCTAGCTAACGTTATGTAAATTTGTGTGGTGTCCAAAAAGATTATTTAGACGCGAGAGTTACGACAGAAAGACCGTGATATGTTCGAATCTGTCTGCTAAACCTTGGTCTAAACAATCATTGCTTCACTGTTTCAGAATCACAAGCCACTCAGCGGAAGGACACGTGTCCCTAACTGAGGACAGAATGGTCATTTTGATAGGAGTCTGGTTTGGTGGAACCGAAGCCATCATAATCTTTAGATGAAGATTACCATACGGCCCCCATTATTGTACAGCTATGAAATTTGATTGGGCCAAAGTTCAAAAATAACACCCATCAGCATCACAAGCCATTTGCAAATTTTTCTGTATATGTGTCTGAGCTGTAAACCTTGGACTCAAATTCAGAAAGAGAGAGAGAGAGAGAGAGATAAAGTCTTCACTTATCAGGAAAAGGAAAGGTTTTTGGTTTGTGGGTCTGAGAAAAGTTAGTGTCTTGTTGAGAGAGATTTTTGAGGGTGGGGAAGAGAAGATTATTGGGTGAGATGGCAACATTTGCAGGTACAACCCAGAAGTGCAAAGCATGTGAGAAGACTGTCTACTTGGTTGATCAGCTCACTGCTGACAACAAAGTCTACCACAAGGCATGCTTTAGATGCCACCACTGCAAGGGCACCCTCAAGGTGACTTCAATTTTCTTTCCTAAAACACACCTACTGATATAAAGACACTCACTTTTGCATTGATTTCATGATTTCTGATGCTCTTTTGTTTCTGTTTTTGTTGGTCATGTTTATATCTGTGCCATGCTTTTCTTACATCATTTTTGTTTGTGCTCAATTATGGATATTTCTATATGGTTTCCTTTTTCTTATAAGATAAGATTTGGATGATCATGATGGATGGATGTGTATAAATGAAAGAAAAGAAAGATTGAGATTTCCTTCTTTTACAATTATAACTTGTTTGATATTTGAGCATGGGGTTACTTACTTAGCTGTCTAGCTGGTTAGTGAGCTCAAGCCGTTGATCTTCGGATGTGGGCATGTAGATCCACTGGGAATTGTATTACTGTGTTGCTCTCTCTTCATTTGATACATCCAAAAATTTATTTGCATTGACAATGCTCTCGAAAGGATTTCCTTTTAATTGATTCATTCGTAAACATTGTGATCGATATATACTTTGTCAGCTTGTCATCAAGATATGATAAATGGTGGTTAGGTGCATCTTAGTATGCCTACTAATATGTTGCGTAAGTAGATTTTTAAGGAACATGAATGTTTGTACGGTTGAGCTTTGATGATTAAAATTTGTAGTAATGTGAAACTGCTTTCTGTTCTTAGAAGTAAGATTGATTTTGAATTGTGGATATGTTCAAAACTGGTGATTCACCCCAGTTGTCAGATACCTTCAAATTTCTGATCAAAAGCTTGTTCATAAGTGTACCTGGACCACTTTTTCATGGTTGTAATGAAGGGACTTGTTCAAAAATCCATCCACAGAATATATTGAGTATCAAGCTAAGGAAAAGCTTTCTACAGTGTGAGAATAAATTATACTGCCTTATTCACCTTAGAATTGAATGCTGGTAACAGTGTGCTCAATAAATTACCAACCTTGAATCCATTATGCCTTCTAAGTTCCTGGATGGTGACAGAGGTTCTAATAAATTGAGTTTCTGAGCCCAGGTGGACCCATTAATCAATTCTTTTTCATTTGAAGTTTGTATCTAATTCAGAAACCGGGGACCTGCTTGCCACATTTAATTTGTGTGCGAATCTTTAATCTTTAAAAGATAGAAAAGTTTTGCTATGTTTCTCTAGTTGTACTTGATTGTTTAGGTATTATGTTTATGAGATGTCTTATATTTAATACTTACTTACTTCTGTCTATGCAGCTTAGTAATTATTCCTCTTTTGAGGGTGTTTTGTATTGCAAGCCTCACTTTGATCAGCTATTTAAGATGACTGGAAGCTTGGATAAAAGTTTTGAAGGTTATAAGCTGCTATGACTTGTCTTAAGGCATATTTACCTATCTGCTTGCTAAATTGTAATGTTGGATTCATTTTTTACTATTGTTGTGCTTCAGGTATACCAAAAACTGTTAGAGACAGATCAGAACAGGTACATGCCTTTCTTTTTCTGATTCCCTTTTTATTTCTTCATTCCTACAATTTATATATGGTTGAATGAGAAAATAGAATTTATGTAGTCGGATTTAATCTTGTTTCTAGAAGTTTATAATAATCACGCTAACTGTTCCAATTGTGAGAAAATTTACACAGGTCAACAACAGTAAAGTTTCTAGTTTATTTGCCGGGACTCAGGACAAGTGTGTTGCTTGCAAGAAAACAGTTTACCCCATTGAAAAGGTAAATTTCTGTTCAACATATCAATGAGCTTTGCAGGATTGAATCATATTAACCTTATTAAAAACGTATTTAGCCAACTATAGTCTGCTTGTATGGAACTGTCTCGTTTATATGCAAACACAGATTTGATCTGATATGGTTTTCCGACAACTTCAATCACTTTTATCTGCAATTATGAATATATCAATGGCATGACATTTTAAAATCCTGCATTCTATAATCTGATTGCTTCATTTTTCAGGTGGCAGTTGATGGCACATCATACCATAAGCCTTGTTTCAGGTGCAGCCATGGAGGTTGTGTGATCAGCCCATCAAACTACGTAGCTCATGAGCATCGTCTCTACTGCAGGCATCACCATAGCCAACTCTTCAAGGAGAAAGGAAACTTCAGCCAGCTTAGCAAACAGGAAGAAGTTCAAGGGGTGACTGAGAACGCAGAGGCTTAGTAGTTAAATCGAAATGATCATGCTAAGTTCGATCACTCTCACAGTGGGGTTTCTAAGCAAGAGTCCGATGCAACTGTCATAGCATACAAGAAGAGCTATTGGGGTTCCCTTTTTCTATTTATGTAATATGTTGCCGGTACAAAAATTTGTTTTGCGCATTGTTGCTAAGTTCTGAGTGTGAGTTTGAATGGATAATATACAGCGAGTTAAAGCCTAGTTTTTCCAATAAAATAGCAACAGGCTGAAATATCCTATGTTTTTCAGATTTGACTTTTGATATGGTTTCATATATAATATGGCTACATGAGTGTCTGCCTCTTATCTTTCATCTTTGCCTACAATACAAAACCAACTTTCTGTCTCCTCATCTGTAGTTTTCTTGGTTATATTCATCATTAAAATAGAAGTTGATGGCCCTGGCATTTGGGGCCATGCATTAGTATTCTACATGAAGGTGCTGGTTGGCTGCTTCAATTCCAAACAGCCCAAATTTGACGAATTCCTCCCAAGACATGGCTCTTCTTGACTCACTCAAACGAATCCTTAACAATTCATAGTTAGCTGTCTTTATCAAACACAGCTGACGTCTCACTCCCCAATTCATTATATATCTTATGTATGACCTCAAAAAAGACAACATATTACAGGGTCAAAACTAGAGATAATGTTTATTTGGTCCACACTTGTATGGAGAACTTGTTCGTAGGCTACTGGTGAAAAATTGTTGTAGGCAATTCTGGGATTGAGCCTTTTTGGTGCGTTTGAGTTCCAAAGTGTATATTGGGTCTTTGTTGTTCCAGTCATGGACTTCCCTCTTCTCCCAAAACAAGTCACTTCTATGTTTCTAACACAAGATTACAAGTTTCATTTGATTTTAGTTAGAAAGAGAAAGAGCAAGCAGCTGCTTGGCATATCAAATCCTGAGCCTGAGATTTTCATCCAGGTATTGAAAAATTCAAGGACATTTATATTGAAGCGTAAGCATCCAACCCAAAATCAAGCGCAATGAGCAGAAAAGCTCAACATCTTTTAAATTATTACGCATGCCTTTAATTCACCGATGGAATTCACACTCAACGATACGATGATTGTTATTCAGCTTCAAAGGCCAATTTTTGTCAAAGTTATGGTGGAGACTAGTCAAAGATTGTTCTTGTTGTCACGCTTTTAAAGAGGGAATATGTTCCTACTATGATTTTGGCTAGTCTAGTTCTTTCATACTTCCGTTAGAAGCAAACCAAGCTGAATGATGATTATCTCTCACTCTTAGATATAAATAAGAATCTCTGCTACCATTTTGAGAAAATAATTTAGATCAAGTCACTTTCTGATCAAGAATTTGGATCCATATAAATGGATTGTGAGAAGTAGGGTAATGCTATCAAAAGGGACAAGCCATGGATAAGCAACTCAGTAATATGATATATATCAGTGGGTTTTCAAAAGGCAAAATGTAGACAAATTTTATGTGATTCTTGTATGAGTTTGTTCAACAATGGAAAACGCATGATGCCATGCCAGCCCCACATCGAAAGTGGGATTTTATTGATTTCATGGAATCTGAGGACCCCAAAATGCATAATCAACTGAGTGAGTTGCATGCCTAAGCAAAAGTAGCCTCATGTGAGCTGTTAGCAATTGTCCTACTTATAAAGCTTTCCCATGAATATGAAGTGGTGCAATATTCCTCCTAGTGAATATGGTTTTATATATAAAGTTAACAAAGAAAGGAGGAGGAGAAGAAGAGAAAACGGAAAGGAAAAGCCGTCTTTTTTGCTTTGTCGTCTTTGGTCTGTCTTGCTCTGTACAACGAGTGAAAAAAAGACGAGAGCAATCAATAATGATGCTGTTGTTCGGGAAGTTTCCGTTTTTACCTGTGCGCTTGAAGATGTCCATTTTTTGATGGCTTGTCTCAACTCTCAATGTCAAAAAGTACAGGCTTGATGATTAAAGTTAACTTTGGAACCTTTTATAGCTCAACTATTGTTGCTTGAGAATATCTTTTGCAGTTGGATGCTGATATATTTGTTCCCCGTTAAAAATTTTACGATGAGGAAAATTTGAACTCGAATGCAGAATAGGAAGCACATGCATTAAAACCTTAATTTGTTAATCCTATTTGAGTATAATTATGAGGTTATCTTATTTGAGCATAATTATGAGGCATAAGGGCCATAGATAAATAATTACAATGTGCCTGGCCCTGCTGCTTGACTATGATTATTGTGTTGTGCTCTGTGCATGCAAGATAAACTTTCACTTTTTGCTGTTACAAAAATAATTTTTCCTAGTTTTTTCAAGTTCAGAAACAGAAGTTTTAACTATGGATGGAACCAAAGAAATTTTCTTCTTGAACTAGAACTTCCATTAAACAAGAGCTCTTCATTACATTGATTCTAGATATTTCACCCTTTTCTATACACAAGATTACTCAGATCTCCACCTCAAGAAAAAGTTAAAAACAAAGTCTATGCTCATTTAGCTTTCTACCTGCCCCCTTAAATGAACCCTATTGAAGTTTCAACTCAAAAGTACTTTTAAACAAGTCATGCAGGAGGAGGGCTTTGATCTTCTGCAGATGGAGCACCAATTGATCCATATTGCTCCACTGTTGCTTACGCATTATGTGGGAAGATTAGGAAACATGGGATATCAGCCTGTGGCCTCTGAGATGCTGTGTAATGAGGGCTGCCATGTTCTTGACCTGGCAGTACTGGCAGACTGATGAGTTGATGATGTTGGTGCTGTTCTTGGTCGGTGCCCTCTCTCATGTTTAGCCACCTGGTCAAATATTTGAGATGATTATTTTGAGTGGTTTTTTCAACTTTCCATTAATGAGAAAGAAAAGGCATTGAACAGAACAATTAATTCACTCTTTAAAAAAAAATTCATTGGGTTCATTCAATTATTTGTTTATTCATTTAGCCCATTACTGAAACGAGTTCCAAGCATTTTGTTTATTTATTTATTCATCTACTTAATGATTTAGGCCGTTACAGAAGGAAACTCAATGCTCTTTCCCTGATTTTCTGCTGATTAACAAATGAAAAGAATCTTCTTTTAATATGTTCTTGTCTGAAATATTAATCATAATGCTTTCACTTTAAATAAATAAATAAAAATTAATTAATTATCAAGATTGACCACTTTTAGCAGAAGAACAGAAGCAAAGGTTCGTTTGGCTTGGGGAATTCAGGGAACCCAGTAACTTCAAAACCATGTATGCAATTTGAAGAAAGAATCTACTCTAAATGTGACAGGCTGATATAGAGATGTGAATCAAATTAATTTATCAGATGAGATAATGTAGTTAAATTAAAATTTAATTACCTGGTTGTCCTTCTCCAGCTCAGAAGCCTCAGATCTTCTGGCTGCTGTCAGTACTGGCTTCTCTCTCACCCTCTCCTGTGGCTGCTCTGCTTCTACCTGGTTTGAGTGGCTTCTCTTCACCTTTGCTTGCTTCTTTGCCCACAAACCCTTCATCACCTCTGAAAACAAAAACCCAGAAACCAAAATCCAAGATAAACAATTTGAACCCACAATTAAAATGGAAAAATGATCAAAAACAGAGAGAGAGAGAGAGAGAGAGAGAGAGAGAGAGAGAGAGAAGTTGAAACCTTGAGTAGTGATGAGCCTGTAAACTTGGCCAAGAACAAGAGTATCAGTTGGCCTGAGAAGCTTTATGCGTGTCAAGCGAACTGAAGTGCTGTTGTTGTTATTGTTGTCTTTCTGGTTCAAATTCTTGTCTTTTTGATCGCCATTGTTGTTGGGATTGGAGGGGCACAAGGTGGTGGAGATGAGCAGAGCAACATAGTGGCCAGGATTGGCCTTCATGATCTCACTTGCACTCACAGACCAATAAAATTTCTCTTCTTTCCCACTTGGATGTTGTATAACCAAAGTTGCTGCATCAATTGCTTGACAATTTCCCATTATCTCCCTCTCTCTCTCTCCAACACAGAGACAGACAATGAAAGCTGAAGAAATGGCAGGAGAGGGAGGGAGGAAGGTAGGGGAAGAGGAGGTGGTTTGAGCTATGCAACAAGCTCTTTATAACCACCAATATCCCCACTTCTCATCCTTTACTTGTCCATATCTCTCTCTCTCTGCAGGCTTCTAGTACTTCAGTAATTATGGTTCAAAAGAATAATCAAGCCTGAGGAGGGGTATCTTAGTAATTTTGTGGGAAGACTGTGGGCATGATTATCCAATGCTTGATGATGTGTCGAGGAGTGATTGGTTGGCTGGACAGAGAGAGTTTAGGGAGTCCTCGTGGTTGTATAACATGCGGGTTGTTGCTAACCCATTTCTTAATTAGATGCGCTACATTTGCGACAAGTCGTCTAACGTTCGCGAGTTAAACGTTAATTTATGTAAGACGACTGTACGTTGGTACCACGTCACCACATCAACATTAAATAGAACATATGATATCTCTTTAAATTTGCATAAAAACTATGTATTTGTGTCCCTCATCTTGAGAAAAACTTTCAACACAACGGGATAACATTTTCTGTTATTTATGGCCAATAATATATAAAATAAGTTTTTCACGTATCATTGTATTATTGATATAATATACCAAAACACTGTTATCCCGTTACAAATAAGTTTTTCTGACTGACCACCTCCACATGAAAAAATCAGTAAATATGGTATAATTTTAATTAATTAAATGCACGTGTGGCTGGCACCACAAAACAACCAACTAAGACCAACCAAAATTGCGACTTTTCAATTTCGTAACTTATTGGCAAATTGGAAAGCTATATGGCATGGCCCCATATAAATATATAATACATTCTATTCTAGACAAAGGACCACAAATGAAAAAGACGACATTGAATTGAAGAGAGCATATATCCATCCAATATATGATACATCTCTCTCTCTCTCTCTCTCTCTCTCTCTCTCCTCCATTGTTCCCTCGCATTGCCCACCAAACAAGACCGGAGCGAGAACGCGTGTTTACGTTTTCGTTTTCAGTTTTTGGGGTTACGGAAAAACACAGAGAGGAAAACGCGAGGAAGCTGTGCGTTTTGTTTGAGGTGGGCCCCAGCTCATGCTATTTGTACTTGAATACAGTTTCGAAGGCCTCAGCTTTTGAACACGTTATGTAAGTACGTGTCGCATGTGAGCAATCTTTCTTAGCTTCGGTCATTCTCTGATTTACGTTACGTTCTTGCGTTTTGCAGAAGGGGCTTCGAAAAGTGATAGCCGAACCACTTGGTTTTTTGCTTTCTGTTTCTTCCCTTTTCAATTCTTTCCATAGCGGCCACCCAAAGCAACCTCCGTTTTTCTTTACATTATAAAACAAATCTCGTGCTCATCCGAAAGGGCGGTCGCGGTCCGATTTGGTCCGATTTAAACTTCAGACTCAATGTAGGCATTGTGCGGTGCAGATAACTATTAGTGATTGATTTGGTTCAGTTATTTCCATTCATGAATGATTAAAATTAAGCGGACGGCTTCTTTTACCTTGTAATACGATTGTGACGTGCATTATTTGAAGCTTTTAGGACTTAGGGCTGACTATAGTGTATGATGAATATGAGTGGTAATGGGAAATTATTGTGTTCAAATATCATTCCATGCTTGACCTATTGCAGATCATTGCAATTGGGTAGGGGGCCACTCTAAGGTTTCCATGCTCGGTTGTTGGAATGAGGAGCAAACAAAAGTGATACGACTAGATCAAATCAAAGTAGTGGAGCCACTACTCTTATCAGATTTTCTGTCTTCGAAATTACCAATTCATATGGCCCTCATATCTCCAAAAAAAATACTATTTTAATACCAAAATATATTCACAAACTATACACAAAATCAATTTGTAAAGCAAAAGAAAAACGAAATTATGGTCGTCACTATAAAGATAAATGTTCTATTACTAAAGCTATAAATTTTACATATTTCGACTATTGATTTGGTTATGAAAAATACTAAATTTTTACACATCTTCAAGTCCAAAATATATAATTATTTTGTTGATGTAAGTTACTCTTACACTTTCTTATTTTACATATTTGTTTAGAATATCTCCCAGATGCTTGACCATCTCATGTGAGATCAAGATGATATCACGTGGCAAATTGTACACTTCAAAATCTTGAAGTACTACACATGTGTCGTCAAGAAGACAAGAAGAGTTTACTCTGATTGCAATTAACAAGCATAAGTTTAGTGGTGAAGGCCAGCAAATCCAGCAAGCAATTCATTAAAACTTGGACATCTACATGGGAAAAGCCACATTATTTTAGGTCCAATTGAAGGGGAACCACAGTAATCATTCACGATCATGCAACTTTGACTCTTGTAGCTAGATCTTCCAATCTCATTAATATCTTATTGATTTGCTAATCTCAGTGTTTTTTTTCCCAAGCTTTACTCTTTATACTATTGCAGAAAGTGTCGTCAAGATGACCGGTTCTTATATTCTAGATAGTAGAACATTGCATAGGACTCATTAGTGTGGTAGTTTAGAGTAATTACTCACTTAGGTAATGTTATAGATTCGAGTCCTAACATCCGTGTATTATTTTGAGTTTAATATACTATCACAACTCTCTCGATAAGAAAGATCTTAATAAAAAAAAGATAGTAGAACATTTACTTCGCATCTAAGGCAAAAATTCGACCTCTCACCTTCTTCAAAGCAATACGTAGGCCTACTAAAAATGTAAATCACAATAGAATCCATCCAACAAATCGGGGTTACCCAAAACCCTAATTAAAATTTGGAGACCAGAACCATGTAACATTAAATGAAAGAATATGACCCTTTCTGACTTATCTACAGAATACATGGCCATTCCCAAATCTATCATACTCTTTCAATTCTTTGCGCATTTTATTCATGTACACCACAACCCACCCACCCACCCCAAAAAAAAAAAAAAAAAAACCTAATGGATGGAATCCTTCTCCTCCTCCTTTTCATGAATTGAAGTGGGTGGATAATGAATGTAACAGTAATATTTGTAGGTCCTAATCAGACCTCTACCAAACAGCAGGAAATCAGAATTTCTGGGAATTTTTTTTGGGTAATCAGATGGAGGTAGGTTTTTGTTTCTTTCATAGGGCCCCATGCATTCTCATTTCATTAGCAATAAAAGGGTGTATCTGCAAGTCTTCCACACCAAACAGCAAATAGGATGTTGGGGGGGATTTGATTCATGGGCTGGTTTTTGTTTTCTTCCATCTCATGTACCCTAATCTGTGACCAAAAGCCGAAGAAGATATCTAATAAAATCATCCACCAGTATTTTAAGTAGTTTGCTCTTCGGTTTATTTTATTTTAATTATTTGTTAAACGTAAGTGCTAAAATAAGGGTGAATTGTGTCTTCGAGTAAGACACATCTCCTCTTTCTTCCGTACCTAAAGGATTGAAGAGTGGGATGGCTCCCACACTCAGATTATCAAATGAAATTATGGTTGTCTACTTCATCACATTTCACCATCACATTGGACACAATGATGCTGAATTGACTAAATTTACTCGCTAAATAATGTGTCAATCTATTACTTGGTCGTAATATTTACAACATACTTTATATTTGAATATATTAAATTCTGTGACGTTATTTGGTGCACTTATGTATTCAATGTATCTGTCAAAAAATTTCGAGTATTTTAATAATTTTCAAATAATTTGTCATGCTTGAGGAAGTTGTGCGATAGTGAGAATAAATTTTCAATGAATAATAAGGGACATGTGGTACAAGCTGGTAGTTTTAGAATCAAAGAATCTCCAATGAACAGATACCTTTTGCTATAAGCTGCTGAATGATTGAACAAATTTTCAAGTGGGTCTGCCCTAATTTGGGCTTTTAAAGAAATTGTGGATCAACCACACGATAGTGGGTCTCACCAATGCCTTAATAACGATATTTGTGACATGGATCTCAAAATCCTTCCAAATCCAAAGTACAGCTACATCAATGATATTAGGGAATCCAAATACTCCAACTTGGGGGAATGGACCACAAAGTGTTATTCCATAGGTTTGCAGATAAAAATTACACGAGATTTGCCAATGGGGATTTAGCCCAATTGGAAAATGACTTTGATTTACCGACAAATGGTCTTAGGTTTAAATCCCCATAGCAACTTGGTACATGTTTCAAACCCATGATACCCGGCAGTTGTGGAAAAGTCTCGTTTCCCAATGTGATTTGTATTAAATAAATAAATAAAAGATTTTGAACATAATAATCTTCCCAACAATACCATTTTTTACCTTAACCCAAGGGCCCATCTAAAAAAGTAAACTACTTTTTATGAGTTGTACCCAATATCAGTCGCTTTATGAAAGGTCCAACCCATGCAATGCAAGCCCTTGAATTTTCTTGGAATTTGCTGGCTCAAGGTGTGAATCAGCCAATGGCACTTGTGGATATTTTGCCCAAGTCAAAGCAAACTACATGGAAATATTTTGTAACAATAGTGCTATGATGTCACAATGGGAAATGATTTGGTCCACAAGAATTTTATTTGGTTACGTTACGTAACATAGTAAATAATGTGGACGGACAAAGTCAAATTTCTAGCTAAAATGAGACTAATAAAGCAAGCATATAAAAACAGAAGGAATTTAAAAAAATAAAATGAAATTTGAGAGCACACAAACTGCTTCAATGCTAACTTTAATTCACAACCCCAGTTGGATTTACAGCAAGGAATATAACGAAATAAATGTACTACACCCGCATCCTATTTAGGAAAAGATTATATTATATATTCGCTAAGAGTGAGCTAAGAGTGAGAAAAAGATGAGTTATTGAAAACTTGGGATGGATGGAACATTACACCATAAGCTTAAAACTCACAACCAAGAGCTTCATACAGATGGAAAATACTTGTTTAGATTGAATGGTAGAGAATAAAACTCCTCGCTCCTTGAATCGCTCTTGAACGACCGGAACTTGTCCCACCAATTCTTACCCCTGTCTTTCCTAACTGAACTATCTTTTCGGTGCAGTGTGTTGTCCAGGAAATATGCCACACATCCTGCGACAAAAGCTTCCGACTGCAGAGGGACATTGATCATATCGTTGAACTGCCAAATACAGGTGAACATGTATGTATGTCAGTGAAGATTATAACCAAGCATTACATGATTCAATAAAAGCAACACCGGGTTTGATGTTTGGTGCATACCCATCTTCCTCCTGAGTGGACTGGACCGTAACCCTTGATAGCTGTGTATTCATTGAAGTACTGTGGCACAGACAGTCCCATGAAGATAGAGAAGCCTAATATGAACTTTGTTCGGAAGCTGTTCAGGTTGCAGAACTGAAGAAAGCTAAGGCCTCCAGCACCTGTGGATGCATGATGAAATGGAATATATCATATAACAAATCTGATAACAAAGTGAATCAGCAGCCCACATGTCTGCTTGTTAACACGATGAATGAGCTGCACATACCAACATAAGCAAAGAACAGACAATACAAAGCAGCAATGATGGGCCCTGGGATTGATGCAAAGACCGCTCCAAATTTGCCTGTACAATGATGAAATGATGAGTAATAATAACAGTCGCTAACAATTGCCAGCATAACAATAATTACAATGTACATTGAATTGAGAATATCTCACAAGTTAACAACTTACCCAGAATGGAGAAAAATATCATGAACCCAGCAGATATTTGCACAACCCTTCGACTACCAACACGTGTCAAGGCCAAAAGACCAGCATTCTCTCTGCTCAGAGACAAAGGGAAGTCTTAGAACAAGGTAGAAACTCTGTTTTCCACTTAATACAAGTATGATGTTTAAACAGCACAAACGTTCCCTATTAACAGTCTTACACAGATACTGAGGATCCAGTCACAGTTCCAAACAAGCCTGAAATCAGAATGCCAACTCCCTGAGAGTAGAAATTATACAGTTAATTTACAATTGGAAAAGGGGAGCACTATTCGTGCTCCCACAAAGGAGTGCAGGAGTGTTTTGGGAGAGCATGATCTTTGCCAAAATTCAACACGCAAAACTGTTCCATATGCAGACAATGAAAATACAACGGCATTTTCTATTGTTGATAAGAATCAATCTTACAGAAAAGCCAGCTAAACAAGTTGTTAAGGAACCATCCCCACCAAATACAAAATAATAATAAAAATAACAGAAGGAAAGCATTGATAGATTGATGAAATGTTCAGGTTTGGAAGCAAAATCAAGAAGTTCATGTGGAAATCACAGAAGTTCGTGCAGAAGCAAAGTCTACGTTGGAAAGAGAGAAGCTTTTGTACCTGCCAACCAACTCCACGACTCAGAATAGCAGGTGGCACTGGAGTTGCACTAGCATACCTTGATACAGCAATGAAAGCACCAGTGGACTGTTTTATCATTACAAATATGTGAGAAATAGGCAACCTTTAAGGGGTCAAAACAAAATGAACGGGTAGTGTTGGAAACAAAAGCAATAATGATTTTGAATTTTGGCTTATCAATTATTACCAATTTAAGAGAATGAGAATTAAAGAGAACAAACCTCAATAAGAGCAACAAAAGATGCCGCCATCATAGCAAAGGCTTCACCAGCATCAAATGAAGGTGCTCCCCATTGGAAGGGGTATGGAACTCTTATCCTGCAAACCCAAGTTCCAATAAGGATTCATATCCAACAAATATTTGGTACCAATCCAGAACATAAGCCATGATGGTGAATAAATATTTACACTTTAACGAAGGTAATAAAGGATGGAAATGTCATAGTATGTCTAAACTTCCTAGCATGGTTTGGGAGCCTATTTTAAAAAGAATAACAAAAGGAAATTTCAGTTTAATAATTCCATGTCCACCAAAGATTTTGCTTTAGAGTTCTATACAATGGTGAGAAAAGGAAGAATTACAACAATAAAAGTGTTAAAACTATATTAAGGACACATTTCACACTAACCATGGAGCAGCATTTATAAGTCCAGCACGATCAGTTCGGCAGCTTGCCTGTGTTTTTGGGGATGCATCATCATATGCTCCACCAACAGTGAGTAGGTGAGCATAAATCCATACAATCACAATAGAAAATATGACAGCAAAACGGTCAAATATGGGTTTTCCTCTGTGAATTATGTGGGGCATATACTGCATCACAATCATTGCAAAAACAATATTAGCGTTACAAGAATAATTTTTCCACAAGGTTAAAATGATAGAAGGCACAAAGGCAAGACACTTAACAAGGATTTAAACATATCACACATTTAAGGACCATTACCTGAGAAACAAATACTAAAATGACAAGCTCTGGCAGTCCAATCTCCACACATTTGGCAAGCTAAATATCCAGGAAAAGCATCAAGATTAACTGTGAGGACGTTATTCACCATATATGTGTGCATACATACACATCTAAGAAGAACACTTACCACTGGAAAACCTAACTCGTAGAGTCCAAAACCAACTAGACCTACCAAGGGAACAACTGAAAGTGGGCTTAAAAACCTGAAAGAAAAATATAAAACTGAAAAGTTTTAACCACCATGAATTTTTAAGCTTAACAAGAAAATAATCCCAGTGAAGTATTTTTCTTGTTTTGTTTTCCTTTGCAGACTTTAATGGAGAAAACTGAAATGTTTCAGTACAAATCTGACAAGTTCTAGACTAATCTTTCTAACCACCAAATTTGACTTTCATTTATTTAGAACCAACCTTGCAACATTACGCCAAAGGCCACTGAAGCCTAAGACTATCTGAAGAGTTGAAGCAACAATAAGAGAACCCTGTATTGCCCGCATTGTCCTCTTAAATTTCTGAAATGAAAGACATCAAAACATAGTCATAAGCCCTACAGCCAAGTCTGTGCAGATGAGAATGAGAATTATCAGTGGATGCTCTTCAGCAAGTTCATATGACAGATAATCAAAAACAACTACTGTTACCTGATATATCATATGTTGCGCACCAAATGACAAACAACTAAGTTTTATAAAATGACTACCAAGTAAAAAGAGGATGGGTTTCAGAACAAACATCTATAGGGTCGTCACTATCACTGAATCGGCCAGCTAATATGATTGAAATTGTGGTGGGGACAAACGTATACGACCCGCCAATCACTGCTGGTAGTCTGGTCCCAAACAATGTCTGTTGCAATGTGTTCAAACCAGCAACAAAGAGTAGGGTCTGGATCACCTTGGCCTTCTCCTCCTATAACAGTAGTAAGAGACACATACATATATCAGGTGGTCAAATTTGAAGAAAAACACAATATTTGGTTGACGTCAATTAGAATTTAAGCAATAAGTTCTTCAGGTCTTACATTTCCTCCTCCCATCTGGGGAACAAGAGCACTGGGAATGAGAACTGAGGTTCCAAGCATGACAATGTAATGTTGAAAACCAAGGAGAATGGCATCGGCTGCACCAGTAATGGCCCACGATTTTGTTATTTCACTGTTCAATTATTCATGACTAGCTAATGAAGTAACGACATGAGTTAAGAGTAATGAAGCTCAACTACATTAAAAATCAAAACTACCCAATATCTGCAATGCCACAACATATTCAATTTAAATTTCCTAAACAGAAGACGGTCAAACAGAACTTAGAGCACCATTACCAAAGAGTGACAGAAAAGCTCTGCCAAAGGGACAAAGAGTAACGAGAAACCAGAGCCATGAGAGAATTTTACAGGTGCCCAATAAACAAAAGTCAAATGGGTTCCCACCAAATTAGAGTTGGGCACATAGCTTAGGTTACGCCTAATGCAAACAAGATGGCAGGTTACGAAAATAGTACAAAACTTAATCAGTACAGCTGCACAGGCAAAGAATAGATAACTAAGCAATTAACAGAATATATATAAAAAGATTCAAATAAATCCCCCCAGAAAGGCAATCAAAAAAGAAAAACAAAAGAAGGATAGAATTTCAACTTTTCATTTCCTTTCTGAAAAGCGGTATCTACCAAAGAAAAAGAGATAACTAAAGAAAAGCTACTTTCAACAATTCAATACATGAATCTCGTATCCAAAATAAATTAAATTAAAGAAGAAAATTATATACAACCTGCCTGAGATATGCCAAAAAGATCCACAAGAATCACAGTTAGAAACTAAGATCCACCATGAATACTCTTACACTATCGTTAAATAAGGGAACAAGAGCTCAGAATCCAAATTAGGAAAAGAAGAAAAACAATCATTGAATGTGGATTAGAGGTACTCACGCCATGGAGGTGGACTTGTAATGCAGTAAGAAATGTTGGGGAGCTGTTCTTTTGGTGGGTGTGGCTGTGGCTCATCTACTTTTGGAGCTCCACCGCCTCCTCCTCCTCCTCCTCCTCCACCACCTGCCATGATTCCTCTAGAGCTTGCTTTCTCTCACTAAAAAACACCAGAAACAACTATGAAGCTCAAATCTAAGCACCCAGATCCCGAATCTAGCAAAAACCCTCTAAAATGAGCTGAAAGCAGGAAAAACAGTCAACAGTGTGATGACCGAAAAGATTGAACCACTCACATGTATGCCCACTAAACTACCAAATAATAGAGATGGGAACTGTGTGAATAAGAAAGAAAAAACAAAATGATAGTGTAACCGGAAGCTTCACGAAGCGAGCACAAATAATTGCACAAGAAAATATTCAGAAAAATATAAGCACATATAAAAGCACCTTTTAACCAGCAGCTGAAGTAAAGCAAAAGCCAAATATGAAAGCAGGGGAAGCTCTCTCTAAAGTCAAAAATCCATATACCCCACACCCAAAAGCTGTTCACGCAAAATGGGTAGAGAGAGAGAGAGAGTCAGGCAAATCCAGGTGCTTAGTTGAGCAAAATCACAATATGTAAACACAGTTAAGAGGCGGTACAAGAGGTGTGACTGTAAATATGATAAAACGGGAAGCGAGTGAGATATGATATACCAAAAAAATGTTCAGAGCAGCAAAAAAGTTTTTGGTATTCTTGACTCTCTCTCTCTACAAGGTGAAAGTCTCCCTCTCTCTCTCTCTGGGAGCTACACTGTACACACTAACTACACATTCCCTTCTAACAAGAAAATACACCCTACCAAACCTTATTTATTGAGCTTAGCAGAAAACCATTTATTTATTTTTTAATAAAGTTTATGTTTTTAGTTTCATTTTTGGAGGTTTCTTTGTTTGTTTCTCTCAGTGTGGTTCAGCTGTGCAAAAAGCCAGAGCAAACCTCTTAAAACTCCGTGGTTGAAATGATACTTGTCAAGCCATGAACGATCAGGAGAAAACGACACCGTTTGAGTTTGCGTTAAATCAGATAAAGATAACTTCCTTGACAATATAAATTCCCATTTACCAACATCCCCAGATGATGCACCGAGATTTGTTAATTTATTGAAAGACGTTAATACCCCTTACGAAAATATAAAAGTATAACATATCGTTTTCTTTAACAGATTGACACGAAACGAGCCATTCAGCTAACAAGCAAGAAAGCAATGATGTAGTACGAACAAAGTGTTTACCTAATGGTTAGAGTTGGTTAGAGCTGTTAACATTGTTAGGAGGTTGGTTAGCTTAGCTGTCAGCTGTTAGCATGGTTATGTATATACATATATACTGTACTGTAACAAAATCATTTTTTAGTAAGAAATATATCATTCAGTTTTCTCATCTGCTCTCAAAACTTCTAAACAAACATCTTCTTCTCTATCTCTTTTACCATAGTTATCACAAAGAACTCATCCGCAATTTAAAAGGGAACAAGTGTGAATGAAAATTGAAATGAAATATCGTGCACCTTGAATTGTTTGTGGATAGTTTTTTTCTTATTGCAATTATTATAGAGAGTCCTTGTAAACTTACTAGTTTGTAATCCTCATTAACAGGAAAAACCAATTTTAGTGACGTTGGCCTGATCTTAGCATTTCCGACCCTCCACTTATTGGTAGATATATTGGTTGATTCACGATCAAATTTATCAACCTACTAGTGGTTTTGCAAACTCAGGAAACGTTTTGTGATAAAAATGATTTGATCCCAGAAAAGCAACAAGTATAGTAGTAGGGGTAATTTGGGGAGTTGAAAGAGAATGATCACATGGGCGCCCAAAGCATGAGCCAATAGTGAAAGAAAGAACAGCCGACAAAATTCTTCATCAGTCAAAATCTCCCTACCCCAATCCCTGCTTTTCTGTCCCTTCCCTTCACTAAACAAACATATACGCAATTCACTCCCAATACAATCCCAACTGGCTTCCTCTACCAATTTTCCTCCTCGTTTTCTATCTCTCTATCTTTCCTTCTCTTTTTTCCTTTCTTGTTTTTCAAGCAAGCCCACCCACAGCTCCCAATTGGCACATAACCCTTTTTTCTCTTTTCCTGATTTTCTGTCTTTTGGGACAAGGTAGGTTAGGTAATCTCAAAAGTCCAAATCCTTTGCAGACACAACTCTGGAGATGCTAAATCTGACTGATTAATCTTACATTAATTAATTAATTAATTGTCATTGTGTATTAAGCAAAAACAAGTCACAGTCCAACTCATCAACTGTTGCATTCATTCTCAAGTTTATCTGTTGATCATTATCTTATAATTTACATGGGTCACAATCGTAGAGCAGGTAGAGAAGTGAACCCAAGACAATCAAAATAAGAATATTGCGATTGGATTTTCTATTATATATATATATATAGTTATTCTTTCATCAAGACGTCCTCGCATTATTATCGTCCAGACACCACTGTAATAAACATAGAGAAAGTTTAGAGGGTTAATACAAAATACACAATATCCGCGTAATAATAACATCCAGACGTATCTATATATATTTATATATTCCCCTGTGCAAATTCTAATTTCATACACTTCGTGATTGGTCAAAAAAAACATGCTTTTTGTATGTACATATTCGGACCACGTGTAATATATTTTTGTACCAGAGAAGTTTTAGCTAATTGTGGGAGTAAAACAGAAAACATAGAACAGAGATTGTAGAGAACGACAGAGGTCTATTTGAAAGTCAAATATATTTGATCCTCCTCGACCCTCAAAACACTAATTGTTTTTGTTTGAATGTGCTATTTTCTTTTTGGCACTATTCACTTTGATCTTATTCGTTACATGAAATGTGTTTTTGGGATGTAGCACATCATGTGGTGAAAAAAGATAATGTGAGGCTTTGATTGTATTTACCAACAAAAAAGGAAATAAGAAATTGAATTTACGCAAAGAAATATTTTTGTGTGCGTAGGTTTTTTTAAATTTTATTTATTTATTTTAATACATAGGTTTTTTTAATTATTTATTTTAATACATACCATATTTATATTTTATTTCCATTTCATTTGAACTATGAAGAGGTGATTCGAATTTTGATGCATAGTGAAAAGCATATCCGCTCTAGGGCCTAGAATCTAGACACTAGCCAACTTAACTAAAAGCATTTACAGCAGACTCCCTATCCTCTTATTCCTAGATGTTTTGGCTAAAAAGAAGGAAAATTCTTCTTCCAGCAGATTCCTTACTTGGCTCTCTATTTTGGAGAACAAACTTGTGGCTCTCTATATCTAGCAAGGAGGAGAGGGAAATGGAGGCTCGCCAAATTGAAGAGAGAAGTTTTCTAGCCAAATATTTTAGACAGTCTCGATCTCTTGGACCACGGGGTCCAAGAGATTTAGTCACCCACCGTTGGATTATCCAACGGTTCAAAAAAGTTTCTTAAAATGAGTGCAAGAGTGAGTGAACCAATTTCAGATTAGTCAAAATAGAGAACATTGCTGGAGAAAACACTTTTTAAGTGGTTTGCTATATAGTTTTCTAGCTATTTTAGTTAGAATTTGGTTAAAATTTAGAGACTCTCCAAGAGATACTCTAACCCAATGTCTGTTGTGTAAGTTTACTTTATTTTCTATTATCACTGTCATTAGCCACATATTGAACGATGGCTAATATTGATTTTTTTTATTTGGTTGAGAAATTCTATGATTGCATTCATAATTTAGCTAAAAAAACCACTAGCCACAAAAGGACCATTAAAGCGCTTCCAGCCATGCATGCCAGCACGAGTAGAAGGCCCCCCAACCCCCAAAAATGAACTCCAACGGTGAAGGCTAGCTCAGCTTGGGCTGCTGTTTGAGTTTGTTGATGTCAGCATGACATCAACGACCAATTTAAATACTAAATTCTTTTTTAAAAAATATATCAAAAATTTCATAATTTTTTTTATTTATAAATACTTAGCCATGTTTTTCACTTCTCACAAAAAAATTCTATACAAATTTTTTTCTTTATATCTCATGTGAATAGTGGCTGTCCTTATTTGCCGTTATTTGAGGTATTGAGTACTGACAACAATATTTTAGTGAAAAAGATGGGGAGCCAAAGCCTTTTTGGGTAAAAAAATAAAGTCTTTATTTCATGTGGCATCATGATTGCGAAGATTAAGGACAGACTTGTGCTTTAACTAAATCCAAAGATTGAAAAAGATAAGTAAAAATTACACCATGTTTTTAAAATATTTGTCATCAATCATTATATTACCTCAAATTTCCTGCGCCCACATGATAGCTTCAATTATGCCATATTGACAGATGAGTGGACATCTTGATTGGTCCACGACTAAATTTATCAAAATTATAAAAAAGTTTTCATGGGAAAAAAAAATTAGAGAAAATAATTGAACTTTGGGAATATGTATAAGATTAAGATGGAGCTGGGTAATTTTGTCTTTTTCTTTGTATGCTGTAAGGACATGTCAAAATCATATTGGTAGGAGCTTTTTAAAAAAAGGGTTCAAACCACCTAACCTTAATTGAAGATTAAGATTGAGAAAGTTGGGGACAATCCTGGCCTATGGTATTTTAAAAATGATGTAAATACGAGAAAGTATGAGGGTAATGATGAACATTATTGAATTGGGAGGGGTGAGAAAGAGAGAAGAGAAAAGGTGCATGGAGGAAAAAACAAGGGACAGAACGTGGGTGTTGCCATCAGAGTTCTTTAGGAGATACTCAGATCACCCAAAACCCTAGCATCCATGCGGGGACCACCTGCATGATGGCAAATTTATCTGCCCTTTTTAGACCTTTTTTGATTGTAAAGAGAGAGACTGTTTGGTGCTTTTTCTTTCTCACTCACTCACTCTCTTCTTTTTATTTCCCTTTTCATTAGGGTTAGTGGTGACTTTATCTGTTTCAATTAGATTAGAACCACAAGGAAGAAAAAGAAGCCAGTATATTCTTGTCCCTATATTGTAACTTACATTATTGATATGAAAATTGAATTGCGATTTATGACAGGTTTGACGGTTCTGTGCGATCCGTACTAAGCTTTGATATAATTTGTGTGAAATCTACTGCATAACAGTATACTCCACTTATTTTTCACTAGAACCAGAGAGAATCTACCAAATAATCTTTGCTAAAGAATTTTAGGCACTTCTTTTCATGAAATTCACACACCCAAAACTAAGGTACTAATAATTCAGTTACCCAAAACTTTGAACTAATAACTATACCCAAAAAATAAAATAAAAACTAATAATTGGAAAATATATTACATGGGCTTTAGTTGTAGGCCATTTAGGCCTTTGCTTGTTGGGCTCTTGTGACTTTCTATTGTCTTGTTTGGTTTTAGTCTCACGCAATGGGCTGAGGCATATTCGGCACTCATATTAAACCCAATTGCCCGAATGCCCAAATGACGAGAAAGGCTCTGAAATTTCCACAGCCAGAGTCACCCTTCTGTCTTCAAGCTTCATCCGCCACGACCCAGTATCGGGAGCCCCCCAAAACGCCGCAATCAACCTCCACACGTAAGCGGTTGCTGGGTTTTCTTCATATTTCGTTTTGCCAAATGTCTATATTGCTTCACAGCAGCTTTTGACTGCTTGGATGTGTTTTTTTGTCATGCTTCAGTAATTTCTGAAAATGGCAACCTTTGTGTTTGTGAAAATGCCCAAATGAAAGATACCCAAATTAGTTTTTTTGGTGGGGGGTTAACGACGAATGTGATGCGCCTTGTGCTCCAACTATGAGTTTCTGCTTGTTCTCATTCTGTTTTCTGATCCCCTTCCCTTGTTATGCAGCAATCTAAACACAATGTTGATGGTGTCAAGGTATTTTAGGAGAACACTCTTTTCTGTAGCTAAATCAGAAACTTCTGCTGCAGCTGCTTCAGCTAGGACGACGGGACATAACCCTCTTGAGGAGTTCTTTGAGGCAGATAGAAGCCAAGATGAAGAAAAGCCAGTTGTCTACGGTACATACCATTCATTTCCGTTGTTTCTGGCTGTCCATTACCCATATGAATTTGTGTATTTGATTACGTTGTCAACTATCATATTTATGTTGGAAGAAGCTGACTTTAATATGATTCTAGAACTGCAAATACGACAATTTGGGTCTGGAATTCCAGTTACATGCTGATTACAATGTGCCAAAATATTTTTATTTATAACTGGAGGGAGTTTAGAAAGATTTGAGTTACGGAAAAATGTTGTGCTCCCATTATGATTTTAATGTTATTACACTCAACATTGCAAGAGATTTTAGAATCAATCATGGAGGTCAATGGGAAAGTGTCCCAGCTGCTTCATTTAATTGTTTCATTGCTTACTAGTTCTGTACTGAAACCCCACAAATATATTCCTTATTACTCGGTATACGTTGCACTTGATGTTAACTTTTTAAAGTGGTTTTTTTATTACCCTCTTCTTAACCACTATCCTTCCGTATTGTTTAAACCATTCTGGGAAAAAGTTACATAATCTCAATCTTATTTTGATATTCTGATGCCATGTCCTTCAATGCATTACTGTCTGTCTGATGCAATCTGTATTGATTCAGTGATGGATCCTATTTTTAATACTTCTTTTGCTGTCAGGTCGAAGTTGGAAAGCATCTGAACTGCGTCTGAAGTCCTGGGATGATCTCAATAAGCTATGGTTTGTTCTGCTTAAGGAGAAAAACATGCTGATGACTCAACGGCAGATGCTTCAGGCCCAGAATCTACGGTTTCCTAATCCTGAGCGCCTTCCCAAAGTATGACCCTTTCTTTTAACCATTTTTTGTATTATTCTGACGAACAAATGCTTGGGAAGTTTTTAAAAAATGTTTGTTTGCATGAAAACTGGTTACCTTTCCGTGTTTTCAACTCCTAATTCTGACTTTCTCAATATTTTTCTGTCTACTTGCTCAGTATGTTGTGTGATATCCATATATTTTGCTTGCACTTTATATGGAAGTTTGAAACTCTAAGGAAGTCAATAAGCTATGCTTGTGCTAGAACCATGTTGCAGCAAACTATTTCTTAACATTAGATTCTCTGCTTTTTGAGTATTAGAGTTTATGTATCTATGTTCGGATGATGCCACTTGCATTTCAGTTATGTTTAACTGCTGGACAAGCAAAAGTTCTTTTTCGATTATGTTTAAATTGGCTGCTTCAGAGTGGTTCCAAAAAAGAACTTTTCGAACTTTACTTTGTTGTTGTGGTCGAGTTTTGTGTCTTCTACTTGGATATACTGTTGCCATCCTGATTTCTTCTTGTTGATGTCATCATGAAATTCAGGTGAGGAAGTCAATGTGCCGTATCAAGCATGTTCTGACTGAGAGAGCAATTGAAGAACCTGATCCCAGGAGGAGTGCTGAGATGAAGAAAATGATAAATGCTTTGTGATAACTTACACATTCTCCATCTCCAGAAGCACTGTTATGTTTGTGCACAGCCGATGCTGCCCTTTTTCTCCTTGTAGGACTAGAAACTCGTAGTGATTTAATGTTTTTACGGATTAGCGGACAACTCGTAATCTTTTCTTAGAATCTATGATGGTTGTCTTTGTGTTCTGATATAGTCTTACGATGGCTTTGTTAGCAAATAATTGAATACTATTTGTTCCAGTGGCTTTCTGGCTCGAATTTCTGCATCACATTTTCTTCAATGTCTCTTGCATATACAGTTTCATTTCATGGATCCCATGTCTAATTTTCAGGGGCCAACAAATATAGGAGAATACTTGTTGCCTATTTCTGCTCTCTCCATACTTTAACCCAAGACTGCAGGCCCAACATGGTCCTTCATACAGTGGCCAGGCAAACAAACTAAAATTGAGAATTAGACGACCCCAATGTTGTTGAATTGCTTTATATTAATGAAATATCGGTTTTAAAAACCAACAATGATGGTGATTGCCTACTCTCTCATTATTTTCTTCAATTTTATATCGGTTTCTTATTTTTATTTCTATGTTCATTCTCTTTGCCAACCTACAATGTGAAAATTGAAGTTGAGACTTACATGACAACAAGAGATGATCATTCAGATGCAAATGTTAGAATGTGTATTAATTTCTTATCCAAGACTAATTCTCCGTGAGATTTACAATCTTCACACACTCCCATATATATAATGTTACTTAAACATAACACACGTGAACAACATATATCGAATAATATATCACTGTTAAATAACTTGGCCCGAATACGATGTTAAAAAAATTCCATTGTCAACAAAAGTTCAAAGTAGAAAACAAAACCTCTTAACAGGTTATTTATGTAGCAGAAGGATAATACAAAATGTAAACTTAAAAAGGCAGATAGGAACAAGCAAAGGCCACATGATTTTTATAGACAGAGAGCAGAGTAGGCAGGGAGGGGCAGGGTGCAGTGGGTGATGCTTACTTAAAGCAAGAAGCTCAGGAAAAATCAATCAATTCAATATATTTTCCTGGCAGAGAGACAGAAACATTTACATCACCCCTTCTCTCCTCCCCTTCTTTTCCCCTTGCTTTTAGTAATGTGTGTTGGAACAACACAAGACAACCTTAACTTGTCCATCATAGGCCCTCATGTGAAGTGAATGCTGCTGCTGTTACCGCAAACTTACATTTATACCCTTCCATGACAGCTTGACTGGCCCCATCCAAGCCATCATCATCTTCTGCCCTCTTCAGTCAGAATCCTCCCTCACTTCCCAAACTGCCCCTCACCTCCTTTGAATAAAATACCCAAAAAAGAAAAAGAAAAAGAAAAAAAACAAACACACACAAAAAAGTTTTTCACTTTTGAGTCACAGAGTAATCAATACTCTCAGGCAGATGGTGCCCAAGAAATCTCAGAAAATTCAAAGTCAAATGAGAGCATATTTGGGTCAACACAATCTCAGCCAACAGTTCCAGAGCTGCAGTGAAATCTAGTCCAGTCACATATTCTAATTCTATAAATATTGGGGGCACATTGTTTCTGTCACCTCACCCGTGGGTGAAGTTATAATTCTCCTGCCCGGACTGCCCAATCTGCCCGCCTGCCCGACCCTGCAGCTTGCTCTCTACCAAGTACCAAGTACACCTTCTCTTTTTGCCGTCTGGTTCTTTCTCTTCGATTTTCTCTCTCTAACTTCTCTCTCTTTAGATCGAAAGGCGGCTCAAAATCTGGACTTGTCGTTGGATCTGAGTTTCAATTAGATCGATCGCTCGGTGTATAGAATCATCAAATTGTTAGAAATCGATTTGAAATTTAGAATTTCGTTGTATTTATACTCGTCTGGGGGAAATTAGGGTTTCGTTTTAGCGGAGATGGTCGATCCAGGGTTTCGCAGAGGGCGAATTGGTGAAGAAGCGTGAAAAAGGAGGGGTTTTGAAGGGAATTAAGGGGTGATATTGATGGTACTTGTTGGAATTGAAGGTGGGATCGAGACTGGGAGTGGGGAAAATGCAAGGCTATGCATGGGAGGGGAGGTGAGGAGAGGAAACGGGGTCGGCACATGTTGACAGTCCCCACGCGTGTATCCGTCGCCGATGGTTCTTCCTCATCATCTTCGTCTTCGCCCAATTCGTTTTTCAAGGTTTGGATTTTTTTGGTGTTTTCTAATATATTGTGATTTTGGGTATCTGTTCGATTTGTTCCGTGTTTTTGCGGATAATGGTTTGTGGGACTTGTGATTTTTGTGTGATACGGGGTGTGTATCAGTGGAGAAGTGAAGTGGGGTTCCGTGAATTGCTTGGTATTTTGCTTGTTTTGTAATACAAAAAACATATATGGATTTGATGTTGTGTAAAGATGAGAGTGTTTTGACTTGGGGATAGATAGCTGAGAGAACCAGCCTGTTAGATATGAAAATTAGCAAATGCAACCAGTTTGTGAAATTAGAGAGAGGATCGTACAAGGGAAGGTGCAAAGTTGGAATTCATTTCCTATTTGTGGTTGTCAAGGATCTCTATCCTGAGGGAGGGGTGTTCGGTATGCTGAGTGGGAATTATGGTGGTTTTTGGGAAGAATGTCAATTTGGTGCCAATTAGAAGTGTTACCTTTTGTGGGTTCAATTAAATCCCTGCTTCATATGACGGGATTTTTTATGCAGTTGTTGAGCTATTGATTTTTATTGTAATGGATATTTTGTTGAAAACTCTCCCCCCCGCCCCCTTTCATCTGTATGTATGTGTTTTGTAGATCAGCTAATCAGGTGGCCTTTTGAATTATCTGTTTTAATATATATTCATTCAGATCACTATGGCAAGTAATAGGTTCAATGAAATTATGTGGTCAATAGTTTTGCTTCCTTTATTATTTTTAAGTGGAGAACACTTCATGATTATCTGGCCTTTGAATTTTGCCGCAATAGTGCTTTATTTATTTTCCCTGTTCTCAGCTTAATGGCTCTTGTCTAGAAGGAACATCAAAGCATCCCATTTTCTGATATTACGGTAGTTCTGTTTTCTTTCTTTAATTTCGCATTTGAAAGTTGAGGAAAGTATGTATCCTAGAGATTAATTGTGAAAATGCTCCCTCATGTGGGGGGAGCAAGAATGGAAGTGATGCCTGGGGGTAGTGTTATACCTGCAGAAGATTTTGTGGGCAGTGTAAATTTGACTCTAGTAAAAAATTTGGACTTAGTTTTCAATTAAATGAACTCCAGAAAGTATTTTTTACTTTTTATAGGTTGAGTAAAGGAAAGGGAATCTGTGTCTTCCCTTAAGATTTTGGGGTCAGCACTTGCATTTGTCCTAGATCAGCCTAGGTTCTTGCTAAGATATTAGAATTTTGAAAGTTTTGGGTGGTATGATGAGAATGGCTGCTCATTTGGTATGATGAAAGTGTTAAGTGTATACTGTTACTGGTTGTTATATGTTTCTGAACGTCCTTTGTCATGTATATTGATTATTGAAGATGTTCTGCATTTTGTCTGTGTGTGTTTGCTCAGTCAGACCAGCATAATGGTCCTCTAAACTAATCTATTTTTGTAGGACGGACGCAAGATCAGTGTTGGTGATTGTGCACTTTTCAAACCCCCCCAGGATTCCCCACCTTTCATTGGAATAATTCGTTGGGTGACTATAAGCAGAGAGAACAAGTTAAAATTGGGTGTAAATTGGCTTTATCGACCTTCTGAAATAAAGCTTGGCAAAGGCGTCCTGTTGGATGCTGCGCTGAATGAAATTTTTTATTCCTTCCATAAGGATGAGATTCCTGCCGCATCGTTACTTCATCCGTGTAAAGTTGCATTCCTTGCTAAAGGTGTTGAACTTCCGACAGGGATTTCATCTTTTGTGTGCCGGCGTGTTTACGACATCACAAATAAGTGTTTATGGTGGCTAACTGATCAGGACTATATGAATGTGAGTTTTAGATCCTTTCTGCATCTTTGTGTTGTGCTCGTATTTCTAAACATTCAGAGTAGTTGATACCATTTCTTCTGACAGGAACGACAAGAGGAAGTAGATCAATTGTTGTACAAAACGCGAGTAGAGATGCATGCAACTGTGCAGTCTGGTGGTCGATCTCCCAAACCAATGAATGGTCCAACATCAGCATCACAGTTAAAAGTCGGGTCAGATGGTGTCCAGAATAGTGCCTCATCCTTTTCTTCTCAAGTTAAAGGGAAAAAAAGGGAGCGGGGGGACCAGGGCTCTGAGCCTGTCAAACGAGAACGTACTACGAAAATGGAGGATGGAGATTCCGTTCACAGTAGACAGGAAAGCATTTTAAAATCTGAAATTGCTAAAATAACAGATAAAGGAGGGCTTGTAGATTCTGAAGGGGTTGAGAAATTGTTGCAGCTCATGTTGCCTGATAGAAATGAGAAAAAAATAGACTTGGCCGGCCGGTCAATGCTTGCTAGTGTTGTAGCAGCCACAGATAAATTTGATTGCCTGAGTCAATTTGTGCAGCTCAAGGGTGTGCCAGTATATGATGAATGGCTCCAAGAGGTCCATAAAGGGAAGATAGGTGATGGCAGCGGAGCCAAAGATAGCGACAAATCTGTTGAAGAGTTTCTCTTGGTTTTACTTCGGGCACTGGATAAGCTGCCTGTTAATCTCAATGCTCTGCAAATGTGTAACCTTGGAAAGTCTGTAAATCACTTACGGACGCATAAGAACTTGGAAATTCAGAAGAAAGCAAGAAGCTTAGTTGATACATGGAAGAAACGCGTTCAAGCTGAAATGGATGCAAATTCTAATGTAAATCCGGCTGTCTCCTGGTCTGCAAGACCACGCCTCTCTGAAGCTTCTAATGGTGGAAACAGGCATTCAGGCGGATCCACTGATGTTGCTGTGAAGAGCTCAGTCACACAGCTTTCTGTATCCAAATCTGCTTCAGTTAAGCTTGTCCAAGGAGATAGTGTTACCAAATCTGCTTCTGCATCTCCGGGATCTAAATCGGTTCCATCACCAGTGTCAGCAAGTTCTAACCTAAAAGATGGACAGTCCCGAATTGTTGCTGTTGGTGTCACAGTTGATCTTCCATTGACCACTCCAAGGGATGAGAAAAGTAGCAGTTCTAGTCAATCTCACAACAACAGTCAATCGTGTTCGAATGATCATGCTAGAACAGGAGGTGTGTCTGGGAAAGAGGATGCGAGGAGCTCTACTGCTGGTTCAATGAATGTGAATAAGATATCAGGTGGCTCTTCACGCCCTCGGAAATCAATAAATGGCTTCCCAGGCTCTGCCCTTTCTGGAGTTCAAAGAGAAACTGTGTCAAGCAGAAGTTCATCCTTGCACAAGAGTCCAGCTCCAGAAAAATCATCCCAACCTGGATTGGCAAGTGAAAAGGTACTTGATGGGTCTGCTGCTGAGGGGAATAGTCACAAATTGATTGTAAAGATTCCAAACCGTGGACGCAGTCCTGCACAAAGTGGCAGTGGAGGTTCATTTGAAGATCCTTCAAATATGAATAGCAGAGCTTCATCTCCCATGCAATTGGAGAAGCATGATCAGTTAGATCGTAGCGTAAAGGAAAAGGCTGATGTTTATCGAGCTACTGTCACTTCGGATGTGAACAATGAGTCATGGCAAAGTAATGATTTTAAAGATGTACTGACTGGATCTGATGAGGGCGATGGGTCCCCCGCTGCTGTTACTGCTGAAGAGGACTGTAGGGCTGGTGACAACTCTAAGAAAATTGCAGAAGTCCCGAAAGCTGCTTCCTCATCATCTGGGAACGAAAAATCGGATAACTTGCAGGAAGCTTCCTTCAGCTCTATGCATGCATTGATTGAAAGCTGTGTGAAGTATTCTGAAGGTAATGCCTTAGTTGGAGATGATCTTGGTATGAATCTGCTTGCTAGCGTGGCTGCTGGAGAGATGTCTAAATCTGAGTCCCCAACTGATTCTCCACAAAGGAGCACCCCGGTATCTGAGCATCTCTGCGAAGGCAATGATTCCAGAGTCAAATCACCTCCTGTTGAGGAGCTTGCTCGAGACGAAAGTCAGTCTAATGATGGTGCTGATGACGAATATCAAAAACATGGTTTTGAATCCACTACTTCTGGGGCTAAGAATGGGGTTGTTAAATCTTCTTCTGTGTGTGAAAAGAATTCTGTAGCAGAGGACACTAGAAATCTTTACTATTCCAGTGTAAGTATCCAGCATTCTGCAGGTCTCTCCCCAGAAAACAAAGAAAAATCAAGTGAAGTTAGCTTAGCTCCGTCTGGGACTGCTTCCCCTCCTAGTACGGTTGAGAAAATTATGGAGGGTGATGGTAAACCACTTCAAGACAAAAAGATAATTGGTGGAGTGAGTGCTGATGGCATTCCAGATATTAAACACGGTGTAAGTGGTCTTTTGTCAAATGGAAATAAGGTTAGTGATGTTAGTTCAAGGGTAGCAGTGGGGAAAGAAGCCATTGAAGAATCATCCTTACACGCAGAGTTAGATGTTGATGGTAAGATAAAAAATTTACGTTATGAAGGAATGGACAGCAGTGTACAGGCGGAGGAGAAACCATCTACTTTAAAGAGACATTCTGAGTTGGTAAAAGGAACCTGTGAAGATGTGCTGCTTTCTTCTGGTTTTAGAAAAGATTTGATCTCAGGAAAAGCCAGTGAACTGAAGGCTGAAAAAGCTGATGAAACAGATGACTGTGGTCATCATAATCAGGCTGAAAATCAAGAACTGATCCAGAAAGTAATGACCCCAGCCCTTCAAAAAAAGAAAGTAATGATCTTTCAATTCCTGAGAATCAAGCTGTAGGTGGCTCTAGTTCTGCTGTTACTGATCACGACGATGAGCATGTGGAGGAGAATTTGGAAGGTAAAGAAGCTAATAATCAACTTGGTGAACCTGTTCTTTCAAAGGTGTCATCTGATCTTCCAATGCAAGAAGTAGAAGAACATTTGAGGTCCAGGAGGTCTAAGTTGACCAGCATGGAAGCAGAAGAAGCTGACGAATGTACATCTACAACTGCAGATGCTTCTTCTGTGTCTGCTGCAGGGCTAGCAGAGGCAGATGCAAAAGTGGAGTTTGATTTGAATGAAGGATTTAATGCCGATGATGGGAAATATGGAGAGCCAAGTAACTTGACAGCACCTGGATGTTCAACTGCTCTTCAGTTGATTAGCCCGTTACCTTTTGCTGTTTCTTCCATGTCTAGTGGCCTTCCCGCTTCAGTTACGGTGCCTGCTGCAGCAAAAGGCCCCTGTATCCCACCAGAGGACCTGTTGAAGAGTAAAGGGGAGGTTGGTTGGAAGGGATCAGCAGCAACGAGTGCATTCCGGCCAGCTGAACCCAGAAAAGCTCTAGAGATGTTGCTGGGTACTAGTATTTCAGTTCTTGAGCCTACAGCTGGCAAGCAAGGGCGCCCTGCTTTGGACATTGACTTGAATGTACCTGATGAAAGAATTCTTGAGGATATGGCTCCTCAAGGTCCTGCTCAAGAGATATGTTCGCATTCTGACCCAACAAATAATAATGATTTGGCGCGTGATCAATCAATGAGTATTGCACCTGTTCGCTGCTCAGGGGGCCTTGATCTTGATTTGAACCAAATTGATGAGGCTTCTGAAATGGGTAATTACCGAATGGATAACCCGCTCCTGTCAGTAAAATCAACTGGACCTCTCAATGGAGAAGTTAGTCTTCGTAGGGATTTTGATTTGAATGACGGACCTGTTGTCGAGGAGTTGAGTGCTGAACCAGCAATGTTTAGCCAGCATACCAGGAGCAGTGTGCCATCTCAACCACCTCTTTCTGGTTTTAGGATGAACAATACAGAAGTGGGGAACTTCGCCTGGTTTCCTCCAGCCAATACGTATTCTGCGGTCGCAATTCCTTCAATTATGTCAGATCGTGGAGACCAGCCATTCCCAATTGTTGCAACTGGTGGACCACAAAGGATGTTGGGTCCCACTAGTGGTAGCAACCCGTTTAATTCTGATCTCTACAGGGGTTCAGTGTTGTCATCTTCTCCAGCAGTACCCTATCCTTCTACTTCATTTCCATATCCAGTCTTTCCTTTTGGGAGCAGTTTTCCTCTGCCCTCAGCTGCATTTGCAGGCGGTTCAGCTCCATATCTTGATTCATCATCTGCTGGGAGGTTTGGCTACTCTGCTGTCCGCTCCCAATTGTTAGGACCTGCTGCTATGATTTCTTCCAATTACCCAAGGCCCTATGTTGTTAATCTTCCTGATGGTAGTAATAACAGTAGTGGTGAGAGCACTAGGAAATGGGGAAGGCAGGGGCTAGATCTCAATGCAGGGCCTGGAGGCCCAGACTTAGAGGGGAGAGATGTGACTTCACCCCTTGCCCCACGGCAACTATCTGTTGCTGGTTCACAAGCCCTAGCTGAGGAGCATGTAAGGATGTTCGGTGGCCCCTTTAAGCGGAAGGAACCTGAAGGAGGGTGGGATGGCTACAAACAATCCTCGTGGAAATAGGCATGTGTAATGGCAAAATCGGGTGACTCATGAAACCTTGTAAGTCTTTGATTATGTATTTTTCACTCCTGTGTGCAAGGTCTGGTAACCTGAGTTGAGGGACCAAGTTGCTGACACTCCAATAGAACCTACCAAATAAAATGTTTTTAGGATTTCATAGGCAGGAGTTCCTCTGCAATCAACTCTCTCATTTTGTTGTTCTGCTCCAGTACTTTTCAATTACAACATGTCATTTAACTGTTCTCTGTAATATAGGGTTATTTAGTCTAATAATATTAATATAAAAAAATTGGTGACAGCTGCCTCCGGTTGGAAATACTGGGAGAATTGGGAAAAATAACTTTATTGCTTTGTGATACAATACAACTTTTGCTTAATTTGAATCGCGGAAAATAGTTGACAAGAAGACTCCGGAGAAGATATTTGGTGAAAGAGAGCTTGAATTATGTAAATGAAATAAATTTTATGCATCTTGTCCTTCAAAATCATTAAAAAGTTCTCCATTACTTTTCATGCCACTCAAGTTATTTACATTTATCTGTCTCTTTATTTTTCCAGTGCTTTGAGGATGGGCATTTGCTAACCCCTGAGGTCATTGTCTAGCCTGTGCGCTTCTGGAGGATGGGTGGTAAGTGAGTTATTTGATCCTGTTCATGGTCTCCGACCCCCTCCTCTTTGATGTATCAGTTGTAATCTTAAAAGAATCTGTCATCTGTGGGTTCTTCAAGCTGTTTGCCCCTTAAATTTGTTATGGGCGGATGCTGATCCGCTCTGTAGATATTCTAACAGTTAGAAAACATACTGTGTTGCCCATACGCAAGCTCTGGTGCCCCTTCTGGTCTTCAATGCATTAGATGTGTACCATATTACCATTTTGCCAACCTTTCCAAGTATCCATATTGGTCTTCTCAGAACAGAAGCTTCTGTGTGTGGTTTGTTGCCTGAGCTTTTCTTTTTCATGGGATGGTTTTGTTCTGAGGTTTTATGTTGTATTCTAATTTTTGTTATATTTCAATCGTCCACCAAACTCGTAGCTCTTTTACACGTCTGTGAACCTATGTTGCATCTATGTAGGTTTGGGTCTTCATGACCATGGAACCAAGGTACGGTGTTGGCTCCATCATCGTAATGGTAGAGTGGTTTCTGGGAAAAAAAAAAACTGAACGTGGACGGTAGATTCAGAGATGGGAACCATTTGAGAACTGAGACTCTCTTAACTTCCATGCATGCATGACAAGGATTTCAAGTCACTACCAAAAAATTATCTAATCAAATAGATCATTTTGACACACAACAATTTTCCAAATAAAGCTTCCCTGTTGCAAAAAAACTGAACGTGGACGGTAGATTCAGAGATGGGAACCATTTGAGAACTGAGACTCTCTTAACTTCCATGCATGCATGACAAGGATTTCGCCAAGTCACTACCAAAAAATTATCTAATCAAATAGATCATTTTGACACACAACAATTTTCCAAATAAAGCTTCCCTGTTGCAAATGTAAACCCTTTTAACCTTGAGTTCTTTACAATGAGCTTAATAAACAAATATCGGTGTTACGAGGGGTATCCATTCCCTGTTATCTATAACGTAATATGAAATTAAAAAATTCTAGTACGAAGAAAGAAGCCAGCATCAACTGCCAGCATCAACTCCAGTTAGGTTCGGAGAGAATTGTTGGAGAGAATCCTTGGCACTTGGCACATCATGATTAAGATGGCAGTTGATGTTTTCATTTGAGACACACTAGCCTCCTTCCGCAAAGGATGTTGCTGCAGTTTTGAGAGGGGTCATGTTAATAGAAACTAGAAACACAAACATTTGAACTATAAAGGAAATTTAAAGAGCATATACATGGAACATTTGACAGAAATCCTAGGTAGTGGATCACAGCCCATGTGGGTGTACATCCCAACCAATTTTACCTGAAACTAACAGGACTTTTTACTCAACCACAAAGGGTCTCTTCAGTTCATGATATTCGCCGAGACCACAGTAATGATGTACAAAAAAACCCATGGTTCAAATTGGGAAGATGGATGACCTATAGAATTGAATATATATGATGCAAAATGCTAATCTAAAATCATGTAGTATGTAATCTAAAGCCATCTCAAATATAAGCAGATGAACAAAAGGAAGGTACTCACACTAGGCATCCTTGACGTGCCTTTTGCTTCTTCTCCTTCTGCTTCTGTGGTGGCTTGATAACCACCCTGATCGCAGCATCAAAAACTGCTTTCACATTCTGCAATTGCATCAGAGGGTCATTGACAGCATGATCAACAGATACATGAAAGTAGGGGGCATTGCAAGAGTGTTCAGTGATGAGACTCATTTGAGGAAAATCTGACAGTGAAAGCATCTAATCTATGGTAATTTTTGGAAGGATCTCACACGCATCACCAAAGATAACTCATAGCACGAAAAATATCATTCATAAGTTCAAGAAATTCTTAAGAACCTAAGAAATCAGGAAACTGGCACCATGCAAATAAGAAGTTGTTAGACCAATCTTAAGGTTGACACAACCGACTAGTTTGAGGAAGGATACCCAAGAAACCAACACTGACATCCCGTTGATTCAACAGTCAAACTCTTCTGAATGGAAAACACAACTGCTGAGTTGTGGATCTTCTAAATGCTGGCACAGTGTCAACTTTCCATTCGTTATTATTTCACTTCTGTTACATCTTTTGGTACCCATGTGTATCTGGCAAGATCCAATGGCCCAGCATTTATGAATTGAAGATAGCCGCACTTGCTCATATCAATTTGACAATTGAATACTAAGATTAGTTGGTTTAATTTGGAAAGAACCATGCAACTCTCTCCTCAAAATATGCAGCTTCAAATATACTGAATGATTCACTAGCGTTATGAGATTATAAAATACCAGTTGATACATACCTGCTGAGTTTTTGAGCTGCATTCTATATAAAATGAAGCACCAATCTGCTTGCGCAGCTCCTCGCCCTGGTTATTTAGAAGAACAATCAGTGACGCTATCCGTTGTTACATGATACACAAAGCAACTCTTCACTAAAAATTAAACCTGTGCAGTGGTCACAGGTACCAATCCTGGGTGATCAGCCAAATAGTGCTTATCCTCTCGAAGATCTACATATCCATTAGAAACAATTCATTAGTTGCAGATAATGCTACATGATGACTACGAGTTCCATGTTACTACAAGATGACTGCCAATACAATCTGCATGCTGCATAGTCAGTTAATTTAATATTTCTTAGCATTACCATTGTTATAGAAAGAATCATATGAACAGGTTTATACCGACAATCCGTGATTAAAAAAAAAGGTTGTATCAATAACATTCCTGGTTCTTTGCCTTTCAACAAGTTAGGATCTCATACTTAAGGTCGGGTTATCAATAGACATGAAATGCACCAAATAGTATCACTTTACCTGCTCTCAAAACCACTGACAGCATCTTTTCAATCATCCATTGTGCATATTGATAACATGTTTAATACAAAACTAGGATTCTAAGCTCGACAAAGATTAGGATTTAAGAAACATAATGGAAACATTGAAGTATGAGCACAACTTAACAAGAAAACTACCTATATAACCAGAGAACAAGTTCCACTCTGCATTTAGTAAGCGAAAGTAGTGCAGAATAATTCAGCTTACCTAATTTGGTGCCAGCAAGTACAACTGGGACTCCGGGAGCATAATGCTGGAGTTCAGGGATCCACTGACCAATAAATTGTGTGTCAGAAATTATAAAAGGAAATACAACATTTGAATATAAAAAAACAGAAATTTTCAGGTGAATGCACCTTTTTCAGCACGTTCTCATAGCTTGCACGACTAACTAATGAGAAAGCTAAGACAAAGACATCTGCCCCTCTGTAGCTCAACGGCCTTAATCGATTGTAATCCTCTTGCCCTGTGAAATAAATTGAAGAAAGATGTAATATAACAAGCTAGCCAAATTTGGCAACACTATCTTTAGATAAAAGCCAAAATGAAATATTCTGAAACAGTAGGCTCAATTTAAGACATTAAAAATTAAATAAAAAGTAGATAAAGGAACACATGTATATAATGTGAAAATAAAATTTGGGCATGGGAGTCAAAGATATCATACCAGCGGTGTCCCAGAGGCCTAAGTTCACTGTGGTGCCTTCAACCACCACATTAGCGCTGAAGTTATCAAACACAGTGGGTATATAATCCTGATGAACAGAAAAAGCATTAAAATTCAAGGTGTAAAAATTGTAGGAATCGATGATAAGCAGAAGAAATGAGTATTTTGCTTTTCATCTGACAGAGGAACATCATCAAATTACTTGGAAAAGGAAGGGGGAAAAGCAAGCAATTTTCTTAGAGAGAGAGAGAGAGAGACAGCTTTGATAAAATCTTGAAAACCACAAAAAAAAGCTGCAAAACCCAGATGCATACACACATAAAACAATGGAAAACGACCTAAAAGGGACAGAAAGAAGTACAAACTGAGAGACCCAGATGGATCTTTTGGAAGAAGAAGAAAGAACATACAGTGGGAAATTTGTTGCTGGTGTAGCAAATAAGCATACAGGTCTTCCCCACAGCTCCATCTCCCACCGTCACACACTTGATGAACCTTGAAGCGCTTGACGCCATTGAATTGGCAACCAACACCAAGAAAGACTCTCAGCGCTCAAAACACACATACACAACAAACAGGGTGGTGGTTGTTCAGTTGTTGGGATATACACAAAGTTTATGGCTTTTTGATTCGGCGAGAGAGAGAGAGAGAGAGGGGCTCATCACATGATTCTCACTCATTCACTCTCCCTTATAGCTGGTTCTTTAACTTTTTGCTGTTTATGGTTGCCTTCTTTTTTCTCTTTCGTTATATAATATACAATAATGCACCAATACGTTTCATACATGGATTAATCTCTAATCTTTATGAGACAAATCAAAATTAGCTTCGGTTGTGGGGTCTAACACAAATTTATTTTATGTGTATATATATAATTTTTCTAGTCTGGGGAGGCAAGTTGTGCAATTACTTGGTATTCTATATGAATTTTCAGCCTAAACTTGTTCATTATAGTACACTCCAAGAATAATAATAACCCATAAAATAAAATAAAATTTCATTTTCTCCCCATGAACTTTTTTTTGTATTTTGAGGGTGGTGTGGTCTGATGAATAAGTAGTTATGGTGGCATAAGCTGTAGCTCAAAAGCTTCTTTCAGCTTTTGTCCTATCTCAAATAAAATAACAGCATGCAGGCAGATAAACCAACATAAATAAATATATGTACTATTGCAAAATAAGCAACACCCTAGTGTTGAAAATTGAGATTAGAGGATGTTACATCATCTAAAAACGATGGACTGCAATAAAAAATACTTTAAGATGATACCTGCTACATTAATCAAGCACTTAAAATGATGGAAATTTTCAGACTGTGATTTCTGCTAAAATGGGGTCATGCCCCGTGGTTTTCTTGAGGTGATTAATTAATATGGGGTCAATTGAGTCAATTTATTTGTTTATGTCACAGTTTCTCTAAAACCCAACATCACTCATCTTATAAGTGGGTTACTGGGACATCAAGATTAAATCTTTATCATAACCCAAAACTTTTTTTTTAAGTACAAGCTATCGGATGAGGGTTTACACAAATATTCATTGGTGCTTAGGAGTTTCGAACCTCTGTCCATATGGGTGGAGGTAAAAGAGCCCAATTAATTAAGCTATACCCCACTGATAATCCATCCAAATCTTAATATAAGAGGCAATGAATTTGGGACCATGTGGGATAATTGAATAGCTAAGAAAGCTTGTAGGATTTGCTTTGTTTTCTTTTCTGGACCATGCCAGTACATACTTTGAGGCATGGAATGGAAGTAAGGCAATAAAAACACAGCATTGAGTATTGCAGTTACACCACCAGACAGCCACCAAGAATCAGTTGAGACAAAATTCGAGACTTGAAGAGAAGACAGAGTCTTGTTATGCTTGCAAATGGATATAGGGCAAAGAAAGAAAAGAAAAAGGCTTAGGTGGTCGGCTAGAAAATTATTGAGGATTTCAAAAGGGTTGGTTGGTCGGAGGGTGAAGTAAAGATTGAGCAACATAATAAAGGGGGTCGCCCTCAAAATGGGGTCTAGCCATAATTAACAGAGAAAATGACAATTAAGAACAGTTGGGTTAACTGTTTTAACTTTATAGAGGAAGTAAATTTGGCCAGAAAAAACCATATGTCTTATAATTCTTGATCTGCTTTGATGCATCATGAGTTTTATTAGCATGTATAGATTGTATACAGTTCAACATTTGACATCATAAACATAATGATGTTCAACCACTGTCATTCGTTATTATGATGAGCAAGCATTACAGGTTGTGATATGATATGGTCAAGATTTGCTACCCAAGTGTGCTTTGTTAGTTGTCTCCAGTAATTTTCACAGTTTTACTTTTACATGGATTTTTACTCTGAGTGCAGGTGAAAAATTACATGGGCTGATTGAGTAATCTCATGGGCTGCAGGGTACATTCCATTGGACAACGTGGTCCAATTTTGTGAAGGGGATGGTTCTGCATCTCACACATCAGGCCCAACAAAGAGTATTTTGGTGATGTAGTAGATGCTTTTGCTGCATTGGTAGGGTTTAGGGTTTATAAAGTGTTAGTTTTTCTCTTGGTGTTGGAATGTTACCTTGAACATAATGTGAATTCTTTGTCTCGTTTCTTAAAAAAGAAAAAAAAAAGAAAAAGGTGCATTATTATGAAATAATGTTGGATTTTAATACGAAATTTGAGTCCAAAATTTAGACGACCTTAGATTCTAAATGTCATATATGAACTTTGGACCTTGCCCTAAATTTCGAACTCGGCCCTAATCTTCGACTCTCAAACATGGGATCTAAACGTCAAGCCATGAACCCTAGACTCGAACACCAAATGAAAGCCTCACAAAACCGTACTCACGTCAAAATTGGACTGCAAACTTGATTTGATTGCATCCAAACAATAGAATTGATTCCAATATCCACTTTTGTGAAGTTGTAGCATAGAAATATTTTTGAAATTGGTTTTTTGGTGTGAAATAAAGAAGAACAAAGATTTAGAGAAACGCTTAGGAAAGTTGATGACCGTTTTTTTCCCCATTTTATTTTATGGACTCACTTACCCTCCAATTCTATTACTCCCTGCACCGTTTTTTCCCGCATTTTCTCTCTCTCTCTCTCTCTCTCTCTCTCTCTCTCCGTGTAAATCTCACCTTTAATACACACGCCTTTCTCAGACACACACAAAAGGCGCAGAAAGAAAGAAATCCTCTAAATTCAAAATTAAAAACCCCCAATGGGCAAACGAGGCCGTAAGCCCAAACCCCCCATCCCTGAAACCCTAGATTCACCAACCACCACCGTCGCTTCCCCGCCACCACCGCCGATAACAACCGCCGCAACGGGATTGGACGACGCCGTATTCTCCGTCAGCAACGTCGAGATAATCGAGCAGCCTCAAGCCTCTCACCCCCACCAAGAGGGTCGCCGCCGCGGCCGACCCAAGAAGCTCCGCAAGCTCACTGACAATCCCGAGATCATGACCCCTTCCCGAAGAGTCCCTCGGGCAGTCGACAATGGCGAGCACAAGGGTTCCGTGGGACCCGCTGTGGCGGTTTCGGATCCCGGCGCGGCTTGGGAGGGCGTGGCGAGGGCGGTGCCGGCCATGGATGCGGTGGTGAAGGTGTTTTGTGTGCACACGGAGCCGAATTTCTCGCTTCCGTGGCAGAGGAAGAGGCAGTATAGCTCTAGCAGTAGTGGGTTTGTGATTGGTGGTAGGAGGGTGCTGACCAATGCGCATTCCGTGGAGCATTATACCCAGGTCAAGCTGAAGAAGCGTGGCTCTGATACTAAGTACTTGGCCACTGTTCTCGCTATTGGCACTGAGTGCGACATTGGTATTCAAAGCTTTTCTATTCCTGTTTTTGTTTTGCTTCTTTCTGATTGTCATTGTTATTACTTTTGAATTTTCTCTGGTTCATGATGTTTGGGAATGGGGATGTTCTCTGTTTGAGGACGTGTACAATTTCATTTGGGTCTAGTGTTAGTTCTGTGTTGTTACTACGTAGTGAAACTTGTGTCGTGAGGATGCAGGAAGTGATTTGTTTCCAGAGAATTTCCATGTCTACCATAGGAAGAATTATCGAGTAGAACGGATAGATATAAAGGATATAAACAAGCTGAAAATAACTTACATAGTACATGAAGGCATAGGGTTGGGAAACTAATGAAACGGATGAATTTCTCTAGTCATATGTAAATGTGGTGGAAGGCGTGGATTGATCTCAACAAGGGTGGAGATGGAGGGATTGTTAGTGAATGTCCATGCACATTGTGCATCAAGTCCCATTAGTGGAATGAAACACATTATGTAATGCAAATGTTGATAACTACTTGAACCTATGTGTATTTTGTATAATTGAATATTTGTTACATGCAAGTGTTGTTTATGTGATCTTGCAGCCATGCTTACTGTTGATGACAATGAGTTTTGGGATGGAGTGTCGCCAGTGGAATTTGGGGATTTGCCTGCGCTTCAAGATTCCGTGACTGTTGTGGGTTACCCGATTGGTGGAGACACAATTTCAGTGACAAGTGGTGTTGTATCACGAATAGAGATTCTATCCTATGTTCATGGGTCAACGGAACTTCTAGGTTTGCAGGTTATGAGAATGTAATTCTAGCATTTTTGTTGGACATCTTGCTTAGCCGTTGAAACTTTGTCCTAATGTCTTGTTTCTTTCTCATTGCCCTTTTCCAGATAGATGCTGCCATAAACTCCGGAAATTCAGGTGGGCCTGCTTTTAATGATAGGGGAAATTGTGTGGGTATTGCATTTCAGTCCCTTAAACATGAAGATGCGGAGAATATTGGTTATGTCATACCCACACCAGTCATTATGCACTTTATCCAAGATTATGAGAAGAATGGAGCATATACGGGTAAATTTGTTACATTTTAATGTGTTTTAAGCATTGCAGTTATATAAATTGTCATTGACATAGGCTGTCTTTCTATGTAATGTAGTTACAAACTTATGTGGGTAACAGTCAGTGGCAGCCTGGCGGTACTTAGTATTATCAGTTTTGCACGTACTTTTCATCTTATGATTGTCTATAATGTGCCAGGATTTCCTATTCTCGGGGTTGAGTGGCAGAAAATGGAAAATCCTGACTTGCGTATGTCAATGGGCATGAAACCTGATCAGAAGGGTGTTCGCATTAGAAGAATTGATCCCACTGCACCAGAATCTCAGGTTCTGAAGCCATCTGATATTATTCTCAGCTTTGATGGAGTTAATATTGCCAACGATGGAACAGGCATGTGTTCTTATGTTCCTGCTACATACGTAGATATGCATTATGGGTATATGCTTATGTCATAGATCTGTAATTTGTTTAGTAAGTGAAGAAATTGCATACATTTAAAGAATTTATTGTTATTCTTGCTTTTATTTGCTTATCACGCTTCTGCTAATTGTTATAACAGTGTTGCTAAGTGGTGAGTTATATATTGTGTGCAACATGTCTTACCTTTCTATTTTCTCTCTTATCATACTCTATGTGACTTGGCACCTTTTTTCCATGACGAGTTTCAGTTCCTTTTCGGCATGGAGAGCGCATAGGTTTTAGTTACCTCATCTCCCAGAAATATACTGGAGACAATTCAGTGGTTAAAGTTCTGCGTAATTCTGAGATTCTCAGTTTTGACATCAAACTTGCATCCCACAAAAGGCTAATTCCAGCACACAACAAGGGCAGACCTCCTTCATATTATATTATTGCAGGATTTGTTTTTACAGCTGTGTCTGTTCCCTATCTTCGGTCTGAGGTTAGTAGTTCAACTTTAATTCCCTCTGCTCAATATTTTTCTGTGTTTTCATGAACAGTGATCTTAAACCTGTTTCTGTCATTTGCTTATTGGAAACTGAGGAGTGGGAGATTGATTAATTATTACTGCATGCAACTGTTGTGTTGCTTATTACAGTGTCTATATGTGTCTCTGTGTGTGTAAGTAAATACTGAAATCATCTGACGCAATGAATTAATGTATTGGGGTGGGGTTGTGTAGTACTTGACCCAAATTTAAAATGACCCAATGAGTAACATGGCTTGATTGCGATCATTAGGCAATACTACCTTTGCTATATTTGCTTTTTACAACAGTTTCTAGTATCTTTAAAGTTTATGATTAGGTTACATCTGAAATTAAGATAAAATGGTGTGTGCTATCTCAATCCAACTCCTTCTGCTCGTATTTCAGTATGGAAAGGATTATGAATTTGAAGCCCCTGTCAAGCTTTTGGACAAAATGCTGCACTCATTGCCACAATCACCGGATGAGCAGCTTGTCGTTGTTTCTCAGGTCTCTCTCTCTCTCTCTCTCTCTCTCTCTCAGTTATTTCTTTCTTGGAAGGGTTGTGTTGACCCTGTGCTGACTTTTTCACGTCAATTTGGGATATTTCTTTCAGGTTCTTGTGGCTGATATCAACATCGGTTATGAAGAAATAGTTAACACTCAGGTTGAGGATTGCACTATGCTGGCTTTTACTTTATTTTGGACGTTAGTAGCTGAATTACTTCAAATAATCTGCTGTTGGACGACTTACTCTTTATATGTGTGTAGGTTCTTGCTTTAAATGGTAAGCCAGTGAAGAATCTGAAGAACTTGGCCAGCATGGTAGAGGAATGCGAGGATGAATTTTTGAAATTTGATTTAGAATACCAACAGGTTTATCATCTCTCTCTCTCTCTCTCTCTCTCTCTCTCTCTCTCACACACACACACACACACACACACACACCAACCCCCTCCTTTGTGCATGTGTGCGTTCTGTCTGTACCATATCCTAATTTGCGGTATTTATGCAGATGGTGGTCCTCCGAACAAATACTGCTAAAGCAGCAACTCTAGACATTCTTGCTACACATTGCATACCTTCAGCAATGTCTGATGATCTGAAGACTTGAGGTTGGACTGGACGCAGGCGCATTACGTATTCAATTTTGTAGCCCGCCTTCTGCAGTGTCTCAAATAGAAATTGTAAGACTCTGGAGGGTGCTAGCTATGTTTTCATAGTTTAGATATTTGTTTCCTGGGAGGCGTCAGGAGTAGTTGTAGACCCTCTCAGAAAAATTCGGTAGTTTTTCAGGTGCCTCTTTGAGGATTGTTGCTTTCTCTCTTCTTTCGAGGGATGGATGTAAGCATGAAAACATTAAATTGAGCGACGATGATCCTCAAATTTTGTTTCTTTATACAAGTTTTCTGAACGTTGAAAGGAAACCCAATTGGTCTTTATGAAGGGAACCTCTCAATCTAGAATAGCACCTTATCTTTAGCATCGGAGAGATTCATAAGATTTCATAAGTTATTATATCTAAGGAAGCATAGAAACTTGGCTTAATTATAACAATATAACATTTTTCTTCAACTTATCCAAGTGTGGAATGCATTTTGTTTCATTTTCATACATGTTGTGTGTAGGCCTCCAAGAGAGGCGTACTCTGTGATGATGACTGCAGCCTATCAACAACCTCATGGGTTTCACCCTGTTCCTTTTCGTCTCTCTTTTGGTCCAAACTTTTTTCCTCCTTTGATTGCGCCCATATTACTCCATAGAAACCCACAACAATTACCAGAGCTCCAATAACACTGCCACCCAAAATTTAAAAAAATACTGTTATCCTATATATATTATTAAATGAAAATATAGTTGTACTGAGGCTTCTTCCTAATCCTTCTTTTATCATATTTGTATTATTTTTATTTTAATGGTAAAAGTCTTCTCTAAACCCAGGTTGTTATTCTTTCTATGAATTCTGAACAACCATTCAGATCTGACTGGCAGATGCACATTTTCATTATATTTCACCTGCCCAATGTAAAGAGTGCCAAGCTTGAACTACCATCTTTCTAGCTTTTTTTACATGTCAATTTTTTCAAACCAATCACGCAAGTTACGCATTTGTTTTCGCATTATCATATTGTATTTAGTACATACCTAAATCTAATCCATGTTTTACATGGGATTTAATAGATTATTCTTTGCGTGATGGATTAGAAAATTATGAAAGCAAAGTCCCATCAGAGACTAACCTGCCCTTTATAATGTTTTAAAGCAATTTTCTTAATAAATGAGAGTTTTAAAGGAGTATTTCTCTTTTGTTTCTGTAATTTAACTTGCCTAACTAACTTGGACCCTAAGCATGCTAGTGGAGTATAGGTTGGTTGAGCTCTCTCACCTCCACCTATGTGGGCAGAGGTTTGAAACCCCCAGACATTCAATGAATATTTGTGTAAATCCCCATCCCAATAACTTGTACTAGAAAATAAAAAAACTTGGACCCTAAGCACAATAATATGATAATGCCAGTAAAGAGAGGGGTTGTCACCTTCCAACATGGAGTGTGTCACCAAGGAAGATGGCACCCATTAAAGCAGCAATAGCAATCCCCAAAGGCTTGAACATGGCCACAAATACAGGTCCTTTCTTTTGTATGCACCATGTTAGAGTAGAGAATGTTATTACACTTCCAAAAATAGCCTGTGCAGAAATAAACCAATGATGTAAATTAGAAGCACTTTCAAAATAAATAAGCACGAACACTTATCAGAGGAAAAAGATGGATTTAAAACTTTGTCCTATGTGCTTACTGAATACAAGATTGAGATGAGCTCCATGTCAAGTCTCAGTGCCCAGACCTTTGGATTCTTTTCTACAATCAAAGTAAGTATTGCAGATTGAATGGTCCCAAAGAAGCAATAGAAGGAAACTACTGTCATCTCTGATGGGTAGCCTTTGAGAATTGCTGCCTTCAGATATAACATGAACTTAAGATCAGCTCCATTTTCAACAAAAAGTTCTGAATTGGAAAAGAAGAGTTTCACATCAATTTCAAGTGACTTGTTATATTGAATATTATTACCTGAGCAGTATTCCATACGGCAAGAGATAAGCTAGCTGTTGTAAGAAAAAGGCCTCCAATGACCCAATTATTCATTGATGTCAACATAGTAGGGTTTGGTGGGGAAGAGTCTATGGCAGGTTGGCTTGGCAAGAACCCAACTGCAGGACCCTTGTAAAGAGTGACTATCAATGCTCCTGAGATAGATACCAGGGTGCCCATGATTTTGATCTGGCTTCTTGAGTTTCTCAAATCAAACTTTTCCATTCTATAAGCAAACACAAAATCTTAAGTTCCTTCCATCCATTACCAAAATGTCTTTCCTTACTCCCTTAAACTCCCATTAAATTCCAAAATCAATTTCTTACTTGGCCAAAAGATCCATCATCCATCTTATTATTTTAGATGCAACGGAATTTAAAAGTTATAAGCTTTATTTATTGTGCCTCATACCCTTCAATGATTGAAGGCCAGGCAATTTTCTGTCCCTTTGTTTCTTTATCTGGTGCAGGGAAAAAAGACCAACCTGAAGATAACAGCAAGAAAGAAGGTGAAAGCTGGGACCAAGTTGCTCAAGGCAGAAGCAAGAGTAGGAGAGCTGTAGCTTACTCCAGCGAATACACAATTCTGCATAACAGTTATCCTGCCAAAAAACTGAGTGAAACTAACAAAAAGAAGAAGAAAAAAAAGCCAGAAAACCAACATGTCTAATGGTCCAAAGTGAAGGTCTTGAGATCAAATTACATACCCAGCAAGGCTGAGAAGGAAGAATTTACATAGAACAGAAAAGGTAAGTGGTGGTCTCTTGTTTCTGCAAATAAGAAGAAAACAGAACACTTTACATTTTTGTTGGACATAAAAGATTGAAGAGATGAATAGGAAGATGAAGAGTTGAAGGGAAAACCTGTGGATGATGAAAGAAGATGGGAGGAGGATGAGAGTGGCCAGAGCATTTGAGTAGACAACAAAGACAAAGTGGCTCATTCCTCTGGACATGGCTGCTTTACTCAGTGTGGTCAACCCCACATCCATAATCTCCACCATCACCATGGCTGCAAAGGGCACCAATTCCACCAAACCAGACTTCATCCCCATCTCTCTCTCTCTCTCTCTCTCTCTCTTTTCACAGAAATGGCGAGTCCCAGTGGACAGTAGCTGAAATGTGAAAATCATTGGTTCTTTAAGGACAAATAGAATTATTACGGGTAGCAAACAAAACAGAATATTATTTATAATTTTTTTTATTTTTAAAAAAGCAAAAATATAATAATTGGGCCCTAGTCGGGCCTTGGCTTTAATTAGGCCCAATTAATTAGCGGTTGAGCTAAAACGGGCTCCTTTAACTCCAATGGCCTGCGAAACCTTTACTATTATTTGCTAGAATTTGTTTTCTGTGATTAATTTTTGCTCAATTTTTTTTTTTACTTGGAAAACAAGAGTCATGTTAGGGATGTCAACTTTAGATATCAACTCCTCTTTTTAATAAAAGTGGAGTCTACGAATAAAATGAGTCACACTCTATTAGAGAGATGATATCTAACATTTTGGTTTTAACAATTTTAGTTAAGCATTTAAATTTTAAAACAAAGTTTTTAACAATTTTAGTTGGAGAACAAAATTGGTCTACTTGATTAAATTATGGGGCATTTAATAGCAAAGTCTTGCTTGCCACGTGCGTCTGAGCATGTGGACGTTCACCCCCCAACTCTCTCTTCCTTTCACCCTCTACCCGTGGTTTCTTCATGTTTTTTTTTTCTTCTCCAATTGAATTTCTCAATTTCCCATCTTCTTTTTCTGTTTGGTTCCCGCGAATCTCCAATCAGACAAGACAAAGGGTCGACCCGTTAATTGAGTTGCGCTGGTAATATTCCCAGTTGTCCTCCTCTTTATTTTTCTTTACTAGCAATCTGAATGAGCAATTTTTTTATTTTTTATTTTTTTTCTTTGTTTATGGTTGTCTGGTTAGGCCATAAACCTTCATACGATTGCAGCTTCCATTTAAATGATATAATTTGCTGCACTTATACATTGATTGCCAAAATCTCAGTGTCGGTTTCATGGCATTTTTGCATTTTTTTTAAATTTATAAATTTGGTATGGGAGGGGTTGAACTGCTATAACCTCAAACTGGGTAGGTCCGGGAAATGGTTAAGAAGGAAAGAATAAAGATTGGAATGTTCTAGTGCGTTTGGTATTGAACCCACTATTGCTCGAACTCGAAGTTTTATTTTTCTTGAGGGGTCATGCTGTGGAGTAAACAGTGGCATTGCATTTTTCTGATCATATTCATATTGTGATGATGAATCATTGCAAATTTAATTGCTGTTGTGGAGTTTAAGATTGTCCTGTAAGTGTGATGATGTGATCTTTTTTATTTGTCTGTAAAATCAAGCGGAATTTCTAGTTTTGTTATCCATTGTCAGGTATGCTTGCATATACAAACTTTTTGATGGTAAATTTGTAGCTTGGAAATGTACTATATTGGATTACGGTGAGCAAACTTCAGGCTTCTCGATTATGGTGAATGATGAATGTTAAACGACAGTGTAAGAGGCTTAGGAACTAATTTGTTGTCCAACCATACAAGTTGAACTAGTCATTTTGATTGTAGCGTGTTATGTAACAACTTTAAGCGGAGGCATGTACCATTTTAAGGAGAGGCCTTAGTTTGTACTTGGTGGAGAGGCATCTGATGCGCAATGCATTTAGATTCTGTAATCTGATGTCATAGTCGTATAATGCTAATATGCTATTAGGATATATAAAAAAAGATTTGTTTATTTAATACTTCATGAAAGCAGTGTTTGAAGGCTTTCAACTTTGTGTATTGACAAGCTTCATTTGTCAGCAGGAAAAGGTTGAGCCACCGACATGCATCTACTATTTCATTTTCTTTGACTTTCTTAGCCTCAAATTTTCTTCTAGTTTCCAATTTAGGGCTCTCGACCCCAAATTCATTCTGGTTCTGAGCCGTTTTCTCTGCTTCTCACATTTTGTAGATATGGAGAAGGTTGAGCCCACTTTAGAAGTGTTCTATGAGGAGAAGAAGCGGGTCAGGAACCCTTGGGTACCAGTTGGTAATTCCCATTTCGATTCCTTTACTATTATTTGCTAGAATTTGTTTTCTGTGATTCATTTTTATCAATCCTTTAAAGTTTATGTATATATGTGATTGTAAAGTTTGGTGCTTGATGAGTTTTGTTGACGTATTGTTTGATCTTTTGGTGGATTTGGGATATATAAAACTAATAATTGGGATTCTTAATTAACTGCATTTAGTTGAGAGAATTTCTAGTTAAACTAACTTAATTAGTAAAATGAGAAAATTCTCAATAGTTAAGAGAACTTATAGTTGAACTCTTGTTCAATTTTCAGAAGCCTGTGCCCCAGCTCAGAGGCTAATAGAAATTGTAGCTCTTTCTTATCTGTGTTAGGTTGGTGGACGTTAAGTATGGGCTGGTTTAGTGTGCTTATTGATTTGTTGGCCATTTAGGTAGAAAGAAGACAATGTTTTGTTTCAAATCTAAACTTCTCATAAATTCTTTGTCCCCTATGTCTTGTATACGGATTTGGAGAAGTTTCAGGCGTTTTGTCTTAGTAACCAGCAGTAGGTATGTATTTATTTGAAAAAGAAGGTTTATTGAGTATATATTACAGTGGAGCAGGGGAGACCATGTCTCGTAGCAAGATGCAAGAAAGTTTTGTTATTTTGATATGATACCAGTTCCTTTGTTGTTAGGGTCCTGACCTGCAGAAGGTTAGCTATGAGACTCATGTTTTTAGTGTAATCGGTGGATGTGGCTACCTTTCTGGCACCTAACTTGATGTTTAATCAGGTGTAGACTATTGTTCTTTGTTGTCTTAGTGTGCTAAGTTGAAATGCTATCAAGATGGTGAGATTGAAATCGCTTAGGTCCTAGAAAATTGTGGTAGTAGAGATAACAACTGGAGATCCGTGTATGGTGGATTTCATGGTTTGGGAAAGGAATGAGGAGGATGAGTTATGCAAAGTGTAATTTTAAGTTCTAGGCTTTAGGGATCCTCTTTTTGTTTCCTTTGAACTTGTTAAAAAATGTTTTCTTTTGTGTATCCCTAAGTGGTAAATGTTTAACTGCAAAGTTTGAGGATTGAGAATTGAATGAAGTCAAATAGATCTGCTTTCTGCTTTCTGCTCTTTCAAAATCACTCTTGCAGATTATTTTCCAACTCCAAAGCTGTGATTTGGGTTGGTTTTATGCGGTAAGATGGCTAAGCTGGCATTCTGATGATCTTGTGCTTCTTTGTTTTGACCTTTATCTGATCCATTTCAGTTAACCAATAGAATTAAACTTTTCAGGGGCGTTGTTGACTGCTGGCGTGCTCACGGCCGGCTTGATCAGTTTCAGGCAAGGCAATTCTCAGCTGGGGCAGAAGCTAATGAGAGCTCGTGTGGTTGCCCAAGGTGGCACAGTGGCGCTTATGGTTGGCTCTGCATACTACTACGGGGAGAATCCGTGGAAAAAATCTAGTTAAACTATTTATGCCTTATACGTTATCATTTCCCTTCGTTCTTACAATTACATTTTGTTGTTTCATGCATGTTGAAGCAAAATTAGGCAGTAGAACCAATTATTTGTCTCTGATAAGTGAGTTTCATAGCTTGCGCTAAATAAATAAACTCTTATATTGGAGGGTTTACCAAAACAAAACCATGTCAAATTGTGAAGGTTCTTATGACAATTTGGTTGGTACGGTTTTTGAGGGTTTACCAAAAAAGAAGCAAAGAAAAAAAAAAGAGCTTCTTCTTTGCAACTTCATACGTGCCATTTCATTCGAATGTGTTTTTTCAAGGATTAGAATTTTATCATCTTGATGAGAGGAGGAGATTGACATCAAATCCTATCAAAATTCGGATTACGATCCCCGACTTTACCATTATCCCCGAGATTACTCTAATCTTAAGCATAACATAATCCTCGTTTTGATTTTGTTGACGCTCAAAAATAAGTTCGGCACTTTTGAGCCCAACTTAGTGATGAAGTGTGATGGATGATGGGTGAAGGTGAGGACTTTCACTAAGTGTGTGAGGATTTGGGCAAGCGGTAAATATACAGAAGACAAGATATACGTGGTTCACCCTTAATGAATGATTACGTCCACAGAGAAATATATTCTCATTATTATAGTAATGTGTATTTACATTTATACATAGGGTTGGACCCAAATATAAAGAGAAGAAAGGAAGCCCATGACTAAAGATAAAGCCCAGCCTAGAGATCCCTTCCTAAGTGGAAAGTGGTCTCCTTTTATAGGTGAGGAGGAGTTTTCAGTTCTTGTAATATTCTAATGTGGGACTCTTTGCTTTGCCTAGAGTTGCTTCTAGTTGCTTGGTCAAATATGGTATAAACATAAGTCCCTCAAGTTCTCAAGTAAGAGGTACTTCTTGATTGAGGACTTGTAATTTTCAGTGCACTGACCGAGCAACACCTCAGTCTTCTTCCAAGCCGTATAGTGCACCATCTACACTGCCGAAGAGCTTGATGTAAGCTGCGGAAGGGAGTTCTCCAATAATCTTGATGTTGATTACCGAAAAGCAGGTATGGTAGTGTTTGCTGAAGGACATACAGTCTTTGAAGTTTGCATCTTGTCGAACAGTGAGTTGTGCCTTGCGAATTTTCGTTTGGGTGACTACCACATGGTTCTGATTTGGACCTGTGGTGGGCCCTTAAATATGGATTTATGGGCTTGAGAACGTTACTGCTAGCTTCAAGTATGTAAAATACCCCACGTACCCAAGTGGTTGAGAAACCATCCAAAATGGGATTTAAACAAAATGGGCCCCACCAAGAAGGTACGTGGGAGAAGCTTGACCTCCTTGTGTGGATTATTGATGTGTCTTGCAAACTTCAGCTGTGCAGGCAATTTGGAGTTGGAGTCTTTGTTGCCGTGATATAAGGTAGCGAACTACAGTTCGGTGATTCACTCTAGAAACACGAGGAGCTTGTCTCCCTTGTTGCACTGTACAATATTTTTCCATGATTTCCATACAAATTGGTAAGTTGATTTGCTTCGAGAACAAGGTAGCTCCTAGCGGTCGTTTGAAGATGGTGGTTCTACAATGGTTGGAAGATAGAGAGATGTACAAGGTTGGGTGTCGATTGGCAATTGGGCTTGCTGATGATGAACCCATCCTCTTTGGGTGTCCTGATAAATTCACTAGTTGGGTGCCATTTGGAATTTTGACGAGAGAACTTGGAATTTGTCATTTGGCAATTGATTTCAGAGACCAATAAAGGTCGATCTGCACTCGGAGCCGCATGAGGTACCGTTTGTTAAAGCACTCGGGGGCTGTGAGTGGGCTTTGTGATGCTTCTGCAAAAGGAAGCTATTTCCTACCGAATGACAGGTTAATATTCCGATGAGAAGTAGCTCCTCTAGTTTATGACTATCCGAGGTTGCCGATCGGAAACCATGGTGGGAGGCTGACAGCTTGATTGTGGCTTGCTGCTGGGCATGTCGCGCTTTGCTTTCCTACCGAATGGTAAGTGAATCGCAAATCTGATATAGGTGATTTGACCTCGATTGTCGACTTCCCGAACGGTAGGATGACGGGTGTCGAAAGCGTAGCTCGTGATGGGGAAGACGACCGGCTCCCAAACCGCATCCATGTGGATGCGGTGGAGCTATGCTTTCGGCCTTTCACTCGATGAGTTGTGTACCAAGGTCGTTTCTCCTTTTTTCTCTGTTACAGAGTGACCAGTTTGGTGTTGTTTTGAATTGATGGCGTCATCGTTTGGAAACGAATTGCTGTTTGCAGATAAGACAAAGCATGGGTGTCTTGAGAAAGCCAGCGGCATGGATACTGATTCGTAGCCTCGGAATATTGAAAACTTGAGTTCGGCACTCTTGGTTTGTCCACTTGAGAAATTTTAGCAGAGATGAGAGGTAGCCTAGTAAGGCTGTAATTTGCGGTGCCGAACGGTAGTTGATTTGCCATTAGTGGGACAAGTCCCTTTGTATAGCTTTGGCGCAGGGGTTGTTCACTTGGTGCCTTTGCAGACGCATGTGCTCAGCTGCTTCGAAAGATAAGAGCATGTGTCTCTATTTGTTTCCAACAGAGTTAAGAGAAATATGTTGGAACTCCAACCTTTTTTATGAAATCTTTGTCATGGGTTGGGTGTCTTGAGTAGTTCTTTGGCATGGTGTGCATAACCAAGGGCTTTGATTCTACACAAGAGCATGGACTTCGATAGCCATGGGAGATTTTATTGTGTCGGTGTATGATGACTTGCCATAAGAAATTCAGTCAAGTTAAGTTGGTGGTGCTAGACAATATGATGCCGATCCCATAGCTCGTTGGCCACTGTATAGGTATTCCTATTGAATTACCGAATGGCAATTGACAGGTGTTGAACAACACCTAAGCCACAAACTCACGAAAATGGGCCATGTGGGCTACCCTTTGGATTCCTTGATCCCAATGGATGTCTACTCCTTCCAATATTAAAATGTAGCAGATGATGAATATGCCATTTATTTGATGGAGGTGGCTCATGTGGTCCCTGGGCTGAATAGTCTTGGGTTTTTACTTTTGGAGTCTATGCCGATGATCCTTACAATGGCTATTGCCGATGGCTAATAGGCTTGGATTTTTTTCTTTCGCGTGTAAGCCGATGATCTTTACCAATGGCTAATAGTTTTGGGTTTTTGCTTTTGGCATGTAAACCGATGATCCTTACCAATGGCTTTTGCCGATGACTAATAGGCTTGGATTTTTTTCTTTGGCGTGTAAGCCGATGATCCTTACAAATGGCTATTGTCGATGGCTAATAGGCTATGATTTTTTTATTTGGCATGTAAGCCGATGATCTTTACCAATAGCTATTGTCGATGGCTAATAGTCCTGGGTTTTTGCTTTTGGCATGTAAGCCGATGATCCTTACCAATGGCTATTGCCGATGGCTAATAGGCTTGAATTTTTTTCTTTGGCATGTAAGCCAATGATCTTTACCAATGGCTATTGTCGATGGCTAATAGTCTTGGGTTTTCTTTGATGTAAATATGGATGATCATACGTGTCGAAGGCAATCATGTTTATATGATGATGCATATGTGCTGAAGGCAATGATGCAAATGATGATGATGTAGATGTGTCGATGGCAATGATGCGCATGTAATGATGCTTATGTGCCGAAAGGCAATGCGGTCACTTTGTCAGTGATTGAAACATTCTGCTGAACAGCAGGGTGTTGAAGGCAAATGATGCAAAATGCCGAATAGGCATGTCTGTACTGGCTGCCGAAAGACAAGGTAAATGGTGCCGAATGTCGTGTTGTACTCTTGGTGCTTTTGAGAAGGAAACCATGAGGTTGTGTCTTGCAAAATTTAGTTGCCACCACCTGGTTCGGAATTCAACTTGTGGTGGGCCCATGAAAATTGGTTTATGGGTTTAGTAATTTCGGAAATTACCGTTCGACAATTGACTTCAGAGATCCATGGGGAGTTGGCATGCACATGGAGCCACATGGGATGCCGTTTGTTAACCTCAGAATATTTCCAAAACTGACAGCTTGAATTCGACACTCTTGATCTACAATTTTGCATTCCTGTAGCCCCTTGGATTTCTATTACATCTCGGCAATTTATGCTAGTGATGGGCTGAAGATGCGTCAGCTTCATCAAGCACATGAATCACCGATCAAATACCTGTTATTTAGCACTTGCAAGAAGGCATAGGTGTACTGATAAAATTCTTTGCTGGAGGTACCGAATGATAATGTCGTTTGGAACATTTGGATGGCTTGAAAGATTTTGGTAGAGGAGAAGTTTTGATGTTGAAAGTCCCATTCGTTGTCAACCTTGCCGTTCAGCAGATATGGAAACTGTCCTTTGCAATTTGTCGCTTGCCTACCGATCGGATGGGGGCACCCATGTTTTATGAAGACACCCTGGGTGTCCTGAGAAAGTTTCCAACATGTAGATATGGTTTGACAGATTGGTAAGTGTTATTATTGATGGTGCCTTGAGTTTGACAGAGTGAGAGCTGTTCGGCTTGTATTGCTGTTTGGCGGACATGGATGTTTTGTCGACAACACGTTGCCAATGACACCTTTTTAGGTTGACATCACATTTGCTTTAGCCCATATGTGTGAGTGTTGCCGATGAGGAGACTTTCTAGGCTTAGATATTTTGATCAATTGTTTGACATGGTGTTGTACGATAGGACTCTCTCAGCTTTTTATGTAATTGCATGGCTGAGTGCCTTATGGTGGTTACCATTTTGATATTCGCCATGTATGTTGGCAACCTTCCTTAGTAAAGTATGTAATGTGGGCTCCCTCCAAAAATGTTTTCCAAGGAATACGCGGAATGGTAAGGCATGTAAAGAAAAGCTAAGGTGGCCCATGTATTTCCTCTTCTTCTGACTATTATATTGCAAGGATTTCTCTTCTGCATGTCACTCTCTTGGCACTCACGGTTGCTTAAATATGGGATTGCCGAATGACAACTTAGGTAATGCTGATTGTAAGGGTGCCAAAGGGCACTGATTGTAAAGGTGCAGAAGGGCACTGAAGAAATGGAGAACAACAGAAGCCTTTTGTGTCGTTTTCCACAGCAACGCCAAACTGTTGACGCTAAAAAATGGTTCGGCACTTTTGAGCCCAACTTAGTGATGAAGTGTGATGGATGATGGGTGAATGTGAGGACCTTTACCAAGTGTGTGAGGGTTTGAGCAAGCGATAAATATACAGAAGACAAAATATATATGGTTCACCCTTAATGAATGGGCTACGTCCACGGAGAAGTATATTCTCATTATTATAGTAATGTGTATTTACATTTGTATATGAGGTTGGATCCAAATATAAAGAGAAGAAAGGGGAAGCCCATGACTAAAGATAAAGCCCAGTTTAGAGATCCATGCCTAAGTGGAGAGTGGTCTCCTTTTATATGTGAGGGGAGTTTTCAATTCTTGTAATATTCCAATGTGGGACTTTTTGCTTTGCCTAAAGTTGTTTTTAGTTGCTTGGTCAAATATGGTATAAACAGATTTCATTCCACTATTTGATTAAAACTCTCGGGTTATAATTTGACAAGAAATTAATATCCCTTGCTTCTAATTCGAAATGCACTTCCCATTATTTTAAGGAATTAATTTTTTTTTTTTGGCCAAAAATTAAAATGTTCATTATAATAAATAAAAACCCCTAACATGCAGAATTTATGGATGAAAATGGTCACCATATTTATCATTGAATAATGCTATAATTAAGAAAAAGATTAACTCAAACAAATCAGGATATGAAAAGTTAATGGTGGTTAAAGAATCTACAAAACAAATTATTAACAACTCAAACAAATCAGGATATGAAAAGTTAATGGGGGTTAAAGAATCTACAAAACAAATTACTAATTTTTTTTTACATGGAAAACAAAGTTTTTAACTATTTTAGTGGGAGTATTTTTACTCACTATTTTAATCCAAGGTGTATGCTCAACACTTGACACGCGTCTATAAGTATAACCATGGTTACATAAATCAAAGTAAAAAGTTAACTATAGTTATAACTATGGACATATGTAAAGTATTAAAAAAGGTGATGTAAACATACACCTTAGGTTAAAAGTGGTGAGAAAAATATTTTGGTTGGTAATTGTTAATTGATTAAATTATTTAGGCACCATATTTAATTTTAGACCACCTCAAGTCTTGCTTGCCACGTAATAACATTATCATTTCAACACGTGCGTCTGTACATGTCGACAATGACATTCACCCCCCAACTCTCTCTTCCTTTCACCCTCTACCCGTAGTTTCTTCATTTTTCTTCTCCAATTGAATTTCTCAATTTCCCATCTTCGTTTTCTGTTTGGTTCTCGCGAATCTCTAATCAGACAAGACAAAGGGTCGACCCGTTAAATGAGTTGCTCTGGTAAGATTCCCAGTTGCCCTCCTCTCTATTTTTCTTTATTAGCAATCTGAATGAGCAAATTATTTATTTATTTATTTATTTTTCTTTGTTTATGGTTGTCTGGTTAGGCCATAGATCTTCATACGATTGCAGCTTCTATTTAAATGTTATACTTTGCTGCACTTATACATTGATTGCCAAAATCTCAGTGTCGGTTTCATGACAACTTTTTGCATTTTTTACAAAATTTAATTTTAATTTTTAATTTTGGTTTGGGAGGGGTTGAATTGCTATAACCTCAAACTGGGCATGTCTGGGAAATGGTTAAGAAGGAAAGAATAAAGATTGGAATGTTCTAGTGAGTTTGGTATTGAACCCACTTGCTCGAAGTTTTAGTTTTCTTGAGGGGTCATACTGTGGAGAAAACAGTGGCATTGCATTCTCTGATCATATTCATATTGTGATGAATCATTGCAAATTTAATTGCTGTTGTGGAGTTTAAGATTGTCCTGTGAGTGTGATGATATGATCTTTTTTCTTTGTCTGTAAAATCAAGCGGCATTTCTAGTTTTGTTATCCATTGTCAAGTATGCTTGCATATACAAACTTTTTTATGATAAATTTGTAGCTTGGAAATGTACTATATTGGATTGGGGTGAGCAAACTTCAGGCTTCTCGATTATGGTGAATGATGAATGTTAAACGTCAGTTTAGAGGCTGAGGAACTGATTTGTTGTCCAACCAATACAAGTTGAACTAGTCATTTTGATCGTAGAGTGTTATGTAACAACTTTAAGCGGAGGCACATACCATTTTAAGGAGAGGCCTTAGTTTGTATTTGGTGGGGAGACATCTGATGGGCAATGCATTTAGATTCTGTAATCTGATGTCATAGTCGTATGATGCTAATATGCTATTAGGATATATAACAAAAGATTTGTTTATTTAATACTTCATGAAAGCAGTGTTTAAAGGCTTCTTTGTGGTTCAGCTTTCTAATTTATGCTGTTAGTTCATGTGCATTGATTTGTGTATTGAGAAGCTTCATTTGTCAGCTGGAAAATGGTCTGGTGACCTTAAATTGCACTTAGGGGAATTTCTAAATTCTGAAATCTTTATTTTTTGGTCTACTTTCTTGTCCCTATTAATCGGTACTGTTGAGATAATGCATGGAAAATCTCTGGTTTGTTTTAAGTTTTAATTGAGGTGGATATCTTCCTGCTGCACCATCCATTGCATATAAAAGTTGCTAACAAAAATGCAGTTTTACATATTACTAGGCTGGTCATGGTTTAAAATGTTATGTAGATCCTATTCTATGATGGTGATGATTTGTGAAAGCCAATTCCTAGACTAAGTAGACTTTTGAACTTGTGTAGGTTGAACTGATTTTGCTCTGTACTCTACAGATATGTGTTTCCCTTCATCCTGGTTTTGGACATCAAATAAAGTCTGAGGTTTCTGTTACTTCTGCTTCTACTTCACCATTTATTTTCGCAGAATCTTGTGGATTTCCAGAAGGTCAGTGTTATTTCTTTCTCATGTATTAGTCTGTTTCAGTTTCAACCGCCATACCATATTTGTATAACCAATCTACGGTTTAATAGATTTGATTTCTCTGATATTTGTTTCCTTGAAAAGTTGATTACTTTGATATATTTCTGACAGGTTTGGGAATTTAATTTTATTAAGTTAAAATGTCATCTCCAAGCAAGAGGAGAGAGATGGATGTCATGAAGTTGTAAGTTGTTGGTTACTGTATTATCTCCAACCTTTGTAATCTGGGTCTTATGTTTCTTAAGACTGGATTCCTCCTCCCTTTTGGTATACCGAAGGGGTATCTGTAGTCTTGTTGGTACAAGTACTTTAAATCATGTTGCTGCCTTCCTCTCTGGTACAATATAAAGCTATGTTTATTGTCTTTTTCAATGTTTTCAGGATGATGAGTGACTATAATGTGGAGACAATAAACGATGGGCTAAATGAATTCAATGTGGAATTCCATGGTCCAAAAGAAAGTACTGTCTTGCACTCATCCTTATACTTTTTCATTATATAGAGTTCCCTATATGATTTTATGTGCGTGAATGGAGGCACATTATAATCGAATGTGGCATAAACTCAACTTTGGAAAGTTTTTCATCTTTGTTTGTCTTTTGGTAGACTTTATCAGAGGTTGCTCTTAGATTAATGCGTTTTGGAAACTAATGTTTCCTTTTTCTCCACTAGTCTTTTATTGGCTGAGGCTTTAATAGCTTTCGTTTAGACATTGTTTAAAATGCATTTTGGTATAATATACTCTGTCTGATGCGGTGGTTGCATTGCAGGCCTTTATGAAGGCGGGGTTTGGAAAATCCGCGTTGAGCTTCCCGATGCGTATCCATATAAATCTCCTTCTATTGGCTTCATCAACAAGATTTTCCACCCTAATGTTGATGAGCTGTGAGTATTCTGCAGTTCGAAAAGCAAAATCACTTCTCATTACATCTGATTAGAATTATCTTCTCTAGGATCTTTTAAGTTCTAATTGTTACTAGTACCCTGCACATTGGGTCAAATAAAGGCAGAAGCATTAAGTTTACTTAGAATGGTGTAATACTGCTGCTAATTATCAAATGCTTTGAATAAGTTTGTGGAATTGACAACATACTTTCTTTTTTATTTCTCTAGTAAGCGGCTGGAACTTGAGTAATTGGTTATCGGTTTTTAATTTTTTATGACCTGACTGATTTGTCTTTCCCGAGTAATTGCAGATCTGGTTCTGTGTGCTTAGATGTAATTAACCAATCATGGAGTCCAATGTTCGGTAATTATCAGCCCAATTTAGTAAAAATTATGAGTCTCATTTTGCAATACACTGCTGAAATACGTTGGCTTTGTATATCTGGACTCTCTTCTATGAGTCAGTGATGTTTCACTCTTCTATTGTGTTTTTGTTTTCACATTTGTTCTTTTCTTTTCTCATCTGGATTTTCTTGGATTTCTCACATATATAGCCATGGTTCTTCTTGATGCAGACCTTTTAAATGTTTTTGAAGTTTTCCTTCCACAACTGTTGCTCTATCCAAATCCTTCAGATCCGCTCAATGGCGATGCAGCATCGTTGATGATGAAGGACCGAAAACTCTACGATCAGAAGGTGAAAGGTAAAATTTACTCTAGAATTAATCTACGCTTTTTCAATAAATATGCTTAAATTATTGGAAACAATCCCTAAAATTTTAGAACTTTATCTATATTTCCACTGTGATTTGTGGACACAGAGTATTGCGAGCGATATGCAAAGAAGGAGCATATTACCAATTCAACTCCAGATGAGGAGAGTGGTGATGAAAACATTAGTGATGAGGAAAGTGATTCAAGCGACGATGATATTGCCGGACATGCAGACCCATAGAGTGAACTGATGGTGCAGGGGGGGGACTTTATCTATGATTAAAAACCACCAGTTATAGCAGCAGAAAATCCCCCATTACATGTTTACGATTTAAACTATGTTACTATCGATATTTGTATGACTAGATTCCTTTTGCTTGTAAAAATATCATGAATTATGTCAAATAATTTACTTCTGATGTTGGTCAATGGTCACTGAATTTTTTTTAATGTTATGAAGAATCGCATTGAAACACAAGACACATCTATCTTATGTGCTCTTTCAAATTTGACCCTTCCATTGGTTATTTGTCTTGGTCAAGAAAGACTCACAAAAACTTATAAAGGGAAATATGCTGATCTATTTTCTTCCTTTTCTGGTCGAAAGGAAATGTATTGATCTGAAAATATTTGGATAATATTTGAATTATTTTTGGGACAAGTGGAGTTCTTCTGGGTCATTTTATAGAGGCAGCAGGATTTTGGAAGAGACCACATCCAGCTAACAAGATATATATAAACAACAGCTATAAAGTAGCAGTACCACCAATGAAAATCAAATGAAATCAATTTAGAATATAATCATATACTTATTTTAAACACTTCAAAGTCTACAACTTGACTGGACCAACGAAGCTTAGTGATTATGTGTTTGTCCAACGTGCATCACATTAAGGGAGAGAGTGATACCTTTTTGTGCCATATGCCATGCACATCCATGCTTGGTTGACTAATGTATAACCTATTTTAAGAAATTATCAACCCACATTTTATTTTTGGACGAATAGGATTATTAACCCACATAAACCTATGTGAAAGTTGATTCAGAAATTAGGGAACTAATAGGATTCAAAGCCAGAAATTTATTTATTTATAAGGTTGATATTCTAAACTATTCTAACGTACGAGAAGAGGGTTCAAATTCGAGTGCAATGGGGCGGACACACTGCCTTGGCCAAGTAGCCTAACCCACTAATAGGATTCAAAGCCAGATTAAAATATTTGATTTTGAGCCCATTTTATGCTACCTCTTTTGGTTACTTGTGATGGCCATTGGTAAAAGCACTCCATTTTACTGAACCAAAAGTTACCTTTCTTGCTGCAAAAACGCCTACTCTGCAGTCTATTTGGGTAATGTGTTGAGCTGTAACAAGGCACTGCAGGGTAAAAAGACTTATCTGGGTTTTACTCTTTGATGTCTGAGAAGGCAAAGTTGAATCTTGACCACCCTTGGAGAGTCTCTACAAGTCACTATATCACACACTGTTAATTCTAGAAAAGGCTATTGAGAAGGACATGCCATCATAAATTTGACTGCGTAAACTGCCGGCACATATTATTTTAGAATTGTTACAGGCTATAGTGCGGTGTGGTGTGAGGCTCATTCTGCAAGCTCCTTATGGTGCATGACCTTAACCATAAAGAATATTTCAAACTCTCTGTCAGTATCAGCCAATTGGCACCAAGTGATATTCCAGCAACAAACTTCAACATTGCTACTTTCTTCTTGTTTTGCAACTTCCATAAATGAAGCCCAATTCATAAAGAGGAAACCAAAACCACAGAGCCATTTTCCACCAAAAAAACTATACTTGTACATAAAAATAAGAAAAAATGAATCGTTTTCCCACTTGGGTACTGGCCATTTTGATCTTTCTCATCATTCCAATGGCTAATTCAGAAGACCAAGACTTGAAGCAACTCAAGCAAGTGCTGGTGCAATTCATGGACAAACTTTCACCGGGAAATTCAGTGAGAGATGTCAAATGGGGTTGGAACATGAGTTCAGACCCTTGCAGAGACCAATGGGAGGGTGTGACATGTGATAAACAGAATTATGTGAAGAAAATAGTTCTTGAAATGTCCAATTTAACTGGAGTTCTTGATGCAAATTCTCTCTGCATGGTAGAGTCTTTGGGTGTTGTGAGTCTGAAGAACAACAAAATATCTGGTCTGCTTTCAGAAGACATTGGAAATTGCAGAGATTTGACCCACTTTTATTTAAGTGGAAATCAGTTCTCTGGTGACCTTCCTGACTCTCTCTCACAGTTAAATAATTTGAAAAGGATTGATATATCCAACAATAACTTCTATGGTGAGCTTCCTGATCTACCAAAGATTTCAGGCTTGATATCTTTCCTTGCTCAAAACAATCAACTTGATGGGCAAATACCAGATTTTGATTTCTCCAATCTGAAGGTGTTCAATGTCTCCAACAACAACTTCAGTGGTCCAATTCCTGATGTCAAAGGCCAACTCACAAAAGACAGCTTTTCAGGTAATCCTAAGCTATGTGGAAAACCACTACCAAATACCTGCCCACCTGTCCCAACATCTATAATGCCAAAGAAGAAATCAAACAAGTCCTCATCTAAAAAGCTTCTCATCTTCTCAGGCTACATAATACTTGGCCTGGTTTTTGTGTGCTTCTTTGTGTATAAATTTATAAGCAAAAAGAGGACCAGAGAACATGAGGAAAAGGGTGGAAATGAAAAGATTGCAATAGCTGATACTGCTAGCACTGTGTCTAACACTATTACTTCTAGTGAGTTCAAGGCTGATGGTGTGCCTAAGACAGCAGAGTACTCATTAACCTCTGTTGAAACTGGAATGGTTCCACCGCTTGTAGTTCTCACAAATCCATTGCTGATGGGGTTAAGTTTTGAGGAGTTGCTTCGAGCTCCAGCTGAATTGCTTGCAAGAGGAAAGAATGGAAGCCTCTACAAAGTCATGCTTGATGATGGGGTTAACTTGGTTGTGAAGAGGATCAGGAATTGTCGGATCTTAAGCGAAGATTTCAAGACTAGGATGAAAAAGATCAATCAAGCTAAGTGTCGAAATGTCTTGCCAGCAGTTGCATTCTATTGTTCCAGACAAGAGAAGCTCTTAGTATATGAATATCAACCGAATGGCAATCTCTTTAACCTTCTTCATGGTAAGCTTGAATCTTGATTATATTAATTTTTGCTACAAATACATATATTTTAGAATTTGAGTAGATCTAATTTACCAATGAGATACAGAAATGATTAACTGAAACACAGAGGATTTTCACAGTTAAAAGAAAGTCAATGCAACATAAAATTACTAAAGCTCAAAAAGAAAGGATGAAACTTAGAATTTATTTACTCCCAAACTCAATGTTCAGATTATTTGAAGGCCTAGATAAGTAGGCTTGTAGTACAGAACATCCAACAAAAAACTACATATCGAATCCATGGTTGGATTAGTAGCAAGTCAGCAACAGTAATTGTTTTTTTGTTTTTTGTTTTTCCTCAAACCTTGATGCATTATGGTATGACAGAACAAGGTAGTGGATATAAGTTTGTTGACATGAAAGTTCCTAAAGTAGCATTACTGATAATTTGTCTGCATCATTTTTCGGGTCACAGGATCTTCAAATGGCCACATATTTGACTGGGGAAGCAGACTAAATGTTGCAGACATCATTGCTGAGTCACTGGCGTTCATGCACCAGGAGCTTCGTGAAGATGGCATTGCCCATGGCAACCTCAAGTCCATGAACATTTTGTTCAACATGACCATGAAGCCCTGCATCAGTGAATATGGGGTAATGGAGACTGAAAATCAAGACCAGTCATTCCTTTCTCCAAACAATGGAATTGAAAGTTCTAATGCAGGCCATGCATATAGCACATTCAAGGATGATGTTTATGGTTTTGGTGTGATTCTTCTTGAGCTTTTGACTGGGAAGCTGGTCCAGCAAAATGGGTTTGATTTGCCGAGGTGGGTGCACTCAGTGGTTAAAGAGGAGTGGACTCTTGAAGTTTTTGACAAGGCCTTGATCCAAGAAGGTGCATGTGAAGAAAGGATGGTGAACTTGTTGCAGGTAGCATTGCAGTGCCTAAATCCCTCATCAAATGATAGGCCAAGTATGAGTCGAGTTTCGATGAGGCTAAAGTCTATAAAAGAGGAGGAAGAGAGATCTATATCTTCTGACCCATGAATAGAAGAAAAGAAAAAACCACTTCATTATTAAGTTGCATCGTTGGAAGAATTTGATTCAAAATCCTATCTTTCTATGCAGAAAAATTCTTTGCTTCAGCATTAATGGTATATGGTTGTACTTTGTTTTTGGGTTATCCTATATCCTATGTCCTATGTCCTAAAATGTTCAATTTTGCTTTAAGGAGCTGTATATCCTGAGACTGCTATGTTCATGTCAAGCGGTATGAGTGATCTTACATGTAAATTGTGATTGAAAAGCCTTATTCGTGACAATGGACCGTCACACATGGTTAAGGAACAAGTTGATGCAATATATGACCATGGTATTCTTCATCAAATTTTCAGAGACTGCTGCTATCCTCTTCCTAAGTGTCACTGCAGAAGGTAAAACAAGAAGCACTATTTGACAAATGACAATTAAGAAAAGACATCTTATTTTAAATTAAATTATCACTTTCTCAACAAGAACATGGCCTTGTTGGTTTAGTCATACTCGTAGCATTTGCTTTCAAAATAAAACAAAATGGACTGATTCGATATCCACAGGGAGTCCAAAAACGTCTGAAAATGTGTCGTATAATTATGCAATTGCGCCACTTCTATAGTCATGGATGACCAAAAACAGTGAACATAAAGAAATTAAAAAGAATAAAACTTGTCACAGAGGATGAATGATTTTGACATGGATGAAAGGTTGGCCAAGAACATTATCATCATAATGCACAACAAAACTCTCTGACTGGTTTGCTGGTTAGTTATCAACTAACATCAGACAGAATTGTCAAACCCTTAGAGAAATACCAAAAAACATGATTAGTTATAATCACCTGTGTTTAGTGGGTGCAATTATGGATACGATTTGGTGCTATACGTGCAAGGAAAAGCAAATGTGACCCTACCATCTGCTTTTGTCCACCCCTTTGAGATTTCTTTTTCTGTCATCAGATCCAAAGCTTGTTTGGTTTGGTCACTCACTCTGGCTCAGACCCAAAATACAGTAGGGTAGGTTGGGAGATTTGCAATGGACACATAACTTTCTACCAATTCTGCCACTTACCCACTTGACCATTAATCTGGAAAATTGCCAGGATTGATGGGAAATTGCCTGATTAGCAGGGAATGGCATAGGATATATCATCATTGACAGATGATCATTTTGTTTACTTGTTTTGATGAAAAATAAGTCACACTGACCACTTTGGACAATCAAAACTGGGTGGTGGCCCTCCCCCAGCTTTTCAATTTTTAATTAGATTTGTAACATACGTCTAATCCCACATGACTTAGTTTTTTAGACTTGTCTGGTTTGGTACACTACATTTATAGTTGATGACAAAAGCTGTGATTGTGATCCCTCATCACCTCAGCAACGTGTGCCTTCTGCAAAACTGCTTGCTCTGGGCCCATTAAAATAGTTCAAATTGGAGGGTCTTTTTGTTATTGCGATGGGCTCAAAAGAACTCCCCCTTGGCCTTTTCTCACTCTCCAATCTCCACAGTTCGTAGTTGTTTCTTCCAGTCTATAAGCTACCCTGACCCTTCTGTATATATCAAAACACAAACAGAATTAAAAATCTTTCTTCTGCTACTTCTTCTGTGGTGCAAAAAGAATTCAAACCGGACGGTCTCCTCCAATTCTAGCTATGGTTCCATTCGCACCCTCCATATCTCAAGGTAGGTCCTTTGCAATTTTACCAGCTACATGATTCTTCAAGAACCCATTTTTAATATCTCAATTTTCCACAAGGAAAATCTTTTTGTTCACATATATGAGTACTTAATCTGATTAGGTTTCTCACCTTAGCATTACATTCTTAATTCTGCATTTTAGCTTGCTCACCCTTTCTTCTGTTGTATTCTCAAAGCAAGTTTATAGTGTCTTCTAAAATTGTGCACTTTGTTGAGGAATTTAGTGTCTAAATCTGAGAAAACCTGGTAAAAATAGTTGCTTTTGAGCAATACCCATCTCCTAAAATGTCTAGAATTCTCTGTGGGTTGAACCAGAAAGATGGTAATTTGGTATACCCACCACCTTCCTCATTTTCAGTTCCTTCTGTTAGCGTTAACAATGTACAGGAATTATCCCCTTCTTCATCATCATCATCATCATCATCTCTTAGCAATATCAGTCCAGTACTTCTGTTGGTTATAATAATTCTAGCTGTTATCTTTTTCATCTCTGGCCTTGTTCATTTGCTTGTAAGATTTTTCATAAAGAGGTCATCTTCCTCAATCTTTCAATCCAATAGATACCCAGAAACCTCTGGGTCTCGTGCTATTCAAAGGCAGCTTCAACAGCTCTTTCGGTTACATGACGCGGGCCTAGATCAAACTGCCATTGATTCTCTACCTGTGTTCTACTGCAAAGACATTATTGGTTCAAAAGAGCCATTTGATTGTGCTGTTTGTCTCTGTGAATTTTCTGACCAGGACAAGTTGAGATTGCTCCCTAACTGTGGTCATGCTTTTCACATTGATTGTATTGACACTTGGCTCCTCTCAAATTCAACATGCCCCCTTTGTAGAGGGACCCTTTTGAGCTCTGGGTTTTTCTTGGAAAATCCAGTGTTCAATTTTGATGATGCTAGGGAAATGTCAAATAGGTTCGTTAGTGAGGGAGAGAACATGTGTTCAAGTGGTCAGAAACATTTAACTATGGAGGAAGCTGCTGGTGAAAAGAGGGTATTTTCTGTAAGACTTGGAAAGTTCAGAAGCTTAAATGAAGGAGTAGAAAGTGGGGCGAGAGTGGGAGAAACCAGTAGCTGTAATTTGGATGCTAGGAGATGTTACTCAATGGGTACATATCAATATGTGGTTGGTGACTCAAATCTGCAAGTGGCCTTGTCCCATGATTGTGGTGGAGATAGTGATGCCAAGCTTGTCAAAGAGGGAGTTCATAATGGGAACTTCACAGTTAATGGGAATCTGGAGGGGAAGAAAATCAGTGGCCGGCATAAGGGTGAGAGCTTCTCTGTTTCAAAGATCTGGCTTTGGTCCTCGAAAAACCGATTCCCAGGTTCTTCGAATGCTCATACTGGTGTACCTCCTTTTAGATTAAGTTCTCCAATCAGATGAAACATGAGCTGTATAATTAGTGTATGTTATGTATGACTGAAAATTAAGCTTAGAAGTTATGCCTTTTACTTTCTTTTTCATTGTACACACGGATGCTTAATTACTTGTAAGTTCAATTTAGCAAGAGATATGTCCAGCAATGTCCAGACCAGATAAAGAAAATGGGAGTTATGATCTAAAACTAAACCCACATAAGCGTTTCTTTTTGAAAGCAAGAGCCGTTTACTTTGGGTTCTTCATAAGCAAGAAACATGCAGAAAAGAGCATAATCAAAGTATCAAACACAACAAGGAAGGGACAAATGATAAGAGTCCTTTTCTACTTTCCTTCATTATGCAGCAATCTCATCGTGATGAACAAAGCACTTTATCAAAAGATCACGAGAAGCAAACTAGCTTTTTGGGAAACAATAATGGGCTCACCATGTATGATCAAAATTTGGGTTTGGGCTAAAGGTGCTTGCTTTTAGTTTGTTTGGGCTCTCATAGCACCAAAACAAAAGATGACCTTAGACTTGGAAACCCAGTTGGTTTTTAGGTTCCTGGGCAAAACCGGGTCGTCGTTTTCTTTTCTTCCTCCCTCTCCTTTCCTCTTCCTTTTTCACTCTACTTTCTCCATCACAGACACTGTCTCAGTCCGACAGTCTCTCTCTCTCTCTCTCTCTGAAAATGGCGGTGGCAGAGAGACCGACTGTCCGAGTCTCGAACATTCCCCAAACAGTGACAGCCAAAGAGCTCCTAAGCTTCCTCGAGTCAAAACTCGGGCCTGACTCAGTCTTCGCCGTCGAAATCATCAGCGATCACAAGAACTGGAAGTCACGAGGCTTCGGTCGCGTCCAGTTCACGACCCATGAGGCCAAATCAGAAGCATACTCTCTTTCCCTTCAGAACGGCCTCGTCTTCAAGTCCGAAAGCCTCAGACTTTCCGAGACCTACGACGACATCATCCAACGGCCGGTGGACCCAAAACGCCGACTGAACGGCACCGTTTTGCATGCGGGTTTTATGGTAAAGGGCGACTGCATGAGCATGTTGGAGTCTTGGGAGGGCGTGAGAGCTTGGGTCATGCCCGAGAGGAAGCGGGTCGAGTTCTGGGTCTGGCTGAGAGACGAGTGTTATAAACTGGAGATTGCATTTGAGAATATTATGGAGTCGTTCGGGTGCCGTTTGGGTGGAGAGAAAGTGAATGCCCTTCTTTTGAAGGTAACTGTTTCTCCCCCTCTCTCTCTCTCTTTCTCTCTCTCTCTCTTCTGGGTTTGATGCCTGCTGTTTGTTTCTTTTGGGTTTTTTTGTTTACAATGAGAGAAAGTTGAAGTCTTTAGTTATTTTTTTGTTGTATTGCTGCTTTTGTATGGTTTGTTTAAGAGTTACTGGTATTAGTGTGATTCGGATAATATGTTAACACAAAGCATTTTGAATTTATCAGCTCAAGTTTGGTCCGAGGATCTTTCGTAAAATTTCTGGACCTAATGTAGCTGCCAGATTTAGCACTGATCGGTATCACGTATGCAAGGATGATTTCGATTTCCTCTGGGTACGAACTACCGATTTTTCGGATATGAAATCTATCGGGTATTCTACTTCATTCTGTTGGGAGATTGAGGAGGAGTTTTCTCTCTCAGATGTATTTGAATGCTTCCCATACTATAAAGATAATGATGTGGTGGATCTCATTTTAGATAATGGTGAAAAATACTGTTCGCCATCTGAGACAGTTCCACTTGTGAAGTGCGGATCAGATTCAAAGTTACCATATGAGATCCTTTTCCAGCTCAATGCACTTGTTCATTCCCAAAAGATTAGTCTTGCAGCAACAGACTCTGATCTGATTGAGTTCCTTAGTGGTTTAAGTGTCGACACTACTAATGTGCTTCTTGAGAAGCTGCACAAGCGCAAGACCACTTGTTATGACCCTCAATCATTCTTAAAGATGCAATTACATGTCTTAGAAAGAAACCATAAGAGTCGTCCCTCACCATATAAAAGATTAACGGAACATAATGTAATGAGTTGTCATAGAGTCTTAATTACCCCATCAAAGATTTGTTGCTTAGGTCCTGAGCTTGAAAAATCAAACTATGTTGTAAAGAATTTTGCAGCCTATGCTTCGGATTTTATGAGAGTTACATTTGTTGATGAAGATTGGAGTAAGCTTCCTGCAAATGCTATATCCACAAGTATTCAGCAAGGTATTTTTGCAAAACCCCATAGAACTGGAATATATCATCGGATGTTGTCTATTCTTCGAGATGGGATTGTTATAGGAGAAAAAAAATTTGAGTTTCTGGCTTTCTCAGCTAGTCAACTTCGATCAAGTTCCGTTTGGATGTTTTCTTCTAATGACAATGTAAAAGCAGAAGATATTAGAGAATGGATGGGCTGCTTCAGCAAGATCCGCAGTATATCTAAATGTGCAGCTAGGATGGGTCAACTGTTCAGTTCTTCTACCCAAACTCTTGTTGTTCCTGCACAAGATGTAGAGATTATTCCTGATGTTGAGACTTCTTCTGATGGTGTAACTTACTGCTTCTCAGATGGTATTGGAAAGATTTCTCTATCTTTTGCCAGGAAAGTTGCTCAGAAGTGTGGTTTGGATCAAACTCCTTCGGCATTTCAGATTCGATATGGTGGATATAAAGGGGTGATAGCTGTTGACTGTCGTTCCTTTCGGAAGCTATCTTTGCGTAGCAGTATGCTCAAATTTGAATCAAAAAATACAATGCTTAATGTCACCAAATGGAGTGATGCCATGCCCTGCTATCTGAATCGAGAGATTATTTCCCTCATGTCTACCTTAGGGGTAAAGGATGAAACATTTGAGGCATTGCAAGAGGAACAATTGCGTCTTCTGGGGAAAATGCGGACAGAAAGAGGCGCGGCATTGAATGTCTTAGAGAGATTGAATGGGGCTGATTCCAAAAATACTCTTGTAAAGATGTTACTTCATGGTTATGAGCCAAATGTGGAACCTTACCTCTCAATGATGCTTCAAGCATATTATGAGAACCACTTGTCTGATTTAAAAAGTAGATGCCGAATATTTGTCCCAAAAGGCCGGGTCCTGGTTGGGTGCTTGGATGAAACTGGAAATCTAGATTATGGTCAAGTTTATGTTCGAATAACCATGACAAAAGCAGAGCAAGAAATGGGGGATCAGAGTTTCTTCCAGAAGGTGGATGAGACAACATGTATAGTAACAGGGAAGGTGGTTGTCACAAAAAATCCTTGTCTTCACCCAGGAGATGTCAGGGTACTTGACGCTGTCTATGATGTGGTACTCGAGGAGAAGAATATGGTGGATTGCCTTATATTTCCCCAAAAAGGAGAAAGGTATACATAACACTATTAATGCATTTGTTTCATCTTGAATATTATCTATTATTGTTTTACTAATTATGGTATGCTTGTGACCTAATTATTGCTTTTGTTTTCCTTTCCATGTATAATTCACTCTTTCTAATTTTATCCAATGTATTAAATATCATGTGGACAAGAGGTGGAAAACACAAAAATATCGACATCGGTGATATTCTGAGAGAAATTATGGAAACTATTAAGGAAAGCACAAATTTTTTGAGATGTTTATTCAATCGATTATCTATTTTATTTGACTAAAAACTCGGTTTGAACTTATGTGTATAATTGGATTATATTGTTTAGGAGGAATGCAGTATGCCTCGACAGACATTATTGTCTGAAAACGATTAAGTAGTCGTTGAAATCTAACTGAATATAACAGTTTGGAATACGTGTATGGTACATTACACGATTAACTTAGTACCACATAGAGTTCTTCAAATGCTTAATCGTACATGTATCACAACTCATGCATTGAAAAGTTTATAAAATTACGTAATGCAATCAATTCCTGGCCAATCAAATAATCATTCATAGTTTTTATGATACAAATTGCTTATTTATGAACTAGTAAAATTTATATGCTAAGTAATTACAACAATATCAAAAAATAAGTAACACCAGAGAAGATTAAGCATTTTAACAGTCATTTATTTATAGCACATGCATATAACTTTTAGCTGCAAGTTTTCTTTTTAGTTATTAAGTATAATAAATAGCTTTGCAAACAAAAGACAGGTTAGTCAGAGTGGCCGTCGCCTCCTTGGATGGCCTGGGGTTCGAACCCCCAGCCCCTCAAGTAAGCCCATTTTTATGTGCATCTGCTGGTGCACACAGCAGGCGTGCACAATGTTGCTGCAATGCTTGCAGCAGGTTATTACTCCAAAAACCAAATTTATCATATTAACACTAATATATCATCTCTGGTAGATAAAGAAATTATCACCAAAATATCGAGATACTTTCAATATTTTAGACATAAGTTTTATCCAGATATGTTAAGGTATTAAAAATTTAAAAATTTAAGGTGGCCGAATAGTTGTAAATATCTTTTATTAAACATTTGTGCACATTTTCAGATATTTCATTTTATATGGAAATATTAGTACACAGTTATCTATATTCCGGTTCGTCACTGTCTTCCTCATCATTATTAGGTGAAACACAGCATCTGATTCTGAGAAATGGTTAGCTTATTTGATTTTTTATTTTTTATTTGCAAGTGGAAGTGAAGTTCCTGGGTAAGCTGGTCTTTGGGTAATGCATCAGGTGAACTGGGCTTTAGGATAAAACGACATATATGTGTTTGATCTGGTTCTTTCTGGCAGATTAGTCTTACATTTATACTTTCATGCTTTCATTCAATCTGTGTAACTTCCTAAGATTGTGTGATTCCTCAGCTCAAATCAATTTAACTGGATGTTAAAGCAATATATTGTAAAATGGTCCATAGTGTTTAATTATATAGTAAATGTGGTTGGGAAACTTTTCGCAGGCCTCATCCAAATGAATGCTCAGGGGGTGATCTTGATGGGGACTTGTTTTTCATAAGTTGGGATAAAGATCTGGTCCCTTCTCATACTGTACCTCCCATGGACTACTCTGCACGGAGACCTCGTATAATGGATCACACTGTGACCTTAGAGGTAAATTCCAAAATTGAGTAAACAGTCTCCATGTGGCATTGAATATGAACTTCAAAATACATTGCCAATCTAATTGTCGTTTCTGTTTAACCATTCTTGAATATGCAGGAAATTCAAAAGTTTTTTGTTGATTACATGATAAATGATAATTTGGGTGCCATCTCTACTGCACATCTAGTTCACGCTGACCATGAACCAGACAAAGCTTTGAATCCAAAATGCCTGCAGTTGGCAGACCTGCACTCCATGGCCGTCGACTTTGCAAAAACTGGTGCACCGGCCGAAATGTCCCGGACCTTAAAACCTAAAGAATTTCCAGATTTCATGGAACGGGTGGACAAACCCATGTACATCTCAAATGGGGCACTAGGAAAACTCTATCGTGCAGTCGTTGGCTCAGTGTTGCAAGAAAAAACAAACTTGGTTTGGTCAGAGCAGATTGCTGAAGCAGCTTACGATCAGGACCTTGAAGTGGATGGTCTCGAGTCGGTTCTTGAAGTTGCAAAAGGTCATAGAGACACGTACATAGAGAAGATGAGGACAATAATGAACAATTATGGGGCAGTGACCGAGGATGAAATACTGACAGGTAATCTGCGAAATCGTGCAGCATATCTGCAACGCGATAACAGGAGATATGGAGATATGAAGGATCGGATATCGCTGTCACTCAAGAACCTACAAAAAGAAGCAAAAGGAATGTTTGAAAGCAGCTGCCCAGTTAGTGAGCATCAGAGAATGGCCTCAGCATGGTATCATGTCACTTATCATCCATCGTATTTCCAACAAGACATGAACTGCTTGAGCTTTCCATGGATTGTAGGTGATATTTTACTCAACATAAAAGCTGTGAATAATGCAAGAAAGGACATATAGATGTATAGAGCAGAGCACCATTTACTTAAAACAGGTTTTTCTGTGGTTATAGGTGCGCCTTCAAGCGGCTTATGTTGTATGTGTATGTGTACAACCATTTTAGTCTAGTCTCTCTCATCATTTTAGTAGGTGTCCTGTAACCGTTTAAACTTTTCCATTTTCAAATATGGATCAATGCGAAAGGTAGTCCGGATATGCATCAACGGCTTGGAGTCGCCAAAATATATTAAGCAATTGTTTCTTTGTTTACAAGGCTAGAATAATCCTAGGTCTCACTACAAGGGTCCCAAAATGATGAAATAATTTCACTGCAATCTAGTTTACGATTAGTTTTAATTGTTTAAGAAAACGACATTACAACTACATCCTAGTCAAAATTTGTCTTGTAATAAAATTGCAAGCAAATAATAAAGGAGATTCACTGTAATACCTAATATATGAGCCTAAATTATTTTTAAAAAACTCTATTTGAAATGGACTTTAGAAACACATTCAAAACTCATTTACAACATAACAATACTTTTTTAACTTCTTTTAAATTACAAAATTGTGATAGATTTCTTAAAACAAACTCAATCCAAAAACCTCATTAAAAAAAAAACTCAAAATATTCAATAGAGCATCAAAGTAATTTAATAATTAAAATTAAGTTCAATATGGTTAGTTATCATTTTTTGAATTTATTTGTAGAAATTAAACGGTGTAAAATTTATTTATAATTTTAATGCTAAGAATGGATATATGACTAAATACCTTAATAAAGAATAAGTAAATTTATTAATCATTAGTCCATAGTGAAGAAACATACACGCATGCTTATCCTCATCCTCATTCAATCATTATCATTGGTCCATTATCTGTCATAGTATTTGACAATTTGTACACCCACCACCATCAAAAACAAAATTAAAACAATAAAAAATTATCTAAATTACTACAACGACATTATCGAAAACCAAACAAAAATAAATAAATAAATAAAGTAAAACTGACGGCGCCACGTCATGCGTCTCGGTCAACCTTCCACCATCCAGCCAGCTCATTGAGTGGCCATTCCAGCAATCATGCTTCACGACACCTCCGGGCGCAAGATAGCCATCGCAGCGCATTCTCACTCACCCGTACACTGCCACGTCTTTACTCGATTCTGGTAACCCGGACCTGACCGGAGGAAGCGAGGCGAACCGGGTCGAGAAATCGCGAAATCCGCCCCTTCGTCGTCTTCGTCCTCCTTGCCTTCGTCGAAGTTCAGTGCATAACTCAAGGGGTCGTATTGGAATTTCCCGTGGTGCCGCCCAGCACCGGAGCTGCCGCCGCCTCCGCTTCTGTTCCGGTTGAATCGGCGAATGAAAGTCTTCCACCTTGGGCCGGCGACGATTTCGGACCACTCTCGAAGCTTGTAGAAGGCTTTGAGGCCTCGGGACCACCAGCGGTCGTTGTTTTGGTTCGCTCGCATCCGCTCCCACCAGGCCGACGACGCCGGGATACAGAAGCAGCAGCGCGAACTGGTTCTTCCGTGGCCTATTGACTCCAAGTCAACTTCTTCCATGGCTGTACAGACGACAAGAGGTAAAGAGAGAGAGGAGGCTGAGGAAAACCCCCAATTGAGCAATTGCGTCTCTCTGTAAAACGGCGTGCGTGTGCGTTTTATAAAGATGGTCAGAGAAGAAATGGAAGTTTGTAACGGAAACATATCAAGTGACCGGCAATTGGCGGTGACCACCCTGACTGTCTGTATCGAGAACGACTTGTCGTTTTTTAGTTGTTCCGGTTTTGCCTTATAATTGAGAAAATGGAAAGAAAAAAAATCCCAAAATTAGAGGCAGCGTTTCGGAAGTAGGCCGTTGTAACTTGTTGGTGACGTTTGGTCTGGTGTGTGGGGGGCCCCAGTGGGGCCCAATGCTTAGGTGGGATCGATCAGTAACCTGATGGATGGTGATTAAGGAATCAACGCCAGCGCCGATCTCGCCTAATCACTCCACCATTATCTACATTATTGTTCCCTTCTCCTCTCTCTCTCTCTCTCTCTTAGTTTTTTAATTGGAGTTGAACTTGTTTGAGAAGTTTTACATTGGCACCTACCACATTGATTGAGATTTATGTTTCTCTACAAGGAGGAGAATATTTTCCTCGTCTTAGGACCAATGCAATCACATTGACCCCACACCCCAAAACTGAAAATGACATCAGTCAGGCTTCCTAACCTAATATTTATCTTCCGATTAAAAAAAAAAAAGGAAAGAAAAGAACTAAGACCAAACCAGTGTAGACATTTTGCAAATAAGCTACAAAGAGAAGGAAACGAAAAGCCAGTAAGGCTCAAAGGCATCAGTAGAAAGAAAAGAGTTTGAAGAAGAATCGCTGCATGGCCGAGGCCATGATATGGCCAGACTCCCCACCAGTCAACATTGGTCAAGAAAAGCTCAAACCAAGTTGATCTTAGCTTATCTGTGTCCAATATATTCAGGTCCCAGATGGTGGATCAAGTAATACAAGGTCAGACAAGCGCATTTCCATTACAAGTTAGCATTTTCTGCTTTCTAACAACCCATTTTTTCTCAAGTTCAGAAATTGTAAAATGCAGATTCAATTATGCCAAAGAAAATGGCAACACATAACATCCGGGAGTATTAAAGAATCAGTACGGTTTTCATTTCCCGCAACTTCTCTAGATATAAAACACCAACATTTCAAACGGAATGAAGGAGAGGTAGGTTATCAATCCCAGTAAACAAATCTCAAACAAAGCTGACTACCTGTTATATATGATCATAACATATGGTAAAGAGGAAACAAATAGCACAATTTATAAGCATCTGAGATCAGAAACACCCTTTCCTTGATCAAACAATCACACAAACGAAATTAACAGTAACATAATATTGTATGGGACAAGGTCACTTAAAACACACACACTGTTAAACCATTTTAACAAACAGCAGAACAAAGCACATACTGTTACTGCTACTAAACTCAATTCCACAACTAGCAGCTTAATACTATTAAGTATAATATCTTCTGACAGCTGATATTGAGCGAGCTGCGCTTACATTGCAAGAGCTCCGCCAACTTGACCACCATGAACACCCCAGAAATAGCTTCCAGCATCATCGGACTTCCCTACATCAATAGCAATAGCGCCAAAGATTGCTCTGAAAGCCCCACAAACCACCAAAGGGGTGGTAGAATTAGTCTTGGGAGAGACTCTAACCACCTTATGCAACCCCAAGCGCAACCCGTCAGCGGCACAGGAAGATTCTACTTTGGATAGCTCTGAAACACGACGGTTCAATTCTTTTGCAGAAATCTCAAGGTCTTTTTCAAGCAGTCGTAGAGAGGCTGATGTTTCTATGACATTGGCGCCCAAAATGCTCAGAGCCCTGTTATTCTCTTCAGAGAAGGAGGCATGGGTCATTGAACGGCGAAGAAGCCCAGGTTTTTGGAATTTATAGCTGAAAAACATAGAAAGAGAGTCCATTTCTTCAGTGTCACACAAACACTAACAAACAAACACACACACGCAATCAAACATATACAAAAACCTGGAAATGAAATCAAGTTTGATAATTAAATATTGTCCAAAAGTAACCATCTAATGATTGAGAAATCCAAACTATGTGTACATGTTTAGCCACGCAGGGTGAGATAACAGTGCTAAGTTTTCCTTTCTTTTTCCTCAACTTTCTCGGAAACCAAACAGAGTCAATGATCCAGAATCGAAACACAAAAATGAAGGGTGGAAAAGACAGGAACTTTACCCAATTTGCTCCTGAAGGGTTGCGAGGGCTGTTTCAAATGGCGAAGAGCGTACGGAGATCTGCGCACGTTGATCATTGGTCGCGATACCCTGCACAAAACCACCCTCGTAAACTATACACTGAAAGCAAAGCACTTGGTTACTCAAATTTAGCTGCCAAAAATTCAGAGGAAAAAGAAGAATTTTGAAACACACAAACTAATTCATTTTCTAGGTATTTTCTCGGGTGACAAAAAGAGGTCTAAGGTTTAGACGCAGACCTGAATATGAGGAATGATTGCGAAGACGAAAATGGTGAACAGAGCGAAACAACGACGAGCCATTTTCACTTTTCTACGGTCTTTCCTTTTGGTGCGAGAATTGGAGTGTGACTCTGCAAAGTAAAAAAACCCAGCAGCTATGGACTTATCCTTTCCTTTGGGATTCGATGGAGATTGACCACAAGTCAATTTTTTTCAATTTTTTTAAAAATTTAGTAAAATAATATTCTAATCTAACAGTATAAAATAAAGTTTGTACCTTGAGGATTAAGTATCTTAAATTAATTTAAAACCTACTAAAATGCTAACATCTCATACGAATCAAAATTTTGGGAATTTGATTGGCATTGAGATGGCAAGGAGTACGGGAACAGAGAAAATTGCAGTAAGAACTATGATTTCACGAAAGAATTAAGTATCACGTAACTACAAAGCCAGTTTAAATTTACATACCAATGATGCCCTTGTATCTCTTAAACTACCCATTATAAAAAGAAAATCTTAACCTGTGAACTAAGAAGGTAAATCCCCTCGGATCCATGGCACTAACACATAAAACTGCTAGACATTCACCATTGACATCACCAGATCCACAGTAATCGCTTGTGATCGTCTTCCTCTCCGGGAAGAAAATAACCAGAGCAGCATCATGTCTGGCTTTCCACCATGCAAAAAATAAGTTAGTATGAAAACTCCAAGAGTTAATCTTTGATTGCTTTTTGTATACTCGTATCATCAGAAGAAAAACATCCATCCAAGCTAGCGACACTGATGTGCTCCTCTACCCTACGCACGGTTCACATGATATTCTCGAAAGGAGCTTGAATTTCCCAATTACACCTTGGCTTGAGACTTGAATCAGCCGCCAGGCCTTTAAGTAATGTGATGACATCCACCGTATCATCTAGGTAGTACCTAGCTTTACTGGGTTTTTGGCCAACAGTGCATGCAAAGATCTCGGGAGCTACAGGTTGAGATGGATTATATGATGTGCTTGATATGCTTTCAAACATGTCCTCATCTGATCTATCATCCCCAATGCACAACACAAAATCGGGCGCGTTCCCGTTACTGATCATCATGGAAAGAACTTTCTGTGCAACTAATCCTTTAGTAACTCCCTGCAGTGTGAATAAGCCAAATGACATCCTTTAGGCCACAAGACGAATACAGAATCGCAAAAGAGAGGGAAGAAACAGGAGAACATAAATACCTGTGGTTTTACTTCAACAATATGTTGGCCCCTTTTAACAACTACAGGCTCATTGGCGAGGACATTTTCAAGATGATCCAACATCTCCATGGCCTGGCATGATCCAAAATCAGGATCAGCATCTAGATGGTGCCATACCAAGGCACTCTCCTTGGTCTCTATGTAGGAGCCATCAGTTGCCTCTGTATACAACTTCATCACAGGTTCTGCAATTTGCTTCCATTCGAAATCTATGGCTGAGGAACTGGTTTCCCAGCTGGACGTGCTACTCCATCTATGAGAAAATAAAAGTAATGTGGAATCAAAATTAAGTATAGACTTTTACCTGGAAACAACTAATCTAACAAAGGACAATTCTTAAATAATTATCTGTAGTTTTGAAACTTAATTCATACATGTGAGAACTTACCTTATGAAGTATCCATGCTCTGCTGCTATACCTAGATTCTCACATTGAGCAAACCATTCACTGAGAGAGTTTTGACCCCTGCCGCTAACTATAAACACAGTGTTCTTGGGGTCGCTGCAAAGGTTCTTCAGAATAGAAATGACTTCAGGACTTGGGGTCTTAACAATAGAAGATTCAGGCACTATTGTTCCGTCATAATCCAAAAATATTGCCCTTCTATTTGTCCTCTTGTATGCAGAGAGGATATGGTCAATGGAAAGCTTCCTAAAACTTGGAGAAAGAGACAAGATTCTAAAATTCAGACCAAAACCAATTCCCCAACAACGTTTTCTGTAGTGATCTTTGCACGCTCGCTCCAGATCCTGCATAAAACTGCGGGACCAGTAAGCCACATCATGAGAGCTAACATACCGATAATGTTTCTCATGGCGCAATTGCTTTTCTAAAGCAGGCATTGTTATGGCCACATTGAGTGCATCAGCTACATCTTCAATATTCCATGGGTTCACCCTGATTGCTCCACTCAAAGATGGTGAGCAACCTATGAACTCTGAGACAACAAGTGTACTTGTACGAGGGGAATCAGAGGCAAATCCAACAGCTTTATCCATATTTGGAGTGCCCTGCCTGCAAATGATGTACTTGTAGGGGACTAGGTTCATGCCATCCCTCACAGCATTAACAATGCAACATTCTGCCAAAGAATAATAGGCAGTCTTCTCATGAAAAGGAACGCAACGGTCAATCAAAACAACTGGTTCATAGCCTGGAAAACCAAAGACTTGATTTATCCTTCTGGTCGTTGAATATGTTTCCTTTTTAGCTTCCTGAACATCTTTCCCTGTGCTTCTTGCAGGATTTACAATTTGAACCAGGACTACCTTGCCCCTGAACTCCGGGTGCTGCTGCAAAAGCTGTTCCATGGCCAATAACTTCATACTGATCCCTTTAAATATGTCCATGTCATCAACACCAAGAATAATCTTTTTCCCTCTGAACTGTTCTTGAATCTCCTTGACCTTCACGGAAGACGAGGGGTGATTTAATGCAGATTCAAGTCGACCCATGTGTATCCCCACAGGCAGAATTTTAATGTACACTGTGCGGCCAAAATATTCAAGTCCAATGTATCCCCGCTTAGATTCATATTCCAGGCCAAGCATTCTACTGCAGCAAGATAGAAAGTGGCGAGCATAATCAAATGTATGAAAACCAATCAAATCCACATTTAGCAGTGCTCTCAGAATTTCATCTCTGACTGGCAGGGTCCTGTAGATTTCTGATGAGGGGAATGGACTATGAAGGAAAAACCCAAGCTTAACTCGTGTAAAACGCCTTCTCAAAAATGTTGGAAGAATCATAAGGTGATAGTCATGAACCCATACATAATCATTTTCAGGATTGATCACCTCCATAACTTTATCAGCATATATCTTGTTAGCAGAAACATATGCCTGCCAAAGTTGCCTGTCAAAACGATTGCTATGGTCCGGGCACATGGGCAGCATGTAGTGAAAGAGGGGCCACAAATACTGCTTACAAAACCCATGATAATACTTCTTATGAAGCTCAGAAGGAAGAAATGTTGGCACGCAATTAAATTCCTCCAGCAGTTTCTGGGATACTTCTTCTTGTTCACTTGCTTCAATGTCAACCTTCAGAGACCCCACAAATATAACCACAGTACCAGATGAGAAACAATCTTTCAGTGGAAACAAAATTGCATCCTCATCAAAACTGAAGCACCATTTCCCCGATTTTGTATCCTTCTGAGCATGTAGAGGGAGAAAATTTGCCACTACGATTTTCTTCTCACAAATCTCAGAAGGGGGAACATTTACACCTTCATTATTAATCCCATCACTATTTTTTGCATCAGGAATGACTCCCTGAAGAGTCATCACCTTCGTAAGGGCTCTAGGGGTCTGAGGGAAATTCAACATCTCCCCCGATGCCAACTCTAACAAACTTATGCAAGATCTTGAGAACATGATTACACCTTAGGCGTTCCTGTGCCAGGTTAATGGCTCGGAGTTCAAAATAATGTACAACCAAGAACCTTGTGCGAAGTAAGAACCTATAGGAATGGCAGGAAAAAAAGACAATTATAAGTACCCTAAGCAAAATAATGACAAGCCATGAACTAGACATTCAATTAATTATCATGGAACAGAAATTTTAGTCATTGGTAAAGAAACTGATCCCTATCCCTACTACACATCAGGCAATTGAGTATAGCATGGAGAACAAAAGAAATTCAAAAAGCACAGCAGATTGAACAGATTTCTAATCACAACACCATTTTTTCACAGTTATCAGTTCTTCAGTATAACAAGTTCTATGAGATTTTCACGAAAAGTACATTATTAACTTGCTCCGAGTACTACGATATTTTTCTACTACTGCTCATTTTAGAAAGAACAAAAATTTGCTATTCTTTTGTTTTAATTTTCTGTCTTGGGTGGGAAGTTACATCTGCTTCTTCATACTTATGGGTAAACTTGCAAAGATGATGACATGATTACAGTAATCAGAGGTAATAGAGCGATCAAAGCATACCCTATAACAATCTAAACCTACTGACACGGAAAAATAAAATCGAATTTCATACAATAAACACTAGTAAAGAAAGGAAGATAAAAATTGTAACAAAAATGAAAGTTAATACCCCTATTAACTTGGGAGCAGATTCTGCTTCGTTAATTCTTATATTCTAAGCCATTTCTAAAATCTCCATTAGAATGATCTTCAAATTGATTTCTCAAAATTTCAATTCAACACCAGGTATATTCATGGAGCAGTGATATGAAAGGAATTAATTCTCCGACTCAATAAAACTTGCAATTAATTTTTATCCCCAAAAATATCAACTTCAAACATGAGCTTATCTGCATAGACACAACGGACGCAAGGAATAATTTCCAATTAATGCACTGCATATCTGATCTGGCTATTCATGGGATTCGTCCTTATCTTTGATCATTATTGATATCCTCACGCAACAAACCAGAAGAGGTAAAATTAATATATATTTTTTAATTAAAAAAAATTCATTACTTATCACTGCAGCTTATTCTGTTTTCCAATCTTTTTAGCAAGCACTCTGTTTTTCTCAGTTTAGTTATGTCACGAAGTTTCTTGATAATAATTCTCCTTAAAGACTCAAACTTTTATCGATTTAATATATATCATGCTACATAAACACACCCTTTCAGCACAAGATTTTATCTTTCTCTAGATATAGTTTTCTATGCATATCCATGAGTACTTAGAGAGAAACAGAGAAGTTAACCTGAAATGAAGTCAGATTGATCCAACAACAAAGCTTCTACCAAAACTATCTGATATCAGTACGGTACAGATTTCCTGCGAAAATACCTTGCACATTTAGACATTCAACAAAACCCACAAAAAAAGAGAGAGAGAGAGAGAAAGAACAGAAAAGAAAGCTCTGTTTGGTTTCTGAGAAAAATAATGAAAAGAGAAGAAACAGCTGTGTCATTTCACAGAAACTGAATCATAAAGTCAACCTCCAACAACCCAAAAAAGCGCAAGTATTGATTTCCCTTAAATTCTCAGCAACCCAGAAAAAAAAACAAAACAAAACCACAACACAGCTCGGAGCTGTGAACAAACTTACAGAGAGAGACGGGAAGAGAGAGAATGCAGGGATAGAGGTGGATATGGATATAATGAAAGAAAGAATGTAAGACTGTGTTTGATATTTTTTATATGCGAAAGAGACCAAGAGGAGGAGGTGTGTGTTAGGTTGGAAACCGGTGAGATGTGTGAGAGTTTTTAATGGTTTCGAAACTGACCAATATAAAAAATATATGAAAGAAAGAAAGTGGAAAATGTTGGGAAAAGAATTTTGGATGGAGGCTTCGTTTTGGTTTAGTGTTGGTTCTTTTTTTTAAAAATAGTTTCGTTCAACAAAGGAAGCTCATGGAGTCTTGAGAGACAGATTATAGGCGTAGAAAGTCAAAAAAGAAGATATGTATGGAGAGAGGAGGGAGAGAAAGAGATAGAGAGAGAAAGAGGGAGAGGATTGCAACTCCGGGTTGGTCTTACGTTATAGTCCTGTGCCTTTCTTCTCTAATGCACCTTCCTTTTCAAGTTTATTTCATTTTTACCCTTACGCTACATTTGAAAATTTGACATGTTATATCGTCTTTATCTGAATCATCATAAATATTAGTTTCTTCGCACGGGCTTTATCGATTGTGAGAGTCTTTTTTAAAAAAAGTAATAATTTATTTTAGAATTAAAAAAAATAATGGGTAGTTGTGTTTCATACAAATAGAATCCATTATCTAATTTTTCTTTTAATTTTATTTTTTAAAATATAAAAAGTGTGAATTTATCATAATATCCTCATTTAATTAATAATTTCAATTCTTAATATTTGCATTAACCAAAGACATTTTTTGGTATTTTGAATGTTTCACCATTCTCTACCTTTGCTTTATATATAGATGGGAATTTTTTTATTTTTTATTTTTATTTTTTTTGTGTAAGGTGAGAAACCCTAATTCGTAATTTAGTCGACCAAACCCTCCACTAATCCTCATTACCAAAATTATAAAAAATAAATAAATAATAATAAAAAAACCCCACCAATAATCCTCTTAACACAAAAATTTAAAAAAATATACAAAAAATAGGGTTCACAAATTAGTTTACCAACTATTTCTGAAAGTAGAATGTTGAATCATTTTTACTTATTACCCACCTAGATAACTAGCTTGGCCTACAAAGTTTAATTTAAAAGAAAAGGTTTTTTAGGTTTTAGACATAAAATTTCACTTTTTTTTCAAAAAGACAAAAATTTCAAATATCTAAAAATATTTTGCTTCTTTTAAAATTTTTCTCTCTCCTTTTGCTTTTTTAAAATGTCCCTTAAAGAAAAGTCCAATCTTGGGAAGACTAGTCTTAATTACAATGGCTTCTGTGGGTTAATTACCTAAAACCTAATTGTTTAGGTACCAAAAAGGCAGAGTTAAATATTTACATAAACAATGTTATCCTTCCAATAGTGTCCTTTGCATTACCAACCGGTGGTGTTGTTTTGTATTTAAATAAAGTTGACCATCCCTTGATACCATAAAAAGAAATCAAAGACGCCTGGTTTTAAAAATAATCCCCTGCATGCGGATAAACATAAGACTAGGCCCACAAATTTTGTGTTGGGTCAAATTTTTTTAATTGGATTGCTACGTGTATGGAAAAAGTGCCACCATTGAGGTATCTGTATTAATCAACAAGTGACCTTTCAATTGTCATATTCATCCTAGCATTATAATATTATCACTAACAAAGAAATTGAAAATTCTTAGCCTTAAGGATCGTGACGAGGCTCAAGGATTTCAACACAAGCAATTGCTTAAGAAACAATAAAATTCTAATGTTGGTAAAATCCTAAAAACAACCCATCTACCTATTGAAACACACAAAAATAAAATACAAAATTATGTAAAATAACAGAATGTTCACGTCACATCAACAACTTAATGATATTATTTAAGAAATTGACGGAATACGATAACACAAGATATAAAATGCAATACTTATGTGCATCTTCCTTATAATTAATATATAATATTTCTAATGTATCAATCGTTAACGGTCACCGTATCGGAAATTACATTTGGGAAATTGAGTAAAGAACCCTATGAACCGAAATGAGCTGTGAGCCAGCCAATGATTAACAGCTGTATAAAGCACCTCAAACGCGTAGATCAAATTGACTAGACAGGAAACAATAGAAAGGGAAAGATAATTAGAGGGTTTTTTCCTTTTTCGTTTATTTGGTTTGGATATTGATAATTAGTGTTTTAGTGGGCAACCACATTTATACTGGTGGGAGAATGGACAATGCACGCGGCTGCTCGACCACGTAATTCTCCTTTTGTCACGGTGTCACCCATCTCGATAAGATCAGTATTTTTTTTTAATTCTCCCCTTTTTACTGTTTCACTTTTGTTCCGTTATGTTTTCACCTTCTTGCTTACCGCCATTTTGAATGGTGTGAAAATATCCACGCGCGGGTAAGTCGGTGCATCAGGCGTGGAAATTTCACATGGACGACACCGTATGGTTGTGGAAAATCATTTCTACTCGACAAGCTGTGATAACTCGTGACACCCAAAAAAACTTTGGCTAAATTAAAAGGGCAGTCCTCGTATTTAAATTGTTTTCCACTTGGATCCCTATGACTGTAATTTTTTAATTTTTTTTCAATGGAGCTCATGTGGTTGGTTAGTAAAGATTGCAATTAAGGTTAAAATACAATTTTCATCGAGTAAAACATTATCCATGCCATTATTAAAACATTATCCATGCATTTAACTATAGGCTTTTTTGGGAGGACCATATCACTTATCGTAAGAATCATTTCTCACGTGTTTGTCCATAAAATCACTCTTAAACGAGATGGAAAATCATGCAAATTGTGTCATCAATACATAACAATATAATTTTTTATTGGGTTTTTTTTAACACTTAATTTAATATTCAATTTAAAATTATATTATGATAGGCTTGCTTCATGGCATAAATTTCAAAGCCGAAAAAGGAATCCACAATTGACATAGACTATAGAGAGAGCTACCAACAAACCAAAGACTATAGATAGAGCTACCAACAAACCAAGCTTAGTCAATTATTTGTGCAGCTTGATTAACAAGCCAAAATTATGTTCAAAGTTCAAACTTAACTGGAGCTCAATCAAACAATACATGCATGTGCGTCTTGGACTTGGTTGTTGACAAATTCAAGTAGCATTGGCCTTGCTTGGTTGATTAGTCTGCCTAAAGTTTATACTTAGGTCAAAGCCCATAATTAAGTTATATTCCTAATTGAATATGTTGATCAACACATGAAAACTTTCTAGACATGTTACGAACTCATGTTGACAAAAAAAAAAAAAAAGAGTAATTAGTAAAAGATAAATTATTTTCTAGTGTGATCGTAACATCATCATATCGTGTTTAGAATTTATCCATTTTATATATTTATTAAAACTCTGCTTTAAAATAAATAAAAATTATTCGTTCAGCAAAAATTTCTAATTTTTTATTTTATAAAATGTTGTAAATTTGTTATATAAAATGTTGTAATTTTATGAATGAGTAATTTTTATTATAGCACGTTGAAGCTTATCTAGTTTCAGCGTTGGATGAAAGGGTCATTTTAGAATAAGAAGGCAGTGGTATAAGGATGTAATTAAGAGAAAGCATAGGTCCACCCTGGAGTTGCGCAATTCAATGCGGATAAAATCTAGGAGACAAAGATCTTTTCAATACCACTCTCTCTCTCTCTCTCTCTCTCTCTCAGAGCCAGTGAAGCTTTTTCCCTCATCCTATATTATCCTAATCCATTCCTGTTCCTATTTGGATTTGGACCCATTCCTACCGGCTTCCAGGCACGGCATTTTTCATCAATTCCATTCCATTCCAGCATGCCAAACTTTTCCAACCCTGTTTCTTCTCCTTTCTTCCTTCCTTCCTTCCTTCGATTTCTCATTCTCGTACGGGCTTTTCACACTCGGAGACCGATTCCTCCGTTTTGGACGAGTTACTTTGACATTTTATTTTCCACGTGGTGCACACTTGCTGCCTTGTGGTTGGTTCTCCTTGGGGCCCACTTCACCCCCCAACTAAGATATTTCCTCAGAACCTGAACCAGAGCCATCCACCTGCTTAATCTTACGTGGAATATTTTGGATTCAATTGTGTGGATTTATGTTTTTTTTTTCTTTTTGAGAGATTTGTGTGGACATATGTTTATAATATGCATAGGTGTACTACTAACTAATTGCGGGGTCCTTAACCATTCACCTCTAACTTCTTTAATCTCATTAACTCATGTGGGGGAGGAGAAAGCCAACTTTAATCCGTGAATTCAAGGATAATCATGGATTGATTTAAAATTTCAAAATGAGGTAGGTTACTTTACGGTGGGATGTTGGGATACGTTAAATCTTAAATTTTTTATATTGATATTCTATTTTAATTTCATTTAAATTACAAATAAGGATATTCGAACTTCTAGGCAAAATAGGAATCACATCTTCACTCTAGCAAACTTGACTAAGTGCATGCAATATAGTCAAAGTTAAACAGTCATATGTTTTGTCTATAGGAAAATATCGCTAATGTGAGTTAGACCAATTAACAGAAGTTTGTCTCCCTAGCACTATATTAATGGCTTGTTTGGGAGTGCTTCTTCCTGAAGGGCTTATGGCAGTAGCGCTTATGCCAGTATCACTTATGACATAAGTGTTTCTACAAAGAAGTAGTTTGTCATTTGGATATCACATTTAAAAGTGTTTTTCTAAAATATTATAATAAGCATAGGAAATAAAAATTCACATGATTCCAAAATAAAAACACGACTTAAAAAAAGTTGTGAAATGTAAAGATAGTGATGGATTAATAGAAGCTTAAAGGTTTCCATGGGTGTTTTGGCGTCTACTGGCCATTTTCGCAGGCAGTGTTTTGGTTTTAATAGAAGAGAAAAAGAGAGAAAAAGAAAGAAAGAAAGGGTATCTTGGCATTTTTGAAAAATTAAATATAGGTATTTTAAAAGTTTCAATAAAGGGAGCCAAGTGCTTCCCTAATTTTTGTCCTACAACGCTTTCAAGAAGAAGCACCTCTTAAGTTCTTTCTCTAAAACCACTCAAAGTGTGTTTGGATCTCATCCAAAGCATTTTTGCAATTTTTGCAAAATACTATTTTTTTTAAATAGAAGCGCTTACACTCATTTAGAAGCACTTTTCGCTTCTTCAAAAGCACTCCTAAACGAGCCATAATTTAGAGTATTCATATAATTGATGAAAGAAAGAGAACATTCATAAACTAGATTTTGATACATTGATTCATAAGATTGAATAGGCCATTACAATGGACCATGACTCTATGAGAGAACATCCATATATTTTTTCATTTATTGACGCTGAGAATATTCAGATTGAGAAGCAAATATATTTTAAAAAAACACAACTATAAACAAATATTATCCATAGCCGAAAAAGAAAAGACGGAAAGAAAAGATAGATTATCTCAAAATAAATTGAATAAAACAACTGTATTATTGTATTGTATTGTAATATGGGAGAAGGAAGAGGATGGGGCCCGCGTTATCTGGTGGTCCCGGTGGCCGAGGAGTGTCGTGTCGTGTCGTGTCGAAGGGGAGGGAAGTGAATGCGTGTGGAGAAAGGGGGAGTGGGGAGGGGGGGGGTCTCCCTCTGCCTCGCAGTCCTTATCCGTTAAAAGACCGAAAAGTTGACAAACCAGTGGGTCCCACCGGAGCCCCAAGCCCCAAGCCCCCTGGTATCTTCCCTTTCCAATCCCAAATCTTATCCTCTCTTTCCGGCTGACGTTGCCCAACTCTGGACACCTTTCTTGCTGACGTTTTCCTCTTTATTTATTCCACGTTGTTAAAAAGAAGAAGAAGAAAGTGGCATTTGGAGGTAATTAAAGAGATTAGAACAATCAAACAAGACCAGCTCCAAGATAGGTATTGCTTCTCACAACAACTAATCTCAGTAACACTCTTATTTTATTATTATTATTATTATTATTATTTATATAATTTTTAAAAATTTATATATTTTAAAGGACTATATAGGAGAGAGACTAACTTAGGGGTTGGGGGTGGTGTTGGTGTTGGGGTGGACTTTGTTGGCTCGAGCATTGGGCTAGACAAAGTCAATGTGTTGGGCTAAATGACCCAACAGATTTTGACCTACATAAAAGTTTGAGGACTTCTAATAAGTCTAGAAACAAGAAATCGAAAAAAGAAAAAGAAGAAAAAAAGGCACGTGTGTTGGCACGAACACGATTTATTAAGATTTAGAGTGGCTCAAGATATTCAAGATTTTGCCGTGTCAACCCTAGAATAGGTCATTCGGGCATGGCACGACAAAATTGTTAAACGAGTGGGAAATTAATTTATATAACCTAGATCATAAATGGATCAGATTGAAGCTAATTGAGTCCACACATTATGAAACGGGAATGGTTGTTAGGAAACAGATAAATGAAATGAACAGGAAATAAAATGTAATTACCTTCTAGTGTTTTGACCTTGTCAAGTCTCCTCTCCATCCACCTAACTAGATCTAGATTATAGCCTTGTAGCAATAGCTACCTACCTATTTCATCGTTGACAACATCAACAACAAACAACAAACAACAACAACAACAAAAAAGAAAGTAACCCCAATCATAACGCTCATAGAAAGGAATTAGGCTAAAGTAAAGCAAATGTTTTCCGACTTTTCTTCCTTTAATGGAAGAAGGCTTGTAAAATTAATCCGACTTGAGGGGTGTTTGGCTTGGTTTGCTGACCTACGGGTGTTTGATTCTTCATGGTGGTGATTGGTGGTTTGTCCATCTACAGTCATGGAGTTTCTCTTTGCTGGTGGCGGCTTGGAGTTTCTCTTTGGTTGTGGCAAACAAGTTTCTGTGTTTTATTTTATGTATTTAGGTTTTTTATGTTTAATGTGGGCTTTATGCTGAATGTGGGCATAATGCCTCTTTGGCTATATCTTTATGCAGGCTAAATGCCTTTTTGTTGGCTTTTGACGTTTTAGTTTTTGATTCGGGAACATGATCTTCATACTATACTATACTGGTTTTAGCTAGATTTGTTCCTGTTTGTTTTCTGATCCGTGCTTTTGCCCGACTTTGTCTGTACTGTTTTATGTCCTTTTAAGGATTTGCAATGAATTGAAATTTCGACCAAAAAACAAAACCTTTCCAAGTTGGAAAGTTCCTTCCATGACCACATCAAAAGCCCAAAATCTCAAAAAATCCAAAAGCCCAAAGCCCTCACTTGTTGTAACATAATAACAACATTAACCGTCTCTCATTCCTCAATAAACACCTGAGTTAATGAAACTCAAAAGCTCAAGCTCTCATTACCAATGAGCTTTTAGCTGACATGGATTTTGGGGCAAACAAAACTCCAAGGAGCTCTTAATCTCAGCTTTGAGCTCCTCAGAGGACCCAAAACCCAGGTGGTGCAGCCATGCCAGGCCCTGGTCCGCACCTCATGTACGCCATGGGCACTGGCCTGGCTCTGACCACTCTCAGCAATGGCAGGTTCAGCCCCCACCACACCCTCTTCTACACCATCAACGCCTTCTTTGGCCCTGACATCGGATCCTTCTCTGAGTGGCTCGACTCCATCCTCGGCTTCGGCTTCGGCTCCAAGCTAGCCGACTTAATCCACCACCCCTTTTACTATGTTCTCTTTCCCGGTCTTCCTCTGTGTTTGCTCTACTCTTGGGTCTCTAGAGTTTTGCTTCAAAGACGGCTTCTTGATTCGTTTTCTCGGGTGAGTAAGTTGTATGTTTCTTCCCCTTTGTCTGGTTGCTGACACAATGTACGGAAATGGAAAGAGTTTTTGAACTTGTATCTTTGGGGGGTTTCTATTTTTGGAGTTTTGTCTGGACACTCATGAAATCATAAGAGCAGCTTAATAAGGAAGATGGGTTCTATTCATTGTTGTATTCCACCTGATATGTATACATAGTAGAAAATCAAGGTAATATGTGTTTAATTATAAGTTTAATAATTAAAATATCCTTTGTTTCCTTATTGGGATTCTGCATCTAATTTTGAATTGTGTAATTTATATGATCAAGCTAGTGTATAGTTAGTTTAGTGTAATGTGTTTGAGTTTATTAGCTGGAACCCGGAAGACCACCTGAAAAAGTGGTCATACACTTGATACTAGGGGAATTAGGTTGTCTTGTTAAGTGAGATTTGTTTTGGTTGTTAGGGTTATTTGTAGCAATGCTCCCTAAACTATACTCGGAGTTACATTTTGGTCACTCAACTCCAAAAATAGTTACAGTCTGTAACTATTTTTGGAGTTGAGTACTATTTTTGGAGTTGAGTGACAAAATGTAACTCCGAGTATAGTTAAGGGACCATTGCTACAAATAACCTTTATTTATTTATTTTTTCTTATTTCGTTTTTATAAATATTTGGAATGAATTTCCAAGTTTACCAATGGATTTAACGGAAAAATAGATAGACTTGATGAAAGAGATTAGTAATGCAACACCATACATAATTGGGGGACCTCTGCAGCTATTTTTGGAGTAGAGTGACCAAAATGTAACTACGGGTATAGTTCAGGGACCATTGCTACAATTAATCCTTTAAATTATATGCTTTTAAGCTACTTCTTTATTGTAAAAGTATCATGAACATTGCGAAAACCAAAACTTTGTTTTGATCATGAAACATAGCACAACTATTACTGAATGCGGTTTCGTAATTTATTGTGTTTTATGTTTCAGGTGCCCCTTACTAGGAAGCAGTGCTGGTTCTTGGTGTCAGCTGGTTCTTTTTCACACTTTTTCCTTGACCACTTGTTTGAGGTAATATAGAGACGTTAATGAGCTATTCTGCTGCTCAACGTTCCTTTCCATGCTTGGTATTGTGGTATGCTAGCTAGACTCTTGTTTTAGAATTAGAAAAGGTAAGAATGATTTTTCTTTGAAGGTTGTTCAATGGAGAAGCATTGAGCTTGGGATGATTAAGGGATTGATATTGCCATAGAGTATGTTTAGAGTCGTAGTTTAACATCCACTAGATAGATATGAAATATATAGGATGAGTGGATGTTTAAGAGTTGGGCCTATATGCAAGAATAGGTATATATGAAGGCAAGTTCTTGTAGTTTTAGTTTTTGCATTTTTTCCCCACAGCATGTATTTTGGATATGAGATTTCTTTTTTGTGAGAGCTAAGAATGATCGAATTGATGGACCATGTACGCCCTCTAACCTTCACAGGAGAATGGGCATTCAAAAATGTATACTTGGATTTTGAGCACTGGTTGGTGGAAGGGCCGGGCACCGGTTAACCCAGATGCTGTTGTTGTAGTTGGCCTTTTATGCATTGTCTTAATCGGCGGCTTTATTTACATCAACAGGTGTTTATTTGAGGCACTCTACATTTTGTTTCTTATTTCCCTAGCATTTTGCAGGTCCTTGACATTTATGTTGATCGATAGTTTTGGCATGCAGGGTTAAGCCTCACGAGTCTATTAATAAGCAATCATATCAATCAGTGACACTGATTTCCATTGTAGCAATCCTGTATTGCTTGTGGTGTGCAAGCCAAATACACTGGGTTAATCCTCGTCAGCCAGCAGTTGGTGAAGAGGCTGATCTTGGGGTTCTTGTGTTTCTAGCCATCTACTTCTTTCTTCCTCACCTTTTGTGTATATTGTCCATGCACCCTAGAGATCTTCAAGCAGAGCAACTTCCACTGTAACAGTAAACATATTACTAAACAGAACATCCCACTTTTGCTGTCCAATATAGTCACGACTCACATCGAACGTTTTGGTCCTGTATGACACAAAGATTCTCAGGTCTTGCCACGGCAGTTAGTTTTGTTACATAGCTTGCTACCTTCATGTGTTGGGTTTTTTCAAATTTGTATCTTATTACTATCTTGTATATAGCTATACATATAGAATTTGGAAGAGGCTATTGAGTGTAGTTGTACCTTGTTGTAAACCACTGTGATGAAGCTTGAATTCCGTCATTTGTTTCTTTGGTTGATAGCCCTTTTGCATTAAATGCTTATTGAAGAAGTGAGGATTTAAATTTTTGGATATTTGGTAAAACCGAAACTCCATGAATCTACAGAAGTGTATGGTTTTTCATTAGAATTACAGATCATACAAAGGGGGACAAAGAAATGGACCAATTTCAGTTTATTTTGGTGTCCAATTGAATTGAGATCGTGTTCGATTCAAAGCAGAACTAACAGTCAGATGCGCCTGCATCACAGACGATATACAGGAACTATCCTTGATTTCCTAGAGCCTTATCTACAAAACAAGGCACTTGAAAGGCAGCATTGTGCATCTGCAAGAGTGAAAACAGAGGAAAGCAAATCCATTAGGGACCCAATAAAGCAACCAAAACAACAGAGAATAGGCTAAAAAACAGTTATGGAAAGTAAAAATCAGCAGTACTTGTGTGTTGTAGAATTTTGGAGGTCCCTTTAGCCACACCGTGGTTTTCCGAGTTTAACTGATTGATGGGATCTTTAAAGTCGACCGGTGGGCACAGCATGAACCACATTATCCCACTGAAAAAGAGATTCACCATGAAATGCATCAGCAATAGTGTAAAATAACCAGCGAAGTTCTAATTGCAAAGGACCTCTTGCCTTTCATATGCATGAATTGTTGTCCAGGCATAGTTGACAGAGCCCTAAATATTTTGCGGCAGTTTTGCTATGGTATCTGCACAGTGAACAAAGTCTTTATGCCAGAAGCTGTCTGCTGGGGTAGACATAACATTGCCGGGGCGAAGAGCCCTTGCAACTGATTCCAAGAAGATGTTAGACAGTTCTTTTGATGTAGGACCTGTGTGGCATTGAGCATAATGCTTTGGGGATCTTCAAGTTGTGTTATTTTGAATATGATGGAAGTTCAATAATGAGAAAAGAGAAAATACCCATGTTTTGGAAAGCATCAAGCATGATGGTATCATATGTGCCTTGAGGAACAGTCTTCATGAAGTCAACTCCTGCACGTTTGTTAAAATTAAATAATCAAGCTCCATATAAAACAAGTAACAGAGACTTATCAGCAGACCAAAAAATCAATGTCTTACCATTTGATATGTGTACTTGCACTCTGGGATCCTCATATCCCACTGCTACCTCAGGGAGAAAGCACTTATAAACCCGAAACATCATGAAAATCCCACAAGCAAGCTATAGACTATATATAGAGGATGTAACTTTAAATCAAAATTATGAAATATGCCGGCCCCGCCAATAAGGAGGGATAAATATTGAGTTTAGAAGAAATTTAGCTTGCTCATATCCATGATCATTGTGTCTATTTCCCATATGTCGATTTGTTCGACAGACGAATGACTCTCAAGATGATTCCATCTCGCCCTCCAACAAGCAACACCTGAAGAAAAGACCAGAAATAAGAATGAAGCAAAATTGATCAACTATATGGGTGTTAGTAAACTTAAAAAGTTGGTCTAAAAAATATAATGACCAACATATGAGTTGAAGAAAACATTTCTTGGTAAACAAACTCATCCCTCTCCGTGAGTTGAAGAAAACCATCCAAGATAGCTACCTTGCCATGGTCTGAGAGGACCATAACCAAAAGATACTACACAAAGATACATGTCACATTAGGAACCAATCCTACAAATACTTGATCTTGTTAAAGAAAAACCTTTAATAATAATTTCAGGGTGGGAGTGGAGGTGGAGGTGGAGGAGGTGGTGATGGAGATGGAGGTGTGATAGTGGTGGTGGTAGCCAAAGACATTTTAAAAAAATTAATGACAGTATTATGAGAATTGAAAAATATAATTCAAGGCTCATCTATTTTCTTTTGAAAGCAACTTAGAGACTGTCTTTAAAAGTTGCTGTTAAAAGACTATTACTTTTAAAATAATAATGATATTTTATTTTTACCAAACAACTTAAAATTGCTTAACTTTAAAGTAAAGCAAATTTTTTGCCATAGAAAGCAATCTAAAACGGTGTCTTAGTCCATGTCTTTACAAGTTCGTTTGGCGTGTGAACTGGTTGATTACAATTCGCAAAGCTTTTTAAGAAAAAGCAAGTTTTAAAATTTTGTAACCCAAAAGATAACTTTACCCTTTAAATAAAGTCTTATATGACTTTAAGGGCCAAGAGATCCCTAGAAAGGGGTTAAAAGAAAAAACTTTACCTATTGTTGGATACCTGAAACTGAAACATCTTTTGATCTATTCGATAAAAAAAGAAGAAGAAAAAGAGACATCTTTTGATATATGGCCAAATTACATGAAGAAAGAAATTGAGAAATTGAATATATAATTTGGCATTTAGAAATGCAGAGCAAACAATGAATGACTCGAGCAGACAAATGAACCCCACAAAAGCAAATCATGCATAAAGTTCGGAATTACAAATGGAATTGCAAATGGAAATGGAATGGATGGTGGTATAAAAAAAATAATTCTAGTGATCGATAATATCGTCTTCTTCTTGAATATTCACTTGTTGTTTTGTGCATCAGCTGAAATCGTACCAACTCCATTGCTGCCCACTTTACACCCATTATTATTATTATTATTATTCATCCCCTTCTTTGCAAACGAGGGCCAACAAAATGCAGCCGAGTGCACCTGAAATAATATATATGGAGAGAGAGAGAGAGAGAGAGAGAGGTTAATTAACTAAAATGAATAGAAATATTATAGTTATAAATTCAAGAGGTCACCTCTGGGTTGTAAAATTTCAAGGGTTCTTTTGCTACCCCATAACTATTGTTGGGGTCTAATGGGTTGACCGGATTTCTGAAGTCAACGAATTGTCCCTCTGTGGAGCAAAGCAAGAAGCCAATCACCCCACTGAAATCAATTGAAATAGTAATTAATTAGGAAGTTAATATTTCAAATTTCTATTAATATAATACTACTTAATTAACGAATAAAAAAGTAATTATATATGCATGCATGGCATGCCTTGGATATGCAGGAACAATGGTCCATGCATAATCAACAGAGCCTTTGAATTTCTGGCGACACTTTGCCGTCAGGTGTTCAATGTCTAAGGAAGGAAACCATATGCTCTCTGCTTGGATGCACATCACTCCGCCCGGTCGGAGAGCTTTCGCCACCAACTCAAAGAAAGGACCTTCATGAAGCTCATGATCGGGCCCTGCATGCATGCATTGCAGATCATGCATAAATTATTTTGAGTGGTGATTTCTCCACTTCAATTTTATCCACTTATACTCTATTTTATAACTTAAAAATGAATGTAAGTAGATAAAATTGGAGTGGGGAAATCATTACCCATTATTATACCATATATATATATATATAAACAAGATAAAATCACTCTTAAATAAGCGCTCAAGATCGAGAAAAAACTAGGGAATTAAGGGAAGCATAGCATGTATGTACTTATTGGGTCAAATGCATCGACAATTATCGCATCATATGTTCCTTCTGGTACAGACTTGATAAATGCATTCCCTGGAAATTTAAGTTGATCATGATTAGAAAACATATTTAAAAGGATTGCTTATCAAAGAAACCCAATAATCACAGACTAGTTGTAGCCAACTTGCCATCTTTAACGTGAAGGGTCACACGATGGTCCTCATATCCAATAGCAATACCAGGAAAATATTTCTTGTAGACCTGAAAAATTATTGGATTATACAAAATATTACGCATTCACATTCATTAATTAAAGGCTATAATAAAATAATCTGCATTTCCATAATTAAATTTTAGTGAAAAATTGCATATTCTTTTTTTACTCACATCAATCAACATAGTGTCTATTTCGCAAATATCGATTTGTTGGACAGAAGAGTGTCGAGAAATTTCCCTTAAGATACCGCCATCTCCACCCCCAATGAGTAATACCTGATCAAGTACACATAAGTAGGGGGGCAAAATAATTGAAATTAGTTGAGCTTAATTATCTAGCAAAAGTACTTGTAATTTAATATTGTTGTAATGAACTTCACCAGGACATTGATAATTAACATGCGTATGGGAATTATGTCATGAAATGTGTAAGATTGACACTTTTGCTTCTTTCTTTGACATGAGATTTTATGGCACATGTTTAATTAATTACCTTGTTTGGATTTTGAATGGAGCAAAGAGGAAGATGGGTGATCATTTCTTGGTAAGCACACTCATCTTTCTCAGTCAGTTGGAGTGCTCCATCTAGAACAAAAACCTTGCCATATGCGGATGACTGCAAATTAGAAATCAACCATATTTGTAACGTAGGTGACATGTTATATTGTCAAACTATTAATTTGGGTCATATATTATTCAAACAGAAATGTTAATTTACCTGAAATACCATCATACTTTGGTACTCGGACCTTCCTTGAAATAAGATTTTTTCTACCTTCAAAAAGTGTGCTTGCCCTACAAGACATATTCAAAGAAAGTTAATTTCACACACATCTAATTAAACTACTTAGGCCGGCCTGAAGTAAACAATGAGCCAGCATTTGCTCTCGAACTAAACATTTATACTTTGTGTGTGTTTACATTGAAGTGTAGAACAAAAGAAAGTTAAATCTGGACTGGACTGACTTCACATGCAACAAAAAGGTCAGAAAACCTCAAGTCAAATATAATGGAAACCCACCTGGCCATATGGGACAATGCTCAGAAAACCATCCAGGAACCTTAGGATGATCAACAAGATCATCATCATCATCATCATGATCTGCCGCAGTCTTGAGAGTAAAATTGGCAGTCTTCTTCTCCATGTGACGTCGTTTTGCTCTCAACACCTTTGATTTCTGGTTGGTTGTCAAAACTGCTCCCTAGCTATCAATCTGTGAGGTGGCTGGCTCAGCTTGGCAAATAAACAAACAACCTGTAGATTTAGTGTTTCTGTGAGGTGGCCAAATATCTGCATATTTATATACCAGCAAAATTCTTTTGCAAGGAAACTTATGTATGACGTGGCTTTATCTCAGTAAAGATGAAAAGCCAATATGAACTCCTAATCTACTTTGAGAAAGTTGTGTAGAAAAGAGCGAAAGTAAAAATAAGTGATTTGGTAGAGTGGAAAAATATTAACCAAATTAGCCCATTGGGCCACGCTTCATTTTAACAACCTGACTTTTCTAGTTTTTAATTGCTTTTTTTTAAAATAACTATTTTAACCTTGTCATCTTCTACTTAACCTTTATTTTATTTTATTTTATTTTTATGAACAAAGGTTTAGAGGAGAAGAGGCTACCCATTCCAGGGTTAGGGCATATAAAGACATTTTTGAGGACTTATAGAGGGAATTTTAGCCCTTTTTTTTTTTTTTTTTTTTTTTTACAGATTACCCACCAAGAGGGATTGTTGGTAGTGGGACTCAAACCTATGCCTGGATAGCAAAGAGAACAATCTTTACCACCTCAACAAACTCTCCTCGGCGATCTTCTACCTAACATTTTGGTTAACCAAATGGGATCCTTGTCATCTTTACCAACTTATAATAACTCTACTTGTTCCCTCATGCAAGGTCCTGAGATTCGAGTCCTAGTATGCATGTAGTGTGTGTGAATTTAATATATTATCGCCATTCTTAATAGGAAATGTCTTAAAATAATAATAATAATAACTCTGCTTGTACAATTTGTGAAATTCAAATACTGATGGCGTTAAATACTTTCAATTATCTCAATCACTACTTATTATTCTCGTCATCACCTGGATTGTTTTAGTTTCATTTGTCTCCTATAAATATTTGAAAAAACAAAAAACAAAAAAACAAAAAAAAATCCCAAGTTCCCCAACTCTGATCATAAAAGTTATTTTAAAAAAAGCAGAACATAAAATGGAAAAATAAAAATTTGCCGCGCTTTTCCCGTCAATGGGATAACGGTCATGGGAACCCGAAAGCTCAGCCCTTCCTCTGCTGCTTCTTCTTCTTCTCCCACAAATCCCTCAAATTAATCTCTCCCTGATTGCCAAACCCCAAAAAGACAAAAAGGCCCCAAAATGGTTAACACATTCCACCCTTACGCCGCCGCCTCCGCCCGCATCCGCAACTTCTCGACCCCCTTCTCGCTCCGGAAGGAGATCCCCTGGTGGTACCAGATCCAAGACCCGGGATCCGAACGCGTGACCCTCTGGAACCACATCTTCTTCGTCATCTGCATCATGGGCCTCTTCCTCGACCCCATCTACTTCTTCCTCCCCAGCATCGGCGGCTCCTCCTGCATGAAAATCGACATGGGCCTCGGCATCATCGTCACCTTCCTCCGCACCGTCTTCGACTTCTTCTACATCTGCCATGTCACCGTCAAGTTCCGGACTGCTTTCATCGCTCCCGGGTCTCGGGTTTTCGGGCGAGGCCAGCTCGTCATGGACCCCCGGGCAATCGCCCTCCGCTACCTCAAATCCGACTTCTCTATCGACCTCGCCGCCGCCCTCCCTCTCCCACAGGTGACAATAATATTACATATATTTCTCTCTCTTATTTTATTTTAGGTAAAAAGTCACTTTTCGTTTGACGATATTTTCACTCTTGTTCATGTGATTTTAATTATAACAATTTGACCCTTGGAATTTTGGAATTTTGGATGGAATTAGATGAAAATTTTGATGTGTAGAATCAAACTACAATGGTTAAATTAACAAAATTAAAATTACAGGGACTAAACTAGAAAAACCGGCTAACTTCATGGACAAAAAGTGATCTTTTTTTATAAATTACTAATTCCTATTATTTATGCAATTACTGTAATTGGAAATTTGTAATTTTGAATTTATTTTTTAAATTATTGTTGCAGATTATGATTTGGTTCATAATTCCAGCAGTGAAAACCCCAACAGCTGCCCATGCTAACCATACCCTTTCTCTGATTGTTCTGCTTCAATATGTTCCTAGATTTATTCAAATTTTCCCTCTGAACCGGCGGATTACTAAAAGTACTGGTGTTGTAGCCAAGACTGCTTGGTCAGGGGCTGCATACAATCTCGTTCTGTTTTGTCTAATTGCACATGTAAGAATCCACCTAGCTGAGTTTTGGCCTTTTTAACTAATTCGTATTGTGTTACGTTGTTAGACTGTTAATTTAAATATCATTGGTTCAGTGAGTTCTGATTCGAATATTGCGTGGAGGGTGCCAAAGTCATAGTCTGACAACGTATGATGCTAGTGCGCGTTGTTTAATTTGATGTGATTGCTATTATCGGTGTTGTTCTTCAGTGCAGATTGTTGGGTCTACGTGGTATGTGTTGTCCATTCGACGGCAATATGAGTGCTGGAAGGGTGAATGCAGCAAGGAAATTAATAAAACACACTCTCCATCCTGTAAAATTTCGTTTCTTGATTGTAGCAGTGAAGGCAACCCCGAACGCGATGCTTGGCTTAAGATCACAAAGGTGGCAGAAAGTTGCGATGCTAATGACGACCAAGATTTTGAGTTTGGAATGTTTGCTGAGGCTTTCACTAACGAGGTTGCTGGTGCAGTGTTTATTGAAAAATACTTCTATTGCCTCTGGTGGGGTATGAGAAATTTATGGTATGCTTTGGTCTCACCTGTTTGTTTAAATTACTTAGCTAAAGCTCATATTAAGCTGTTTGTGCTAATTCGTTTCAACAAGTGATATGCAGTTCATATGGACAAGATATTGAGACAAGCACTTCCGCCAGTGAAACCTCATTATGCATTCTCATTTCCATTCTTGGTCTCGTTCTCTTCTCACATCTCATGAGCCAGATGCAGGTATACATAATTTACTTTTGCCAAAGGCATCTGCAGCATACAGAGACAATTGTCTTCATTCATTAATCTAGTTGTAGTTTTTCCTTCACATAATTGAATTTCTTAATTATTGTAACTCTGTTGGGGAGCATGATGTTGACATAAATTTCTGATGATTTCTTCAAGACCTATCTGCAATCTGCAACGATTAGACTTGAAGAATGGAGGGTTAGAAAAAGAGACACAGAGGAGTGGATGAGGCACCGTCAACTCCCTCCAGAATTGCAAGAACGTGTTCGTCGTTTTGTTCAATATAAGTGGATTGCCACAAGAGGGGTAGATGAGAAAAACATTCTGGAGGCTTTGCCTACGGATCTCCGCCGTCAAATTCAAAGGCATTTGTGTCTTGCCCTTGTCCGCCGTGTAAGTGCTTCAGTCTTAACTACTGATCAGATATCTGGTGACACTTCCTTAAATGCGCAATGCAGCTGAGTTTATAAGTTGGCATCAAATCATGTACTGATTGAAATCCATGAGATTAAAAGGTGGTTGAATTAAAATTCAATTCCAGGTACCCTTTTTCGCACAAATGGATGATCAGCTTCTGGATGCCATATGTGAACGCCTCGAGTCATCCTTGAATACCAGGAACACATACATCATCAGGGAAGGTGATCCTGTGAATGAGATGCTTTTCATCATCAGAGGGCAACTTGAGAGCTCCACAACTGATGGTGGAAGGACAGGGTTCTTCAACTCAATAACCCTCAGAGCCGGTGACTTCTGCGGCGAAGAGTTGCTTACATGGGCCTTGATGCCTACATCAAGCCTCAACCTTCCATGCTCAACTCGAACGGTGAAGTCTCTAACAGAAGTCGAGGCATTTGCACTGAGAGCTGAAGATCTCAAGTATGTTGCGAATCAATTCAAGCGCCTTCACAGCAAGAAACTGCAGCATGCTTTTAGGTACTATTCACACCAGTGGAGAACATGGGGGGCTTGTTTTATGCAAGTTGCTTGGAGGAGGTTTAGGAAGAGAAAGTTGGCAATGGAATTGGCAAAGGAGGAGGAGTATTATTACACACATGTTTTGGACCAAGAAGACCTTGGCAACAGCAATTCAGAAGCAAGAATAGGAGGTGGCAGTACAGATTATGAGGGTAGAGGTGCTGAGAGATCATCATCAGTGGGAAATATTCTGCATAATATTCCACTTGGGCCTGCAATTTTGGCATCCAAATTTGCGGCAAACACCAGAAGAGGGATTCAGAAGGTGGCATCAGCACTTCACCACGATGAAAGCAGCTCCACCATGCCCAAAAAACTGTTCAAGCCAGATGAGCCTGATTTTTCAGCAGACACTTGAGCTTATAATGATAATCATAGTCATTTTATTGCAACATTAATATTAATATTATTTTGTATTCTATTCTATGTTGGTTTTTATACGCTCTGTTTTTTATTTTACCATGTGATGTGCCTTCCTGTGCCCCTGCAATAATAACTTTTTATTTTGCATTTAATTTTACCATGGTAAGTTGGAACCAAACTAAAATTGAATTGACTCCAATTTTACATGAGCATGATGAAGCGTGGAGATCAATCCAAAGGATGCAGACCAGATTGATCAACAACCACAACTTTATACAATCGAATTCGTCAAGCAATAATAAAATATGGGGTTTTTTGGGCACCAAAGCAAACCTTCATAATCAAAACTCAAAAGCAAGATGATTAATGCACAAAGACCTTACAATGAATGCATGATGAAGTTCACTTAACAATCAAAGCATAATGTATTTCAAACTTGAAGCTTGAAACTTACCAATTCCTAAGGAATGACTTTTTCTGTTTTAGGCGATTCTCAGAAGAAAATAACTACCATGATAGTTTAGAAAATCAAGCAAATGAATTCAATTTCAAGTTTATGGTAGTAATAGATTTACATTGAATGCATGAAACTAGCTTGGTGAAAAATAAATTTGGAGGACAATCAATGTGAGTCCAGCAGCTTTGAGTTTGAGGCATTTTAGTTGTATCTTATAACTAAATCAGAAGAACAGAATCTGTCCAAAGCTGTACAAAACTGAAGAATGCTTGGATACAAGGACTAGTGACTACTACAAAGCCTGCAATGGAGATCACAGAAACTTCTCTTTTCCAAGGCTCTATTCTTCGAGAACAGGATCCGTCTTATGTAAACCGTATAGCCGCGCGGCTATGCTCTTTTTACTATAAAAATATACAGGGTATCGCCGCGCGGCTATACTAATTTTTTAAATAAGGGGGACCAGCCTGGTGCCTAGCGCCCATTTGGTCACGTGTCAAAAATAAAAGTATTGCCGAGCGGCTATACACATATAGTCGCTCGGCTAGACCTTTTTATTATATAGCCGGACGGCTATACTATTTTTAATAATAAACACGTAGTATAGCCATACGGCTATACTATTTTTATGAAAAATCAGTCTACAGCCGATCGGCTATACTATTTTTAAAAAATCCCAGTTGAGCCGTACGGCTATACTATTTTTAAAAATAAAAACATAGTATAGCCGCCCGGCTATAATATTTTTTCAAAATAGAAACCGTAGTCTAGCCGTTCGGCTCTACAATTTTTATTATAAAAAATCCAAGTAGAGCCGTTCGGCTATAAAATTTTTATTATAAAAAAATCCGAGTAGAGCCGTTCGGCTATAATATTTTTGAAAAATAGAAACCGTAGTCTAGCCGTTCGGCTATACAGTTTTTATGATAAAAAATCCGAGTAGAGCCGTTCGGCTATAATATTTTTAAAAATAGAAACCGTAGTCTAGCCGTTCGGCTATACGATTTTTATTATAAAAATCCGAGTAGAGCCGTGCGGCTATAATATTTTTGAAAAATTGAAACCGTAGTATAGCTATACGATAAAAAATCCGAGTAGAGCCGTTCGGCTATAATATTTTATACCGTAGTCTAGCCGTTCGGCTATACGTTTTTATGATAAAAATCCGAGTAGAGCCGTTCGGCTATAATATTTTTAAAAATAGAAACCGTAGTCTAGCCGTTCGGCTATACAGTTTTTATGATAAAAAATCCGAGTAGAGCAGTTCGGCTATAATATTTTTTAAAAATAGAAACCGTAGTCTAGCCGTTCGGCTATACAGTTTTTATGATTAAAAAATCCGAGTACAGCCGTTCGGCCATACAGTTTTTATGATAAAAATCCGAGTAGAACCGTTCGGCTATAATATTTTTTACAAATAGAAACCGTAGTCTAGCCGTTCGGCTATACGATTTTTATGATAAAAAATCCGAGTAGAGCCGTTCGGCTATAATATTTTTTAAAATTAGAATCCGTAGTCTAGCCGTTCGGCTATACGATTTTTATTATAAAAAATCCGAGTAGAGCCGTTCGGCTATAATATTTTTTAAAAATAGAAACCGTAGTCTAGCCGTTCGGCTATACGATTTTTATGATAAAAAATCCGAGTAGAGCCGTTCGGCTATAATATTTTTTAAAATTAGAAACCGTAGTCTAGCCGTTCGGCTATACTATTTTTATTATAAAAAAATCGAGCGCAGCTATACTATTTAAAAAACATAGTATACTTTTAAACCCTACTTTTACACCACAAGCAATCCGATAAAAGAGAATCAATACAGATCATTTGCAAGTTGAAGAGCTTCATCTTCCAAACTAAAAGGTTCGACACAGAGAAAGCACAGGTCCAAGAATTATGTCAAGGCATATGTTCGCAAGATTGGAAGGATAAACAGCATTTCACACTCACTGATTTAGACCACAACCACCCTTGGGCCTACATGCTTATGAGGGTAGAGGTGCTGAGAGATCGTCATCAGTGGGAAATATTCTGCATAATATTCCACTTGGGCCAGCAATTTTGGCCTTCAAATTTGCTGCAAACACCAGAAGAAGGATTCAGAAGGTAACATCAGCACCTCACCATGATGAAAGCAGCTCCACCATGCCCAAAAAAATATTCCAAGCCAGATGAGCCTGATTTTTCAGCAGACACTTGAGTTTATAACGATTAGCAGGGTTCTCGGGCCGCACCAAAAACTAAATAGAGAGACCATTATTAGTTAGGACCAAGGCTTGTAACAAAAACTAACCAAGGCCCAAAGAATTTTTAAAAATAATAATTCTGATAGTCTTTTTCATAAGATGAGGTATTGAAAAGGCAATGCCACCACCACCGCCAATCCATTTGGATGAGGTATTGAATGTTGTGGTGGAAATTTGGGCTCCAAATTCCTTTGAATTGTATCTTGATGAAGAAATACGAAGGTGGAAATGCAAATGGCATTGGCATTATATTTGTGTATGGTCATTAGTCGCTGGGGTTTTTAGTTTGACCAACAATTTACATTGAAAGTCCGGCAACGCCAACACTCTGATTCGAAAGGCATTGACTCACTGAGATTGATTGTATGCATTTGTGACTTGCTTCCAAGTCTTTATTTTTCAAATCTAGTGGGTTGCGGGCTATAAATTTCAAATATTTCACACATTTCTACCACTAGCAAATGAGAAGTGCATAAGGTAATTTAATAGTTATTTGAGAGTACTTAAATCATCACTCATATTCAAAAACACTAATCAATTTCCCCCAAAAGAAAACATCTTAATTTACATATTTTACTTTCAACCAAAATTTATAAGATGAGATGAGATAACGTAAAGAAAACATTACCAAAAATGAATAGAAAGGTAATAATGACTCGTGCCATTTCCATGTAATCAACAAAACAAGGTAAGCGTTTGACATACCAACCAACTAATCCACCAAATGACAATGACGTTCTAAATAAAAGGATCTTTGGAGCCTACTCACTCATTCTTCTTATCTTTGGGACCTATTCATTCATTCTTCTTGGAGATCCTGTATCTTAATATCCCTATCTTTCCCTCCTCCTTTGGCTTTTCCCTTTGAGGGAAAGAGTAATTATCAGTAACCCACCACCAATCTTTTTATTTTAAATATAAGCTCAGGAGAGGAAGTTTCTCACATATACGCTATTAATGTGCTATGAAGTTCGATCCTAAACCCACTAATCTGCAAGTCCCTTTACACTGAGTTAGACGGTTAACACCAACCAGTTTTTTTTTATCACCATGGTAAAAGTTTTCCATTCAAGTATTGTGTTGATAATTTTCAGGTCATTCATTGCGAACGTCCCATCCAATAATACAGATCATTTTATGCACCTTTTCATTTTTTGAAAAAGGAAAGGCTCATACAAATAAGCCAACAATTAAAAAGAAATAAGTCTTATTTGCAGTGTAATGTGTAAAGGGAAGGTGACAAATGTAGCCTATTTAGAACTTGGTACTAAAAAAATATACAGAAGAGTAAGAGTTGGCACTCGGGAAGGATAGTTGGCTGCATGATACTCCAAGTGACGATGAACCCAAGAGAGGAATATTTATTTTATATACAGGCCAATCAACTTTGGTCCACAAAAATCGTGTATGGGAAAAGATAATCAATATTAAAAGAGCGTAACAAATTAAGAATCAATCAGAATCAATTATTTTTTGACATATGAACTGATTATTTCGTGTGTTTCTGGTTTTTGTTGAGAAGTCCATCTTGGGTGCTCGGCTTGGCTGGCACTTCAGATTTGTTTTTCAAGAAAGTTGGAAAGATATGTTAAAATATCAGTCCTCTTTTTCTTTTTATAGAATTTTTTCAATTCATTTGGTATATAACGCCAAAGGGCCTTAGTGTCAGTCACTTCGTAAGAGAGAGAGAGAGAGAGAGAGAGAGAGTTGTTTGGCCTCTGAGAAACTTTTCAGCCAGAACGGAGGACTCTGTTTTTATCACAAAGGAATATACAGGATAAGGGTTTGAGTTTGAGGTAGTCTTAGCTCTGTGGATATGGCAGCTAGGAGACTCTCTTGCTTACTCTCTCGTTCTCTCTCTGCTTCTTCTTCTTCTTCTTCTTCTTCTGGGTCTGCTTCTCTGCTTCTCTCTCAAGGTGACACCACCACACCCACCTTTGTCCTTTTATTTTTTTTTCAAGTATGTTTCATTTAGTCTTCTGTTTAGATTTCATCATTTCAGGGGTTTTCTTCGTTCTCTGCCATGGTGTTCATTAATTGTCATGCACTATTTTAGCCTCTTTGTCTGGTTTTATATGCTTTCATGGTTTTCATTCTTTGGATTGACAGTACAGAAATTCTGAAGAGTCTTATAGAAATTGGATTTCTATGATAAGCTCCTTTAGCTGAGCTGACTGATATAGTGCTACATGAAGCTGGATTTTGATCTGATACTTTCTTCTTCCTTTCTCTCTTTTTGTTTCTTTCAATCATATAGGAAGTGATTATCAGATTCCAAAGTTTGATCTTTTGTTAGTCTTGTTTTTCTCTGGCACCAAAATTTTTTGTGCAATTATACATTTATATGACTAGCAACTGGAATCTTTTTAGAAGTTGAATCCCCCAGAAATGAAAAGTCAATGATATTAAATCCTCCTGATGAAAAAAAGAAAAAAAAGAAGATGTTATTACACCCAACTGGATGTGCAACTTTAACTGAAATCATATAAGTTGTTCAATAAAAAAAATAGAAAAGAAAGAAGAGATCATGTAAATAAAATTCTCTCTTTTATTTGCTCTCTCTCTCTCTCTCTCTCTCTCTCTCTCTCTCTCGTGCTTTTTTCATGGATGGCTTTCTTCTTATGTTGTATGGTGGAAACTGAATGACAGAAAACGCTTATCGTATGACTCAACTTACAATGTACAGAATGCAAAATATATGATTCATGGGATTATGGAATTTGATGCAAGATTAATATTTTCAAATACCACCATATGCATATAGCCAAAGATGCATTAAGTCTTTAATTTTATTTTATTTAATATGATGAAAACTATTCTTCATATGATCTTCAGGGAGAAGGGTCAACAGATTTAGCACTGCTGCAGCAACTGAGGAATTAATCATTCCACCTGTTCAAATAAGTCACACTCAGCATCTAATCAATGGCCAATTTGTTGATGCTGCATCAGGTAATCTTGTTCTTCATTTAACAAAAATTTGCAGTCCATCCCTTTGTTTTTCAGGAAGTGTTGGACTAATTGGTACTTACAAAAGACTTGTAATCGAGCTAATGTTTGAAAATTCTTTTCATCAGGAAAAACATTTCCAGCATACGATCCTCGTACAGGAGAAGTGATTGCTCATGTGGCTGAGGGTGATGCAGAAGATATTAATCGTGCAGTAGCTGCTGCTCGTAAGGCATTCGATGAGGGACCATGGCCAAAGATGAGCGCTTATGTAAGAACTATTTTACATTAGATCTGTCTAAAGTTTGTAAGTACATTAATCTGTTGTGATTTAGCCAATGACTGGTATAAGTGATGTGTATATGTCAAGATATTGATTTGCTTTTCCACTGAGACTTGTTTTCTGTTTTTTTTTCAGGAAAGATCACGGATACTATTACGCTTTGCTGATTTGGTTGAGAAACATAGTGAAGAACTTGCAGCTCTTGAGACATGGAATAATGGGAAGCCTTATGAACAGGCCTTGCATGCCGAATTACCAATGTTGGCTCGTCTATTTCACTACTATGCTGGTGAGAATACTGTAATCAAATGATTTGTTTGCCTTTGTCATTCTTTGAGTCGATTTCACTAACAAGTTTTTCCCCGAATTGAGCAGGGTGGGCAGACAAAATCCATGGTTTAACTGTTCCGGCTGATGGAAAGTATCATGTACAAACCCTGCATGAACCAATTGGTGTTGCAGGGCAGATAATTCCGTGGAACTTTCCTCTGCTCATGTTTGCGTGGAAAGTTGGGCCGGCACTGGCTTGTGGTAATACTATTGTCCTAAAGAGCGCAGAACAGACGCCCCTGACTGCACTCTATGTGGCAAAACTATTCCAAGAGGTAGGCCTGTCGAGCTCAATTATAATTCTTTATTTCTGCATCAACATGAAGTGTGCACCTGTTTTTATTTATTTATTTGGTCTTAGTTCATGTTCTAATCTACTCAGCATCCTCTGTGGCAGGCTGGTCTTCCTCCTGGTGTCTTAAATGTAGTTTCTGGAGATGGGCCAACAGCTGGTGCTCCTCTTGCCAGTCATATGGATGTGGACAAGGTAATTTTGGAGCACATATGCCCTCCTCTTGACTTTCATGAAGTTAAAGTTTATACTCATGTTTTTCAATTTTTCATATTGTCATGCATTATCTTAAAACATCACCACCTTCTTTTTCAGGTAGCTTTCACTGGATCAACTGATACCGGTAAGATTATTCTTGAGTTGGCTGCAAGAAGTAATCTTAAGCCAGTAACATTGGAGCTTGGAGGGAAATCACCTTTCATAATATGTGAGGATGCTGACATTGATCATGCTGTAGAGCTTGCACACTTTGCTCTCTTCTTTAATCAGGTTGGTTCAATTATTTTTAGACAGAGCCAGATTTGTGTGATCTGAACACATTAGTAACAGATGAATGCTGGATTACATACAGGGGCAATGTTGCTGTGCTGGGTCTCGTACTTTTGTTCATGAGCGTGTGTATGATGAGTTCATAGAGAAAGCAAAGGCACGTGCTGTGAAACGTGTCGTTGGTGATCCCTTTAAGAAGGGTGTTGAACAAGGCCCTCAGGTACTCTCTCTCTCTCTCTCTCTCTCTCTCTCTCTCTCCAACATGATCAGGAAGTAGATTTTTTTTTCATTTCAACAATGCTGGCAGGTCTATCGTATTAATACATTTTTGAAGGTCCTTGTGTATGACAAAAACAAGGAAAATTTATGTGATGCTTCTTATCCTTGCAATGATTGACAGATCGATAACGAGCAGTTTGAGAAGGTCCTTCGATACATAAGAGCTGGGATTGACAGCGATGCTACACTTGAGTGTGGAGGTGGAAGATTGGGCTCTAAGGGCTACTTCATCGAGCCAACTGTTTTCTCAAATGTTAAGGTATTATTCCTACCTCCTATAAGTTGACCGCTAAAGCCAATACACATGAAATCTCGTGTAACATGATTCTTATGATTTTTAATCAGGATGACATGTTGATAGCAAAGGATGAGATCTTCGGTCCAGTGCAATCAATTTTGAAATTCAAGTGAGTTAGAAACCTCACTCTCACACTGTATATATTTAGTTCTTGCATTCTCAGACCAAATAAAAAAAATTAAAAAAATCTAGTTCTTGCATTCTGCAAAAGTTGCACCATGACATGCCTAATAATTTCACACATTGTACCAGGGACCTTGATGAAGTAGTACGAAGGGCAAACGCGACGCGTTATGGTCTAGCTGCCGGTGTTTTCACCAGGAACATTGACACTGCAAACTACTTGACACGGGCGTTGAGGGCCGGGACAGTCTGGGTTAACTGCTTCGACGTCTTTGATGCTGCAATTCCTTTTGGTGGATACAAGATGAGTGGAATAGGAAGAGAGAAGGGAATCTACAGCCTTCATAACTACTTGCAGGTGAAGGCTGTTGTTACTCCTTTGAAGAATCCAGCATGGTTGTAAATTTCTCAGCCGCACCATACTCCCATATAGTCTGTTTCAAAAATAAAATTACACAAGTGTGTGTTTTGCAAAGAAAGTTTATGAATTTTTGTTATCGAAAATGATAATTGGTTTTTGGGATTGCTTCAAGGGCCTTCATCTTTTCAAATTTTGTGAAATTTGAGCATGTTTCTATAATAATCAAAGTGATGTGCCACCAAAGAAAGTACTTGAACCTCTCTCGTCTAATCACTCCTGATAAGAAATAGCAAATTATGTTCTTAAGTCCGCATGTAACCTTAATTGCATGCTAACCCAACCCTTGGTCATATCCCATATCCAAAAGAATAAAAACGAATTAGGCAATTCTTGACCATGGATGTATGTGAGTTTCACAATGGAGTCCACATATATCAATAGCTATGGCAATGGAACAGTCGCGCGCCCACGTGCCCACGTGAACGACTAATCTAGCGTTCTCCAAGTTTTTCAAAAACTACATTCTTTGAAACTTGGAGCAGGCTTTGTGGACTGAGACTATTCTTTACAAAACAGTGACGGGGGAGGCTTGGCATCACTCAGTGAACATAAACATTTTTCCTTGGAGAAAATCGTCTAGACTTGCTCAATGAGTAAGTGAAGAATATGCCATAGTCCCAATCATACCATACCGAATAAAGTAAAAACCAATGAAGGCGCATTGTTTATCATCTCCAAAATTATTGCAATGCCAAGGAAACAGGCGCGTTCGATTAGTCATGAAATGGTTGGTCCACCCATCAAATCTGCCATCCACCTCTAGTCAACATCATCATATTGTTTTATTTTTTATTTATTTATTTATTTTAGATGAAGAAAAAAGAAGCAAATTACAAATTAATTAGAAGGATCTGTGGCCGCGTGGAAGAACATGATTGGTGAAACCCTCCCAAGTACTTGATGCCTCAGATGAATATCACCAGCCTATTAGATAAGCATCTGAAAATGACCCATGTCACGTGTCTTCCTAGTACACGGTTTACATGGTTAAAACAAATTTAAAAAAATGCATGGTTTTTAGTCTCACCCTTCTTCACTGTTTATTCATGACTTTCTCAGATGCCTATCAATTAATAATCTTTACGTTGGCAACTTCCTCTTGAGGAGAAATTTTAGTATGCGATCGTCGTACAACTACATGGTGTTTTATTAATATATAAATACACGTATATAATATAAATAGATATGTAACATCACATACTGGTATGACCGCATCACGCAACAGTGATTGTTTTGCATAAGTCCGTATGAAACAATTTTGTTTGTTGTTGTTGTTTTTACGACAAAAAGAACTTAATTGAACATACTGATCCAGCCAAAACTCAGGAGGGGTGAAACCCCCTCCCTTTTAGAAACACTGTTTAAGATAAGATTTTTCCATTAATTCATTAAAAATATTCATTAAAATATTCATTAATTTTCCCATCAATACTCTTATCCAAACTTAAAGCATTTTGATGTAAATAAATGCACATGATTTTTCATTTGAATTTGCATCTTTTTTGTAGCCCAAGTTAAGGGTGTAATGATATTATTTCCTTTTAATATTATTATTAGCAGCAAAGCAAAACCCATAGAATTAACGAAATTAATTCAATCGTTAATTGAAAAAATAATTAAAAATACAAGACTAGCTTTGCTTCTAATCAAAATTAAAAACCCATTTGACTAAATAAACCACAGAAAAGACACATGTGTTGCCTTTGTGTTCCCCATTGCCACCGTAACACGTCGGTCAGCTGGCCTGTCCACGTGTCTTAGTCGGTCTGTGGGACCCGTAAAAATCACTTCAGCCAACGACAAACTGTCCGTATACATGAAACAGTACGTGAATCAACATTGACCAAAGATCCAAGAAGCCGCAGGTATCCAACCACACCTCCCCACGTGTCCAGGGAGGCCTATCCAGTTGAGTGCAATCGGAGTCGACGTTGAAACGTGGCAGCACAGATGCCTGCCACGTGCAGGTAAGATTTTATAAACAGCGAAAGCTTTCTCTCCCTATATTGCTGCAACTCTGCCACTCCTTCCCCAATAGCAATTCTAATATGCACCAATACAGAACTCTCATTCTCGTATGAGTCTTCTTCCACTCCAATTCTATGTACAAAAACAGAGCTCCTCTGTTCTCTCCCACACTATTGCTTCAATGGCTCAGAAATTCGATAGCTGCGACCGCCGGATTCTGACGTTCCCGGCGGTACGCCCTTGTGAGTCCATCTCTCCGGCGACCCTTCTCGGCTCTCTGATCCCTCTCTCCCGCAACATATGCAATTTCCAATCCAAACACTTTGCAACACAACGGAGAAATAGCCGAGAAATAATCCGCCAAGTTAGTATTCTTCTCATCTTCTTTGAGGAAATTCGTGACTGCAATTCTGTTCTTTCACATTCTGTGATCCTCTGCCTGTCCGAGCTTCACCTGAGCTTTCAAAAAATTCTGTTTTTATTGGAAGATTGCTCGAGGGATGGCGCCCGGATTTGGATGCTGACAAAATGCGAGTTTCTTGCAAATCAATTCCGGATGATAATTCGAGCTTTGGCCACCGCCCTTGATGTTTTGCCATTGAGTTTGATTGATGTGGATTTTGAAATCAAGGAGCTGGTTGAATTAGTATTGAAGCAATCAAGGAAGGCAGAATTTGAGCCTGACCCAGATGACAAATTGGCTTCCAAAAGATTGCTTGCGATATTGAATCAATTCGAAAAGGGAATTGAACCGGATTTGAATGGCGTAAAGAGGGTTCTTGATTACCTTAAAATCAAAAGCTGGAGTGAATGTAACATGGAGATTAAATTCTTGGAAGAAGAAATCGCTTTTTCCGAGAGTTCGAATTGCAACGAAAGAGAGGTTCCTTTTCTCAGTAGCTTGGTGGGGTTCATGAGCTACAGCAGGGGAGTGATTTTCGAAGCACTGGATGATCAAACTCGGCGAATCGAGTCGATGCTAGGTGCAGCATGGAGACGCACTTTAGTTGCTTAAACCCTGAAGATTTTAGGTGCCCAATTTCTCTTGAGCTGATGCTTGATCCGGTGACTGTATCTACAGGTCAGACTTACGATCGGTCTTCGATTCAGAAATGGCTCGAAGCTGGAAACAAGCTCTGTCCCAAAACAGGGAGAGGCTCACAAGCACAGAGTTGGTACCTAATTCGAGTCTGCGAAAGGTAATCAAAAAGTTTTATGCCAACAATGGCATTTCTCTTAGCAAGTCAGGAAGACAAAGCCGCGACATAAGTCAAACCGCTGTGCCTGGCAGCCCGGCCGCTGCTGAAGCTATGAAGTTTCTTTCAAGATTTCTCAGCAGCAGGCTTGCTTTCGGTACAAATCAACAGAAAAACAAGGCTGCTTATGAGATTCGATTGCTCGCGAAATCGAACATTTTCAATAGGTCTTGTTTGATCAAGGCTGGTTCTGTCCCTCCTCTCCTGAAACTATTGTGTTCCACTGATGCATCCATACAAGAGAACGCAATTGCTGCCTTGTTGAAGCTCTCAAAATATGCAAGCGGCAAGAAATTGATAATGGCACGTGGAGGACTGCCATCAGTTCTTGCTGTTCTTGAACGCGGATTGAGTTTAGAAGCCAGGCAAAGTGCAGCTGCAACAATATTCTACCTCTCCTCAGTGAAGGAGTATCGAAAAGTGATCGGGGAAACACCTGAGGCCATCCCGGCTCTTGTGGAGCTGATCAAGGAAGGGACAACTTGTGGGAAGAAGAATGCTGTGGTTGCGATTTTCGGGCTGCTCCTCTTGCCCGAAAATCACCAAAAGGTGCTTGAAGCAGGTACTGTTCCATTGCTCGTTGAGAGATTGGCTTCATCAGAAAATACTGAACAACTTATCAATGACACACTGGCAGTTCTTGCAATGCTGGCTGAGAATGTTGAAGGAGCACTTGCAATCCTGCACACCACGGCATTGCATCTGATCACCGCCATTCTTCAAACTTCATCATCCCAAACCGCGAAAGAGTATTGCGCTTCAACATTGCTGTCGTTGTGCATCAATGGTGGGGTGGAGGTTGTTGCTATTTTGGCAAAGGACTCATCTCTGATGCCTAGACTCTTTTCACTCCTGACGGATGGAACCGCTCATGCGAGCAAGAAAGCGCGATCGCTCATCAAAATTATGCATACCTTCCATGAAACTAGCTCTTTGAGATGGATGAGTTCTGCAGCTCCAAGAGCACAATGCATTCAGGAACGGTGATTCATCTCAAATTCTTTCTGACAATTCAATGTAAATACATACAATTAGTTGGTGTGAATACACAAAAAATTTCTGATTTTTTTCATTGCTTTTATACCCTTTGTTTGCCAAGAAATTAGCTCATAATTTTTGCAGGAGCTATATATGTCACTATGTTACTTGTATAAATACAATTTATATTTAATTTTTTTGGTATAGTGTTTCTGAAATACATGTTTTTTTTTTGTAGTAGTATGCAAATGTTTGTGACAGAAAGCTAGGAGTTATATGCGATGCATAACATTTTGGGGATGGTATCTTTATTTTGTACAAAAAGATGGAGCGAAAGTGTCTAATTCTTCTTGAACCAAAACTAAAAGTGAGAAGAGCAGTTATTCTAGAATTAAAGTGCTAACAATTTTATCTGCCTTCACTTGGAAATTTTATTTTGCGCATTAGATACATTACGTAACATGATAAACGTAGTATATTGACTCGTTCACTAGTCGTATTAATTACGATATTGTCAGATATTAGTAGGACTGAGAAAAAAAGAAACTCCTCATTCTACAAGGATTTGTGTACTAAGCAAATAGCTTATCTTAACTTTCTAATTTAATTTGTGTTGTATTTGAGTAAAACATAGCACCTCTTCTAAACAAACAAACACACGCGCCTCTGCTACGTCATAGTCCATCTGGAAACGACGAAAGAAAACGTGTCGTTCGACGTGGTTTGGAACTTGAAGGGAACACCTGAAAGGCTGAAACCGACTATCCCCCAAACGCCGCCGTTTTACTCTTCTTCGTCTTTAACTCTTGGACTGTTGCTTTAAAGCTTTCCCGTATAAACCAGAAGGTTCTAGCCCGAGAGGATCACCATTCCCACCTAAAATTCCTTAATCTCAGTTTTCAGCTTCTCCAATCTCTCTATCTCTGTAAGTTCAACTTCTCACTACATTTTCTTTCTCGCATTCCAATTAGGAAAGTTAGGTTTTTTAATTTGTGGCTGAAGTTCAATTTTCAATTTCTTCTTTTGTGAAAATTTGGTATGCAAATTTCTGTTTTCAGAAGAAAGGACAAACACTTTATCGAATATTTATGTGTGTATTTATCCTGGTTTTATGGAATTTGATAGCTGAAACGGCTTTTGTTGTGTTAGCGTGCGCTTTGAGGATTGAGATGGCGACAGAGCCCAAGCCAGTGACAGAGGTCGCGAAGATGGATCTGTTCGAAGACGACGACGAGTTCGAAGAGTTTGATATGAATGAAGGTATGCAATTGCACTTCAATACCTGCTTGAATTGCTGCTCCAGTCTCAGCTCTGCTATTTCATTGTTAGGGTTTCAATTTGATTATTTTTTTTGGAAATTGTTGATATTGATTGTTATGCATGCCCTTGTGAATTGGAATTTAGTGTATGAATAAAATTCCTCTTAGTTTTATCATCTAGGATGCTAAAATTGGTGAAATTTAGGGATTTGATGATGAATTCAAATGGGTAATTTTTGTTGAGGCCTTTGGGTGCTCATGCTTCTCAAATTTTAGTTCACCACCTTGTAGATTTACTTCGTGTAAACATGGTGCTCCTCTGCTTAACACTGGTTTGAGTGATTGCATTTTTGTTTTTCTTCTGGTCCATAGCAATTGATAGGTGTTAGTCCATTGTCCATGGTTGCAATGCTGCCTCATTCTAACTTGTTTGCATTTCCTTCTTTGAATGATGGCAGAATGGGAGGACAAAGAGGAAGGCAAGGAAGTGGCACAGCAGTGGGAAGATGACTGGGACGACGACGATGTCAACGATGATTTCTCTCTGCAGCTGAGGAGGGAGCTGGAGAACAATACTGAGAAGAGCTCAGCTTAATGGGTTCTTTGCATTATGACCTAGTTAGTTGAAGCTGAGATGGGTTTTCTTGTTAGTTTTCGTTTCGAAACACCAGCTGCCTGTTAACAGACTTAAAACCTTTGCAATGTACTTTTGTGTTAAAGCCTCAGGATTTGTGAGCTGAATTTGAGTTTTGTGTTGGATGCGAAATCAAGACTGCATTGCATTTTATGCTTCCCCAAGAGAGAAATTAGAAGGGATTTACGTGTTGACATGACACTCAAAAATTTAGAAGCCAACAACAAATCCATCAGAGGAAAAAGGGTCACATACAGCTGATCTTAAATTATTCTAAGAGGACGACGACTTCGAAATCGAACAACGAAAGTACAAAACCCTATGCAAGAAAAACCTCAAAATTTTGCAGTCTAATGTGGATTCAAATCTCTATCTAATTATTGGGGAAACAAATTATCTTTTTTGAAAAATAATCATTTGAGATATGATTATATTAAGTAGAACGAGAATTGAATTCTTTTGGAAGAAGGAAGCAAGAAAATTTATACAAGAACATCATTATTTACAGTTAATGGAAAACAGAGTGTGTGGAAGCTAATGGCTGCAAGGTAACCTTCATTCTATGTCAATTCAATTCGATAATCACCTGCAACACTACTTTCCTCTCCCAAACTCACATCGATCTTCGGAGTTTTAGCACAAGTTCGACACACCGGGCAAACCGGCGTCTTCAACAACCATGTGTCTATGCATTGAGCATGGAAGTTGTGTCTGCAATTAGGCAACTGTCTGCACCTCTCCCCTGCCTTGAAATTTTCCAAGCAAACTGCACAATCCACAAGGCTAGTCCCTTTCTCTCCTGCCATGTAATCAAAGCAAGGAAGCATATTTAGTTCCTCATTGGTCATCCTTTTGATCCTAATGCTGCTTCTTGGAACAATATCAACACCTTGGTTGCCACTGTTGAAAGTTATCCTAACAATACAAACATGAATTACTACTAAAACAGCAATACCCACAAACAGCAGTATCACAGAGATAATAATCTCCATAACCATAACCTATGAAACCCAGATAGAGTTTCTTTTTCTTTTTTCTCAAGGCACTAAAGATTTCCCAGCTCTCACAAAATTGAGAACAAAACCTAGAAGATTTTCTCAACTTTTCTGATCATAAGCATCCCAAGTTACCTCAAATCTTATCAGATACTTATTAAACACTAAAGCCAAGCTGGAAGCTTTTTGGCCACCTCATGCATCAAAACCATCGATCTTATCTGGGCCCGGTTGGTGCAGACTGCTTCAGGTGGCAAGAAGAAGCTGAAGCAGAACAAGCTTGAGGAAAGAACAGAACCTTAAAGGGTTCCTTTGGGTTTGAGTTTGGTTGAATGTGGCAGTTTTGTTACAAGTGGTGGGCTGCTTCTGTCCCTTTCTTTTTATGTCAGTAAATTACAGAGAGAGCATCTCGACCTTATCAATAATTTGTTTATAAATGAAGGGAAAACGACACATTTGACCATTGAGATTTGAGGCATTAACATTTTATTCAAAGTTTAGACTAAAGATGAAAATTTGGTAAAGCTCTGTGAGTGAGAGAGAGAGAGAGAGAGAGAGAGAGAAGAACACAAAAGTTGAGGCCCTTGAGGGCCCTGCGGTTTGCCCTTGCCTTAACTAGGAAACTTACAAAGTGATTGAATTCAGACAAAGGCTCCTTCAAAATGTGATATTTTTTGAGTTTCTTGCCTAATTGCTTAGAAATTTATGTTACAAACGAGAGTTGGCTGATTAGCTTAATGAAATAGACTAAAGATAAGGCATTTTCAAGTTCATTTAACAATCATATTCTTGAGAATCTCTCGATTCAGCTAATCATATTATTACCAGTACGGTTAATTTCGGTGAATTGAACATCATTACATGAATTAAGATGTCAACCTCCAGAATCTATTCTGTGGAATTTATTCATAATACAGCACGTCAAATGATTTTGTCCTCACCCCTGCATATATAAAAATATTCATCTAAGTGGTTTGAGTCATGCCACTTTGCTAGCTAGCCCTACTTCTCAAAAACAATAATTTAGATGGTTGTGGTTGGAGATTTTTACACCCATCTTACTGTTTATTTATTTATTTTTAAAATTTTATGTGGCATTTTTCAAAAGGTCGGATTGAATCATGATTCATTCAGGACGTATCAAAACAATAGAACATCCATATAGCAGATTTTGATAGCAACATGCAAAATCAAAAGTTTGACAAGGATCAATAAAAAAATATATTATATATCAAGTTTTGAGCATTAACCTAAAGTTGGCTAAACATACAACATGGTTGCAAACCAAGCAAATAGGATTGGGCGGATGATCATTTGATCTAATGACATTTAAAATTTTACTTAATTAGATAGTGAGGAGATGAGTCACCGCCATACACACTCCACTACTAATTTGACGGTGAATAACTAAGAAAAATTAAGCGACAAAAAAAAAATATTAATTGAAGATGATTGGAAAATTCAGGACTAGATTTAAGTCAATAGAAACATAGTTATTTGTGGAAGCCTCCAATTTTAGTGCATGACATTTTGTTCTTGTTATTTTTTATACAAGCGGATGACATTTTGTTTTGAACCAAAGATCCTGCATCCATCAATTCATAGGAAGGTTGAAGCTTTAAATAAATGAACATTTGATTCATTCAAGTACTAGTCTCTAAATTAACGTAAAAATGGTGGACACAGGCACAATCCGAACGGTGGTTGGCATTATCGGTCAGTGATTAATCTATTTGGTGTTTTCTTTTGCCTCTTAAGCAGTTTCAATTTTCTCAATTTTGAATTTGGCATTACCAGACGTTCGAAGGTTGTGATTTATCGTTTGCTTTCTGTGAGATGCATGCATGCATGCATGCATGAACACTGGAACCATTAAGGAAGAAATTTCTAATATTTTTCTTGCATGCAGGTAATGTCATCTCTTTGGGCTTGTTTCTCTCCCCAATGTAATCTCTCTCTCTCTCTCTCTCTCTCTCTACGTGCAATGACAAATTAAACTAATCTAATCTGTGTTAATTATGAATTAAACATTCCAGCCCGACATTTTGGAGAATAATAAAACTAAAAACAGTAGCAGATTTCAAGCCGGACCCTTATGTAGCAACATTGCTCAATTGTGCTATGTGGGTTTTCTATGGCATGCCCTTTGTCCATCCCGACAGCATTCTCGTCATCACAATCAATGGCGCTGGATTAGTCATTGAATTCATCTATATTACCATCTTTATAATCTACTCTCCGGGCTCAAAACGCGTAAGTATTATTAATTAGTGACATTTTCTTTTCAAGGTGTTGGAAAGATACTTAGCTAACCCCCTTTAAATTCAATTTTCGTTGCCTGCAACTCTTCACTTTTTGTTCCTATAAACGATACCCAATTGTTATTAGTAAACCCATAACTAAGATCCAACTCATCAAATTACCTTATCAAGCTCCAAATATGATTTATTATAATTTTTATATTCCCAAAATACCCCTATTTAAAGTTCAGTGTGTCACATGGTAGTGTTTTAATTTTGAATCCCCAATTTATTGTGGTGATTCCCTCCAAAAAATTTATCTATAAATCAATCATCATTAACTGTCGGTTCATAATGGGGTTGATTTGCATATTTTATTATTTTATTATAGGCTTTTAATGTGAGTTTAACCGTTTGGGTCATGCTGGCAAAAAGAAGAAACCTTTGGATCATATTCATATGTTCTTTTATTCAATGTACCTATTTTTTAATATAGAAATAATGAAAAATAGGCATGTTATTTTTTAAATCTGTTTTTAATTTATAAAAAGTGTACAAAATTTTCTATTACACATACCTATTTTCTTACATAATAGGTACAAAAAAAATTAATTTATCCGAGTTATGTATTTTTTTGAATATAAATAGTGTACGAATTTATTTATTTTAAACCTATTTTTGTAAATATGTTTCACTTAAACATTGTATAATTTGTGGATTATTGTATAGAGTTTTTGAATTGTAAGGATTTATTTTAGTATGACCCTTTTTTCTTTTCTTCTTTCAGAAAAAGATCTTCATTGCACTTGTGACTGAAGTTATCTTCTTTGTTATTGTGGTTTTTGTGGTACTGTATTGTTTCCATACTACTAAACGCCGGTCTTTGATAGTTGGGATCATCTGTATTGTCTTCAACATCCTTATGTATGCATCACCATTGACAATCATGGTATGTATAACTTTCTATTATTTAATACCCTCAATTAAATATTAAATCTCTTGATTGATCTACGAGAAACTAAAGACTCGTTTGGGAGTGATTCTTCTGAGGAGAAGCACCTCCCACGTGCTTTTCCATGTAATCACTTTAAGTGATTATATAAAGAAGTGGTTCTCCATAAAAGTGCTTTTTGACTTATCTAGAATCATTCCTAAACGAGCCCTAAATTACATATATTAATCGTACTTGTTTTTTGGGTGGCAGAAAATGGTCATCAAGACAAAGAGTGTAAAGTACATGCCATTTTATCTCTCGCTTACTAACCTCTTAAATGGAGTTGTCTGGGTGGTCTACGCACTCCTTAAATTTGATATTAATATACTGGTACTTCTCTAAAACAAAGTTTAAATTCGTATTAAGTGCTCATCACCAAGTAGTAAAGAAATAACAACTCTTTTTTGTTTTGTTAACCCATTTGCTTGTATAATTTTGGTAGATTCCAAATGGTTTGGGAGCGATTTCCGGCATAATACAACTCATCCTGTATGCCACCTTCTACAGAACCACCCGATGGGATGATGACGACGACGAAATAAATTCGAGATCGGAGGTCCAAATGTCCAATGTCTAGGGAAGACTCGACAGAGTTTCTTGCACCAATAGTTCTCTTGAGCTTTCTTTCTTTTTGTAGCCAACTAGTTATTGAGCCATTTTGATTTCTCAATTTGTGCAGGTCTTTGTCTCAATTGAAAGTTGTAATTAGTCACTAGATAGAATAATTTGTTTCTTAATTTACTATTTCAGTTGAGGCAGTGCAATTTGCTTAAGAAATGGTTCTATTTGAACCTTCAACATTGCTCCATTCGTTGTCGTTTTCTTAAACAACTTTCTATTCAAATCTAAACGACAAAATTGTAATGAAGAAAAAACCTTGTGACTCTTTTTGGTCAAATATATTGTAACTCTTTGTACAACAAAATTCTCATCTCTATGTGAGAAGTGAAGAAGTGAGAAGCAAAACCGAGTTCAATTTAATGAGAGTGATTACAAGTAATCTTTTGCCATAACTACTTTTTCAAGTCTTAAAATGGATGATAATCATCGAAACGATAATTAGAATGACTTGGTATTTTGATCAAACTAGTATGCATCTTTACAAAAAGAAGAAGAGTAATTACTCACTATATCATAAAATTTATATTTCACTAGATTCAATCTCAAAGTCCACATCCCTAGCTGTAAGTTCACGGGGGCACAAACTTCTTCCTATCATCAATGAATTGACGTTCTTGAGATTCCTTCTTCTTCGACACAGTATCGAACATGTGAGTGAGGAATGAAAATACAGATTAATAATCACATGGAAAAGTGAAGAAGAAAAGTGGAGCCAGCTCCTCATACCATAGTGGGCAAAATCCAAAATCCTGGCCCGCTCCACCACAGAGATTTTTTTGACCAGCAATATTCCAGTAGTCTTCTGTTTTCCAAGTTGAAGAGTGACACAAATATAGACACACGATCAAGGATGTATATGGAATTTGGAAGACACTCCGGAAAGTCTAAAACAGAGACGCACATGGATTCATACTTACTCAAGAACAAAGCATCAGTTCCTATACTCTTAATCTCAATCCCATTGGGGTCCTCCATCATTCCAAGAAGCACACAACACCCAACATTCTTTATTAGACTTCTCAACAACGAGCCATAAATCTCCCCGTGACGATTCGACAAGGTAGTAGTACCCATTAAAATTGAGTAGTGTAGGTGGTCTGGTAGCTCCGGCACGAGTCATAGCTGCAGGGACACTGTTACATACGCTAATGTCGTCCTTGTATCTAAGTGAGTCCAAGTGTTATTCACTGCCTTGAAATGGGCTACCTGGGTTCCTACTGAATAAAGTTCATGGTAGAGTATCAGCGCTTCAAAATAATTAGGAAACAAGCAAGGGTCAGCAGACAATACAACCTTGGCAATGAACAAATCATGCACATAATTCAGTTCCAGGCGTTCTTGTCTCCATTTTGGGGCTTCTTTGAATGGTGGAAGGCGAACGGAACGCCCAGTAAAAGAGTTAAAGAGGTTAGGACCAAATAGTTATCATCCAAATAAACCAACCAACCATGGGAAGAACCACAGAAATAGCACCTCTCTTGTTGTGATGATAATTAGGGCAATCCTGCAAGTCAAAGCTGTAATCCTTGCCTTGTGTGACACCGTACAAGGCACTGCTTCCACCGTGGTTATTTATGTCAGTAACAATCACCATAGGAAGCTGTTTGTGACATGATGATTTGAGGCGCAGCGGCTTCTGAACCAAAGCCGGATTGCCAATGCTTGCAAACTGCGCCCAACGGATAAAGTCGGAGGTTGATATCAACTTTTCTAGTATCAAATCTAGAATGTCGCCTGGGAGCCATGCCCAGTCTGAATCCAAGGTTGATGATATTGCCTCTGCCATATAGTTTTGACAATTTACTGGATGGAAAACAAAACTGAGGAAATAAAGTTTTGCTTATAGGTAATTGCAGGCTTTACAACTATATATATATATATATATATATATATATACAAGTCCCAACAAACCCTAAACCACGAATGAACTAGCATGTTATTGTTATATATGGGCTAATTATAATTGGCTTCGAACTTAGGCTTGTTGGTTGAGCTTTGGACTTACTTAGCCAATTATCGGGTCATATAACATATATATGCACAATTGTTATCACCCATCTCCCAGATTTTCCATTAACAGCAATGCCTATATGAAAATACAAATTAAAAAAACAATAGCCCCAAAAAAAAAAAAAAAAAGTCAATAAATGTTTCTGTTATGGGAGTAAAACCAATTAGAAAATGACAAGTGACTAGTTTTGAGTTTTTTTTCTCCAAATAGGCTCTATATGGGTAATTATATAATATATCGATACTAAAATGGGCTTATTGCTAAAAACCTATAAATGAAGGGCTTTTCATATCTTAAGCAATCTTAGGGACCCATGGAACCAAAATATCTCATTAATTCTATGTGATATTCGAACACGTATTGTACAACCATATAACAGATAATATTTACTTCCCCCCCGCCCCCAGCCATTTAATGTAACAACTACCAGAAATACCTTTGACCTACACCACATCTCTCATATTTTATTTTCTAAGGGCTTGTTTGATAATCATTTCAATTTTATTTTTTATTTTTTATTTTTTGTACTAGAGTATAAAGAAAAAATAGGGAGAATGGAAATGAAAATGAGATTGGAGATAAGATTGAGAGGGAATGATGAGAAGAATGAGTAATAAAAGTGAAAACAAAAACTAAAAACAGAAATCTATTTAAAATTGTTTTTACTTTTGTTACTCCTCCCTCCTATCCTCCCCTCTCATCTCTCTCTCTCTCTCTCTCTCTCTCTCTCAATCTCATTCTCACTACCTATTCTCGCTCTCATTTACCTCTATACTTTAGCACAAAAAATGAAAACTAAAAACTAAAAATGAAATGGTTATCAAACGGGTTCTAAATTTGTGAGTATGACTAAAAATAAAACTGTAATTCGAAGAGTTGGGCCATTTAAATAACATTGAGGTTCGTATCCTCATTGCTCTTCTTTTTCCGTACCACTAAAGACCGGTCTATGATAATTGGCATCTTGTGAATTATCTTCAACATCATTATGTATGCCTCACCCTTGACAGTCATGGTATGTACAAACAAGTTATTTGCATGAATTATTTATTAGATGTTTTAAACAAGTTCGGGTGGCAGAAAATGGTCATCAAGACAGAGTGTCAAGTACATGCCAATTTTGCCCTGTCACTTGCTAACTTCTGCAATGGAATTGTCTGGCTCATATGTGCACTCCTTAAATTTGATCCATATATTCTGGTAATTCTCTAATCTAAACATTTTTGTAATTGTTTCCAGCACACATTTTTATTTTTTTATTTTTTTTCAAAAGAAGAGTGAATAACCTTTCTCTTTGAAGGATTTTGGTAGGTTCCCAATGGTTTGGGTTCAATTTCTGGGTTGGTGCAGCTCATCCTATATGCCACCTACTACAAGACAACCAACTGGGAATGAAGATGATGAAAAACCAAAATAAAGAGTTTCTTGCTACAATTCTTGAGTTTTTAAAGATTTATTTCTCAATTCCTTCTGATAATTTGTTTTTCTTTTGTTTTGGGACAGAGCATCCGACTGTTTAAATATCATAAAAATAAAAATAAAAACCTTCCCAAAGAAAATAACCAAAAATTGGTATATCACAGAAAGACCATGTCACATCAGACGAATGGGCACACACCAAATGAATAATATAAACATAAGGTCGACTTAATCATAACAATAATACTAGTATATAATGGATCTTACAAGGAGCTGGTGGTGCAAGCCACACACTGACCAGCAAGTCAAATAAATACACATTCATTTAAAAGAAGGGAAAAAAAAAAGGAACAATAATTAATAAAAAGCTTTACATCCTCAAACAAAATGAGAAATAGCATTGCTCATCAAATGTATACCCCAACCACCTTCTGTTCATCTTCTTTTGATATCTCATATTCTTTTTGTCTGTTGCTATCATAAGTACAAATTGGACTCTTCGATCTTAAAAACAATCATCCCAGTTGTTCTTTTAATGAATAAATCTTCAAGGCCCTCTAATCTTGCGAAAGCAAAAACAACCCTGAGACTGATCTTGAGGGATCATACCTCCACCTTTCGACGTGTCGATAGCCTCCAACATTGATACTACCTCATCCATCTCCGGACGCTTGTCTGGGTTAGCATCCCAGCATCGCTTCATTACATTTGCTAGGGAACTTGGACAACATCTTGGTATCTCTGGTCTCAAATTCTGTGATTGCAAGCACAGGAAAAGAATTAGTTTCATGGAACTTTTAATAAAAACTTTAGGAAGCAACACAAAAGGATAACATGGGCCAACGGTGGAGATAGGAGAATAGTTTACCTGGCGAACCACAGCTGAAGTCACTTCCGAGAAGCTAAGATCAGGATATGGCATGTCACAGCAATATATCTCCCATAGACAGATGCCAAAGCTGTACACATCACATTTCCTGTTATATGGGTTGCCATTGAGAACCTGTAACCCACCCAATTTGGCAAGTCATTATACATCGAATAAGCAATTCTTTATATCAGCAAAACTGTCCTCTTTTCATCAAGGTAATAAGGTTTGGAAGTGCCAATAATGTCTTTTTCATGCAATTAGAGAAGTCATATTCAAAAATACATACACATGTGATTACCATCTCTCAGATTTCCATTAACAACATTGCCTATAAAGATACATAAAGAAAACTCCAGAAGATACAGGAAAAGTTTCTGGTACGCTAGTGAAGTCCTAGCCAGAATATCTTAAGCAAATAGATTAGACCAAATACCTCAGGAGCCATGTAACCAAGTGTGCCAGTCTCCCCAGTCATGTCATTAGGATTTGAAGCTTCAACTCGAGCAACCCCAAAATCTGCAATCTTGACTACTCGTGTCTTATCCAGCAGCATGTTCTCTGTCTTTACATCTCTGTGAACAATCTTCTGTGAGTGTAGGTAGCTCAACCTGCAATATATAGTACAAATACGGTCTAAATACGTGGCTGGACAAAAACACAAGCTGGAGGTCGTTCTATATCTGCCGAATTACAATGCTCTGAAGAAAGAAAAAGGAGATTACAAATATCAAAAGAAATACTGGAAAGGGATACCCTCTAGCAAGATCTAGTGCCAGCTGGACAACGACCTTAAAAGCCAACTTCTTTCTCCTATTCTTAATGAGGTACGTTTTCAGAGCACCCCCAGGAAGATATTCCACGACGACACAACAGATATTACTCGGCATGCCAATTTGACCATTTTCAGTCTGTATTTGTAGTTCTGATGAACCCATTGTCGCCCCTATAAACTGGACATTAATAGACCACAAATTTTTAGTGAGAAACAATCTAGAAGCAAAACTACCATAAAGTGATTGCAAGGTGTAAGAATTTAATGAATTGAAGCAGCATTTAAGCACACAGAATTGCTGTATGTATGATGTCCCGACAAAAGAAAAGGTAATATATATTTACTACTGTACAAATAATTTTAAAACTTACAGTTTAACTTCTTTGCAATATATCTGAAACTACTCGATAAATTCTGAAATTTCAGGATACAATAACTCTTGCCTTTACCTCACTAAGGTGGTGAGGGATGCAACTTAGCATATCAAAGAAAAGGAAGACAACTTTCTCAGCTATAAGTACAACCTTAAGCTGTGATACATCATGGAGAATATTGATGTGTTGACTGGAGAGCAATTGTATTACTAGAGAAACTTAGAACTCTGTTGACACACTATAGATGATGCCAGAGAAACCAAACCCTAGTGCCGTGAGGTAGTGAATGTCCTTAACATTGCATATTCTAGAAGCTTTCTTAAAACAATGAAATTTGGGCCCCAATATTCTTAACCACAAAAGTTAGAAAACCCAACCAAAACCAAATGAGACTTGCAACAATCTTAATAAAGAGAATAAATTGCAAAGACAGAACGTTACCTTAGTAACATTAGGATGATCTAGTTTATGCCAGACAGCAACTTCTTGAGTAAAAGCTGCCCTTAGAGAAGAAATCTCAGCTTCTGTCCGGTGACCCTCTTCACCCCAGTCAAGTAATTTAACTGATGTTAAGAAAGGAGCCGTTAGTAGAATTGTAAAATTCGCAACCCAATTTTGTATCATCATAAACCAATAAATAAAAAAAGGAAGACCAAATACAAAGAACCTAAAAGGTCATAATTTGATTGGATTAGATAATGATGAGGATAGTGACTACAATAACATAATGGCAACTAAGGATCTTAGTTTTGCTTAATATGGATATGTAATTATGAGCAGTGTTCCTATTCAGCTGTTGAATAGATTTCAACTAACAGGTGGAGGGATCACATGAAAGTTCAGAAATACAACAACATTATCCAAGTTGTTGCTCTCAACAGGAAATTCAACACAAACCCGTGTAAGAGTCACGGATTCCATAAGAGCACATTACAGTGGACAATCGGCAACCCTTCATTACAGTCCATTGGATATGCGTTTGGAATTTTGCTACAAATATATATATATATTACACCTAAATGTATATATAAATAAAGCAGCAAACTTTTAATGACTTGCAAGATCAACCACAGAGTTCACCTAATCCCATATTGTACTGACCAAACTAAAGTAAAGCACTGTAAAACAACACCAATTCAACCTTGCTTTTGCACATCAACTACATTTCACCACTGGAAACCAAATCTCCAATTATCTCCAAACTTTAAATTAAATTAAAGCAAAAAAACCAAATGGGTATTGATAATTAATAAAAACAACCATAACATCCAGCAGAAAACAATTAATAACAAAAGATTAAATTTTCTAAAAATGGGTATCGAAATCGAAAGAGAAAGATGGGATTTTTTAGAAGAAAATCACGAAAGTGAGAAACTTGAAAGGACCCCAAAAGAAAGAAGAAGAAGAAGAGGGTAAAACGACAGGAGTGTGAAGGGGGGATACCGGCGACATCCTGACCGTCGTACATGCCACGGTGGACGGTGCCGAAGGTGCCACGTGCAATGACGGATTTGATGATGAGCTTGGCGGGGTCGATCTCCCAGTCCTGCCTGTGGCGCTTGGGAATGGAGAGGGTCATGGCAGAAGTGGAGGTGGTGGAATTGGAGGTGGAGAGGTTGATGCTGTTGCTGTTGGTTTCTGGGTCTCTCATGATCTTGCTCTTCTCCAAAGTCAAGACCCTGTTGAGGTGCCTCTCCAGCTGCTCATCCAAGCTCTTCAGATCAATCTGATCTGCTCTCACAAACCCATCACTGCTCTCCTTCATCTTTCCAAATTTCGACTCTCAAAAACTCAAAATTGAATCAGAGAGGGCCAGCCAGAGTAGAGTCGTTTTTATGGCTTTGGTGTTTCGTTTATTTGGACTGGTGGTTTGCCTGTGACGTTTTATTTGTGTAATTGGGGCCTGGGGGAGTTGTCTTCTTCTCTTTTGTGTTTGTTGTATGACTGAGAGAGTTTTGACTGAGACTCAATGATGGATGAGAGGCAAACAGAGAGAGAGAGGAAGAGGGTAAAAGGAGTAAGCTGTGAATGAAATGAAGGCATATGAGAGGGGAGGGGCAGGGGCAGGGGCAGGGCAGGTATGTGACATGTGAGCACATGGTGTTGCCTACAATCAACGTGTGCTTCTGAGTCTTCTGACCCACTTTGGTCTCCTTTCCCCTGCCCCTCCCGCTCTCTTTTTATTTACCCCCTTCTCTTTATTTATTTTCATTTTTACTTCTTATATATATATATATAATCCATTTTTACTTCTTATATAAAAAGTCATATATGGAAAAATACTTCTTCACTTTTTACTTTTCTAGACTATTTTATTTTATTTTAATACTGATTTGTTTGATGTAACAATTTAAAAATAATATTATCTTATATCTACTAAAAATGGGCACATATTTTTTTTGTTTTTTGAAAAATAAATTAGTTAATTGAAAAAGAAAAAAAAAAGTGAGGTGCAAAGAATGGAAAATTTTATACATAATTTGGACCATGGAGCAAAATTATTGAGTACATTGTTCAATTTTTAATTTTATGGTTCACTAGTCTAAACTATAAGTGAGAGAGGATTCCTCACACACACACACATTACCACATGTCGTAGGTGTTCGAACTCAAACCACTATATGCAAATCGATGCTCTTTTCCATTAAACTAGATCCCATTATTAAAAAAAAGTATATGTTATAATACACCGCGTTATTTTCCCCTTTTTTCTGCTAGCTGAATTATACTTTTTTGTCTTTTTGAAAAATGCTAGAAATAACTTATTAGTAACTACAATACGAAACTAGTGGAGCAAGTAATTAATATTCCCAAGACGTGTGAAACTGTCGTGTGATTAATTATTAAAAAAAAAGGGACAATTTTGACGTTTGGGCTTTGATTACTCAACGCAGCACATCACCCCGGAAGAATTAGAAAAAATGAAAATGACTTTCTTTCTATTATCTAATCTTTCAATTGGAGACTCAAACCAAACCAATCTTTTTTCAGTCTTTCAGTCTTGAGATTGATTTTTCATCTCCAATTATGCGCCGTTTACTTCTTGTTTTGGCGCTTTCACTTTGGAAGGTCACGACTCAGAAAATCAGAATCCAAAAAAACGTATAGAAGTTGAAATCTGCTTTTAGCCTCTAGTCATATTCATTAACTTCGTTGAAACTGGACCACCACTACCGATTGGTCTACCAAGCAACTGCTCCAAACAAGAACCAAATTCATACTTGCCAACGTCGAATGATTTAAGTGGGCTGGGCCTCATCATGTACATGATTTTAGGTTCAGCTCAGCTCGTAAGGTCAACACACTTGGGCTGGACATCGGCGTCGCCTGATTGATGCACAGCCCAGCCCATTAGCTTGTTCCATTGTATACAAATGCATATGCCCTTAGTGTCTATTATCTAGAAAAATCATACACATACTTATAATCTTAGGATCACCTAACATCTGTTGATTAACATGATAAAACCAAGTTTGCATGCTTGTGTGTGATTCAACAGATTTCTGCTCTAAAAAGTAGACACAAGGCCAAGAGATATACATACAGCCCAAAAATATCTTGCATGCAAGCTCTCTAATTTAAAAGTGAGATGAGGACGTAATATTGAATGATATGATCATCTCCAGGGGGACCATATAATCTGTACAAAATATATTGTTCTTGGTTTTGTGCTTTCACATGCCATCCCCATTCTCCACCGACCACCAATTTGCTGCCAAAGACTGAACCATCCTAGCTACTTCTAATTGACACCCTCTGTCTCTAAGGATAAGGAAAGGCCTCTCCACACCCACTTCATTTAACATTGCAACATCACATTCATGGTGTGTTTACTAATTAATAATTGGAATTCTCATCAGAAATTGAATTCTACATATGGAGGATTATTGCATTTACTTCACATCAATGAATTAAAAAGTAAGTGGGGCCATACAAAATTAGAAATTCAATTCATGATTTTTGAGGAATTCAATTCTTAGGTAAGAAGTGATATTCTAATTCCTGGATAATTAACCTATTAGGAATTCATCTTCTTTACCCATTATATCCTCACACAATTTTCAAATTTTCAAATATGCCATATACTTTAACCCAACAATGAGGACATTTTAGTAATTAGTACCACTCATATCCCAATTTCATATGGTTTAGTAAACAACCTTAATAGAAATCCGGAATCTAACTCCCATCAATTCATATAGTTTAATAAACAACTTCATCAGGAATCCAAAATCTAATTCTCCTCAATCCAACTCCTCATCAATTTAATTCCTCCTAATCCAATTATGGATTAGTAAACATGCTATCACTAAAGTGCTTGATAAGGTATTATGATGGAGACTTCATCATAGTCATTCACGTTTGCCTCTACATACCACCACTCGAGTCATTACACCCGACACTAAAAACAAGTATGTGAGAGTCGCCACGAATATTGAATTAGCTCACAAGATTCTATATTAGTGTCGAGCGTAGTGTTCAGTTGGAGTATATAAAAGTAAACACGCATGATGGTGTGAACTACCAAAAAAAAAAAAAAAAAAAACTTTATTTTGCCTAGGTAGCAACACATGCAACTAAATTATAAGTACCTGAGTTAAAATTAGGCTAAAAGTTATTTTTGGTCTCTGTAGTTTGACACTTCAACCACTTTTGACCATGTAGTTTCAATTCTGTTAATTTTGACCCTATAGTTTCATATTTGTAGCAATTTAATGACAAGTTAGCATTCCTGTCAATTTTATTGACGGTGTAAGGGGCAATTTTGTCAACCCAAAATTCTTGAGCATAAAAGCTCGTCTGAAACTCTTATAATTTCATATTAGGGCTTGAAATTGGTCATTTGGGTTTAGGGTTCTTAAAAAATTGGGATTAGTAGTTGAATTTCGAGCCCTAATATGAAATGGAGAGAATTTCATAGATAAGTTTTTACGCTCAAGGATTTTGGGTTGACGAAATTACCCCATGTATCATTAAAGAAATTGACAATAATACTAACATATCTTTAAATTACTACAAATACGAAATTACAATGACAAAATTAACGGAATTGAAAGTACATAGTCAAAAGTGGTTGAAATGCCAAACTACAAGGATCAAAAGTGACCTTAAAATTATAGGTATAATATATCCTGATATGTAAAGTATATTATGTTGGGAAGAAGGCATTGAATTGATTCCTTATATGTGATATGGCAACGGATAAGAGGCAACAATGTCGTTTTCCAAGTAGTAAAGTCAAAATATGCATTGCAACGATGTCGTTTCCAAGTAGCAAAGTCTCCCAAAATAAATTGACATCATTATTTTGGTGCCTTTCTAGTCAAGGCTCATCTAGAGCAAACACATCTAATAAGTGAACTGCCCTTTCGTGGAAGTAACCTGTATCCCCAACTAATAAATTTGAATTTGGCCAAATGGTATAGCCCACTGAAAAATTACATTGATTTGCAGACCTGTAGTTTTATGTTCAAAACTCTATGACACTTTGACAATATTATTTATATAATAAATAAATTTGAATTAAAAACAAAAAACAAAACAAAACCTTGCAGGCCCAAAGGTTAAATTTGATTAAATTTGATTCCTATAAAAAGTTATAAATTTACTTAAATATTAAAATAAATAAAGGTTAACACAAGATAAAGGCCAATTTAATCGTATCGAAATTGGGTTAAAAGCCCAATTCATTAACATGAGGCCTAGAAGAAATATTCCACAACGACTTGACATGCATTTAGGTCCCTTCAAATATTATGCCGGAAGGGGAGCATCAAGTATAAAAAAGTACATATATTGATTGCAATTTGATTTCAATGGTAATATTCTTTGAGACTGCTAAATACTCTGGCTCAAAATTTATGAACTGACCAAAAAGGATAATTGAATTAATGTAATTTTAATAAGATTCAACATAATCAAACGTAAGCGAAAAATCCTATTTCCAAGAATCTTAGAATAAACTCAACAATTTATTCCATCATTATTTAGTAAATACAATTTGTATCCGATATATGCCGACAAAAGCACTAATCATGCAAATTTGTTACAGAATCAATTATGTTCCATGTACCACCTAATTTGTAGATAAGGATGGTTTGCACAATTTTTCATGTCAAGATACCAAAATCATAATTCAACTATCCCATATAATTCACTGCAAATCACCAACAACCCATAGAGCACCAATTGATCACACTCAACGGAATCATTTGGAATGGAAAGTGGTAAATTAAAGCAGAAATTTCATGCCAACATTGACACACATATTCCAAATTTATGAGGTGAACAATCCAAAATTCAACAACAACAAAAAAAACCAAAATTCAGAATGGAAAATGAATTCATAAGCAGGATAATTATGACTAGGTTCGGTGTTGTGTGATAGTGTATTAGGTGTACCATGTGTATTTTTGGTAGTTAAATAAGGTGTACTTAGTTAATTTTACATTTTGATTTAAATATTAGGATGTACTCAGTTAATTTTAGGGTTCGTTTGCATCACTCTATTCTTTTAGTAAATAATAAGTGAAGTTAGCGTTTTATGTTGTCATATTATGAACATGAATTATACTTTTTAACGAGCATCTATATTCTACAGTCCTGCTCACTTAAGGACCTGAAAATGAGGTCATGTGAGGACCAAATTCATCTCAACCACATGATTATATTAAATTAGATCCCCTAATTTTACAACTTAAAATACCCATTTTAGTATCTTTTCGCTCTACAAATTAGTATCTCCTCAATTTTCTTCCGTTTATTTCTAACATCAAATCTCTTTTGAATAAAACTTAAATTTGTTTGTGTTTTGCGTAATTTTTTTAAAATTACAAAATTGAAGAAAAGCTTTATACTATTTTTTTTTTCCTCTATTGAAGAAAAACATTAATTCAGATTCTTGCCATTTTACATATACTGGCTTTACTAAAAAGTCTATACCCAACGTCAAATCGTCAAGGAAATGTGTTTGCTTTGCTCGGAAAGCACTCTAATCTCGTAGTGTAGCTTGGAAATTATACAATCTTTGATCGCCATGTGAACACATACTGAGCAGCCAAGCAGCAATCTGCATTTCTTGGTAGCTTCAGTCCTCAGACTCAAAATTTTAGCCCTCAACCTACCTGTCGAAACCAGGACCTAGCCAATACCGTACATCCTGCATCACAAAAACCCTTCCATGACGATTGATTTGCGTCGTGGAATGAAATGGGCGCGTCACGGGGGTTCATGGAACTAACAATATATTCATGTAGAGAAGGGAAAAAAAAACCAAATGAAGCGTTCATCTGGATTAAAGCTAATAAGCTATATTGATTCTTTGGGTGGCTGAACGCATTAATTTTCATGAACATGGCATTATTAATTTAGTAAATTTGGCTTACACCCTTCAAATTCAATTTGCCGTATCTAAAATCCTTCACTTTTTGTTCATATAAATAATACCCAATTTGTATAAGTAAAAACCCATTACTAGGATCCAACTCAGCAAGTTACCTAATTAAGCATAAAATCTGATTTATTGTACTTTTTAGATTCCAAAAATACCCCCAACTAAGCCATTATTGCATTTTGTATATTAATGTATGAATCAATATGGAAACAGTTTTTAATTAGATTGTATATAATGACATATGTTGAATTTGGAAAGATCTCCAAATGGTTGTAATGGATGTAGGAATTAATTTTGAAACATTTTTTAAAAATTTAACAATAAATTCAAATTTAGGTAATCGGTTTGTTTAATAAAATGTTTATGTTATTTTCTTTTTATGAATTATACATGACTAATAATCCACTTTACAATTGTTTATGAATAAAACTGTACATACTAATTATGTTGAAAAAATAATGTACCTATTACTTGTTTGTTTTATGAAAAACATAATTTACCTAGTATGAAAAGTGTACATAATTATCTATTCCAAATAATGTACCTATACACATTAACAGGTATATTGTAAAATAATTTACCTGTGGGTAAATAATGTACCTATATTTTATATAAATTATTGTGTACCTATTTATAATTATGAAAAATATACGCAATTACAAAGTAACTGACTTTGTTTTTTTTTTTTGGTAATATACCTATATTTTATATGTATATATTTATATTATATTTTTCATAGGTACATTATTGGATATGTAATTTACAGATTTTTTTGTTTGCAATTTTAGGGGGCGAGATGTGAGAGGGAATGACAACTAAAAGAAATGGGTGATTGATATGCTATTAATAGGGAGTATATTAATTACAATTATGGCAGTTAATGAAATGCTTGAAATAAATTATAAATAAAATATGAAGTTTAGTGGCAATGATGTAAAAACATAGAAATACTAAGACCTCTTATATCCCACTGGTCATTTAAATTTGAAATTGGGTTTTATACATAGATTTATAGAATGATAAGTATATGTCTAGGAAATAGAAAATGTAGAGATCTATATTGGACAAGCCCTTATTAATTCTACATTTTACAACAAGAACATTATCTTCTGTTTTCCAGAGCCAATTGCTAGCTACTGATGACTGATCAGTAAATCAAATCCTGCAGTCTCTGCCACACATTTGAAGTCTCTACACCAACCCTAGAAATTTTGACCTACAAGGATCATATAATTAAGTCAATTTTCATGAGGAATTAATTGTTAAGAAAGCGATTAAATTAACATCAGTAATTAATTTAATACTGTGTTTTAGTACCTGAGCATGGAGCGAGTGGAAAACCTTATCGCCTACAGTGGAAAAGCTAGCGCTGATAACTTCTGCTCCTTCTTCCTCAAGAACACCAATCACTTCATATAACATGAAGTTCTTGTTCAACCCACTGATCAGCATCACTTCTATAACTGAACCTGAGTCTTTTAATTCAATAACTGGCAATCTTGATCTCACCGTCATAGCATTATCGGCATCGATAGTACTATTAGCATCTATCCCTAATTGTGACCTCATTGCTTTCTCCTTCCTCTCCTTCAAATTCTCTATTCTCTCTCTCAGTTGCTTTATGTAGGAGGACGCAAGATCGAGCTGATTTTGCTGCGACAACGTGTCCTGATCAACCGGAAAAAGCACCACTCAAATTAGTGTTATTCTCATGTGTATGATATGTTATATTGTTAGACTGTTTAATCACATCACAAATTTCCGACAAGATGAGGACTTTTTCAAAGGCAACTAGAGAGAGTGACAAGTATATATACCATGGAGTTGGGGGGTTTGGAGTGTTGGGGAGGAATAAGGGAAGCGAGCTTGAAGCAGAGATCTTTCATGTGGATTCTTCTGTTCCTCTCCACTGTCTTCCTGTCCAGTTTGGAAGAAGACTCACCGCTGGACTTCTTCATCCTCAACTATCAACTGATCAGGGACCCTCAAAGGCTAGAACCTTTATATTCTCAGCCTCTCTCTCTCTCTCTCTCTCAAATAATGAAGGAAAGAAAGAAAGAAAACCCACACAACCCAAAAGCCAAAAAGCGTGAAAAGCAAGAAAGAGGAGAGAAAGAGAGAGAGGGAGTTTGGAAATAGTCGGAGCTTGAGTTGTATTGTATGCATATGTATTTATCGCAAGGGTTGCTTACGTCTGCTTGCGTGGATAATAGAATCTTGACTGAAGTCATATAAAAAACGGGTGAAGGGAACCATGCGGCGAAACTTCCCTGGTCGTTACCCCGTAAAAGAACCTGGCCCACTGTGGCAGAAGTTAAGGACACCTGTGAAGATCTTAAGTTTGTGGGATCCATCTGGATAGATCTGGGATCGTTGGATGGAATATGTTTCTTTTCATCACGTTCAAATTCGTAAGTCATACTAAACGGACGGGCCGTTAATTAAATAGTTCCACGGCTGGTCCGACACGGCTCCTTTGGTAACTAGAGTTGTCATACTAAAGTTGTCAAATGACTCTAGCCGAGAGTGACGTCACACAGAGAGAGAGAGAGAGAGAGGAATTCGGCTAGGGTTTTTGGAACTAGCTTATGTGTTTTGTGTAGTCATGTATTTATAGTCTTCTTGTTTGATTAAGGTTTGAAGAATAAGTTTTTATTTAATTAGGATTATTCTTATCCAAAAAGATTATAGGAATTCATCAAAGAGATTTTCGGGAAATTGGTTCCTTGAGATTTAGAGAGATACTTCTATCTTCAATCAAAGATAATTTCTTAATTAAATATGATTTAATTAGAGTAATTAGTTAACCTAAAGAATACCCCATTTTTCTACATGTCATCTTCTTATTGGCTGTCGAAATATGTTTTCCCACAAGCTTACTATTTTTTCACCTCTATTGAAGTTATCCTAAACCGGGCCAGTTTGACATTGTTTCTTGTGAAAATAATCGTTGTCGATTTCTTTGTGAGAAAGCAGTTTTGGTAAACTTTTTGTTAAAAGTGTTGTTGATATTATTTCCCGAATAATCAGAAAATGATTCCTGCAAAATCATTAAACCCAGCGCCTCTTCAAAACTGATTTCTACATAATCAAAAAATGAAAGCACCTTATTAGCCGTTTTTCCTTCTAGCTTTCTCTCATAGTAATTTTTAACAATAAGTGATTTTCTCATAGTTTACCAAACAAGTTGGGCTTCCCAAAATTTTAAAAAAATCACTTATCACCCCAAATAAGTAATGCCAAACAAACACATCTGATAACAAATTTAACCAAGAAAGAGGAAAAGAGGTTAGAAGCAAGCGGAATGAAAGATAGGGATACTATGAAGGAAAAATTGATTAGATCCCTCAAAAGAAAAGTAACCAATGATGAGAGAAGAAAATCATATGATGCCCTTCACTTTCAGAGATGGACGAGAGAGAAGATGAGGAAAGTGATAAACTCTATAGCTACGGGTTGGAATTAAAACGAGTCAAAAAAGAGCTTTTTGTTTACTAAATCTGTTGATGCATCAAATTAAATCATTTTATCCTAAAAAGGGAATGTGTTGCTGGGCTTGGAAATTATACAATCTTTGATCGCCATGTGAACACACACTGAGCAGCCATGCCGCAATCTAAATTTTCTTGGTAGCTTCAGTCTTCAGACTAAAAAATTTAGTCATCGACCCACCTCTGGAAACCAAGACCTAGCCAATACCGTACATGCAACTGTGTAATATGATAACTTCTAGAAAACCGAAGCGCCAACCCTCCAATCAACTCACAAATAATCACACGTAAATTCAAATATAATATGATCATATTCACATGTGACATGTACATATTATTATGATCTTTAAAATTTATTTGTTGACTAGCTTTAAAAAAGCTTAAGCTAAGCGTGTTAGTTGATTTGATTTGACTCTCAAGTCTCGACCTATGTTCATGCATGGTGCCGTACTATCATCTTAAAAAACTCCAACTTGGCGCATATATATATATATATATATATATATATTTAATGGGACAGTGGAGAGCGTGTTTGGATCACCATATATCGATCCATCGTTGTGAAATATGTATTTGATTCTTTACAAGTTAAGGGGTTGTTTGAAATGCATTCCAATTATCAGAATTTGGTATTTGGAATCTCCTAATTTGAACATGGCTGCTCGATTCTTGTGTTTGGCCATGTATCCATTCCAAGCCTTGGAAATCTATATTCAAAAAATTTCAAAAAACTTTATCCTAATTTCAAAAAAATCACCAAAAAATACTACGAACTCAATGTAACATGCACTTTCACTAGGGTAAGTTCAAGTCCAAAAGACACTTTTCCTAATGCATATAACACATATGCTTCCTCTCAAATGCATTACATTCATTTAGCACTATAAGCATAACATTTCAAATGTGGGGTCTAGAATTTCTATTCAAATATGAGGTATTGTTGGAAGTTTGAATGAAATTTAAGGACATTTGTCCCACATTGGTAGAAAGAAGAAATAGTGAGGTCTTTATAAGTGTGGAAGGTCCTACACTTTGTAAATGGAAGTTGGACCAAGTGGAAGCCAATTGGGCTTCAAAATTAATTTAGGCATTGAATATTATATAAATAACACATAATATTTGACAGATCTATTGTCTCAAATCTAGGTTGACTTTGGTTGTGCCTCATCTTGCCAAGTTGCTCTTTGAGGTGTTGCGGTTTGGTCTTATATTACAATTTTCTCCCGTATCTCGTTGGAGCTTCATTTTTCTTTGGCTTTTGGTGGACTTGTGTAGATCTATTTTTTATTTGACAGATCTATTGTCTCAAATCTAGGTTGACTTTGGTTGTGTCTCATCTTGCGAGGTTGCTCTTTGAGGTGTTGCAATTTGGTCATGGTAGATCCATTGCTCATTGGTGCATTGAGGACCTAGAGTAACTAGGTGACACTCTCTTGTCATGTCCCGAATGAAGATTAGTGACAACTGATTTTTCCTTTTGCCGGTGTTGTTTTAGTTTTTTATTTTGGTGTAGTTTGTTCAATAAATTCGAGAAACTATATGAGTTTTCTATGTTTTTTCTATTATGATTCCAAAAGCTTAGTTGAGTTTTGCTGGGTGTTCTCAATCTCTCTAGGAGAGTCATGCCGGTTAATGGCTAGTTTTTGTCCTTAATGCAATTGGACTATATTCGAGGAAATTATAATGGTTGAGGGGATTATAGAAAAGTTATTTTTGAGAGTTATTTTCAACTGGCTTAGGTCACTGGAGAAGTTTTACCCATGTTTACCATATTGTTATTGGGATGGCTTCCTTTACAGTATGTATATTTTGTATTGTTATTCCTATTGATCTAATAAAATTCTATCACCTTTTTTATAAATAAAAAAAAAAGTGAATTGCATGAAGTATACAAATTTGCATCAGTAGTGTGTTTTTTATAAGTCTATATATATTCTCTTTATCCTGATGTATGGATTTGGGCAAAGGCTTATCATGGTAATAATTAAGGATCTTAGTATTTGGACTGCCATGCGCACATTAATGTGCTATTGTAAATTTCAAACTGCTTTTGTGATTCTCATTTCGTCTTGATTTTTTTTTATTTTTTTGTTGTTGTCGTCAAAATATTGATTCCTTTGGTTTATGGCATTTTGTTTCCAGAAGTTTGTGGATAAAGGGCAATAACCAAATGAACTAACAATAAAATCATGTATAGAAAGGGAAAAACAATATATATATTAATTCTACATTAATTTTCAAGAACATGGCATTATTAAAGCTATATTATATATATATATTAATTCTACATTTTACAACAAGAACATTATCTTCTGTTTTCCAGAGCCAATTGCTAGCTACTGATGACTGATCAGTAAATCAAATCCTGCAGTCTCTGCCACACAGTTGAAGTCTCTACACCAACCCTAGAAATTTTGACCTACAAGGATCATATACTTATTAATTAGGTTTTTTAGGTTTTAGACATAAATTTTTTCACTTTTGGAAAAAGCCAAAGCTTTTTCAAAAAAGACAAAAAAACCACCCAACTTTCAATCAAAGACATGCAAATGTATTGGATTCCTTAGGAAATCTAAAAATAAATAAGGGCATTTTTGTCCATTTTTGCTTCTTTTAAAATTTTTTTCTCTCCTTTTGCTTTTTCCAAAATGTCCCTTAAGTAAATTTCATGAGGAATTAATTGTTAAGAAAACGATTAAATTAACATCATTAATTAATTTAATACTGTGTTTTAGTACCTGAGCATGGAGCGAGTGGAAAACCTTATCGCCTACAGTGGAAAAGCTAGCGCTGATAACTTCTGCTCCTTCTTCCTCAAGAACACCAATCACTTCATATAACATGAAGTTCTTGTTCAACCCACTGATCAGCATCACTTCTATAACTGAACCTGAGTCTCTTAATTCAATAACTGGCAATCTTGATCTCACCATCATAGCATTATCGGCATCGATAGTACTATTAGCATCCATCCCTAATTGTGACCTCATTGCTTTCTCCTTCCTCTCCTTCAAATTCTCTATTCTCTCTCTCAGTTGCTTTATGTAGGAGGACGCAAGATCGAGCTGATTTTGCTGCGACAACGTGTCCTGATCAATCGGAAAAAGCACCACTCAAATTAGTGTTATTCTCAGATGTACGATGTGTTATATTGTTAGACTATTTAATCACATCACAAATTTCCGACAAGATGAGGACTTTTTCAAAGGCAGCTACTGGCTAGAGAGAGTGACAAGTTATATACCTTGGAGTTGGAGGCTTTGGAGTGTTGGGGAGGAACAAGGGAAGCAAGCTTGAAGCAGAGACCTTTCATGTGGATTCTTCTGTTCCTCTCCACTGTCTTCCTGTCCAGTTTGGAAGAAGACTCACCGCTGCACTTCTTCATCCTCAATTATATTCTCTTTCTCTCTCTCTCTCTCTCAAAGAATGAAAGAAAGAAACAAAGAAAACCCACAGAACCCAAAAGCATGAAAAGCAAGAAAGAGGAGAGCAAAAGAGAGAGAGAGAGAGAGAGAGACGGAGAGTTTGGAAATAGAAGGAGCTTGAGTTGGATGCATATGTGTATATATAAACACATAGTCGCAAGGGGTTGCTTATGTGCATAATATAGAATCTTGAATGGAGTCGTACAAAAAACGAGTGAAGGGAACCATACAGTGAAACTTCCCTTGTCGCTACCCTGTACAAGAACCTGGCCCAACGTAGCAGAAGTTAAGAACACCTGTGAATATCTTAAGTTCGTGGGACCCATCTGGATAGATCTGGGATCGTTGGATGAGTTAAGTCATACTAAGGTGTGCGCAGAGGCGGGCTAATGTGGCTGACTCTTGACCTTTTGACTCCCGCGCTTTCACTTCACCGTCCACTTTATCATATGTTTTTGTATTTGAAAGAATCAAGATACCTGTCTCTGTTGCAGGGGGGTTGCTTTCAGATCTCCGGCCACCAGGAAAACATAATTTCCTTTTTTCATTCAATAATCTGAATATGTCTTCTTGAATTAGGATCGAATCATGAGTGTGAAAATCAATGTGACACGCGCTACTGAAATTATAATTCAATTTGAACGGTATAAACTTCTTCTCATATAAAATAACTGTTTGTCACTCACATTTTTCAATTTTATATAGCTCCATTTTCACTGGGGATTGACCTGCCTAACAAAATTGGTTATATATATTATATATATATTGACTATAAAGGACGATGAAGTAAAGTTAGTGATTATAACAACATTAATATTGTTTCCGTGTATGACATCCTTATTTTAATGAAGTCAATATAAACAAGAACAAGATTGTCATTGTTATTTTTGGGGAGAAATATGGACTTGAGTTGAAATAAAGGTTGGTACGAGATAGGTCCTTGTAACTCTTATATCCTAGACATAAACTCATCTATTTTAAACTATTATCAAAAACCCAAATTCGAGTATAGGTTAATAGTTGTCCTAATATTACAAGATAATTTATTATATTATGTTTAATTTTTTTTTAATTTGGCACCTATTTAGTATTGAAACATTTTGATAAAAATAAATCAAGGATACATAAATAATAATGTAACACTAATATACTACCTAAATAATAACAATATTAAACAATGATAATATATACCTAAAACAAATTAATCTTTTTTTCTAAAAGAATATTGATCAGGTAATTGTATATTGGAAAATTATGGTGATACATGCAAAAAATAATTTACCTACATATTAGATAGACAATTCAAATAATTTAAAATTTTGTATTAGGTACATTATTATTATTTTTTTCCTACAAAACAAATTTACATGTACATTATCTATAAGCAAAATATAGGTATATTATTCTTAAGGAAAATTAGGTACATTATTACGTTATCCTATTAGATAGACAATTCGAAGAATTTATACATTTGTATTAGGTGCATTATCCTACTATTTCATAATAGGTACAATTTTTTAGAGAAAAAGGACTGTAATTAGATGATAAATAAATAATTAGTGTAAGGCACTGTAATTAGATGATAAATAAATAATTAGTGTAAGGAAAACTACACAAACCTCCCACTTTCACCTCCCACATAGGAATAGAAGAGGATTTGTGTGTGCATTATCTTACATACCTATTATAATGAAAAATATATATTTGAACCACGTATATCTTGTCTTCTTTACATTTATGCTTGCCCAAGTCTTTATACACATAAGGTCACTAGTTGGACTTAATCTTGGCCTAACCGTTTAATACTAATGGGATTGTGTGTACCAAATATTTTGAAAATTAAAACAATTAATGTGTGAGTAGTCAAATTTGTAATCAATTCCTAATTTAGGAGGAAAAAAAAATCAACTCAATAAATTGCGAAACCAACATTTAATATATAAACTCTAATTAGGGGTACTTTTGGAATACGAAAAGTATAATAAATCATATTTTAAGCTTAATTAGGTAACTTGCTGAGTTGGATCCTATTCATCGAGCTTTACTTATAATAAATTGGGTTTTCTTCACAGAAAAATAAGACAATGGGTTGTAAGTACGAAAAAAATTAGTTTGAAGGGAGAAAGCCACATTTACTAAATAAGGGCAATAAGGTGGGTTTTTGTACTAATTCCTCTTAAGACAAAATGACAAGGTGTAACAAGTAAAGGAACAATTAGAAGCAAAATACCTACGAAAACGACAAAATTCGAAAAATATCTTTAAAACATTAGAAAAAATGTTATTTGACTTAAAAAGTTCGTACATCACGGCGAAACGATGCATTTGACTCATCTTGTCATTCTCAGCATATATTAGACCAAATTGAAACTTGAAACTCAAAAATCTACAAAAGTCAAACTTTGTTGTTTCTGAACTTACATTTATCAAGATGCTTCTCGATCATCTCTGTGATCAATTATACATGAAACAACTAAGCAAATACTTCACACTGGATCCAATGGTGCATGTCAAAATGTCACAGGATAATTAGTTGTTGCCAACTTAAAAGGGTCTAGGCTCTAGGGAATCAATCCCGATGCCAGAGACAATACAGAAGGAGATTTGTGTCGTATAGACGTATAATCTCCCAAGATCAAGAAACGGTCGTGATCATGCTCTGTAATATTTAAGGACGTACGTGATTCACACCAATATGGCCAAAAGCATGCATGCAGGCAGGCAGGAACGAAAAGTATTGCGACCCGCCTCTAAAAATATGTGAAAACACGAGCTACATTCACTGTAGCATGCAAAACACGGCACGCCTTGCCACCAAATTGCCACCGTTATTCATTAAAACATTCATTGTCGTTTGGTTGGCCCATCTAATTAAGGGTCACATAAAGGTATTAGCCAAATAAATAAATAAAGTTATGAGCTAATCTAAGACGTAGCCTGACGTAAACATAAGATGTTTTGGCTAACGGTGTATATATAAATGGTAAATGATTTTGATTTGTAAATTAATAGTCTCAAGTTCGAACCTCCATGACATCCTGAGTATTTGTGTGAGAAATCCCTTTCAATTTAGATTATCATTTATACTTCGTGTTCAATAACAGAGTCAGAATGTCACGTGTGCGGAAATCTCTTAAAAAATATATAATAAAAAACTCGAACTCACAGGACATTCCAAATATGAACATTCTGACTTCAAATAGCCGTTTAATTTGATTGATGGTCATATGACACGAGCTATGTTTTACTATTATCCTCCCTCCATCTTCGCTTCCGTTCCAAAAACCCATATATCTCCACACACAAAAAAAAGAATGAAAAGTCTTCTGCTTACATAGGAGGTGACACAAGCAATGATACTTTTCTTCGTTCCCTTTTCATTTTTAACTTTTCTAGGTCGGAGTAGTTCCTCAACGAGCATTGCAATTGCATAGAGAAACAAATATGCCGTTCCGTCATCATTTTTCTGAATCGTTACAGCATCATAACATTCATAATGAACTGTCAAAATCATCTCTTTAAATAAATTTTAGAGAGGATTTGAAAAAATACAACTCAAATCATGCTCTCTATCCACCTCCTAAAATAGAGAGATCTTTAAGAGCTCCTAAATCTGATGAGAGAGAAAATACTCATAGTGACTCTATAATTTAATGCTCCTTTATTTTATAAGTATTTTAAATATTTAATTAATGCTAATTATTTTTTATATTATTTTTTAATAGAGATGAGCTAATTAAAAAAGAGTTAGAGAGTATGATTGTAGTTAAAATTTTATAGAAAGTTTCTAAAATAGCTTTTGTATGTTTTTAACTAAATTTTAACTAAAAATTTGAGAGCATAATTGTCGATGCTCTCATAGTTGTGTATGTGTGTGAGAAATCTCCCTCCATTTTAGTTTAGAAAGGTCGTCATATTCTAATATAAAATAGCACGATGAAATCGCTTTGATGATTAATTATTTAAATGGGATAGCTTTGACACAAATGTTGTAATAAAATTTGAGTTGATTCTATGCTTTAGTTTTGTTGCTGGCACAGGGGACTATGAATTTGAAGGTCAATATATTATGTTCTGTTGTTAGTCCATAGTTCAAAACAGAGTCTCAAATTTCAACACAATTCAAAACCAATGACTGCAGTATTTGAGTGTTGATGATACGTTTGGTTTGAAACTTGGAACTGAGACTTTTTCCGTATTGACATTCTTGACCAACTATTGGTATAGCTTTCTCTTCCTTGTGTTCAGCATGGTTTATTCTCTCAAATTTACAAATTATGTTCACATCTATAATTCAGCTGGCCCATAATTTAATGAGAAAGTTTGTGTTTGACTAGTACTTCCATTGATTTCTAGGGAGTAATTATGTGAGTACTTGCTAGGAGAAGTTCAAGCGTGTTTTGTGTCATGCTCGGGCCGGCCTATTTAATAATCGGGTCAAGATATTTATCTCATCACTTAAGTATGAGACGATATTCGATTTATATATAATTAGGTTGTGCCGAATCAATTATCCGGATGCAAAATCCTATCATGCCAGATTGTCTTTAAATAGTCCATGTTCATGTTGAATTCAGGACGACTTAGTTCGTTTTGCACCTCTATTGTCGAATTAAAACAGCTTTATATGTTGATATTTATATTGAGTAAAATACGGTGTTTACAAAACCTTAGAATGTACAAAAATCAAATGGTCTTATGTCAAGGATCATTAATACATCATTAAATTACCAACCAAGCTCTGCTATAAAAAAAAATTAAAACAAAAAACCACCTAGCTGTGGTTGTTGTAGTCTTGTAGACATTATTGGATCCCAACCCTTTCAAAAGGCAAAGGCAAATGAATTCCAAATTCCATGCTGTCTGCTAAAGTATAAAATCAAACAATTGCACGTTCTGATCATGGGCTAAATGTATATTTAATGATCATTCATATTTTATTATTTTGAAAAAGAAAGTAGAGAGTGCTTTAATGATTGGTTGTTGAAAAGACATAGATGAGCCAACTATAAATTTGGCCTATGCCAAAACTAAGCTACATTTCCAAAATTTTATTTAGTTCATGGCTAGAGATGGATTTTGCATTAATTTAGGGCTATATTTGGAATATAGCCAATGGTTTGAGATGGTCTAACCTTTCTTTTTCTTTGCTTGTTTCTATCCGGCGGCGGGACCCATCAGTTAATGGGCCATGCCAGGCTGGTCCCATCATATCATGCCACGAAGGGCAAAGGTCACCATGTGCACTTTTGCAAGCATGCTTGATGGACGGTGAATGAACAGTGCATGATGATGATGATGACGACGATGGGTGTACTCAACTCAAAAGCCAAAGCTGTCAAAATTAGCCGGCATGCCGCGAAATGTCTGCTTTCACTTTCAGTGCAACACGCCTAGTACTTGGGACTAACTTGAACGACTCACTAGGAGGAGGACAGTGGTGCATAAATGGCAATGGGTGGAATCGGGGTGGATATGTATTGATTCAATTGTTATAAATGTCAAAACTTCATCATTATAAATGTAGCATCACTGTCACACATCTTAATAATATATTTATATGAATTTATATATATAATTTAAAAAAAGAGGGTTCTGAATCTGGTTGGGGATTACAATACCAGTTGGTGAGGACTGTGAATCCACTTCTTGTATTAAAGTTGGAGTTCATCTCCGCGTACGTTAGATTAATTTAAACTATTGATTGTATAAATAAAATAACAAAAAATAACAATTGATCAGTTTTACAAACAGAACACATTAATTATATACTTACTATATATATATATGTATGAGAAACATAATTACCTACCTACGATTTAGCCTGATGGATGAAAGCATGCATTTCTTATGTATGAAACTTGAATATTAAGTTTCATGACCAAAAAAGAAACTTGAATATTAAGTAAACCTAACTCATTGATTCATTTTGATTTAAAATATTTGATTGCTTCCAAGTTGGTTGATCCTAGGATATAGAAAGCAAAAGAAGACACATCAATCGAATACAAACCCCCCAATCTTTATCATAAAAAACAATAAAATGTCGAAATCAAAATAGACCATAAATTATGGAGTTACAAAATCAAAACCAGTGCCACATCACTCCGTTAATCCGCAATGGCCCACGTCATGTCATTTTCAAATATCCAGTGGCACACTTCAATCTTTCCCGGACTGGACCCCAGTGCCATGAACGCACCATGTCCCGGGCTCCATGATGACGTGTCAATATGACAAATGGCCACACCTTGATTGATCTTGCTCTTGCTCTCCACGTCCACAATATCAGCCTCATAAACCCTAACCTTGGGCACAGAGTGACAATAATATAGTAGGTACGGGTACAAAGTCTGGTGACATGAGACCGATTTGGTCACATTTCCACCGTTGATTCCGCTGACCATTCCAATCATCACCTTCTGCTTTGACCCACTCACATTCTCTGTGGTTCGGACCACCACATTGTGGCCCAAGACGGAGGTGGCGAAGTCGATCATGTCCTCGATCGACCCCACGCACCGCTTGGTCTCACCCGGGCTCGGAGCCCTCTCGCACTCGCCCAGTGCGTTGGTCAACACGTGCTCCATGGCAGAGTTATCCCTCGCGTGAAATATCTCCCTAAGCTCCGACAACCCGGGAGTGGAAAACGGTAATTTCGACAAAATACCCCGGGGCAAAAACGACCTTTCTGGCATTTTGTCCCGAATGTCGGGCATCACTACTACATTTCCCTGCTTTAACATAGATTCCCTGAAAAACTTGCCCGGCTCAACCCGCTTATTTACCAAACTGCCACTAGACTCAGTTCTAGTTGCCTCTGTTCCCTCCTTGCTCAGACTGCTATATTCAGCAAAAGTAACGCCATTTTTGGCATACTCTTTGAAACTCCGACCCAAACCGTACGACTTGAACCCCACACTGGTCCGACCCTTCGACCCGGTCCCGTACTCTTTAAACGAATCGTTTCCCGGGTTGAACGATTTCCCGTAATTCGAGAAACTCACCTTCCCGGAATTCGAATTTCTTGCGTAAGACTGAAACGAATCGTCCCCAACATTCGCTCCGCTCCGATAATTCGAGAACCCGTCGATCCCAGAAGTCCCGCCACCGCCATAGCTCTTGAAATTGTTATGTGGGTTGTTCGCAGATTGGCCGTACCCTTTAAACGAATCGTTTTGGCCGGTCCCGGACTCTCCGTAACCCGTAAAACCCGACCCGATTATGTTCGCGTCTTCGGCGTAGCTGCTGAACTCGGTCGGGTTGGCGTTGCCGGTTTTTCCGTAGCTGACGAACGTCTCGGAGCCCGAGTTGGTGTCGTGGCTGTAGCCTATGAAGGAGAGCCTGTGATTGTTCGCATCCGAGTCGTAGGCTGCGAATCGGAGGTTGGGGACGTTGACTTGGTCGTCGTAGCTTGTGAACTCGCCAGAGCCGCCGGCAGAGTCGGCGCCGTAGCTGGTGAAGCTGGCGTTGGCGACGTTGGCTTCGTGGGCGTAGAATGTGAACTTCTCCGAGTGCGAGTTGGCGTCCTTGCTGTACTTCTTGAACGAGTCGTAAGGCGAGTTCAACCCGTCCGAGTAGTTCTTGAACGAGTCGCCGCCGCCGGGTTGGGACGAGCCGTAGTTGGCGAAGTTCTTGTTGCTGTAGGCGGCGAAGTTGGCGTCTTTGAAGTGCCGAGCGACGAGGTCTTGCTGGTGGGTTTGTGCGGACTGCGAGTCGAAGGAGCAGTAGAGGTTGGCTAAGGAGCAGAAGGAAGCGAAGTGGGCGGAGAGTGAGTTATGGGCGGCGAGTTGGGTGAGAATCGCTGAGTTGACTCGGTCGAGTGGGGATGCTTTGGAGAAGAGGAAATTGGGTTTGGGGAGATTGTTGGAAATGTGGTTGTCCCAATAGCGATTCAGTGAGGATTTGGGTGTAAATGGGTTGGTTCTAGTGTGAGCACTTGTGACCTACATGCACATGTATATAAAACATAAACAAAAAAACAAAAAAATAGATGCAGGAAAATGACATGAATAACTGGTAAGTGAAAATCAGAAGAAATATATGGAATTTGTGCTTAGTTTCTTACCTTGAAAGGTGAGAGTGAGGAGAGCAAGAACAAGAGGAAAATGTTCATGTTTGTAGAGTTGGAAACAGAGAGAGAGAGAGAGAGAGAGAGCAAACTAGGGTTGTTGAGAATAGCTTTTGCTTTTGGGTTCTAAACTTCTGATTCCTTTCTTTGGCCAAACTTTTGCTTTTACAAAAAGCATGTGTATGCAAAAACTGGTTATGCAGCAGCATGCCATGTAGTCCCTGCAGAAAAGAATGGTAGATGTGACATTACAAAGTATGTGTTGAATGAAGTGGAAGGTTTGTTCTTTTCCTAATTGGATTGGATTTAGAAGTGTGGAAATTAATTAACATGGAAAAAGCGGTGCCCTAGTTCGTTGTTGATGTAGGGTTTTAGGAAATCAAGAAGAGCATATATTAATCAGGTGTGGGCTGGGCAGCAGCAAGTGGCTGCTTTTCAGTGATACCATGTCCTTGTGTCTCAGATGAGTTGTGGAAAACAGGAGTTAGATAGATTATATGGGCATATTCTAAGGGACCCGACCCGAATATCAAAAAGGCTAAGCTAAACAAATATATATATATATATACACACACACATACAGCTTCCTTCGAGTCTACTGTCTACATGCCATGGGTTTGGCAAATCCTAGAGGAGCTTCTAGTTTATAATAGTACCAAGGCAAAGATGCTTCATTTTTGGCTTAAAGTAGCCCATTAATTTTGTGCAGCGTGCATTTCAGTGACTAGTCCCGGCTACCTAGGAACCCACTCTGCTGGCATTATATATAGATCACTGACCAACAAATATATATAGCTTATCTACTAGCTACAAACTCCTAAGATTTATTTTTTTACCAAAAAAAAAACTCCTAATATATATATATATATATATATATATATATATATACACTAATAAGCTAAATCTATGTTTTTGTAACCAAGGAAGGAACCCAAATTTTTTTCACAGTTTGATAGAAAGATGATGATTGGTTGCTGCAGTGGGCTGAATTAGAGAATGTTTGGGAGCTGGGTTTGGTTCTTAGGGAGGAGGGAGCTATGTTGGAGGTATTTGGGCTTAAGAGGGGAAAAAAATTTGAATTTGTAAGAAAAATTTGAATACATGTGGGGAAACAAATCCTCTGCAACTAGCAATGATTTATTTCCTCCATTTCATAGTGTGAATTTGTAGAGTAAAAGAACCAAAAAAAAGTTGAATTAGATAATCAGGGCAGTTGGTTAGATTTTTGACACAAGAAGATCTAGAGGAAGTATGTGTCCATCAAGAAGATTAATGGTAGCATAGTGGAGGAGAGTCTTGATTTGCAGACAAAGGTAGATGCGTGTTTCCAAGGTTTTGACACAAGAAGAACAAATTAAGAGAGCTAGAGGAAGTATGTGTCCGACAAGAAGATTAATGGTAGCATAGTGGAGGAGAGTCTTGATTTGCAGACAAGAGGTCAGATGTGTGTGAGAAAAGCTCATCCCTTCTAGTTTAGACTATCACTTATACTTTAAAAAAAAAAAAAGAGCTAAAGAAACTTGTTCATTAATTTAATTTTTTGGGTTTAATTTTTTCTTGGAACAACAAATATATGTAGTATTGTGCGAAAAGAAAATGTCAAATTCTTTCTCTTTTGATTTGTAGAACTATAATGATCTGTTTGATTTTCTCTTAGAAAATGTTTTGGTGTGTAGGCTCATTGCTAGCAAACGGCAACTTGCATCCATCTTTCTTTACATGCTTCAGGATGTAAACGACATGTCGTTTCATCTCCATTTGGTTTGTGTGTATTGGCTTGGTTTGGTTGGATGAAGTGGAAGAAATACAGAGCAAACTCAGAAGAAGTGGCTATTTAGTTAGTTAGGACTTCACCCCAAGTACCCGCCAAAAATGATAGTAACATCTTCTTCCATTAAAACCCCTCCTCCTCCTCATCCTCCAAATCCATGGGCAGCATCTCAAAACCCTAACAATTCATTCCTACCCATCAACCGTCGCAGCCTTCTGGCTGCGCTCACCATCTCCACCACCACAACCCCTTTTGCACACACTTTTCTCAACCCCATGTCAGCACAAGAAGTAGCCTTTGCTCGTGGCCTCTTCCAGATGCCCCCAGTTAGGCTCACTAACCGGTAATTCAGCACATGTTCTGTTTTTGGTTGAATCTTGAATTGCTCTTTGATTTCTGAGAAAATTGAGGAAGTTAATGGAAAACACACTAATGGGTTTTTGGGGTTGTGGTTTATGCTGCTATTTGTTGCCAGAAAGCTGAAAATTTTGTCCCCATTTGAACCGTACTGGTGATATATGAGTTTCTGTTATATTGGGTTCCAATGATGTTAATATGTAGCCATGGTTATAACTTATGTATGGTATTATTGCATTGGTTGTTGAATTGTTCTGAAACTGTTGCTTGTTGGTGTATGGGAAGGTATTTTCTGGTGAGGGCTGGGGAGTCTGAATATGAGAGCATTGGAGTAATTAATACCAACCCAGTTGCGAAAACTTCTGTTGATAACGGTTTGTCAGAGAAGGGGAAGAAGCAGGCTGTGAGGTCAGCTTTCGATTTGAAGGAAATGGGAGCTTGTGATAAGAACTGTTGGATATGGCCTTCTATTACTCAGAGAGCTTACCAGGCTGCAGAGATCATTGCATCGGTTAATGGGGTCAGTCGAAGGTGTGCAAATTAGTATGATTTCATGAAGTTCAAAGATTTAACTTTGATGTCTTTTGAATATTAGAAAGGAAAAGTCTAGTGAGATTTCAAACTTGTCATAGGGCTGAAACTATGAACTCTACTGTGACACAGTCCATCTAGAGTTGTGTGTGTTCTAAAGCTATGAAATAATCTTGTATGATTCTTGAATCATGTTTCCTTGTCATAGTGAGCTATCAAGGGGAGGCCATTTTCCTAAATCAAACTCATTATTTCTTAAACATTTTAACCTGAGTTGGGATTTGGGACCATAATTTTGGAGGCCAACTGGGAATGGTATTGTCATTCTAAACCTGCTGATTAAGTATACCTTTATAAATCTGTCCAAATGTTGTTTGCTTTCAGCAATCATTGTCTATTCTTTGTTGCAGTTATATTGTCCCAGAGTACAGCTTTCTCGATGCCAGAGGATTGGGAGCTTATGAAGGAAAGAACCTGGAAGCTGTTTCAGAAGTAACCATTTCCAATTACAGACAATTTACTTCTCTTTAAGTCATTGACAAGCAAGTATGATCATACCTTTGTTTATACTCCTCAGGTATATGCATCAGATACTCTTTCTCCAACAATCAAGCCTCCTCCTATTGACGATGGAACCCCAAACGAGAGTGTTTCAGATGTCTTTGTTCGGGTAATACAACTCATGTCCATACTTGAGACTCAGTACTCTGAAGACACAGTGATTATTGTCTCACCAGATTCAGACAATTTGACAATCCTACAAGCTGGTATAATTGGACTTGACTTGCGCAGGTGATTTGGAACCCTCTTCTTAAACGTGATTATCGCTTCGAACAAGAATCTTGATAGTCATCGAGCATTCTAAGTGCTAAGTTATCATGATAATGCTGTACTAATAACATCTCTTTTTTATTTCAGGCACAGGGAGCTTTCTTTTGCACCTGGAGAAGTCAGATTTGTTGATACCAATAGTGTACCTACTTACAAGCAACCTGCTTCAGCTGTATATAAATGTCTAAAACCACCAAATTGTAACTGATATTACTTCCTTGTTAAATTTTATAAAGACTAGTGGAATTGATAGATGTGCAAATTATCTCCCCTTCTCTTGGTTGTTTATAAACACCATCAAATTGTCATCTGTGTGCCCATTTAATCTGAATGTTAATGCTCCTTACAATCTTCAGTTTCTGTGACTTCTTTTCTTCTCACATGCTATACTAGTTTAAGCTAAACTGCTTGTAGACAATTGCTCCAGCCTGGCAGCTTGTATTCTCAGTCACTCTTTGATTAACCAAAGGTGGTTTCTACTACCTTGCACTATATTATAAATACATTACAAATTTTCATTTTGGCATGTAAATTCAAATATATGTAGGACTTTAGAGGTTCATTCTACTATATTTTAATTGTTGGGGGAGTGGATTCGAACTTAGAATTTCTTCAAAGAGAAAAAGACTTCAAGCAAGAGTCAGAATCATTTGAATTTAAAATAAGAATGATTATAGTAACAAGATGTATGCTATGGTCAATTGTTATACCTTAGATTTCGCCCTTTTGCTTGCGGGCGAGGCTTGTATGGCATGATTAATGCTAACACGTATCTAAAGTAAAAGTACTGAACTTAACAACCTTGGTGGGTACAGGTACAGCCCAACTAACTAACTCAAAATAATTAAGCTAACAGCACTAATTAAAAAGAAAAGATAATTAAGGGAACTAAATCAAACAGTTACAAAAAATAAATAAAAATAGAAAGAAGTAAACTCATGAGTCGCCGTGGAGTAACTGGAGGAGAAGTACAGTCAGCGATTTTGGTACCCAAAAGATCAACAAGTCCTTCTCAGAGTAAGACTCAAGACTCAAAGTTGCTCCACTCCCTCACCGACTCTCTCTCTCTCTCTCTCTCTCTCTCTCGCTTTCTTGCTAGCTAGCTAGCTTTGTTCTCTCCGAAATCTCTTTTTGCGTATGAAAGATCGGAGCTTTTGGGGTTCAATTTCAAGCATTTCTCTCTTCAAATGAGCATCAGAGGATATTGGGATTCATTGTAGTCTGTATTTTGTCTTCTGTATAGTTCGCCCTCCATGGCCATCCGAGGCGTCGATTTCAAGTGGTAAAGTATCTTTCTTTGAACCCATTCAATTGCAGTGTGGTAGGGTTTTGATGTCGAATTCGGGTGATTTTGCATTGCAGGTACGATGGGTTCTTCTTGTCTATGCTCGCGACAAGTGTGTATCCTTTAATGTCTTATAAATTAGGGTTTTCAATTACATGCTGGACTCTCAATTTTCCCAATGATTCTTTAACCGGTTCACTAACAGAGTCATTGTTGCAATTAATTGGAAACGGTACCATACCTGTACATACCCGTTGCACATATGGATCGTGGTGAGTTTTTCTCTGAATTCTAAGCAAGTTTGATATGGGATTCTCTTGAAATATATTTTTCTTGAATCTCAGTTGTTTTTCTGATAAAGTTTTATTCTTACTGGTTCAGGTTGATTACACTACTGTGTTTGTTTTTCGGATGTTGATGTTTGTGGATAATGGGCTTGCCTCTGGAATGGGTTTGTAAGGCCATTTTTCCCAGTTAATGTGTCCCTGCTACTTAATTTGTTCAATTTGTGTAGCTGAATAGTACTAAAACACTTTTCTTTGCCCCTTCAAATTTTTCTTTAGGGATTTTGGGTGGCAGCAGAGATATGCTCGTTTCTGCGGAAGAGTAGTGGTCCTTTCAATTCTTTCTCTGCTACTCTATCCATTTCTTTGGACTTGGACAGTAATTGGTACGCTGTGGTTTAGAAAATCGAAGGACTGTGTAAGTTATATCCCATATTTCTTGGCTGAATGATCGTGTGTAAACAAGTTTATTGATGGTACTAATACATTATTATGCTTGCAGTTGCCTGAAGATGGTCAGAAATGGGGTTTTCTAATTTGGTTACTTTTTAGTTACTGTGCACTACTTTGTGTTGCTTGCATGTCGATTGGGAAGGTTAGTGGTGCTTTGTGTACTTGTCCATTTTTTAGATACAACCAGGACTGTTGTTCCAAGTGAGCTCATTTTGAAACACTTGTACATGTGTTTTTATAATGATATTTTCTGTGATGTTCTTATCCTTATTTTTGGAACCCCCCTTTTTCAGTGGTTGACACGAAGAGAGGCACACTTATTGCGTGCTCAACAAGGGATTCCTGTTTCAGAATATGGGGTAAACCCTGAAACACTTATTTCAGTTTTGCTTGAGAATTGTGATAGTGTTGTTTTTACTATGTAAGATGCCCATGTGATGTTGATTGCTTGCCACATTAAGTGTTCAAAGCTATGATATTCTGTGTTGGTCCAATTGTTCCTGCATTAATGGTAATGATTTCTCTCATTATTAAAGGTTTTGGTTGATATGATTCGGGTGCCAGACTGGGCATTTGAAGCTGCTGGTCAAGAAACAAGAGGGATGGGCCAAGATGCTGCTGCATACCAACCTGGACTTTACTTGACTCCAGCACAGGTACCTGCCATCCCAAAATTCTTCTCTGCTGAGGAAATTGCTTACCTTTCCTTAGATTTACATGCTTTTTCAGTTTTGAGTCTGATGGTTGTGCTCTACTCCTTCTACAACATATTTTGTAGATAAAGAATTTTTGTGTGTACTTGGTTTGAATTCATGATATTAGTTTACTCAAGCTATTTATGCAGTGGCAGTTTTGATAAATTCTTCGCTCAATCTAGCATTTGCGAAATCAATGTATAGAAAATAGAGATTTGTGGTTCTAAGGGGTGTTGCTCACATGCATGCCTGTCTGTATGTGCACTCATTACTCTGGCTCAAGTACACTCCGACTTTAGAGGGCTGGCATAAGATTCAAGAACATATTAATTGTTGTGCTTCATTGGTAATAAAAGGCTGTACTGAAAAAAAATAACCTCTTCAATTACAGTTCTTTTTTCATTGGGAAGTCTTTGTTGTCTATACAAGTTCGCAATTTTTTTTATTTAATTCTGAATTCTGATGGTTGATGTTCGTGTCTGTCTGGGTGTTGCAGACAGAAGCAGTGGAAGCACTCATTCAGGAGCTTCCAAAATTCAGACTGAAGGCTGTTCCAACTGATTGCAGTGAATGTCCAATCTGCTTAGAAGAGTTCCATGTAGGCAATGAGGTAATTTTTTTTATGAATATCAATGCTACTTTTAAACACACAGTAATCTAAATTATGTCATGCTTTTTGGGCATATAGTATATTATTCAGTATTAAAATGTTAATATATGATTTGGATCAATGGTCCCCTTCTGTGGCCATCTGTAAAATGTTAAGACAGTTATGAAAAAAAGAAACAAGAAGGGAACCAAGTTCACAGCTCTATCATTAAGCAAATACATATGGCCATACATGTTTTACCTCCTGATAGTGAATCAGTTATTGCAAAGTTCAATAGAAGATTCTTACTGGAAGTGGTGCAGGTTCGTGGCCTGCCTTGCGCTCACAATTTCCATGTAGAATGCATCGATGAGTGGCTTCGACTGAATGTGAAATGCCCTCGGTGCCGTTGCTCAGTCTTCCCAAATCTCGACCTTAGTGCTATATCCAATCTCCGTCCTGAATCTGAGCGGTCATCTGTCAGCGTGTTGACAGCCAACCGGTATGTGAGAACCCAACCTTACAGTCAGAGCTATTTGTTGAGGTTACAGGGTCTGCTCCGCCCAGTCCGTACGGAAAATGCAGGTGTAGGTCCATCAGGCAATGAGGCAGACACTGCTCTGGAAACTGCTGAGTATGGAGGTGTTGCTCAGTCTACTCGGGATCCATCAAGCCCAGGGCCGGTCTCTTCCGCCGGACATATTGTTGTTGTTGACTCCACCGCACAACAACAATAGACTGTTTCCTGAATTGCATTTCCCAAATGTTAACTGAATTTCCTAACCCACATGCTGAGGAAGGCTTAATGGTATTTAATCTGTGTACCTGCCCATCGCTTGGCATGCTTTTGTAATGGCTGTTGCTTGCTAAAGTCTAGATCTTTTGCCATCTTTTGTCACTGTGGTGATGGATATGAGAACCGAATCTGATTGCTTAACCAATGCAGATTAGATATAGTGTTTCATGAATGTGAAGGCCACTTTCTGGCGAAATACTCAACACGGTTTATCAAAGCTGTTCTCCTTTTCCTTTTTCCTTCTATCTTTTGTTTGGTCTCTCTCTCTAGCTTGTGCTTAGACAATGATCTGAGTGGGGCCTTGCGCCGATTTTAAGGTCCGGAAGCCAAGAGGAAAGTATACGTGGTATATTCTTAGCCGTTTTATCAAACTTGTGTTAGCCAAATTTTGTAATAATTTGTCGTCCACTCATCCAATTTTTCGAAACACTTATGTGTCATGGCTATTCGCGTCTTGTCTGCACCTGTAACACATGGCAACCAATGGAGAGAAGTTGGGGTCAATGGCTGATCCTTTGAGCTGCCCATGACCGACCCTGTTGGTTTAAGGGTGCAAATTCTTATCAAATAAAAGCTTATTGACAATTAATTAAATTAAATACAAGCATCGCCGTCACCCAAGTTAGTGTTGAACTTGATTTGAAGCGAAATATCAAACCCGAATTTCGAAGTGATTTAAAGTATTTATCTTTGTAGAGGTTTAGAGTATTTATCCTTGCATCCGAGATTCTACCCCCTCAAGTACCGCTTGTATCAAAATAAAAAATGAAAAGAAGGAAATTTTATGGGTACAAAGCTAAAATACAGTTGAGTTATTATCAAGTTTGACTAAAATTTAACCCAATTAGTAATCTGGTATATTGGAAAGTTTAATTTAACCCACAAATCAAGTGGGCCTGGGTTGTAGTAATTCAGTCGTTGTAAGTTTTTTACCCGGCGATTCTATCCATATATCTCATCATCTTCCTTCGTCTACCAACTGCTCCAATATAATAAGACAGACACAAACTCACAGATATTGAATTGAAAATCCCACAATAATACAACACAGATTGTGGAGCGAGAGAGAACAGAGAGATGGCGGTCGCCAATGGATGGGGCGTGGGACAAGCAATCCCAGTGCCCCAATTCGGCCCCAATTGCTGTTCCGGCTTCTTAGCCAACAAGTCCAAATTCAACAGTACCAATAAAAATCTGAGCTTTGTTCTGAATTGGGGCTGCTCTGCTCAAACCAAGTCTTCACCTTCACCTTCTTCTTCTTGAGTAGGAATAGAAAGAGCTCAAATTTTTGTTGCCGTTGCAGTGAAAGTAACAGTTATATTGATGACCGTATTGAGTCTTCTTTGGAATGGGATTGGAATCGCTGGAGTCGCCATTTTTCTGAGATTGAACAAGCCGAGAGCTTTGCCTCTGTTCTAAAGGTATGTGGGTTTCTTGTATTTTTTTGCCCAGTTGCTAAATTGTATCCAAGTTTCGTTTCAGTTTTGCTGCTTTAGTAAGGGGAGCTTTTTTTCTACCATTGTTATACAGTTTCTGATTTAATTTGGAAGTATGTTGGTTTTCAATATAGAGTTCCCAGTTGCTAAAATTAAATTTTGTTTAATGCTTTACTAGTTAAACTGCAAAGTTGATAAGTCAAATTGTAAGCTTGGTGAATTTACATGAACTTTACAGCTTTTGATGATTATCTTTCATTAATTTATGCACTTAAACTTTTTCTCTCATCATTGATCTTATAATTGTTTGACTACGTGTGCCTTTTGTTTCCAATTCCTATGATTTCATGAAGCATAACCATGCCCTTTTGGACTCTGTTTCAAGATAGCTCAGGCGGGAGGACAAATTACAAGTGCTTTTTTGTTTTGTTTTTGTTTTTAACTTGATTTTATGCTTTGTAGTTTCAACTTGAAGATGCAATTGAGAAGGAAGATTTCCAGGAAGCTGCAAAACTGAAAATGTGCATTGCAGAAGCTACATCAAAGGATACTGTTGCTGAGATCATGTCTCAATTGAAGGTTAGATGAGCATTTGTGTCATATTATTGTATACTTTCTCAAATCAAAATTTTTTTGTTGACCCGGTCTGCTATATCTTTGCAGAATGCAATTGAGGAAGAGCGTTACCATGATGCTTCAAGATTGTGCAAATACTCAGGAAGCGGACTGGTAATTTCTAACAACCTGGCTTAAACAATTTACTTTGAACATCATAATTATATTCCTTGGCTGGCGTAGGTAGCTTTTGCTCTTCCTTTCTTCTCCCACTTATTTGAAATACGATCAAGTATATTTTGTTGGAAGACTAGGTATACTGTCTTCCTTTGTACGTCAGTTTTAGCAGCAGGTATTGCAGTTTTGTGGGACTCCAAAGGGTCAAGGGGAGGGAATGGCAACATTTATCTGATAATTGACCTTTGAGTCTGTACCATCCCCTGCATGTCACTGCCTTCCCCTGTCTTCTCCTATGCATAATATTAAGCTTTTTATTCTGATCAAAAGATGAAACATTCTCTTTCCCTTTGGTCCACCCAAAAACAACCAAAAATAGTGTCTGTGCAGATTATTTGGATTGTCACGACATGGATTTTTTGTATTTTGGCATTAATGCTGCTTACATATTTATTTAACTAGTCTTTTCAATACGTTACTGCGATATTTTAGATTAGCATATGATTGAGATTGTGTCCAAAGTTGGTGCAGTTCTACTGCTACTAGTTTTAGTCATACTCTTGTGAAGCTATTTTATCGTATCTGATCTATGATCATTAAATTATTGAATACTTGTTTATCTGATGGATCTTTTTCCTGGTTTATTCTTTATGCCATTTTAATGCGTTCTCTGAATGTGATTGACAGCCTTATTATTTAGGCGTGCCTTGCAGTGAATTTTTTGTTGTGTCCCCTAAGTCATTCCTTCTGTATAAGCAGGTAGGTTGGTGGGTTGGCTACCCAAAAGATTCAGATGATCCCTTCGGAAGACTCATACGAATAACTCCTGGTGTAGGCAGATTTGTCGGCAAGAGTTACAGTCCAAGGTTAAGATCTTTTTGGCTTTGATTTATGTAACATCTGTTGGAAAACATTACTGATTATTATTTGTTGCAGACAGTTGGTTACGGCATCGCCAGGAAGTCCCCTTTTTGAAATTTTTGTGGTAAAAAATGCCGATGGGACACACGTTATGCAGGTGATGTGATGCTTCTAATAGATAATAATATTTCATCTCATATATGTGCTTGCCATACAAATTTGTAAGTGTCGAAGTGGCCTGGCTGACTAGATTTTGCATATCTGTTAATAATCTCTCTCTTTCTCTCTGGTCTTCTGATATCATATCTGTTAGCAGGTAGTTTACTTACACCAACCCAAAGCCAATTCAACAAACTCCGCTGTTACACCATCCAAACCTGAAAAAGGCTCGTCCACTTCTGAAGTTGAGAATGCAACCCTAGTAGATGTTCAGAAAAATGAAGGTAAGGCAGAGAGCAGTGAGGAGAAGGGCATTAATATTGAGGGAGCAACTGAGGAGGGAATTAAAAGTGTGATAAATTTTTTGAAGAAAAAAATTCCAGGACTTAAAGTTAAAGTCATGGATGTTGATGTTGCTAAGGAAGTGATAGAGGATGACAATTCTGTGAACCAATTGATGCAAGAAAATAGTGAGAAGTCAGATTCTGATGACAGTTCTGAAGACGAAGTGGATAATTTGGATGAAATTCAGCCTGATGAGGTCACTCTAGGAGAAGGTAGTGATACCACACAGGATGAAAAGGATTTGGATATGAAACTTTTTATTGGTGGGGTTGTACATAATGATGATGATGCTCCTATCAAGGATGAGTATTTGCGTCGGCCTGCTGAAATCAAAGATGTGGAGAGAGATTCTTTTGTATTGCATATTCCAGGGAGAAGCCTAGATAATGATACCAGAGAAAGTAAAGCATCCAAAGTTAAAGTGGCAGCTCTAGCAGCTAAAAGTGTCTCTGAGCTCATGCCTTCTGATGTTGCCAAGGCATTTTGGAATTCTGACAAGGTTTCTCCAAAGGTCGGTTGAACTTATATGCCATCAGGAAAATAAGATATGGAAATTGCATGTGGTAAAAAACTGAATCTTCCAGTTGACATAAAGTAATTGGGTTCATGAATAGAATCTTTTGAGTTAGATACTTTCGTTGTGCATGGTAAACTCATGGTTTACAAGGATTGTGGAATTAGGAATTCCCAAAGACTATCCTTGGTTGATGTCTTCCTTTTTCCCTTTTCTATCTTTTTATAGTAATGTAGTATTTCTAGGAAGCTTGCATCCTGGCCATTTTGGTTCAGCTATTGATTATGAGGGCAATACAAAAGTTTGAGGCTTGATTTTTTAATTCACAGAACTGGTGGAAGGTTTTTCAGTTTTATCAAAATTATCATAGTTAATAGTTTCCTTTTTAATTTATAACTAGGTTACAAGGAATATGCGTGAAATAGTCAAGCTTGCTGTTAGTCAAGCACAGAAGCGGAGTAGATTATCCGAGTATACAACGTTTAATCGGATCAATACCTCAAGTGGAGATTTGGATCCCTTTGACGGTGAGTTTTCATTCTCCACATTTCATGTCTTTTTATCTTGTACTTAGAAAAAGGATAATTTTTCTAAGGAACTCTTCTGTTTGAGTATAGGCTTGTATGTTGGGGCATTTGGCCCTTATGGCACTGAGGTAGTGCAACTGAGGCGTAAGTATGGGCACTGGAATGGTTCAGAAGGCAAAGACAGTTCTGCAGATGTGGAGTTCTTCGAATATGTTGAGGCAGTTAAGCTAACTGGCGACCTGAATGTTCCTGCTGGCCAGGTTTATAGCTTTCTAGATCTCATGATTGTCATGCCACTTGTTCTGTACAACCACATGTTCACTGTATTCATGCATCATGGGATATGTAAACATATGTTGTACTAAACCGTGGGATTTTTGCATATGCAGGTGACATTTCGTGCTAAAATTGGAAAAGGGAACCGCCTTTCCAACCGTGGGATGTATCCAGATGAATTAGGAGTGGTAATGATACTTTCAAGTGGAACCTCTGCGTATGTGCATGTGTTCAGTGTGTGGTAGTTTTTATCTAGGATTCTAGGACCAAACAGTCAAGGAAGCTTGTTTGGCTTACTATTGACTGTATCATATTACCATGGAAACTAGTAGATTATGATCACGTGAACACTTTAGAACACCCTTTCCGTTATTTTACTTAAAACATCCGAAGAGTTCATTTATGTATGCAGCTGATTAAGAGTTCATTTATCCAGGTTGCAAGTTACAAAGGTCAAGGAAGAATAGCAGAATTCGGGTTCCGAAATCCACAATGGGTTGAAGGAGAACTTCTCCAACTCAATGCCAAGGTGAATAAACTGGTTCAGGATGTCTACTTGCTTTACTTCTTTATAAAAGCCTGATTAACCAGCAAGCTCTCAAGAAATGTGCTTTGTATTTGTAACCTTTTCCTTCTTTTGGCTGATGTTTGTGTATAGGGCATTGGACCATATGTCAAGGGTGCTGATCTTGGTTTTCTTTACATCGTTCCTGAGCAAAGTTTCCTTGTACTGTTCAATCGCCTGAAACTACCAGAATGAGCCAATGGTACCACAATCTGTTTGAGCTCTTACATCTTTGATATGGCAAGACATCACACACTCTGATGGCTGAGAAGGGTTCTTTTAGTGTACCGTATCTGAGCAAAGAAGTTAATTTCACTGTATTAAGTAGGCACTTGGATTTATTTTCCTCCCAATTTCAACTCTTTTTTTTCCTCGTCTTTCTTCTTGCCCCTTGTAACTTCATGAGCTGTATATCATTTTTGCTGACCAAATATTTTGCGACTAGTACTGAAACTGCAACGAGCCTCCAAGTCGTGATCGGTTTCCAGATATTTCTTGGCTTCCTCTCTGTGGTCTGTTGATATCTTATTATCTAGGTTCTTCCCATGTGTTTCCCCAAAGACTTAATGAATTAGATAATGGCAAGTCATCAATGATTATGGAGTACCAAGTATAAGAAATCAGTAAAACATGAAAAGTAGATTGTGAGATGTCTTGTGGTTGCTTAAAGGTAAAAAGCAAACTCGCTGGTGCTTTCCTCTTGTTAATTTAAACACTAAAGCCATTGTGATTAATACACATGAATGATGCACAGACTGAAGAGGCTAAAAGAGATGCTTTTCTTGGTTGTTTTAGGTATATACTTCCTTCCTAATAGTCTTTTTGCCAAACTGGCAATCAGGATCTAATATAAGAAATCACTTCACTTCGCTATTGATTTGATTAACAATCGGTAAAATAACATGCCAGACTATCTGACAAGAGAATATTATCATATATATATATATCTTATATTATATTCAATTAAAGTCCGATATTCGAAATATCTCTGCACATAAGGAGGAATCTGTCTACTTGAAGAGAAATGAAAAAAGTTGGAAAGGAATGTTTGCCTTTAGCTCATGAAAGAAGAAAGATGGCGCACTACTAAAGAAACCCAAAAGAACTTTGCATAAAGTTTTCCACTCAAAGCTTGCTTGGATTTTGTAGGCTTCAATTTGTTTTTCTTGCTTTTTGCCTTACCATGCAAGCTTCGTCTTAAAGCTCTTAAATTAAAAGCACTTGTATTAGCCTCTTCTTTTTCTTCCAGTACTCTTCGCACTTAGCTTTCTACTGTGATCATTATAAAATTGATTTATTTAATCATAATTATAAATTTGTTTAGTGAAAAAACAAACTCATTGTTTGCTTAATGGCAGTGGCCAGTGTTTAAAAGTGATATGACTCTTACGACGTCGTATGAAGCTGTCTGCTTCTCACTTTAGTGAGCAAGTAGTAAGCGGGAAACAAAGCCTTTCCACGTGGCCTAATCCCCACAGCGCGAAAACGCGAAATTAAAGACTCAAGTCCCCACAACCATCACTTCCAACTTTCTTTCTCTCTCTCCTTTTCTCAGTTCCCAAACGCACTTCTTCCTACTCAATAAAATCTTGAAAAGACAATAGGCGCCAATGGAACCCCAATCCCAACCCCTACCCCAACAACAACAACAAAACCAGAACCAGAAATCCAAGCCAAACATGAACAAGTCTTATTCGATGAACTCGGACGACTCGCCGCTCCGGTTCCACTCCCCGATCCGATCCGACGCCGGCGACCCCCCCGAAACTCCGCCCTACGAGTCTCCCGAGAACTCGCCGGAGAGGCGGGTGGACAACTCCAAGGCGATCATGGCCGTCGACAAGTTCACCCAGTACTCGCCGCTCCGGCCTCAGAAACCGCCGGAGAACGCTAAGGTGCCGTCTCCTGTGGTGGTGTACAACCGGTCGATGAGGGATGACGTGGCGCCGTCGGTGTCTAAGGTGGGCCTGTCGTTGGAGCCAACGGCGGCGAAGACGTCGTCAACGGCGTCATTGGAGGTGGGAGATCGAGGGGGATGACTTCGACCCGGCCGAAGAGAGGAGATATGGTGAAGACGGCGGCGCTGGGGTTTAGAGTGAGCGAGGTGGTGCTGTGCTTGATTTCGTTCTCGGTTATGGCCGCTGATAAAACTCAGGGGTGGAGCGGCGACTCCTTCGATCGCTACAAGGAATACAGGTCTCTCCTGAATTTCAATTTCAATTTCAATTTCGACTTAATTTCCATTAAAATTTTCTCTTTTTCTGAAATTTTAATTTTGATTAGCTGAGTAAGTCAACCAATTAATTTTGATTTAAGCGCTTAAATAAATTCAAGCCGTTTGGTTGCTAAATGCAAAAAAAAAAAAAATATATATATATATAAAATAAAATAAAATAAAATAAAATAAATCCATTTTCCACTTAACATGAGTTAAATACAGTCAGACCTAAACGACATTCATTAGAACATAAAAATTATCTTTTCTTGTCGTCTGTTTTGCTTCAGTTTTTAAAATTGTGTTTGTTGCATATGTTTAGTTCGTTTGAGAAGCATTGTTAAATCCAATTTGCTCGTTTATTATATACTTAAATGGTTGCGTGAGTGAACATGTACAATGTGAATTGGCTTCTTGCAATTTCTATTTATTTTGTACTTTTGGAGATAATTTGATAGTGAAGTGAAGATTATGTGCTGCTGACTGCAGGTATTGCTTAGCTGTGAATGTTATTGCATTTGCATATGCTGCCTTTCAGGCTTATAATCTATCCTACCATCTAGTCACACGGAAATATGTGATCCGCCACCATCTTCGTCGCCACTTCGATTTCTTCATGGATCAGGCAAGTTTTGCAGTCCATCTGTTTATATGTTCATTTAACATTGGCTTGTAGAATTTTGATTTAGAAGGATATAGGCATTTGTTCAGGACTTGCAAACATAGCTAAGTTGGTCATGGACTCATGGCCTAATGCCTAGTATTTCTCTTCTGGTTTCTGTTGTGATATAGGCTTCTGTGTTAAGACGATGCTGTTTTAAGATTTATGGTTAGCAAGCAATAACAGAAACTTGAATAGATTGGGTTGCATTGGTTAGACCTGTAGTTGACTCCAAGTCCTTTGAACTGACTGTCTCAGCTCAAGGGCAGCTAAAGATTTGTGTACTGATAAGCAATGCATTATGTTTTGCTTTGTTTGTGGGTTCAATTTGCAGGTACTGGCATATCTTCTGATTTCAGCATCATCATCTGCAGCCACTCGGGTCGACGACTGGCAATCAAATTGGGGTAAAGACGAGTTCACGGAGATGGCCACTGCTTCGGTCAGCATGGCCTTCCTGGCTTTTGTTGCCTTTGCACTTAGCTCCCTCATCTCTGGTTACAATCTCTGTACCCATGACTCTGCATGACCGCAACTATAACCGGCCGCCCATAGACCAAGTTTTCAATTTCTCATGTTGTGAGAAGATAATTATAGAATGTGAATGAAAAAATATTTTTTTGAATGTTGTTTGTACAGCTTCAAACCGCATGTATTCCTCCATAGCGATTCCACGGTCACTGTATTCTGGCTCTGTAAATCGTTTATGGAGAGAGCATAGCTTATATATATGTTATGGATTTTGATATTACTTCTTGAATTCTTTCCATTTTGTACAAGTTTGCAACTTCTAAGAAGAATAAAGTTGATATTCGTCAACGGGGTCTAGCTCAATATAAAAGGTCTTAACTTGCAGATTGTGTGTAAGAAACTCCGTCTTCTTACAGTTTAAGATCATTGCTTGTATTATAAAAAACCAAAAAGGTCCATCTTTCTCTTCTCTTTGTTGGTGTTGGGCAGCCATTTGGCACAAAGGGCTTGAGAAATCATTGGGAGAGTTGAATGAGGATCCATTTCTTTTTGGTTACATGGGTCGAAAACCCAAAATATAACCAAACAACTATATACTTGGGCTTCAAATTGAATATCATTGGACCCAGAAGAAAATTCTTAATATTTTTTTTTCCTTTGTTCTATTATGATTCATTATGGATCAGCCAATGTTGTCCTCGCTCTTGGGTTGTTTTGTTTCATTCAACTTCTGAAGTTTATTGCAAGCAATGTCATTTGCTTGATGCTCTGTTGGACATATTCCCAAAGTCCTCCAAGCAAAAGATTGTCATAATTGTGTTACGCAAACATCAACCATGTTAGCTTTGTTCTCAAGAATGGTGAAGTCTCACCATCAAACATTTACACACAACATATCAACATTTCTAGTTGGCCGTTGATTTGGACCGATCATGTCTTAACCCAACAACCAACCTGAACTTTTTCATGCAAGTGTTCCTAGCTAGGGTTGGTGTGCTCTAACCTTTTTGGGTATATATAGTATGTATATTTCGGACAGCCCACATGACACGTCCTCTCTCATATGCTAATTGATGCTTATCCAAACCCTTAAAAAATAATATATAAAAAAACTAAATAAAATCAAGCCAAAAACTTCAACCCCTATAATTCGATATACGAAGTTGTCCCATTGTTAATTAAAAGTATTAATTTTCTTAAATTATATTTGAATATATAATATAATTGGCAATCTAATAACGTAACATACGACGGCATGCGACTATAACTGTAGATAGAATGAAAAGAGTTAAAAGGGGTTCACGTGGGATCCTCCATCAGCCATGTTGGTGCAGTGCACAAAACGGAACTAGATGACAAACATTCCCCATCAGACCCGTCTTTTTCTAACGAAGCAGTCAACCACCCTCAATCTATCATCCTCTTCACCCCTTCACATTCGCTTGTCCATCTCCATCTTCATCTCCGTGCATGCACATCATCATCAAATCCCAGCCCTCCGATCCATAAAACCCCACCAATAAATCCAAATCTCATCTCATGCAGTCATGCAACCATAATAATATCATCACATACCCATCAAAACAATTACGTCCGTGTATAATATAATATATGCTTATACTTTACACCACCCAAACTTTGTCATTTGTGATAATTAATTAATTAAATATTCTAATTATAATCTAATAAGTCACACCAACAATAATTAGTACGGCCTAAGGATTTATTCTGTACCATAAATTTTGGCTAAATTATCGAATCTGAGCTGGTACGTACTACATAACGTGGACACGTGGTATTTTAATTTCATCAATGCTTCCAAGGTACACATCGCATGTGCACCACCCCAAATTTGTGCTACAAAAGCTTAAAATAAAAATAAATAAATAAATAAATAAGAGGGTCCCCTTTGATTCTTTTCAATAAAAAAATAATTAAGATGTTATGTTTTCGATACTGTGGTATGCTAATATACAATTAATATTAAATCACTTTGGAATTTTGACCCTTGACAATGAGTTGACACCTAAAATACACTCAAGGGTTGTTGAATTAATATTTTATTATACAAAATCAATTATGCGTATAGAAAACTAACCTAATTAACAATATCTTAACTGATACTGAAAATTAATCATGAATCAGTTGCACAAGCATGCCAACCTACCAATTAATGCAGAGACGATCTTCAATGGTAGGTAGATCTTGATGATAATCTTCACAAAATAATACATCATCAGCCAACATAACAACAACACTAATTAACTATAATGCAAGTGATGGTCTAAATTATTCTAACATAATTTAATCTATCAGAAAAGGGATTCGAAGTGCAAGAGGACAGACTCGTATCTCTGACTAATTAACCTAATTCACGTAATTTTAAGCATAATCTAATAATATGATTATATATGATATATGGGTGAGCAAGGAATTTGCCTCCAACATGTTTATAATATTGAAGCCTTGTTGTATGGACTCAAATGAGTTGGGATATCGTGTCGCGTAAATGAATGATAAGAAATTAATTTGTTTTTTGGGGTGATATAATTAGACTTTGTTTAGATTGGAAATGGATCCACCCACCGGACAAATTCGGACCCAGCCAAGTTGTAAACTGTAAGGAAGTCGGATCCCAACATTGAAATGGTTGCAGGCTTTGTAGCCTTGTACCTTGTGTGGGTGCAGTTTTAGCTGTACCTCTTTGTCTGTGTCAACCTAGACAGAGTTGGCTAGCTAGGTCATGGTCACCGTGCACTGTACGAGCTTTACAAGCGGGTGGGTTTTATTTCTTTGTTTTGTTTCTCATTTTAAAATTATTAAAACAGAAAAAATAGGACAAAGCTCGTCGATAATAAATATAAAAAAATAAAAAGAGGAGAGAGAGAGAGAGACCGTATACGGAAGAGGACCATACGGCTTCTCCGACACACCCACGGATCGCTCTGTGTGGGCATAGGACCCACCTGCTTTTCAGCCATAACGTTACTCCTCCTCAGTCTCTCTCTCTCTTCTGTTTATGTTGTAACGTATCCCTTCGCATGAAATGACTAATATGCCCTTCTGTGAAATTTCGAGGGACCAAACTAGCCTTCGAGTTGGTGCGTAGTCGTTCATGGTTGTATTGTCGAAGCTCATTTTTTATTTTGACGTTTGGGTGACATCTTGTGTTTCTTTTACCATAAAAGAACTAATCATTGATATTTGAATAAGGTATTTGAATGAGGAAATACAAAATGGATAAATACTATTTTATTTTTTTATGTTGGAAGATATTTTGTGTTTCTTTTATAAAAAATAACTAATCATTTATTTTTAAATATAGAAATACAAAATGGATGAATTCTAGTTTCTTACTTTTCGTATCATAATATGATATACATTTTAAATATGCTCAACAATTCTCGAGTGATCTTCTTCAAAACTTTGGTGATCAAATAATTTACCTTGCAAAATCAATCAAAATTCAACCCTAATGCATTATCTTGATAAAATTAAGCATAAGTAAAGTAATCCAATCTCACCAAGACTTTGTTTTTGTTTTTAAAGTAAATTTTTGCTTCCTCACTTATCCTATGGTCACTTTTCTAAAACACCAAAAGACATAAATTACTACTTTGTTTTTGAACTTTGCATATTGGTAAAAGTTACTGAGGGACAACGATTTGAGAATAAAATGGTAACTCATGAGTCATGTGTAGCCATCATAAGTTGATGACAACATTAAAAAAAAAATTATGGTCAAGACATTACCAATTAGTAATCTTTTCCTCTAAATTTATAAACAAACAAAATTACTAATAAGCAATGCTACTGACTTTAAAATAAGCGTCAACATTTTGCAGTCGATTATGTTTCACTTATTCATATGAATCCAATATCACCCCTTAATTTTTATTTATCTTTTTAAAATCAAGGATATTATTACTAAAATGCGGGGAAAAAAAAACTTTTGGGGTCTTTTTGAGGTTTTGTAGAGAATGTGGTACTGACCTTCGAACCCAAGACCACTAGGTGGTTAGTGCAAGCGCACTTTAACCACAAGGGCAGGTTGAAGGCCAGTTTTGGGGTCTTTTAGTTTGCTCATTCCAAGAGCAAAAGAGGGGTAGGCATGCAAGGAAGACAACTCAAAAAGTCTAAAAAGCAAGAGGTAATTTTGGCTTTGTGATACAAATGAGAAGAGGAGGGTAAAAAAGGAAATTCAGATAGGTAGAGGTCATAATCAACAAGGATCCAGTTTGTCCCCTCAGAAGTGGATCTTCGCACGTTAGGAATGGTGTTTGTAGAGAAGCTGTGAGTTTTATGGGGGGGAGAGAGAGAGAGAGATGAGAGAAGAAGAGCCAGCTCCTTCGTTGCATATGCTTTCACTGCTCCAACAACAACAACAACAACAACCCAATTCAACTTAACTCAACCGACTCATTATCCTCTCTCTCTCTCTCTACAGTATTCCCCTGTTTTTGTTTGTTAGCTTCGCATTATTACAAGCTCTCAACTTTTTCTCATTTAGTTTCTCTTTAACTATTATAGCCTTCACCACCTCAGGTTTTTCTTTTCACTATGCAATACCCATGTGTGGTTTTGGCCTTGGAAACTCAAAAACCTTCGTTTTAGAACTACTTTTTTCCATTCAAATGGTGGTTTTCTCTGTTTCCTTGAGTTCTTTTTGTCTGAATATATAGATTTTAGATTTTTGAACAAAGACTCCTCCTTTTGGCCAAAAACATGTTTATTGGCTTGAAAAAAATGAACTTTATTCTCAGCTTCTGCTTCATCAAACCATTCTGTACTTTGATTTTGTAGTTCTATCTGAAAAGTTTTTAAATTGTGCATGAAAATCGATGATTTCGAAATGTAGGTTTATGAGGAAAAATAATACTTTAAGCTTGCAAGCTGTACTTGTTTCCGTACTGGGTCATCTTGAAATTCAAGATTTGCACGAAATTTGGAGGCTTTTTGTGACTTGAAGAGTCCAAAAGGGGGTTGAGATTTTATGGTTTTGATGAGTATTGGCTCTGACCCATGAAGAATTTTCACTGGTTTAAGCAGATTTCCAACAATGGCAAACCTGAGAGGAGGCTCTCTCTTGGAGAGTACAACAGGGCAGTGTCATGGTCAAAGTATTTGGTGTCTTCAGGGGCTGAGATTAAGGGTGAAGGGGAGGAGGAGTGGAGTGCTGACATGTCCCAATTGTACATTGGGTGTAAATTTGCTTCAGGGAGACACAGTAGGATTTACAGAGGGGTTTATAAGCAGAAGGATGTGGCAATTAAGCTCATAAGCCAGCCTGAGGAGGATGAAGGCTTGGCTGTGTTGCTTGAGAAGCAGTTCACTTCTGAGGTGGCTTTGCTCTTTCGGCTGCACCATCCAAATATCATCTCTGTAAGCTCTGTTTCCACAATGGTTAATGGTTAATGGTTAATGGTTATGCTCTCTCTCTCTCTCTCTCTCTCTCTCTCTCTCTCTCTCTCTCTCTCTAGGTTATGGTGTTGTTGCTTGCCTTTTCAGCTCTGTAGAAAAGAAGAATGTGGTCCTGGTTTATGTTTTGTTGGTCAATGGACATGCACTTTTTCAATTTTTCTGCTTCTGCTTAATTTTGTAATCTTTGGTCTATTGAAAACCTAAGATCCTTCCCCAGTTCCTTGATGCCTTTTAACCTTGCACGCTAAGATTTTTCTGAAAGAAAGCAATAGAAAATGCTTCTGCATAATGTTAGAGAGATGCTCATCTCCTGAGGCATATGCACGAGTCATCGTTGAGTCATTGATTGATTGTTACAGATTCCCTGCTTAAGAGCTTTCCATCTTAATAAATTCTATTAGGCTGAGTATGTTTTTTTGATATTTGGGTTGGCAGTGTGGAGAAACTATTTGCATCTCTTACCTGTCTTATTGGTATCACATATATTCTGGAAAATTTGGATCAGTCCTCTTAACTTGTTGATGTTGGAACGGTAGCTGTCTCTTTGTGCTCTCTGACTTTCATGTACCAATTTTATTCTGCAGTTTGTTGCAGCTTGTAAGAAACCTCCTGTTTTCTGCATTATCACCGAGTATTTGTCCGGGGGATCATTGAGAAAATATCTCCATCAGCAGGAGCCACATTCTGTTCCACTCAGCCTAGTTGTGAAGCTAGCCCTCGACATTGCACGTGGGATGCAATATCTCCATTCTCAAAGTATACTTCATAGGGATCTCAAGTCAGAAAATCTATTGCTAGGGGAAGATATGTCTGTGAAAGTTGCAGATTTTGGCATCTCATGCTTAGAATCACAGTGCGGCAGTGCAAAGGGATTCACAGGCACTTATCGTTGGATGGCACCTGAAATGATCAAAGAGAAACACCATACGAAGAAAGTTGATGTTTACAGTTTTGGCATAGTTCTTTGGGAGCTTTTAACAGCATTGACACCATTTGACAACATGACTCCTGAACAGGCTGCATTTGCAGTATCACAGAAGGTATTTTCCGTAACAAGACCTATTAGTTATCATTATCGATGAAACATTGATACCTAACAGACTTGTGATATTCAATTGTAGCAAGCATAAGTGTACACGTTTAAAATGACGCTAATGTATCCATTATTGAGATATTGGAATCTTGAGTAATAGGATATGAAGACTGTTACAAAAGCATAGAAAGAGAGAATGATAGCGTTTAGTAAGGTACAAATTTAAAAAACACAGTTTCTAATTGCCACCTTCTATGAGGTTCTAATTGGTAGACTGACTGCTCGAATAGCTCTCATGTGTAGTGATGTTTTTTGAGAAGTAGTCTTTCTGCGTGTCTTAACAAACTCTTAAATATCAGTCCTTCCACTTGACAAAATTAGATAAAAGTCTTAAATTTCCATGCAGTAAAAGTAAATATGCCATATTGGAAATTACAATTTGTCAGCTATCCTTTTGAGGTTCTAGCCTTCTTGATGCATACTAGACCTGTATCTTTCTCACATGCATCATAGCGGGGTGAGCGACAATCATTTATATGCTTGTCCTTGTATTATCCAGATCATGTGGGGGCCTGCTGCTTTGGCCATCCTTATCCAAGCAGGAAATGATATCCTGCCAAATCAAAGAATTATATTAAATCCTCTAGCTTTTTCGTTGTTGATAAATTATGTTAAAGCACTGATAAGCATGCACTAATACAGGTACACATCCGAACGATGTTGTGGAGAGTAACTTCATCATTTTGTTAATCACCTTCTACCAAAAAGAATCACGCAAATATCTAACATTTCTGTTTCAGTTTTTGCTGTCAACGTCTTGCGCCTGTTTATGAGTTTGTGGAACAAATGGAAACTTTATCTGTTAAAGCTGTTTGAATTCACATCACACTTGCCACCTTGCATTCACACTTGCCACTCCTGTAAATTGGTTTTGTTGCTATGCTTGAAACTTTTTAACATGAAGCTGATGTGTTTTGGAGTCGCACGTCTCCTTTTGGTTTAGAAACGCCTGGAATGTAATGCACTTGGCTGTGCTTATGATTCCCACAAAAGGTCTAGTGCTTTGCGTAAGCAATGAACCACATGAAACTTTTTAACATGAAGCTGAAGTGTTTTGGAGTCGCATGTCACCTTTTGGTTTAGAAACACCTGGAATGTAATGCACTTGGCTGTGCCTATGATTCCCATAAAAAGTCTAGTCCTTTGTGTAAACAATGAACCACATGAAAAAGTAAAATGTGCTGGAAATTATTGCAAATGTCAGAATCTTGTGGTTTACAGCTACAACTTGTCATTCCAGTCTGGTTGGAAAGAGAAGGGGAACATGAGATTAGAAATGAAGATGAGATTAGTCTAACATATCAGAAGCTGCATTAATTATTTGAAACTTTGTCGGGTTGATGTGGTTTTTTTTTATATATATGAATCCTGCACTAGTCAAACGAATATGCTGTGATCTTCTGTGTGTAGTTATATCTTCTGAATTTTGTGCAGAATGCAAGACCCCCTTTGCCATCCACATGCCCGATGGCATTCAGTCGTCTCATCAGCAGATGTTGGTCGACTCGTCCAGACAAGCGACCTCATTTCGATGAGATAGTTCACATATTGGAAAGTTATGCAGACTCCCTTGACCAAGACCCAGATTTTTTCTCATCTTACAAGCCTCCTTCAGATCACACCCTTTTGCGATGCTTTCCAAAATGGATCGGTCGCCATAGATCCGCTTCTTGAAAATCTAGGGAAATTTTTTGCTTGAATCAAGTGATTGATGTTGAATGTACCATATGCTTTTCTTGTCAAGGTTCCCATCCTCATACAATTATGATTGTGAACCTTTCTCTTTCTGTCCTGTTAGCTTTCTATCTTTGAATATATTGGAATGAAAGCACTACTTTTAAATTGGTGTTTTAACTTTTAATCCTGATGTACAATAATGCAACATATTCATCGTGCTTTCTGATCTGTTCTACTCAAATTTGATGTGAAATATGGTGAATAAGACAATCAATAGAAACTTCTAAAACCAGTGCCTCTCCATCATTCCTGATGCACTGCCGCTCTTGGGACAGTTTTGGCATATGTAGATTTAGCGAAACTTTGGTAGCCAAATTTATTGTATGTCGTTGGTTATAATATCATCTCTCTTACAATAGTATGTGAACTTCACATGCATGTCACAATACACAAATTCTTTGAATTGTTCTTTCAATACCAATTGCTCCTTCGTTTAATGGTACTTCTCTTCTAAAAATTAGAAGATGTTGCAAATTCGAATCTCATTTTACTCGTTGATCATAAAAAGAAAATTGTTCACCCAATGTTTTCTTTCACTTTAATATACAATTTGAATTACTTATCTTACAAAACGATATTGAAGGAGGAGGGCAATCGAACACGAGATCGCTGGGGCATGGGTAAGCTCCATACAAATTGAAGAGAAGGGCAGTCCAAGTCCAATGACAAAATAGATCATTTAAGCGATCTTATCCCAAAAGGAGACCAAAAATTCTGGCCCAACATCCAATGGTAGACCTGATGATAAGATACGTAGATTATCAAAGTAAATCCGCCGGCCCAATATTAAATTAATTTGAAGTCATCTAGATATCCAATTTATAAAGTATTTGTGACACAATATCTCAAGCGACAGTTTGGCCGAGTGGTCTAAGGCGCCAGATTTAGGCTCTGGTCCGAAAGGGCGTGGGTTCAAATCCCACAGCTGTCATTCTTTTTGGTGTTTTTACTTTTTCTATTTGGTTTCTTTGTTGGCTTACCTAACAAACAAATAACGATATCATCAAAGTTTAAACAAAGTAAGGGGTTTTAGCCTTTATGAAACTCCAACCAATACCAATGGATCAAGGTGAAAAAAAAACTCATAAAAACATGTGTACTTAATAAAGAATTGGGTCCAATTTTTGTTAGGTTAATGTTAGAGGGAGAAGATGGAGTGAAGTGAGAACCTTTGTGTGTGTATCTAACACTTGTTCCAAAAAGGACAGAAAATGTAAAGAGACCCCCATATGGTTGGTTGTAATGATAAGATAAACAAGAGATCACTTTCTACTTACTACTAGGTGGTCCAAGTCTCCAAGGTGTTGAATATTTTGACCCATGAGTGGTTGAGTAGGTTTGGCTTTGGTTCTTGTGGGATAATTGTCTCTTACTTTGTAACAAGCCCCATTTGTGGTGGGGGTGGTGTATTATTATAGAACTTTTTTGCATCAATCAAAACCTAGGGCATTGTGAAGCCCGTTTACCCCAATGATTATTTCAAAAGCTAATGCACCTTCACTTCCCCAATTTGTTCTCCTCATGAGATTATTGTAGTTTTGGGCATCTTAAATTCCCAAAGTCACCCTCGTTGAGGAGAGATGGTGCTTTGATGCTTGTTTGAGTATTTGAAGGAAGTTAGTGGTTATGCTCTTTTTCTTGATGGCATTGTCCCCTTCTCGAATTAGAGGCAGTTTTGTCAATTGTTGGGTCTAATTTGGCACCGATTTTCCTTGATGTTTATGTTATGTATGTTTTATTTGGTTCGCTTCTAGTGAGTTGGTTTCATTGTATTTTATTTGGCTCATTATACCTAGCCCTTGTGCTTGAATTGTAATCCTAATTAAGATTGGAACCCTCCTTATCCAGAGGACTTGGATGCTTTCAATTCTTTGAAGTTGAATTCATTTATAAATGAATTGTCATATTTTTTTTTGAGTGAGTTCAATACCTTCAAGCAATTCCAATTTCTTTTATATTCAAACTTTTGGGGATGAAGTAGTTGAAGTGTATCATCACCCATAAGTGAACCCAAATGTTCTTTGCTCCCCATAAAGATAAGGTGAAGCCTACTTAGAGGTATGGCTATTTATTGCTTCATGTGCTATAGTAGTTTTTCATTCAATGCACTGTTCACGAATGGAGCGCAAACAAATTAAAGCAAATGCAGGACCAACATTGTCAAATGTGTGAAGAAGAGGCCAATACATCAAGTTGAGGTCAAAGAAGAAGGTGAATTCCACCAACTACCACACACTCGGGCAATTTCTAAGTTACTAATTACCACAGAATTTACCTCACCAAAATTGTAAACTCTTGAGTTGGCTCATTATTTAATAGCAAAAGCTATATCGTCAGTGTAGCGCACATACTTAATTCTCGCTTATTTACTCATAAAGCCTTGCGTCTATCTCATTGATTCGCGAGTTTACATATGACAAGCATACTATATTACACACATTGACACAATTCAATAAAAATCATTATTGTATAAATTTCTCGGATTGTGCCGACATGTTAGAACCAGCTTGGTGATCAAGTTGAGAAGAAGAAAAGTAACTTCAAGAATAACGACCCTCTGTCCGTAAAAAACCTACATCCCACCCAAAAACTAAAAGAAAAATAAAAAACCAATACAGAAATAGGAAAATAAAACACAGGCCATTTCTCATTGTCTTTCAAAGGGTATAACTGTCTTTCGACGCCTACAAACCACATCAGAACGCCACGTGGAAAGCTTCAGTTTAAATTAGAGTCCCGGAAAAGAACAAAACAAATCGGCATTTCGGCAGTTGCAGGACGCGCGGGTGGGTGGGGAAGATTTCGCCTTCTCTCTTCCGCTTCGATATTCCAAAGTCTGCAACTTTCAACAATTTTCTTTTTAATTCCATTTTTTAAAGATTAAATCTTTTTTCTTTTGACATTTCCCCATTTTGCCTCTATCTCTGTCTTCTTCATCTTATTCATCCCCCACCATAAAAAGAGAAATTATTTTGATATTTCCTCCATTACCTTATATATATACGCATTTTTATTGAGACCCAGATAACACAATCCCTTTGGCGTCGTTTTGTCATGGTAGATTGATTGTTCAGGTATGGCTATCCATTTCTTCTTTGTTAATGTTGTTGTTTCAGCTCAACTGATTATATGTTTTCCCTTTTGGTATGTTTTTGGATTACTTTCAGAGGTCAACTGCACAAGAACGTGATGTTATTGTTGATGGGTTCGTGTGGTTTATCCATGTTATTGGTTTTAATCGTTGTCATGTTTCAATTCGGTGATGGGTTGTATGTAAAGCGTATTTATGTTGGTTGATTGTTTGTACTTGTTTGTAAAGATCTGATGAGGGCACTTTCAGCTATTGTTCATTTTTCCCTTTCATTTGCAAATATAAAATTTTCATTTTTGTAGGTTATTACTTTATATGTTCTTCTTAAGTTTGTGGGTGAACATACAAATTTTCAAAAGCAAATTTTTGAAATTCCCAGACATGATTTTTGTGTGTGGATGTTGTTAATGCATTTTGCTTTCTGTTCAAGGTTATTTCAATATCTGTCAACTGTAGATTTGTGTAGTATGTATGCATTTGAACTCTGCTAAAGTTATCTGCTTCCGTTTTTTGGATTTGTTTGTAACAGTTGTTTCGTATTTTCCTTTTCCTTTTTGAATGAAACATTTGTTGCAGATAAGTTATTTGATATAGAGATTTTGTTGATTTGGGTACGTTGAGATGCCTGGAATTGTTGAAGAGGTTGTATATGAATCGAATGGAAATTCCATGCCTAATAAGGAAAACCCAGCTCTAAATGGATTCCCAAAGGGTACCATGAGTCAGCAAAGTCCTGGGAGTACAGGACCTGATCGTCCAGTTGATGGGGTGGTTGACACCTCAATTGAGCAGCTTTATGAGAATGTGTGCGATATGCAGAGTTCTGATCAGTCACCCTCAAGACGTAGTTTTCGATCGGATGGTGAGGAGTCTAGGATTGATTCGGAGTTACACCATCTTGTTGGAGGAGAGATGAGAGAGGTGGAGATAATGGAAGAGGAAGTGCTACAAAAGCCAGCGTATGATTCTCGTAGTGATTCAAGTTTTAAGAAGGAAGCTTCGTCCTCGGATAGAAAACCAGTAAAGATGGATAAATCTGCAAGTACAAAATCCACTTCTTCAGGGAACTCTAAGAAAGTTGCTCACTTGCAGGTGGACGCTGAAACTTCATCAAAACCAGTGTTGAAGGGAAGAAGTCCTGATAAACCTCCCATTTATGGGGTTAGTGATAAGAATCCACAAAAACAACATGCAGGACCCACTTCTGTGAAGAAACGCAGGAATGCATCTTCAGGAGGGTCAAAGTTGCAGATTGGAACTGAGGATGTGGCTGAATCAGGATTAAACAATCCGGATCTTGGGCCATTTTTGCTTAAGCAAGCTAGGGATTTGATTTCTTCAGGGGATAATCCCCAGAAGGCTCTTGAATTAGCTCTTCGAGCTGCAAAATCGTTTGAATTGTCTTCAAATGGGAAACCCTGTTTAGAGCTAGTAATGTGTTTGCATGTTACATCAGCAATTTACTGTAGCTTAGGCCAGTACAGTGAGGCAATTCCTGTTCTCGAGCGCTCAATTGAGATTTCAGCTATTGAGGAAGACCAAAATCATGCCCTTGCTAAATTTGCTGGCCACATGCAGTTGGGTGATACTTATGCTATGCTGGGCCAACTTGAGAATTCAATTATGCATTACACAAGTGGATTGGAAATCCAAAGACAAGTTTTGGGAGAAACAGATGTAAGAGTGGGTGAGACTTGTCGGTATCTGGCTGAAGCTCATGTTCAAGCACTGCAATTTGATGAGGCTCAGAGGCTTTGCCAGATGTCTCTTGACAGTCATAAAGAGAATGGTTCCCCAGCTTCTCTGGAAGAGGCAGCAGATAGGAGACTGATGGGTCTTATATGTGAAACGAAGGGTGATCATGAAGCTGCTCTTGAGCACCTTGTTTTAGCCAGCATGGCTATGGTTGCAAATGGCCAGGAAGTGGAGGTGGCTTCTGTCGATTGCAGCATTGGAGACACGTACTTATCTTTGTCTCGGTATGATGAAGCTACTTTTGCTTATCAGAAGGCACTGACAGTGTTCAAGACCACCAAAGGAGAGAACCATCCATCTGTTGGTTCAGTCTTTATCCGTCTGGCTGATTTGTATAACAGGACCGGGAAAGTTAGAGAATCAAAATCATACTGTGAGAATGCCCTTAGAATTTATGAAAAGCCCATGCCTGGAGTCCCTCCTGAGGAGATGGCAAGTGGTCTCACAGATGTTTCTGCTATATATGAATCAATGAATGACCTTGAGCAGGCAGTCAAGTTGCTACAGAAGGCGTTAAAAATATACAATGATGCCCCTGGTCAGCAAAGCACAATTGCCGGGATTGAAGCTCAAATGGGGGTCATGTACTACATGTTGGGGAATTATTCGGAGTCTTACGACTCCTTTAAAAGTGCGATTTCAAAGCTCCGTGCAACTGGAGAGAAGAAAACTGCCTTTTTCGGAATTGTTCTTAACCAAATGGGCCTTGCTTGTGTACAACGTTATTCCATAAATGAGGCTCAAGAATTCTTTGAAGAAGCCAGGACTGTCTTGGAACATGAGTGTGGGCGGTATCACCCTGATACACTTGGGGTTTATAGCAATCTTGCGGGCACTTATGATGCAACTGGCAGGTATCGTCAATCTTTATCTTGTCCTACCACCAGTGTCATCTTCAATTGTCATTATGCATGCTTTTGTTCTTCTCTTGGTAATCCTGTTTTTTCAAATAATCAATTGGGTTTCCACTTGCTTTATGTTTCTTATTTTCATTTGTTCATGCTAGGTGGTAGTGATACAATTCTGAATGTAAAGGCTGATATCTGTTTCTTGTTCCTTTTTCTTATGCTGAAAGCCTGACAAGTTTAACATATGCAGCCCTTCCTTTCCTTTTTGGACTTTTTGTTGAAAACCAAGTTGTTAGAACATTGTTCTGATGGACTATTTGGGGAAAAAGAACTCGCTAAGCTGTAGAAGTTTTTGTAATTTATTGCTCTTTAGTTTTTTGGAAGAGACAATTTTTAGTTGGATGCAAAAATTATTGCTAATTAGGCATTTTGAGTGAGACAGTTTACAAATTATCTTGTTATTAACCCAGGTTGGAGGATGCAATCGAAATCTTGGAGTACGTCGTTGAGATGAGAGAAGAAAAACTTGGGACAGCTAATCCTGATGTAGATGATGAGAAAAGAAGGTTGGCTGAGTTATTGAAAGAAGCAGGCAGAGTTCGGAGCAGAAAAGCCAGATCACTAGAGAACCTCCTTGATGCCAACTCCCACAGTATAAGCAATGATGGTGTTAAGGTATGAAAAGAACGGCAATATTTGGGAAACAGGATGTAATATAGGACATATTTAAGAAGAAAAAGATAGAATAACCCAAGAATGAAGACGAAACAGTCGTTGGGTGTGTTGATAAGATTCTTGTTGTGTAGGGTGCATGAAATAAACTGAGGCTGGGGTTTTGGTTATATTATTAACTTATAATATACTGTATTGGCCGAAGTTTATATTATTTTGTGTCACACTATTTATGTAATTGGATGTACCAAGATTGGTACCAAATTCATCATCATTTGTAATACGACATTCAAGAATCATAGATTTGTTTAACACTGCTACAGTCTGAAGATTTATCTTTTGACGTAACCAATTATTCAGGATCTATGATGACATAAAATTTGGGACCCCAGTTGCAACTTGCAAGCCAATAATGTGATAATCTTGAAAAATAGATCTCTGGTGTTGGTGAGCAGTTGCTTTTTGCCATCTAGCGTCTACCTTTTATATGTTTAATGCAATTATTGTACTTTTGGAGCAAAAAAATTATGATTTTCCACTCTGCCAGGCTATTGATAATTTAGATTGTTGTCAAGAAATGTCAACGGTTTGCTGTCAAGATCCCAGGTTTGCATTGAGAGAAACTTTCATACAACAGGGATAACACTTTTTGCTATCCCCGATCAGTAACACGATAATACATAAGATAACTTTCCCATGTGTCATTGCGTTATTAGGCGATGATAGCAAAACAGTGCTATCCCCATTATAAGTAAATTTTTTATAGTTTGCATCCGCCAACTGCAAAAGGGCAGAAAGTGATAAGATTTGTGAGGGCAAATCTACACCTCTTGTATAGTTTCTCAAGAAAAAATAGCTAAGATTTATGAACCTAAAGCCACGCCACCATGAAACTCCAACTCATACTGCTAGCTGTGATTTGCTCTCCATCACAACAGACAACTTAACATTACATTAAAGAGAGGTGGATAGTCAACTTTGGTGCCTTGGTTTTCATTGCATGCAGGAGTTCTTCTTCTTCTCTCTCTCTCTCTCTCTCTCTCTCTCTCTTCCTTTTTTTAAGAGGGCTTGACATCATTTTGGTGACAATGTGTTATACAGCATTAAACTATTTGGAAATGATTTGAATTTGACATAAAAAAGTTGTGAAATTAGGTATTGGGTATGTGCCTAGGTTGATGTTGTGTTACATCCAATCCTGCCAGGTGTTTAGGTTAGACAAGATTTGAAAATTAATCTTTGGTGGGTCAATCGCTCTCTATGGTTGGGGGGTATACCATTGAAGTCAGTGTGGGCCTCTCCCACCCCAGCAGTAGGGTGGGGGTATGTCTCTTCCTTTGTCTCCAGGCAATTCCTCTGTGTACTGGTCCTACTGGAGATTGTCACGACCGGTTATAACTTTGATTTTTTCAGGCTTATGTTTCTCGGTCCATGCTTCTGTTTCTTATAAAACTATGGCCAAGTACTTAAAAAGTGTATTTTAAATGGCTTCCAGAACACATTGGTATCTGTGGGCTGCACCTTTCCAATCTGCGGTCTGCACATGATGACAACTTAACTGCTTAACAATTGTCATTGATAATTTTATATGCACAGTAAAGTACACTTCACCTAATGACAAAGAATGCTTGATGCTCTATGTACAATGTTGCAGGTGATTTGTTTAATTTGCCATCCCTCCGGTGGCTGGGAACACACATCAAAGTTTTCACATAAATAAACGCATTCTTGAGAATTTTTGGAAAATCAATCTCATAAACACCCAATTCAGAAAACTATTTCAGCTCCAAAAGGCTGCACTAGATCTTTAGGAACAAGTCTTCAACCCACAGGTTAGGATGTACCATCACTAGCCACTCCAATTGAGAAAGCATCAACCACTGCCATAGAGGTTGAGAAACACCTAACATGAAGCAACAATGAGAACTGAACGCTGCCCTGCAGTTGAAGCAAATAGACTTGTTACCGGTTCTTGAACTCCAATCTATTAACTAAGATGCAACTCAAGTTTCAAGCTTTCAACTGAGAGATCTCCTTCAACTTCCCCTCCCACATCCCCTACTCGATCCCACAAAAGAAAGAAAACTTTTACCTTGTTTCCTCAGCACATGGTTCATTTCATTTCCATCTCTTCTCAGTTTGCTGAACCATAACATAATTGGATGGCGTGGCGCCACTTGCAGCAACTGGCCAAACTGCTGGCTGCAAAACAATGTCACCAAACACCCACTTAGAGACCAGACTCAAGCATCCTTGAGAAAGTAAAAAAAATTTCCTACAATCTTTGGGATCATAACGTTTTTTGTTTAAAAATACAATTAAATCCTAAAACTTACTCTGGAAATGCTCCCAAAATAGAGGCCAATCGGTTGCAAAGATAGATGAATGGCTCTCACTAATAATTTCATTGCTGGAATGTAGGCCATTGAATGGGAATTATCTCAATCCTCCTCAATCACTTCAAACAGTAAATCGGTTCCTCTCTATTAAAAGCAACTTGGGTTAACAATTGACTGAGAATCATCCGATCATCATTTCCGTTGAAACTTTTTGGTTATTCTTTCTTACTTGCCACTGAATACAGCAGATTGTCGTCTTTAAATGATACAAGATTTTCATTACTAACCTCATCAAGCCCAACACTTACAGTCAATGGTTGAGGAATATATCCTGCCTTCTTTATTTCACTTGTTAAACTTTCAATTATTGTATATATCTCGTCGGACTGATTATGAGACTGATCACCTGCAGTAAATATGTGAACATTACTATCCACTTCAATCCAACTACAGCCAGGCGTCTTCTTGAGTCCCATGCCTCTAATATCTGATCTAATCCTAGTAACTTCATTCCATTTCCCATAATCTTCATACAAGTTTGCAAGAAGGGTACGGTAACCGATACTAGTAGGATCAAGTTCAAAGATATGATCAGCTACAATTTCTGCCAGGCTTTCATCACCATGAATTTTGCATGATCCGAGCAATGATCCCCATATACGATCATCTGGGACACAAGGCATTGTCAAAATAATATCATATGCATGGCTAAGATGCCCAGCTCGGCCTAAAAGATCAACCATGCAGGTGTACTGTTCAAGTTGAGGTTCAATTTTGTAATCTTGAACCATACGTTTAAAATATTTCAATCCCTCTTCAACCCTCCCTGCATGACTGCATGCAGACAATAGAGCTGTAAAAGTGGCATGGTCAGACTTCATTCCTGCTGCTTCCATTCTTTCAAATAAACCAAATGTTTCATCCGCATGGCCATGCATTCCTAACCCCAAAAGAATTGAATTCCATGATACTTCATTTCTTTCAGGCATTTTCTCAAATATAGCCCATGAGCTACTTATGTCTCCACATTTTGCATAAGTAGTTATTAGAGAATTGCTCACAAGAATATTGGACTCAAAGTCTTTTCGTAAAAGGTAACCATGAACCTCCTTGCACAACATCATGACTGACAACTGAGCACAAACTGACAGAATACTTGCAATTGTCACAGCATTGGGTCTAAATTTTTCAAATTGCATGTCAAGGAACGCCTTTAAAGCTTCATCTAGATACTCATTCTGAGTATATCCAGATATCAAGGCATTCCATGATACCAAATCTCTAGCTTGTAGTCTATAAAAGACTTTATGAGCTGACTCGATGTCTTTGCATTTAGCATACATATCAACCAAGGCACCACCAACAAAAACATCTGAATCAAACCCCAATTTTACTACTAGTCCATGGATTTCCATGCCTCTAGTCTTAGTAGTCAAGGAAGAACAGGCTCGTAGAACAGCCAAGATTATGACAGAATCGACAAATCCATATTCTAATATATAGTTATGGAACAGGTTCAACGCCTCATCAGGACGACTACTTTGAGCAAAATTTGAGATGATAGCTCCCCACATGACCACGTTACGATTTAGAGATCTTTGGAAGATTTCAAGACCAGCCTTACGATCACCGCATTTAAAATACATGTCCATGAGAGCAGTTTCAACTCTAGCATCATTGTTCAATTGAATGCCAAAACAGAATTTATGCATTTGCCTTCCGAATGCTAAATCCAACATCTGAGAGCACAAAACTATAACGGCAACCATTGTGGAAGTATCTGGTGACAACCCAATTGACAACATCGCTAGGAAAACCTCCACTGCGTGTGACAAACACCCATTAGAGACATAACCCGAGATCATCACATTCCATATGACTGGATTCCCTCTGATCGACTCTTCATTAATAATGCTCCTAAAAACATATTCCGCATTCTTCACATCCCCACATTTCATGTACATATCGATTAACCCACTAACCAAGAACTGATCAGTATCTATCTCCCTTTTCACAACAAACCCATGAAGTTCTCTTCCATGAACTAAAGACTGAACTGAAGAGCAGGACGTGAGAGCTGAAAGGCAAGCTACCCGATTCGGTAACACCCAGTGATCATGGATCATTCGACTAAACATTCTCAACGAACCCATGTAATCTCCCGAATGACAGAGGCCAGATATCATTGTATTCCATGAAACCAAATCCCTCTTACACATTTTCTCAAACATCTGAACTGCATCCTCAATTGCTCCGCATTTCCAATAAACACCCAAAAGAGAATTGACATCATAAACATCATCTAAAACTCCTAATTTCAACACATGCCCATGAATCTCCCTAGCCTTGCCTACATCAGAAAGCCCCCCAAAGGCCTTAATCAAACACGGAAAGAATCGAAATTCCTCAACAGGCAAACCAAATTCAAGCATTTTAACATAAATCGTTATTGCATCTTCGCAATTCCCATCCTCCACATACTCCTTAATCAGCTGACCAGCCGACAAAACTTCGTCTTGGGAAGAATCCCTCGAAAGCCCGCATCCCAAAATTGATTTCCGAGATGGGTTTTGCAGGAATTGTACTTTAGAACAAAAAGTATGAAACTTGGAGCTAAAAGATACCAGGCAAGGCTTACTTGCACCCCTGAGCTTGTACTGTAATGCCTCGGATGGTCTTAACGGGTTGTGCTGGTGCAGGCCATGACCGTAAGTATGAACCGAGTAGAAGTCTAGTGGTCTAGCAACTGCCATTCTCTCTGGTCCCAAGGTCTCAGAAACCTCACCGGACCTGAAGAAACACTTCCACGAGAACGAGGACTCAAACTGAAAATGTTATCCTGGGCGAAACGATGTCGTGCAAAGGCGGGGAATTTGATGTGAACTGTACGTAAATACGGCGTCGTTGTTATTTAGGGCTTATAATTGGTTATTGAATGACTTAAATACCCTTCGCGGGACAATCTTGCCGCTACGTTGTCTTCTTCCTTCTACTCAAAGCTCGCACGATTCCGTAATTGAATGGCAGAAAAAGCGACCGGTTCGCCGGCGAGCTTCGTCGACCAATCAGTAGTAAGAATTTCTCTTCCTATTTTCCCTCCGGTAATTGTTTCTTTTTCGTTTATGTGATTTTCAATTTCTTGTTGTTTAGGTTCCAGGCGATGTGGTTCTTGACCTCACCAGCATGGCTAACCAGACCATCAAGCTCGGCGGGGGTCTTCGCCAGGCTCTCTCTCTCTCTCTCTCTCTCTCTCTGTGGTGACTGTAAGGACACATATGGCTGTCAATATCTCCATTATATACTTTTTTAAATTAAAAATTAAAAATTTCAGGATTGTGATGCAATAACTGCGATGAAGGCTGGGACTTTGAAGTTTTCAAAGCCAAACAAATATTGGGTCGAAACCTCTCAGAAAAGGGTATGCGTGTTTCCCTCCACATTCACTATTTTAAAAACAAAAATCTTTCATTTGTTTTTCATGTACGTTGAAATTTCAATTTTGGTGGTTTGTGCAGTATGTGCCTTGTGCGGGGGACTCTGTTCTTGGAATTGTGGCGGACTCTAAAGCAGATGTAAGAGCTTGAATGTGTCCTTATTGCATTAGGTGATTATTGGTTCATTGGTGCCAGCTTCTTGCTCATGAATTTGTTTTGTTTTTCCTTGTTTGGGTTTAGAATTTTCTGGTGGACATCAAAGGACCTACAATTGCATTTTTGCCTGTGCTTGCTTTCGAAGGAGGAACCAGGAGAAACGTACCAAAGTTTGAGGTTTGTGTACGTTTAAATTGCGCCTATATATTTATTGCCATGGTGCTCATGTCTTGAAAATGTATACTGGAAACATGAGTATATGAAGAAAAAACTAAAGCATCGTTATCATTGCTTTCTTGTCCTAAACATCAATGAAACAACTGTCATTATCTCTCTGCAATGCGCCTATGCAGCCTTATCTACTAGACCAGTTTTACTCCCAAGAAAAAAAGTTATTTATATATATGAGGGAGATTTAGGGAGCTTTTATGAGCTTTAAGTTTGTCTTGATCTTATTATTGGTGACTGGTTCTAACTTCCTGCAACTTAAATGATCTTCAAAGTCATGTCAAAGAAAATGTGTGAAAATGGTTCTATAAATTATTTGAAAGACATAGCCTTTACGACAAATTTTCCGAAAATAGATTTTTTGTTTTGGGGGGAGAGGGTGGGGAAGGAACACGTCTGTATTGAGACGTATTAATTTCATTGTTGTAATTTTGGTCCTTTGCATGATAGCTATTTATTATCTTTTAACTTCAAATTTAGTTTTTTTTGTGTGCAATCCTTTACCATGGCTAATCAGTTACTTGACAGGTGGGTACATTGCTTTATGTCCGGGTAGTGAAGGCAAACCCTGGCATGAATCCTGAGTTATCATGCATTGATGGTTGGTTTTCTATCTTTTCTTTTTCATTTTGGGACATGCTTTATTTGTCAATACGTGTGCCTTGTGTTTTAGCTCTTGTAAATGTTGCTTCATTGGATTTCTGTGATTATTTCTTGACTATGATTGAAATTTTTGTGTAATCTCTAGCCAGTGGAAAAGCAGCAGAGTATGGTCCCCTTAAGGGTGGCTACATGTTTGAATGTTCAACTGGCCTTCCAAGAATGTGAGATATAGTTCCCCTTGCTATGATATGTAAGAAGTGCTTAGGCAATAGATACTGCTGTTGTCTAAGCACATGGTCAATGCATAAAACAGAGGGTTTTCTTTCTTCAATTTTAAAATTAACCAGTCATCCGGTTTTCAGGCTGCTGAGCTCACCAAGATGTCCAGTTCTGGAGGCGCTTGGGAAGAATATTTCCTTTGAAACAGCAATTGGTTTAAACGGCCGTGTTTGGGTATACTTCTTAACAGCCTTTTTCAATTTTATTTTTGTAAAAATTATTATTTCTTAATTGGGTGTAAACAGTTCCTTGTATCTTCGTTGTAGCTAATTTCTTTTCTTTCACCATCAATGGAAAAACCTATTCAAACTAAGATCATTGCTTGCTCAGCCTGATTTCCCTTTATTGGGTCTTGGCTGAACGTAATTCTCAGTGGGGACATTTTCATTGTCGTAGACTTGTTTTCTAGAACTCCTTTTCTATTTGAAACATAATTCCTTCTAATACCAATTGTTTTAAATTCTTCTTAACTTCCAGGTCAATGCTGGTTCACCATCTACGGTGATCGTTGTTGCTAATGCAATTATGAATGCAGAATCTCTGAGTGGCGTGCAGCAGAGAATTATGGTGGATAAACTTATTCAGAATTTGAAGTTATCAAGTTAGTCCATCACGTTATGATTCAAACTCCTATCTTAATTGTCTGCATGTTTCTATATCATTTTGTTTTGACTCTGTTATGATATGAAACTAACTTTCTTTTATGCTTTTTGTGTAGCATGACAATTCAAGAAGGGCAAGCATTGTAGCTGTCAAACTCGGCCTGTTACACAGAAGACGTTTTTTCATGAAGGTTAAAGAAGACACCGGAATCCAGTGATCACAATCTCATATGCTAAAATGATATTTAGGATGAGCCTTCTAAACCAGTAGAGATGTCTAGGAACTATGTCTTAACTCCAAATTTTGTTAATTAGCTTTATAGCTTAGAAGTATACTGTTTATTTAAGCGGCGGATTTCATCATGTAAATTGAGAATGTGCCTATGTATTTTGAATTCACAAATGCAATTCGACTTGTGCCACATTATTCAAATGTTACAGCGTACAAAGCTACAATGAAACTCTTGTTTCTTTACCCCAGGTTCAATGTGACAACACACTGCTGACTAGCGATGTACAGCATCATGTGCCTGAATTTGGGTCAGAGAACTATACTATAGATGTTGAAACCCGTACTTGGGTTCCACTATAATTTGCTGTTTTGACGACAAAGCCACTGTTTTTGTGTCAGTTTGGCAGCTGATTAACAAGCTCGAAAGCAAGTTATATACTCCCACCATAGCTTGATAACGGGTCTATTAGTGGTTGTATACAATCATGTACATATCTTTATCAGCGGTTGTATACAATTATGTACATATCTCTCTCATCACATTACTGGCTGTGGACCAATACAATCACGTAATGATAGAGACATAAACATAGTTGTATACATCCGATTCTACCAAAGATTTACCACATTCTGAATCATGTTGCTTATTACTTTGTGCTCAGCTAGTCCACTATCAAGATTCTCAGGGCTTTTGCTGCACTGGTAAAAATTTGGAGATGAGAGGAAAATGATCACGGACTGGTTCAGCAATGGATCAATCCAGTCCACAAACGTGGCAAACAGAGAGAAGCTCCACCATTTTCTGAATGATGCATTAAATGCAACTGCTTCACTCACATGTATGTAAAAAGGTCACAGTGATTATGGACCTTTGGTAAATTGCTAGTCTCATATTGATTGCTGTTTTTGTTGTATTTAGGTTCCGAAGGTTCTCACTGTGCCTGTAGCCCACAAAGACAGTGATTCATAATTAAGCTTCCAAAAGTACAAACCCCAGTTTGTGAAGTCTCACTCTCACTCAGACCAAAACTGGATCTTGCAATGCCTTCCTGATTTTCTGTATCTGATCACTCTGTCATTTTCTTATTTTTTAAATTTGATTGCAGAGATTTCTGCTGACTTATAATGGCTTAGTTGAAACTTGAAAGCTGGTTGATTTTCAGATTATTTTCTGAAAAGTACCAACTTGGTCAAAGAGGTCATCATTTATATAATTATATTGCTTGCATACATGTGAAACTTTCAATTCAATTGTAAGAAGTCTATTGGAAATGGGGGAAAACAAAAACCTAGTTTCTTGTAACTACAGAGAAATTCTTATGTGGATCTCTCTGTTTTGTACCAGAAAAATATATGATGGTTTGATTATTTTCACTTTCAGTGGTTCAGCTCAGATGATCAGAGGCTAGCTACTTCTCCTGGAAAATAGAATAACTAGGAGCTATTAATTATATATCAGCTGGCTTGAAATTCCATGCTGTGATTCTTCAATTATTATACATATATATTCTCACTCACATCTATTCATTCAAAGGTCATAGATTCACAGGCCTACTGGCTTGGTATGTTGTAAGTTGCATACAAATTGATGCCTGATAAGATCATGCAGCAGACTAACTTATTCAACTCAAATTGTGAATAACTAGCTTCAGACCCAAACACACAGCCCCACTCTCTCTCTCTCTCTCTCTCTCTCCCCACGGGAATTTTTGGGTGAGAAAGAAACAAAATCCAATGATTCAAGTAGTCTCTCAGACTTATAAAAGAAGCTTGCAAATCACAGATTCATTGGATTATACCTAGAGATTTGTGCATGCTGCGAATATAACAAAACCAAGATATATAAAGATTCTTTTATCAGTTTTTCTTAAGAACAAAGGTTGTGAAATGAATTTCAATCGATGATATGAAAAGAGACTCTACATGGTAGGTTGATCTGCAACGAACAATAGATGTGGGCATCATCAGCACGTGCTAAAAGACTCTCTGCAATCTTTGTCTTCTTATTAGACCAATGTGTGTCACATTGGTTTTGTTCCTGTGTCACAGTGGGTGTGAACACAATAGCTACCATAGAATTTATGTGCATTGCCTTCATCTTCAGGGTAGGCAACAAAATTAATATACCTTGAATTTTTTTGTAATTATTTGACCCAGAATCTTTAGTTTGAATGACTTTTTCATTCTGTTTCTGTCATACATGTGTTTGAGCAAAAGCAGATTGCTTGCTCTTTGTTTGAAGTGGTTTGGGGCAAAAGCAGAGTCTACAAAACTTGTGAACAGAAATCACCACCACTGTGCATGAGCAAGTTATTAAAAATCAATTATAAGATGTTAAAGCTCAATAAGATTAATCATAATGCATATTGTATACCTTGTTGTTATTATTGCATTGGGGAGTTTTTTTTCTTTTCCTTAATGATGAATGGATATCTTAACAATATCATGTTGGCCACATTAACTTTCTTGTCATTTGTTCATTATGAGAAAGCTTAGAAACTTGATGATGAGATGATGGGTTCCATCAGAAACTGAATTATGAGCTTAGCCGACCTAACTTAATTAAGCTGCATATTAAGTTTAATTTCATGATCATCATGTGCCCAGGGGGCCAAGGTGAGAGAGAGAGATAGAGAGAGAGAGAGGCTGGAGCTGACAATGATGGGATCCATTCCATAATGATATGTAAGCGTTAGGGTAACAGACAAACAATGGTCGTCTGCTACAATTAGCTAGCTTTTTTTCTGTCCATATATATATATATATAACATTATTTTCGTGTGCAATTAAAGTTGTATGATATATATTACGACATTATATGACAGCAGTAGATAGTGCCAAGCAAAAGCATTGCTTATGCCTGCAGATAATGAAATTAGATAGCCACCCACACACATTATATATCACTCCCTCCCAAGTCCCAACACTAGCTTTTTATCTATATATAGTTTCACACCTATATATATATATATTTTTATTTATTTATTTTATATATAAACCACCATGTATTAGTATGAGTATTTCATCCACAAAAAAACCACCACATTGAGTAGACTTCCAATTGAATCCCCAAGTAGCTTTTCCTCTTTTCCTCTCTCTGTCTTCTCTCTCTATCTCTCTCTCTCAAGAGTCTTGCTTGCTTGCTTGGTTGTGCTTTACTAACAAGAACAAGAATGGAAGGTGGGAATGAGTATAAGAAAGGTCTTTGGACAGTGGAGGAGGACAGAATTCTAATGGATTATATAAGGGTGCATGGAAAAGGGAAGTGGAATCGTGTTAATAAAGTCACAGGTACTTGGCAATTCAGCAGAATGCATGCTTTCTTCTTCTATTTCTTTTTCTGCAACTAAGTTGTGAATTATTGATGTGGTGTAGGATTGAAGAGGGGTGGCAAAAGCTGCAGGTTAAGGTGGATGAATTATCTGAGCCCAAGTGTGAAGAGAGGTGACTTCTCTGAGGAAGAAGATGACCTTATCATTCGACTCCATAACCTCCTTGGAAACAGGTTCCTCCATCTCCTTCTTCAAAATCAATATCTCCATATAAGATTCTCAAAAGATATTGATGGTCTTTTATTAATTCAATGTGAACAAGCTGCAATTTTTTTTTTTTTATTTGGTTTCAACAAGATATGAATCTTAAAATCAATATCCTTAGCATAAAGCATTTAGTTCTACTTTTCTGCATGATTAACTTGCTTCTTCTGTCTTCTTTCCTGCCAAATTTTACCATGCCTGTTGAACTCTGGTATAACCATCCCTGTTAAATATTCTTTCTTTCTTGGCGTTTCATTGCTTTCAAGCCCCAACAACAAATACTGGGCAGCCAGTGACCACTCTAATTAAATTTCATGCATTATTGCTATGCTATAGTAGCTAGTACATGTACAAAGTTATTAATACTAGACAACTATAGTTGCATTAATTCCTATTGTACCCTTCTAGTTTTTACTGCTGACATTGATGTGTGCATTTACATATTAATTATCTACCATGCAATATTTAACCTACCAAAGAAAATAAAAAGAAAAAAGCTCTGCTGTAGCAGTCTTAGCTGATATATTATTGATCTCAATTTTGTTACATGTTCTTTCTTAATTAGGTGGTCTTTGATAGCTGGACGTGTTCCTGGGAGAACTGACAACCAAGTCAAGAACCATTGGAACACTCATTTGAGCAAGAAGCTCAGTGTGAATTCGAAGAAGGGAAAGGCGAAAGCCAAGACTTGTTTAGGCTCAAAACAAGTGAAGGGGAGCTTCTGTACGGCCTCAGAGTCAAACTCTGAGCAGCAGCCTCAACCCAATTCCAATTCCAATATTGGTGATCATGAAGCTGCATCTGCTGCTGGGTTTGATGATAAATTGATGATGATCAAAGACAACATTGGCTCTAAAAGTGGGGTTGGTTTTAGTGGCATATGGGAGGCGATGATGAACAACAATAATTATGACAGCTCCTTTTGGTTTTACAATGATGACCTTAATCTAAATAGCCCTTATTATTTATTGGACCCTAGTCTAGATGATCACCATTACCCTCTTCAATTTTGAATTTGTTTCTGATGGCTTGCAGACTTTTAACATTTTGTATATATTGTCTCTCTATCATCACTGATTAATAATCTAATCTAATATTTTTGGTTAAATACTTCTCATATCTGATATATACTTACCAATTGATATTATGCATTGTACTATGAATGCCTGCTTAATCATATAAACCTAATCAAGCCCAACTAATCCAGATGATGGAGGCAGTTGGGTTGATTTAAAGTAAGGGGTTAAATCAATTGAATCCATCACCAAGATCCAATCAAAATCTAATTCAGATCTTCAAGGTGCACAAACTTTGGCTCACATCAGGACAAGTAGACAAATATAAATGCTAGTCACTGAGGCAGGGTCCAGTAGTGTCCTCTGTTTTGTATAGTATCTTGCCTTGCCACACTTAGTGCTCACACTTTTGGTAGGTGGTCCTTCCTGCTTCTGGTTCTGGATAAAATGCATATTACATTAGCTTCCATCAGGACTCCAATTAAGGCAACATTTCTTTATTCATTTTCCTTTTCGTTTTTACAACTATGTATCTATCTCTTTCATCACATTGATATATTAGTTATGCGATTAGAGGCAGATATTATTGTATCCAACCTGTTACATTTAAAGGATTTCAAATTAGTACAGATAGTTTGATATTGGTTTATTTTCTTCTTTCCTATTTGATGTGACTCTGAATTTTTGTTCATTTACAAATTTGCTGGTGATCTTAGGAGAGCTAAGATGCAAATCTCGTCTGCTTCTTTAGGCCCCCTTGTCCTTGTGCATGTGCCAATAAATTATTGAACTTCAACACATGCTAGCTGTCTTTTTTCTCTGAGATTTTACAATCAACCCAATCAAGGTGGGAAGCAGAAAAGGGCAAGTAAAAGATAGGAAATCTGTGATGGCCTATTGGGACTTTTCGCTCTGTAATAACCAGGTAACAATGACCAATGAAGAATTGAGGACAGCAGAGGTCTTTTGATCTAGAGAGAGAAAGCCCATCAGAGAATGACATGTTTTGTCCCAAAAAACGAAAAAGGAAGAGCATGACATGTTTTATAGATACAGCATACAGGCATAAAATAAAGGCACCAGGCCTTGGCTCTTATTACCCAAAAAAGCAAAAGATGATAGGGGCAAATGGGCTTGCCTTTAAGTTTTTGACGACGTCATGTTTTTTGTTTTTTGTTTGGTCTCAATTGTGCAATAGGGAAACCTCCCCCTCTTCTTAGAAAATAGCTTTTGGATGATTTTGAATTGCTTCCCCACACATGTAAATAATTGCTCCTTTTGAATTATGCAAAAGTGCTTTTCTTTGTCTACTTGAAAGTCACTTCCCTTTCAACAACAAAATCATTGGCATAAAGAAAGCTACGTCGTTGAGACGTGTTGTGCTTGTGTATACATTTCACTCTCAAAAAAAGTTTGTTTGGGAGAATATTGCTGAAGAGGGACAAAAAAGTCCCAATATTCTCCACTCTTCTCGATTAATTAGACATCTAGCATATGACTTGTGCATCTCTTAATTAACCAAAGGTCTGTGGGCTCAACGCAGACTCAGTAGAGGACATGAACTGCAGAAGAAGAAGAAAAAAAAAAATCTACTGAAAAAAGCAGATGCACAAAAGCAGGAAAGAACTAGTGACCATTAGCCTTCACAACTCTATATCGTGGTCAAGTGGTCCATGCTAGAAATGATTAACAAATGCAGAGAGGCACCTGCCTGAAAGCCTGAAAGCTGCAAACGATATATGTAGAAGAGTATTGTAGGATAGGCTTTGTATTCGAATCTATGTACGACCAATTAACTGAACCCCTACGTAGCCAAGTCACAACCAACACAGATGCATCATGAATGAAAGACTTTGCTAGCTAAAAGCATTCATCGTGATCTTATATCATGTGCCCGTGTTTTAGTACTGCACAATCTTTAGAGACGGGAGTTGCGAATGAAAGCATTTTATTTATTCCAAGAGGGTGCAACTTTGATGCATATTTTCTGTCACATTTGGCTGTCTAAAATTTGTGGGAAAATTTCTGATGGGTGTAAACTTGTGTTATCTTGTTTGGTTGGTTCTTAATAGATATACAGTTCGTGGTGTCAGTTTTGAAAAGGAAATAATGGTTTCTGGTCGGATGTTCAGTGGTCTTACAATAAGAAATGCGCGCATGAACACATCATATGCCCCATGATGCAACAAGATGTCCATGTCAATCTTAAAGACATGCCCCACGATGCAACAAGTATTTTCTCTTTTTTCCATTTTTGAGAAGAAAAAAAATATAAATGTATGTACTCTCTTCCTTTTTACAAAAATAATTGAAGAAGGAACCATTTTCAGAAAACGATCTGCACAAGTCATTGACTAAACGTGATCTTTTTCTGGAAAATTGGTAGACTTGGGAACCCTTTTCCAGCCAAACAATCGTTTAATTTGTACTTATTATATCGATTATTATGGCTAACTGTTGATTAGCGCATTAATCACCAGGATTTAATTTGTTTTGTTTTTTTTCAGCAAAGTTTGCTCTCTCTTTCTTTTTTCTCTGATCTGTTGCCTTTCGCACAAGATATTTGAAGAAGAAAAATAACCTATATGGCCCACTATCAACTACAACACATCAGGGAAACATTATTTTCTTAAGTTTATTTGTATTCTCTATCATGAACAAAACAGTACATTAACCTAATTCTATTGCTCTTGAAGTCCTCGTACGAATCTTCCGACTTCTTCACCACCGCGAAGCTCTCCCTCACCTTCCCCTCCACAATGCATGGTATCAGCCTCTGAAACACCAACCGCCTCACCAACGCCCACCATTTCAATCTCCTTCGACGATCTCCTCGACACACTGCAGTCCGGATGTGGCTTCTTGTTGTTTTCTTCTTCTTCTTTTTTCACTCGTCGTTTTTGGTTCTGTTTCTTCTTCTCTTCAGATGCGAAGGGAGGTGACAAAACTGCTGAAGAATATAAGTGCCACATTGAAAACTTGACTAATTAAAATACAACATATAATGAATGGTTCCAGTACTAATTAAGTTGGTTTTAAAAAATGTTTTCTTCATATTTTAATCAATTTTAAAATAAAAACAAGCGAAAATATGGGACTCATAGTACCACGTAGGTAACTAATTGAGAAATATGACAAAAACTCGAACAGTGGAACAACATTGTAATAAATTGAACAAATCGGGGTATCTAATTGCAAAATCAAGAGGACAGGGACCAACATGGTTCACAAGTGCAACCACAATGTACTAAACTGTCATTAACCCTTATATTTTTTCACTTTGAATTTTAGAAATTTATTCGGTACATCCAATAAATTTTAACGAATTCAAACTACAAAGGTAAAGATATTTAAAAAATATATATATATTATTAAATTTTAAGCTAAAAATTTTAGTTAGCCCACCCACCAAAAAATTCATGGCTCCACCCTTGGTCCTCTAGTGGAACCTCTCACTCCTCAGAACTTGTATTAAAACCTACACCATCTATTAGGGTGAGCATTTTAATGCCCATTAGGGTACCATGACACCCCAGAAGATCAATTATCATCGTTAATCAAAGTGAGCATCTATGGCCACTTTTGTCCATATATGTACTTTGCTATCGGTTGCACACTATCAAGTACATTGGGCTTTATATGTTTTACTGCTTTCCATATTGTGTTATTGCTAATTTTTGCCCTATATTCCTTGCTTTGCTTCCCATGACCAAGTTTTATTTCTTTGATATGTTTCTCTTGATATTGGCCCTTGTGGTGTGTAACCTGCAGGGACTTTTACTCCAAGATCAAGGCATAGCTCTAGGATGGGTTTGTGTGCTGAGTGTGGGAGAAAATGAGTTTTTGTCAAGGAAAGCCAAAGGGGAGATTGTTGTGTTCTCGATTTGCTAGTATTGGCTTTCCTTGCCAAAGTCGTATTGTTTCTAGTAATTTTCTAAATCCTATTCATGCTCAAATGTTTAGTGTAGATTTAGATAGGTTTAGACATAGTCATCTCAAGGATGATATAAGCTTAAACTCATAATCTCCAAAGGTAAAGCAAGTATTTGCATGGCATTCATGTTTAATCATTGCAGTGTTTATTCTTAGATGACTAGTTCGTGCATTATATTCGGGAAAAAGTTCAACGTCGTGATCTTGTGGTTCAATACATTCCCACTGAAGAACATTGACATTTTAACTAAAGGTCTTCAGAGTGCTGTGTTTATTCTTCAATGCACCAATCTCAGACTTGGTCCAGTTCTAGCTGGGACTGCTGAGATTGAGGGGAGATGATTGGCAAAAGTCCAGATGTTATGCTGATGTGTGTGATTGTTAGTGTTCACGTGGGTCTGTTAGAGTTAGTTATGCAATGCCTTAAGCGTTAAGTAAATCCGTAATTCACAGTTTTCTCATAGCTCTTCCTGTTTATCTCATCTGATACAGTTATCTTCTATCTCCATCGCTTTCGTGTTCTTCTCTAGTTCTTCTACATTCTTCGTTTTTTGATTCTGTCTTCTCTCAAGAACAATAGCTTTCTTCAAGCTTCTCCATTTCTGTCTTCTCCCATGTCTCCATACATCATCTCTCCTCTCAAAGCAAAGAGCATATTGCCTTCTAAATTATTTGATACATTAGATTATTCACCCTATCAATGGTGTGATTTAAATCAAGTTGTTTATTGAAATTCAATCGTGCTTGCCACAAAGTAAAATTTCCACCGCACTTTATGGATATGTTTAACTTCCCACTCAAAATACTTGCTCCTCGTTGGCTTGTCAATATTCTTGCTGCATATGCTTAATGTTTCTTGGCAAATTTGAATAAAATTCCTATTTCTTGGCAAAACCATGAGCTCTAATAAGAAACAATTGTGGTAACATGACGATCATTCATGAAGGGATTTTATTATTTTCTTTTTGGATACAAAAAGAATGGAAAAGAGAAGACGAGATTTGTCACTATTCTCCTCTCACATGTTGCCAACAAAATTTATAATCACAAAATAATTATTAAAAGTATATAATGATAAAAGTCCATACAAGTTTGTCACTTAACTTTATAAACTCTATTGAAGTCATTAAAAATCTATAACCCTACGAAAGTCACTCACTTCGCTTAAAAACAAAAGAGAAGATGAGTTGTTCTTCTTTGTTATTGAGAGAAGAGACAGAAATATGGGTAAAGGAGATTGACGTTTGATTTTAGAGTAAAGAGGTAGTTCAGTTTCCATTCCAAAAACTGTTAAAAAGCAAAAATCATATTTTTATCCTTTTTTTTCATTGGATCATTATAAGGGCCTTGTAGTTTAGATCTGCACCAATTGAGCTCGAACCCAATACTAAAAATTCAAATAGAATTCAAAATTCTTAATTTATCCTTAAACGTGCTAGTAAACCAAAAGTTAAAGAACAATGATACTAATCTAGGAAAAAACAAGAACAATAATATGAAAAAGAAGAAGTCGTTGATTTGTGTTTGTTCTTCATGCTAAAACCCTACCTGCTCACTTTTGCATTCACATATGAAAAAGAAGAAGAAAAAAAAAGGATTTGTATTTTTCTATTTTCAAAAGCAAAAACCAGCTTTCGCGAAAGTAGAAGCCAGAATTTAACCCATCTGAAAACACCACCACCCTAAATAATTCATGTCGCCAATTGAAGATAAACAAGAAAGAAACCAAATATTATAATCCCTCTCCTTTTTTTTTCTTTTTTTTATAAAAAATACAAGATATAGTAATTACTCTAATCCAGTCTGCGAAGCCCAAGCATCCTTAACTAGAGTTGCATAGCTGGGCCAATAGCTTTAGGCCCATTAATCCAATGGGTTCCAAAATGAACTAATGGAATTGGCCCATGTCCCTGAAGCACCGCAGCCGATGGCACCACATTATCTGCTTCAGCACTCTTTTGGCGTCATTCAAGTTCCAGACTTCCTCTTCGAAACACTAATAATAGCGACGCTGCTTTGGGATGAGCAAAAGCCCGCCTTCTTAGCTTTAGGCTGACCTCATTATTTTCAGCATCTCCTGTAAGTACTTTCATCATCAATATTACAATCAGAAATGGTTAATGAAAGCTTTCGTTCAGTTTTTTTTCTTGTTTGTTTTTCCCTTCCCTCTCTGATTCTCCCTTTTTATTTAACTGTCTCTTCCAATTTTCTCTTTGCTGAGTGATTCAGCTAGAGGAGGAAGAGGTCAGTATGGCCACCACTCAATCCTCAGCTCCCAGTCCTGCGGACGACAAGCCACAAAACCCGGGTACAATTTCTCTCTTTTTCTCAAATTTTCTTCTTTGAATTGTTGTTTCTTTATACAGTACTGCTCCTATAGTTGACGAGGAAGTTCAGGAATTTATGTTCAATACATAACTACTATTTGGTTACCGAATGATTTGCTTGGAGTAGCTTAGTTCCTGGTGCAATTAATTAAATAAAACCAGAAGATTTGTTTGTATGATTACTGTTTAACGAGTTAAATTTTAAATAAATTAATGGGTTATGATAAAAACATAGTTCTTGTAAATTAGCTGCAGTCTAGCTTTTGTAAGAATAAAAGAAAGCTATGAATCTTAGCTATGTATATCTAAGCTGTATGTTTAAGATGGTATCCTGATTTTTAACTTGTGCAACAGGGCTTGCTCAACCTACAATTGAGGGTCAGCAAGATGCTGGGGCTGAGCCCCCTAAACAAACTTCTACACCATCTGTCTTTGTGAACTCTGAACCAATGAGAGAGGAACAAGTACAAAATGCGATGAAATTCCTTTCACACCCGAAAGTTAGGGGATCTCCAGTCATGTACAGACGTTCTTTTCTTGAGAAGAAGGGCCTCACAAAGGAAGAGATTGATGAAGCATTTCGACGTGTGCCTGTAAGTGAATTGTTGATTGCAATTCAAGCAAATTGTCAATCATCAATCTTTTTCATGTTTCACATTGTTTGTTTGCAAATTGCAGGACCCATCTTCAAGTGCGCAGGCAACTGCAAATCAAGGTAATAAAAAACTGGTATTAAAGTGGGTTTTGGCTTAAAGTTTGTGCATTGTTTGTATAAGTGATAGTTGTATATGCTTTCTTATGTCAGATGGACAAGTAAAGACATCATCAAATGTTCAGGCACAAAGTGCCACTCAAACTCTGCAGCCTGCAGCTGCTGCTCCAACTAACGCCATTTCCTCTGTGCGTACCTTAACTGGGTATAGATTCCACTGGTCTCATGCCATTGTTGCTGTAGGATTACTGGCAGTTTCTGGTGCTGGAACAGCTATATTACTTAAGGTAAACTACTCAACTTTTCTACAATCAAGACATATTAATTGTTATCCTCATGTTCTGATGCTAGCCCTATGAGTTATATTGCTTTTATATGCTTCTTTTCCCAGTTTCACATGGTGACTGAGTAATTGTACCCTTTAGACTTTGATCACTCAATAGTTATTAGCTTGGTGGCTTCTGATAACATGTTCCCTGTTTTAGAAATCTATTATCCCTAGGTTGAAGGCTTGGGTACGCAAGGTTGTATTGGAAGATGAAAACGACATTGAGAAGAAAACCGACCTGAAACCAAGTTTGGCAGAAGAAGCTGCGGCAGCTGCTAAAGCTGCTGCAGCTGCAGCAGCAGATGTGGCAAAAGCAAGCCAGGAGATGCTGAACTCTAAGACCGAAGGTGAGGCTATGGTACTTTATAGCTACCGTGTTAACCTATTTCTGTCGTCATTCACTTTATTTAGTGATCTTATTATTGTCTTCTTTTTTACTTATACTGATACATATTACTGTTGTCATGATTTCGAACCATTGTTTATACTTGGGCCAGAGAGGAGATACTTTGTGGAACTCATGAGTTTGTTAGATGTTCAAGTGCAAGAAATGAAGTTAATGAATAATTCCATTCGGAAATTGGAAGGTACTGGAAATATTATATGTGATCAAGCTAGTGCTTGTGATTGATTGTTCTGCCTAAAATACAGTTACATCTTCATTTGTTTGCAATCAGGAAAAAGACTGGTTTTTGTTTGTAACTGGACTCCAATGATTATTTTGATTGATATTCTATCTTTCTGCCTAATGATCAGGAGAAACAAAGGCCTCAAGAACCTCTCTTGTTGATCATGAGGATAATCGCTACAATACCACAAATTCAAAGGTCAGCTGAAGATAGGCATAAATTTGGAATTCTTGTTGATATTTAAAAGGTGTAGATAATATCATATCTGCATTTATTCAAAAGATAGCTTTTTTACTATTGATCTGTTTTACAGCAACAATATGCGAATGGCAAGGCAGAGTATGACGTGCGATCAGGTTATTATTCTCTAATTGCCAACTTTCTATTGTCTAATCTTTATAATGTTTATTGATTTCTGCTTTGTGTTATTACAATTTTCTGTACAGTGCAATCTTCCTCAGCTCCTCCGTCTGTGGAACCATCAGCTGCGCCTCACCCAAAGTCTTATATGGATGTAAGTCATTTTTATGGTCTTTTCATAAGTACTGTTTAGTACATGGGTCTATCATTGAGAGCTTCTCTTTTATCATAATAAACCAATCTAATGGTTCAAGGAATGTAGTCTTTCTTTTTATGTGCAAATTAAATATTTTGGTATAAAATACTCTGTTAGCTCACAACTCTCACGTATAGACTGTCATCCAGTGGCAGTCAGTCAGTGGATGCAAAGATCTAATTTATAGGGATTTCTCAGGGCATGTTATCATTTTAGTTGTATGTAAAATTCTTTTCATTCACCCTTTTTTTTGCATTGTACTTGGAGCTTGAAGAGTTCTTATATAATGTGCTCTAACCTTCCAGTTGGACCAATTTGTTATTAAGAGATATCTAAGGTTAGAATGGATGAATCATAAAAGATTCAGGAGGTCCAACAGATTATAAGCTGACTAGGTTGAAAATAATCTTTTATGTGGTTTTAATTTTATCTAACCAGTTGGTGAACTGGAATATTATAATATGTGTCTTATAATTGCTTTTCATTTGAACTGCAATTTGAGTTTGCGGATTATCCATGCAATAGTTTTAACTCTTTCATTGTTGTTATGTGTGGTCAGGTTTAAGGCTTCGGAAATTTAACACTCATGTGCATTGTTAATTTTATGCCTGCCTATTTAATTTTTATCATAATATTGCAGATCATGGCCATGGTTCAAAGAGGGGAGAAACCTCCTAATGTCAAAGTAAACTCTTTGTAGATTTTCCAATTGAAGTCAGCTTTTTTCTTCTTTATTTTTTCATCACTTAAATGTTAACCCTTTGTCATTCTGGATGCATACGCAGGACATTGATGATTTACCCCCCAACCCTAATCAGCAACTATCAAATCCTCGCTTGGCACCTAGAGCTAAGGTATTGCTTTTGAGAGCTTTTCACCTTTTCATATAACACACACACCACCACCACCACCACTCCCGTGGCCCGCCCCCTCTTTTCCTTCTTTGATTCACTCCAAATTAGTACACATGGTTGGATCATATAAAAAATAATTAGATTATAGATTGCTGCATGTCTTTCACAATCTGTATTTTTTACAAACAAAAAGTGGCTTGTTTTTAAAAAATTATCTTCGAATTTACAAGAATTAGTTGTATGCTTTATGAAATTATGGAAATATATTTTTACAAATTCATGAACTTCAATGAAAATTTTGACCAAAAAAATTCAATTTTCTTGCTTTGATACCAAATGGAGATGATTGTTACTTTTTGTTTTCTTGGGTAGCCTTGGGAGGTTGGTCAGGCCCAAAACAACTCGAGCCAAGTATTTCAGTCTCAAGTAAGTAGTGAAGGCTTGAATTCCAGCATTCAGGACAGTGGGCTCGATTATCAGTCAAACGGTGATGGTACAGTGCCTTGGTGGCAGCGGAAAAATGCTAGAATCACTGAGATAGAAAATGAAGTCAATGCAGGGTCTTTTGGTGCACGAACTAGTGAGCTTCCAGTTCAGCCAGTTCAGCGTACATGGGTTCCTCCCCAGCCACCCCCGGTTGCAATGGCAGCAGCAGCTGAAGCTATCCGACGGCCAAAACCACCAGTGCAGAAAGAACAGCTGGGTAACGATCTGCCTGTTGCACATCCATCAGATGTGAGTGATGAGTTGCAGAGGATAACAAAAATATCTGAATCTGGAGGTGCATTGGAGCTAAGTAACGGAAGCCCACCGTTGGGATCTCCTGAAATACAAGAGGAATACAGCTTGTGAGAAATCTGGAGTTCATTGCATTTAAAAGCTTGTTCTAAGGTGCTACCCGTTTATGTACGCCTGTTATACAAGGATGGGAGAGATTAAATCAACGCAAGATGTTTTTTTACATATAAAATAATAAGTTGTTCAAAGGCTTGCTTCTTTACATATAAAATAATAAGTTGTTCAATGGTGAAAAGTTGAAGTGGACTTTGTAGAGTTGACACTTTTGGCCGACCCTTCTCCCTCTTGCATGAGAAGCGCACTTGTGCGCCTTATCAAAGGGTCTATTTCAGGCCTTAGTGGTGCTACTGTTTCCGATAAATATGTTTGGTGCTACTGTTTCCGATGAATATGTTTATTGATTTTTCTCTTCATGCTTTTTGGGTGGGACTAGCTTTTCATATTAAATAGCTGTGGTTTAAACTTTCTGTGCCATTCAAACAACAAATTAGTTTGGTACAAATTTCAATCGCGTGCGCTTGAAATAGCACTACACGAAATTTGGTAACCTTTATTCAAACCCTATCCACACAAACAATAAGATTATAGCTCAGGTGGTTATATTAAATATGTCTGCATTCGAGACTCTTTGTTCGAATTCCTCCTCTCACAATATTATATATAAATAAAATAAAATAAACCCTATCCACATTGCAACAATGACAAACACTTAATCAGTTGATCGTCTTATGTAATTTGCATTGGTAGTTGCTATTTGGATCTTCTATCTCAATTGAAGCTTCCCTTTTCTCCCCAGTCTGAATATTTATAACCATGTTTGTCTTTAGGACAAATAAAATGATTATTATAAAAAATATTTCACTAAAACACCCAAAATGGGAGTTGAAATTATGCACTATTTAAACATATAAACACACCCAAAACCCATCATTACACACACTCAAAACCCATTTATAAACACACCCAAAAAGTTGACTTTATAGTTGATTTTGGGTGTGTTTCTATGTTTAAATACTTGGGTTTTTATAAATAATGTCTAATGAGTTTATTTATAAATTTGTATAAAAAATATAAGGGTGGGTCCTCAATTGGTAGGATTCAGGAAGCACTTTCTGTTTAACTTCTGGTGACGAAGGATCTAATGCATTAGATACCTTAAGTCAAGCTAAGCAGAAAATGAAAGAAAAAAAAATTGGGGTCAAATCAGCATATGTGCACCCCTTTGGACTGGCCCTACTTCAAAGATGAGAACTTGCAATGTCAGGGGCTGTTTTGCTATCCTCATCTAATCATTTAATTATGTTTTGTCATATGGAATTCTTATCATGTATGGCTGAACTTAATTAATTAGAAATAGTAAAACAAAAATATCCTGTGACAAGCAAGTTTTCCTCCTACTTCAAATCTATATTCCATCCTTCTCAATCCAAAAATTATAATTTTGTTTTTTCAACCGGAGGCATAAATTGTTAACATCTTCCAAGTTTTGCACATGATTTGTCTGACCCCAGAACCAATAATGTTTTGGTATATCTTCCCTTGAGCAAACAGAGGATCATCATGTAGGGATAGAATGACAAAATCAGAAATAGATGAAAGTAGGGCAAGTGCTTGAAAATATTTATATGCTAATTCATATACTTTGCACTTGTACAATCATTGGTACTCCGAAAATAAAAATACCAAAATTGTTTGTATTTATAATAATTCTGAAATCAGAAACACCCAACAACAATGCCATATAATTCCAAACTTACCATAATGGCAAACCTAAAAACAGAAATATTTTATAAGCTTTCTTTTTTAGGTACAATACAATTCATGCAAATACAAGGCATCAATTCCTTTTTGAAAGGAAATTTTTGGATGGATTATGAGGGAATATCATCAAATGGTATAAACAGCATACTCTCCCAAGTCACTGTCCTATTTCATTTAAAACGCTGAGCTTTGAAACGGTGTCGTATGAGCCTTGGATAGAAGTAAATCTGACCCGAAAGCATCAAATTTTCCCACGAAAAAAGTAGATTACATTACAGTCCAGCAAAAGAAGTTGATTCCGTTCTCAGCTTCTCGTCCTGTCCTACAGTTTCGTCCTCATTCTCTCCGTCCGCACCTCACTTCCCACGTTTGATTATTTATGCCAAAAATGTTAAAAACAAAATAATTTAAAAGGAAAGAAGAAGCCCAATTAACTATTACCAGAAACCCATCATTATTTTACTATAAAGCTTTGCAATTTTCACGACCACAGAAAAATTGGCTCAAAGGGTTCTCGTGGTTTTCTTCATTTGTTTGAAATTTATCTTCTTCTCTCTCAAAGTTTATTGCTTTTTGTTGATTTGAATAAAAAGCTGAGTTGGGATGGCTCTCAATTTATTGTCTCCAGCTGAAATCAAAGCCATCTCTTTCTTGGATTCCACCAAGTCCACCCACCTCCCCAAGCTTCCAGGTTCCAGTTACTGTCTTCTCTTGCTTTCAATTTTCTGTTTGGTTCCTGAGACAACGCAGGAAAACTGACAAAATGGAGACTTTTCCCTTTTTTAGCTTTCCAAAGTGCATGCTGACATTACGGTTCAAATTGGTCACCGTGATTCTATGGTTTCTGTGTTTGTAAAATGATGAGGTCCATGTGCTTTATTGTATAACTGAAAGTTCATTATAAACATGAAGTGCCTATATGTGCTTTTGTCTTAAATTTTACTTGTATGCAGCTCTGAATTTTAATGATAGACTTGTTGATATAATTTTATGGTTATGTAAATTTACAGTCTTGGTAATCTTAATAAAATTTTGTTCTTAAACGTAGGTGGGTTTGCTTTGAGGAGGAAAGATTGCAAAACAGTAGTTGGGAGAAGAATTCAATGCTCAGCAGCAGCACAGACACCTCCTCCAGCTTGGCCGGGACGTGCCGTTCTGGAGACAAGCCGCAGAACTTGGGATGGCCCAAAGCCTATCTCGATTGTTGGATCTACTGGTTCCATTGGAACCCAGGTGTGGAAATATATATTTTTCTTTTAAATTGTTTATGGGAGATTAAAGATATAAATATAATTTTAAGACCTGTATGGAGTTCGTCTTGGAAAAGAGCAAACTAAATTGATAGAAGTTTTGAAGCTCAAATATAGAAATAACATGATTTGCTACCATACTGATGTGGGAGTGCATCTTACAGTATAACAGCCCATGAATCAGAAAGTTTGTTAGACACTAATTTTTATGTAAATCTGGAGATAATGGTCTTACAAAACTCAGAAATCTAGTTTTTATGGTTTTATTATCTCTTCCTTGTAGATAGATGGAACAGGGCCTGGAATTTTCCCTGCCTTGGCTCTCTCTCTGTGTCTCTAGTTTTTTTTTTTTTTTTAACTCTTTTCAGTGGGGAAAAAACTATTCTTTTTCTTAGTGAAACAAATTCTGGGCATCGTATCAGTTGCTTATAGTCAGAATCTGTTGTTTCTACAGACACTGGACATAGTGGCAGAGAACCCAGATAAATTCAGAATTGTAGCGCTAGCAGCAGGTTCAAATGTAACTCTTCTTGTGGATCAGGTAATCAATCCATCAGATAATATTTCCTAGTGCTTGGAAGGATTATTTATTCCAACTTACAAATAAACATTGGATTTTGAGTAGAAAAACCTGACTTGGCTCACTCCACCAACTCAACCTGATAATCATCCATTACAGCTACCAACCCTAGTGATCTGGGGTTTGTGATTGATATTTCTTACATACTTAACTTGGGGGTCCATTTTTTTGCTTTGGACAGGTGAAGAGATTCAAGCCCCAACTTGTTGCAGTTAGAAATGAATCATTAGTTAATGAGCTTAACAAGGCCTTGGCTGATTTAGAAGAAAAGCCTGAGATTATTCCTGGCGAGCAAGGAGTTATTGAGGTGGGCTAGCATCTAATTGCCCTCTGTTGATGAATTTTATTTTCCTCATCTAGAAGAAATTGCTCATGTTTTTCTCTTCTCAGGTTGCCCGCCACCCAGATGCAGTCACAGTAGTTACTGGAATAGTAGGTTGTGCTGGATTGAAGGTAATTGCTTTGTCATTGAAGTTATAAATGTCATATAAATTTTGAAATAAATAATATAGGAACTGGATGACAAGGGAAGGTTGATGGACAGCAGAGTTGGCTAATACCTTTTAATGAGTGATGATTCATAATGAAATTCAACGAAATATTTTCAGAAGAAAAAAGCAGTATTTGACTTATAAATTAACACAAATTAGCAGCCTGAATTTTCTCCTGTTATCTTCTTAATCATAGCCTACAGTGGCTGCAATTGAAGCAGGGAAAGACATAGCATTAGCCAATAAAGAGACCCTGATTGCTGGTGGTCCTTTTGTTCTTCCTCTTGCTCACAAGCATAACGTGAAAATTCTTCCTGCTGATTCAGAACATTCTGCAATTTTTCAGGTATGCAACGTCTTTATACATATAGGTTAAGTTATTCAAGAATTATGTACTGATTCAAATGTCTGTTACACTAGTTGCGTTTTGTTGGTGTTCTAAAGCATTATTAAATTACATGCTGCACCTTAGTTTAATGTATTATTTTATATTTGTGAATCTTATATCTTAGTGAAGCTTAATGAATTCTCCTTTCTTCAGTGTATCCAAGGCTTGCCAGAGGGTGCACTTCGGCGTATCATATTGACAGCGTCTGGTGGGTCTTTCAGGTAAATCATTATATATGTGTTCAAGTTCTATTCTATACATTATTTACTTGTATTGTAACATCTTACTGAGCTAACTCTCAGGATATAGTTTTTGTTATCAATGAAACCTGATTGGGCTCAATCTATTTTGTACATGGCCAAATTAGGGATTGTTGTATTTCTCTGTTTTTGGATACATAATGAGGATTTTGACGATTGCTCACTCTTGTAATGACAGGGATTGGCCTGTTGAGAAATTGAAAGAAGTTAAAGTTGCTGATGCTCTGAAGCATCCTAACTGGAATATGGGAAAGAAAATAACTGTTGATTCTGCTACTCTTTTCAATAAGGTTTTTTTTTTATCATTTCTAATCTTTTTCATGTTGAAAGCGTTCATATTGGAAGCACCATGCACTATTCCAATCTATGTGCTCTTTGAATTTTGAGTTTCTAGTGGTTAGACATTAAGTTCTTTGCACTTTTGACAGGGTCTAGAAGTCATTGAAGCCCATTACTTGTTTGGAGCTGAATATGACAACATTGATATTGTGATTCATCCGCAATCTATAATACATTCAATGATTGAAACACAGGTTCAACTACTCAACATTTATCTGTAGTTTTGGCCTGCTACTTTTGTGTTTTAAATGTTTCTGTAGTTTGTAAAAACACTGCACACTCATATTTTTTGTGATTCATAATATGTTCTTTTCAGGATTCATCTGTTCTGGCACAATTGGGGTGGCCTGATATGCGCTTGCCAATTCTCTACACCATGTCATGGCCAGAGAGAATCTATTGCTCTGAAGTAACATGGCCTCGTCTTGATCTGTGCAAGTAATGAACCTTTTCCTTATTTCATCTTCATGGGTGTTCAGCTTGGGGCGTTTTTTTTTTTTTTTGGCTTTTGAGTCTTTTAAATGTTCCTTTTCCTGATAACTAAGTTCATGTTATATGAAAAAGCGCATTTCTGACTCTAAAGCTGGATGACTATGTCAAATATTGTTGGAACTTCTAATGATTTAATGTCTCTGTATATTTCTATCGTGAATGCTGAATGCTTAGCTAAGTTTACTAGGTACCTATTATGTTGCTGAGATCTACTACAAACACTGCCTTCTTCGAGAAACTATAACATTGACTAAAAATTAATATTGATGCAGGCTTGGTTCACTAACCTTTAAAGCTCCCGACAATGTGAAATACCCATCCATGGAACTTGCCTATGCTGCTGGACGGGCCGGTGGCACCATGACAGGAGTTCTTAGTGCAGCAAATGAAAAAGCTGTGGAGTTGTTTATCAGTGAAAAGTATGTGCTGTTTATTCATCTTCCATTGATAGAAAATTTGAACTTCCAAACTTTAACTGCCTGAGGAGTTAGATTGCAAATCTTCGCTAGTATGCATTTTCTTGTCATACAATCTTCCGCTAATGTAAAAGTTTGCCTCTTCTGCAGAATCAGTTATCTTGATATTTTCAAGATTGTTGAGCTAACATGTGCTAAGCACCGGGCAGAACTAGTGGCCTCACCTTCCCTCGAGGAAATTATACATTACGATTTATGGGCACGAGATTATGCAGCTAATTTGCCGAGCTCTTCAAGTTCAATTCCCGTTTTTGCATGAGCAGTTAGTCTCTGCTTGTCGGCCAAGATACTGGCGCTATGAATGGACTGTTGGCCAGTATGTTGAATCTCCCAAGGTGTCCCTGGCTTGGGGTGGGAGGCGGGGGAGTGAACTGAAATGTGTTCTCCCCTTAAATTGGGTTGTATATGTATGAAACAATGGTCAACTATGAAAGTCCTATTGTGGACGGTAATTTTCAATGAGAGAAAACGAGATATCTAATGAAAATCAGATTTGTTGTGAAATTGTAAGAAGTGTTTGATTCTCTGTTCTCAGTCCTTGTTAGACTGACTGCCAGTGCCACCCCAAGGTGCATTGTATACAGTCCGCAACAAAGAGGCCATTTTTATCTACTTTAAATGCCATTTAACATCTGTTTAGTGGGTACGAGAGGAGAGAGATGGAGAGAAATGAAACGGGGATAGTGAAGTTTTATTCAATAGGGAGAGGTGTCAGTGACATTGGGTAGGGACTGTGGCGGCAGGGCAGTGACACCGCCGGGTGAGGAAGTTTCTCTTTTTTATCTTGGAACCGCAATGTGAACCAACCAAGCTCCAAGGTCAGTCGTCAAAAGGTCCAAGGTTGGGCTGGGGTTGGAAATTTGACAAACTCAAGCTAACCAGGCCAACCAGAAAGTTCAAAAGCTTTATCAGCAACGTCGTTACGTCAACCGCTATACAGATTAGCTTGGTTTACATCGTGAAAGCCCAGCAAAATGACGACCTCTGAAGAATGAGAAGGTTCCCTGTGGTTGGCAACTTTGTTTTGTGCTCTCTCTCTCTCCAGTCTTCATTTATCGTTTTCAATTGAAGTTGAAATTTCCAATAATGCCGGCAGCCGTTGCCGCCTCCACTTCGTTTTTCTCGTACATATGATTGCCATAAAATCGTCATCAATTATGCATTTGCGTGGTTAAAAGTAGTTATTTCTGCACGTAAACCATTCCATTTCTTTCGACTGAAAAAAACCAATTCCATTTTACAAGAAAGAGAATACAGACCCTAAAATATTATGATAACTTCTAAAACTTGTGTAAATTGTGTAATCCATCAAACAATCCCCACAAAACACGGGCGTTTTGCCAAATCAAAAAAGAACTTTGTCCCATTGTCTCCATCAAACCTCCAACCAACAACCCTATTAGTTACTCTAGTCGCTATGATGCAAGTGATAATTTCACTTTTTTGGACAGTGCTCGTGAAGTGGGCAATTTATCTCATATTCCATTAAGACGGTGGATCCCTAGCTAGCCACAATTATTTCTATTTTTCTATATTCATGCAAAGCCAACTCCATAATGTAAATATGGGGTGGCAATGTCCTCGCATTATTGGTTTTTTTTTTGTTTTCTTCATAATTCTAGAGCATACATACGTATATATGCATATAATATCAATATAATACACGGACATACGGTTTTTTCCACTCACATTAGGATTAAAATTTCCTTTTTCAATCCATAAAATAAAATAAAATATAAGTTTTAGTATAAGCGATAGTCTTTAAATTAGAGGGTACAATGATTTAAACCTAAAACCTTTGATCTACAAGTTAAAGGCCATCTTCCACTAGACTAGACAAACTTTTATGTTATTTTTCATTGACACATCACTATGATAATGCTTCCCCTACTAGTACCTGATATTGTAGGAGAAAGATTGTTTTCAAAGAGTAAAGGCAATGTCTTCCAAGGTGCAATCCTCATCTTTGGAAAAGCATCTAATTCTTATATTACACAACTTTTTCTTTTTCTTTTTTTCTCCTGTGAAAGCTCTGTTTGTAAACATGAGGAAAGTAGACTCTTTTCCCATCAGCTTTTAATTCCATTGCATATAAGTCTTCGATGAGATTTACATGTCAATTTGTTCATAGTAAGTGTCTGTATGCTTGCTTGCTGATTGAGATGGATACTTCAATGTGGATAATAATGTGGGCATGGAAATGAACCTGGTCTGCCATTTCAAGATAGAGAAGATATTTAAGTGGGTTCTTGGTGAACATGAACATGGCCATTCATTAAGGAATCCTACCCACTATACATACATATCTCCAATCAAATAGACATAAACAGGTACCACATAATTATTGCATTTTTTAAGTCCACTTTATCTACTATTTACTGGACGAGTGAGTTTAAATCTCATGAACGACAATTGTTCGAGAAAAAAAGAAGTTATTTTTTATTATTTAATTTAATAAAACTTGTGTGCTATGGCTAGTGGCAAAGAGGACGGAGGGGAGATAAGTCTCTATGTGGATTTGGTTGGGCACCCAAGAAATATGGGGTAGCTCTGAGATTGTTTTTACAGCCTTTGGCATTGTATGCTCTAAAAGAAGTAAAAGAGAAAGGATGTGAAAGTAGAAGTACCCCACAGGCCACAGGCTGTAGGTCATAGCCAGAACCAGAACCAGATGCCCACCTTCTCTGCTAGCTTCTCAGTCCCTTCTTTCATTATTATTTGATCTTCTTTTTCCTTTCTTTTCTTTATAGGGATGTGTAGAAGAAGCTAAATAAAGCTCACCTGAAATATGATTAGCCAATAATCTTATCTTTTCTCTTTGGCAGAGAGAGCTTAGACCTGGAAAGTTTTGTTAATCACTGACACGGGGTTAATTTTTCCAAACCCTTTTATGCATTTTTCTTTATAATTTATGGTTATATTAAAGGAAGATGAGAGAAGGGGTGCAAGACTTGTCTGCCAAAATGTGGTTGGAAGTTGAAACTACGAAGTGCTGTTTGTTTGGAAGTTGGAAGTGAACTCATTCACTCAAGTATTTGTATGTATATGTGCTAGTGTCCATTATGTGCTGTCAAAATCCTTGCAGTTTTGGCTCTTTTTCAAGGTGCCCAGTTAGCAAATCTGGTTCAAGTCTCTCAGGTACTTCCATGTGTTTGACACAACCATTCATCCTCAGTTTCTGTCTCTCTCTCTCTCTCACCAAACCACAGAGAGAGAGAGAGAGAGATATGATGATGAAAGAATCTGCTTTACACATTTCCCTATGTTTTAGAGAGTAAGGAAGGAGCTTTTGCAGCTGGATTGACTCTGAGGCAAATGGCAAAGGGTGGGTGCAGATGAAAGACCAAGACCAAATGGGACACACACACTCACACACCCACAAAAATATTGCTGCCCATGGAATTCATAGTCATCTCATCTCTCACCTTTTGCTTTTTCCACTTGACCCTTCTCTGTTGTTGTTTTTATGGGGCCCAGTTTTCTATACTTTTAACAAAAGAGTCACCATATTGGCTGGCTGTATCACCATAACTCATGGAGCCACCAGCAGCCACATCCAATTCATTCATTATGACTTATGAGAATATAATGAAGAAGAAAACATATGCTATAAATTTAATGTCATGCATGCCAATTTTGTATTGCATTAAATGGATTTTCTATGTCTCCTTTTTATGACAATACAATATCATAAACTACTCTAACGTAAAAGAAAGAGGATCGAACTTGAGTGTAAAGAGTAACCATATCGAACCTGAGTGTAAAGAGTAAACATACTGTCTTAGCCAACTGGCATAACCCAAATCTTCATAGCTTTTCTATCCATTATTTGAAGCATGTAGTGGTGTAGGGTAGAATAATAAAATAAAGTCAAAATGAGATAATGTAAATTTATAATTTCATATTTCCTCATATTTCCATCTTCCCGCTTACTTTCAAGACACCCCCTTAATTAGGTATTACTTGATGTTGATTAACTTAAGCAAGATGTATAAAGTAGGCTTTTTTGAGTTCCTAATACCAACTCATATTAATTTAATTCTCTTTTTGGAGTGTCCTTAATTGACTTTGCACAAATCAAAATCAAAGTGAGGTTGATAAAAAGTTTAAAAAGAAATCTAATTTTGTTATTTTCTTGGAAGCTTCTGGAAAAGGACAACCCTCTGATTGTGTTACCAAATGAATCTTTTTGCCAATACCGCGTGAAACCCACTCAACAAATTATAACCAGTGAAAAAATGGTTGATTTAATTTAATTTCCACGTGGATTTACTGAACATAAACGAAGTTTCCAATGCTCTCACAATATAAAATATATTCCATGTAATTAATTACATGAAATGAACAAACCCATTTCTATTAACTAATTGTAATTTTCTCAAAAAAAAAAAAACTAATAGAAATTAGAAAATACTCACAAAAACCAAAACTTAGCCAAATTTTCAATCACTAATCTCTCAAAATGGATGCAAATTCCTGCTAAGCCCATTCACGTTAGAGAAGAACCCCACAAAGTCCTGCCTGTACGGTAAAAACGACCGTCGTTTATCTCCTTCCTCCGCGGCTTTGCTCCTCACGACAAAACGCTCCTCATTCTGCGACACGCCGTGGCCGCCGCCGATTCTTTTCTTGGAGACGACGTCGTCCTTGTTGTTGTTCTTGTTGTCGGCTCTCTTGGTCGAGGACGGAGCCAGAAACACGAAAGTCTCCTTGCCGTCGCTGCTGCTACGATAAAGAAGGTCCCGAAACTTCCAGCGCTTCGACGAGCCCGCGGAGCTTCTCTTGGTCTTCGAAGGGGCCCACACGCAGTAGGTGCCAGGTGGCAGGTTCTCGAGGTCGTCGGCCTCGGAGGACGAGCACGATGCCGTTTCGCGCTCCTCTTCGATCATGAGCATTCTGAGCGGCAAACGACGTTGCTTCGGCGTCGTAGCTGCCTTGGAGTTCTTATTATTAACGGCGTCGGCATCTCCGTTAACGTTTTTAGGAGATACGACGTCGTTGTGCTGTTTTAATAAGTCTTGGTCGAAGAGAGGATAGACGGGCCTGATTTGGCCGTTTGAGAAAATCTCGTCAGCAGAGATGGGCGACGTGTGTGCGTCTCTGCCGACAAAAGCAAACTCAAACTCCTCTTCCTCCTCCTCCGCCTCGTCATCGTTTTGGGGTTGTCGGTGGTGTTGTTTTACTTCTTCTTCTTCTTCTTCTTCAAGATGATGAGTGGCGTACAAACTTTCCCAGTCGGGCTCATCGTGGGTGAGTTGATGATCTTGAGAGGTTAACTCGCTGACGACTCGGGCGGCGATCTGAGCGAGTCGGTCGGAGGAAGAGTAGGTGTTGAAGCTGGGAGAAAGTGAGATTAATGGACCTGAAGCAGCCTGCATTATTATCAATTTGGTAGCTTCTTCAATTCAATTCTCTGTGTGCAGCTTTCTGATATTTTAATTCAGAGAAACAGAGCAAACAGAGCAAAGAGAAGAGAGAGAGAGAGAGAGAGAGAGAGAGAGAGGAGGGTTGGGTGGAAATGAGAATGACCCAAAGTGTGGGGCTTGACCCTTCACCTTGGATTTGGGTTTATATAAATTATTTTTTGTGACCGTGAGTGGTTGTGAAAAATGGCTTCAATTTTTCCGACGCTAAATTTAAAAACAAAACAAAACAGTCTTTTTTTTCGTTTTGGGTTTTTTGGTTTTGGTCACATATATTAAAAGTCTCCCCTACAATAATCAGGAAATTGTATACGCGTTTTTGTGAAAATTAGGATAAGCTCCTGCCCCTCTCTGTGTGAGTTACTAAATATGAGAGGTTTGTTTGGGACAATCGCCCCCTTCGCCTGCCACCTGTTCACTGTTCATGTTTATGTTCTGGCTTCTTCTTCTTTTTTTGAGATGAATAATTTTATTGCGGAAATTATATGCTATATTAAGTATATTATTAATGATGGGTTTTTATGGGTGGAAGATAATTAAATAATTACGTAAGGGAAATTAAAATGAATTTTATTTTTCGCAAGAAAAACGCATTTAGATGACAAGTGAGAGGCTGAGGGTGATCAGTGCTCGTATGTGGGCTGTCATGTCGCGTGTGAAGCTCATGAGTTCACACGTGTACAAAGAAGCCGTTGGAACCTCAAAAACAAAACAACAGGTTGCCGGGTTGTTAATCTTACATTAAATTATTATTATTATCATTAATCTTCACATAAGTATAATAAAACTTCATCTTTGTGTGCGTTAAAAAAATAAAAAGATTAATTCATTTCAGATTTTGGTGTGTGCCTGCCTGAGCGAGAATACTTGAAGGTGACCCTCCTCGTTCTCATTCATTATAAAATAAAAATAAAAATTAAATAATTAAATAATTAAATTAGTGATTTATCTAAACCACCAAGTTCTTTTGATGGGGACTAGACCCACCAACTTGACACTTATAAATCAAGAGATATATATGTTTTGGAAATTCTCAGATGTTTAGCAGGAAACTATGCAAGTTGTGATGTGGATATGAAAACCTTGATTTGTGACATATCAAACTTTTATTTATTTATTTCCAACCTGTTTGTGAGAACAAGACAACCTCTTTTTTCATAGAAAAGTATTATCATTTGCCTATTAAACCCACCTACCCTTATTATTAATTATTAATAATAATCATAAGGGTTGATGAAATGATTTGATGAGCTAAATCATATGGATGTACTTTTTGAGGTTTTGTTTCATGTCACCTACCAATTGCCTAACACTCCAAGGCCCAAAGGCTGCTCCTCGCTTCTTGAATTGATCAACACACTACCAATGGGGTGTTAGTTGGATTGTCCGGGACTAGTTCTCATGTACATGAATTGCTTGACTTTGAGACAAAAAAATGATCAACACACCCACCAAAATATAATCTACCAATGATGTGGCCTAACATGGGTGGATGATTTTTGGGTTTCTCTCTCTCAACAAATATGTTTAAACTAATTATTCTATTAATGCATAGGATGAAACACATATGATATGAATAGCAATGGTTTGGGCGTGAATAGCACATTCTGCATGAACAATGTCATGGGTCATGCGATGCATTGCTTGCTTGCTCATTATTTTGGCGTTTGAATTATATATATTTCTTTTCGGTGTGATGAGATGCAATTTTGCAAGTAATGTAAAAGCACGTTTGGAAAAATAAATAGTATTAAGATTATTAATATTATATCAAGTATATATAACACACTGCATTAATGAGATTAGCCTTTGAAAGCAAGCAAGGCATCTTTTTAGCTGCAATTATGAACAGCTTGCGTGAGCAAGCTTTGATATTGTTGGTATACCATGCGTTTTATTGAATTATAACTACAAATGATCGAGTCTCATAATCATCGAAGGAGCACATGTACATAAGACATACTAAATATTTCCAATCAAATCATTCGCCTCTAATAATAAACCTCCAAACAAGGCTTGCGTTCTAATTTTACAGTAAATCATGCGTATGCATCTACATATAAAACAACTAGCGTAATTCATCAACAACCGACAATTATCCACATATGTACGTAAAACACGTTTACTGTAATTCCGTGTGGAGTTTTGGATAAGTCAATGAAAAGACTATTGCATCTATTTATAATAGTGTCTATTTGTCTTATATTACAACAGTTTTTTTTAGCATTAAAACGTCTAGAACTTTGCTTTTACGCTTACGGGTGACTGATTGATTATCTTGGAGTGGTGTGGCAATGGAACAGCACGGCCCACAGTTATCACCTAAACCCGTTGTCGTTTTACAATAATCCTAAACACCGTGGACCGACCATCCATGGAAAAATGTGGCATAAAATCTTTTTTAAAAAGAAAAGAAATAAGAAAAATGGAAAATTTCAATTTTCGTGAGGAAGACATCATCTCGAAGGCTGTCACATAAACATCACTAGCCCCTTGTCAGATGCTCATGCGTGTTAATTGGTTTTCTTTTTTGTTTTATTGTTTTAATTTTTTATTTATTTTTAAAATCAAGAAAAGATAAAATAGATAGTTATATTCTATAAATATAAGACTCATTATCTGATTTTATTTTTAATTTTATTTATTCTAATATAAAAAATATAAATTCATCATATTATCATCATTTAATTAATAATTTTAATTTTTAATATTTGCATTAGTCAATTACATTTTCTAGTAATATATAAATTATCAATATAAAAAAATGTAGCTTTAGCAAATCTGATAATATTGGGCTGAGGCCCAAGTTCAGTCAAGATTGGGCTTTTATAAGTATAGTTACATTGGGCTCATATAAATAGGCCCAACTTCGTTCAATATTGGGCTCATGAAAACAAATTTGGATCAGTTTAAACCGGGTTCGACTCCGGCAGTGGAATTATGTTTTTTTTATATAATTTTTTCCAAATATTTTTAATTTCCAGTATAAATATTGTGGTTCATCAGTACAATTTAGGCCGTGTAAAAACCATGACTTGAGGAACAATTCACCCTTGACTTGGGCACCAAGAATGGCTTGGAATCCTTGTAATAAATTGGGTAAAGGATCAATAATTGATACGAAAGTAGGCACATGCACTTTCTTAGGTAAAAATTACTATGACTTTTTAAGTAGGTCCCAAAACTAGTGAAATCCCAGAAAAACCCCTTAGGCATCCTCGCTGGATCCCCCTCACTTGTGGTTAGAATATGTCATTTTATCCACCATATTAATCTCCCTAGTGCAAGTTGACCATTTCATGCTGTGATCTTTATAATGCTTGCTGATCAAAGCCATGGTGGGTGGAGGCAAAAACTTTCAAAGTGCACCAATTAGAGCTGGAAATGACATCCAAGGTGAAGTTGGTTTCTTAATTGGTCAAAACCAAACGAACTGGTAAATGCGGTTCAAATTGGCCGACGTAGCCGGTTCAGCCGGATTGATGCCCACCCCGAACAAACAAGTATTTTTAGACATACAAAGCCAATCCCCTTTCAAACAATATCCATCTCAATAAATAAAAAAAACTTGGCCTTTAGCAAAGCTGATAAGTAGGCCTGAGGTCCAGCTTCAGTCTATATTGGGCTGATATAAGTAGGCCTTAGGTACTTTTTGCTTTCCGTCATTTTTGTTATTATTTACTTTTAAGGCCTTGGAAAGAATGTTATCATTCAACAGTAGAATTTATTCTTGAAGGAAAATAGCATAATTTTTGGAGTGTTCCATGGGTGACTTAGCAGAAGAGGAACCATTTACCATTGTCTTAGGCACCAACCATGGCTTGGGATCCTTTTTAGTAAAAGAAAGGATCAATAATTGATATGAAAGTAGGCATATGCTCTTTCTCTGGTTTCTCATGTCATTCGGAGCATCATATCACCATTCATGACATGAGAGAATATTTGGTACTAGAAAACCCCACGTAAGAAAGAAGAAAAGAGAATATATCATCATCATCATCATTATCATCATCAAGTCTCAACCGTTGATTGTGGAGAGCACCAATTCAATTTCAACCAGTACAATGTCAGCGTGACTAGGTAACACACAGAAAAATAGAAAATTAGGTAAAATTTACTATCGACTTCTAGGTAGATCCCAAAACTAGTGAAATCCCAGAAAAACCCCTCTCAGGCATCTCTACTGGACTGGATCCCCCTCACTTGTGGTTAGAATATGTCAATTGGATCCTCCCCCCACTGCAACTTGCAACTGTGCACTGTTTAACTCATCATCCCAACAAAGGAATAGGTTGTTCATCTACACCGCCTGTGTTATTTTTGAATTCCTTCCCATTTCTCTCTCCATTTTGAGCAACCCTTTGCAAACCTTTGATTTGCTGCACACACACACAAAAAAAATATATACAATCAGATTATTATACACAAATTATGTAATACATGGGAAATTGGAGAGCATGAAAAAAAAAAATATTATATTGAAAATTGAAAAGGGTACAATGAAGGGTTCCTTCTTTCTGACTCACTCACATGATGTAGGATTCATAAGATTATAAAATTATATTAAATTTTATGTTGGACCACTTTATGTAAGAGAGTTGGAAAAGAAATTTGATGCAAGTTTACTGAATTGGTGACAGAACCTGCTCCAAGAAAACTCCCAAATAAGGAATTCTCTGCCTTGGTAAGCAAGTAGCCAAGAAGAACCAGCTAGACAGAATATTGAAAATAAAGGTAATGATTCCCTAACAAATTAAATGCTTAAAAAGTTGAAAATAAGTTCTTATTCAATCCACTGCCAAATAAAAAAGAAGAAATCAATTTCATACCTTTGCTCTGAAAGATTTGATGATTGAAGCCAGTAACTTGTCTCCTGCTATTTGTCTCACTCTTTGTATTAGTTCATGCCTTGAGATTTTGTCCTCCTGAAAGAAACAAGGGTTCACAAAAATGAGGACAATAATAAAAAAAAAATTATTACAAAAAGAGTACCAATCTACAAATGCAATGAAGTACTACTTACCCTGTGATCTTTGTAATGCTTGCTGATCAGAGCAATGGTAGGTGGAGGCAAAAACTTTGAAAGTACACCAATTAGAGCTGGCAATGGCATCCAAGGTGAAGTTGGTTTCTTAATTGATTCTTGAGTCTTTAAGAACCCTACATCATGAAACAAAAGTGTAGAACATGAACTATAGATTCCAAACACTGTAGAAACAAATCCAGACAGTATATTTTTTTTAATAAAGTTGAGAAAGCTGCATACCTTTCAAGCAAGTAGGAGCTCTGAAGCTGATGACATATTCTGGCAAGATGTGAGTGTTCATGTAGGTGCTCCATACTATATACTTCTTCGGAGCAATAGGATTGTCCACACCCGAATCGAACTCTTCGGAAGTTGGATGATACTGTTCAGAACCAGGATGCACAACCTCCGGCCTCCCCAATATAACACGGCAGAGCAAAAGATGTCGCAGACCGTCTTCATCAACATTGGAGCCTTCCACACTAGAACACAAAACAAATTTGTCAACCAAATGTTGAGAATAAGTGACAAAATCAAACTTCTACACAACGAAATACAGATGAGCAGTTGATAAATTAAAGAATCAAGAAAAGTCTTAAGTTGGCATGAGAATTCGTCAACAATCATACAAATTAATGAATGGACTTGTTCAATTCCAAGTTGAGTAGACCAAGAAATTGGGACAAAGCAATCACTCACCATGTCAGAGGAGAATCATCAGGAGCAAGGTAGACGCCACTGCCGTATAACCCATCTTTCTGAGGCTTCTCATGGTGACCAAAACCATGGCAGATGATCTTAGAAATCTCATCCTTAGAAGAAGGTGCATACCAAGCATATTTCACATTGGGATTGCCACCGCATTTCTCCTCCACGGCTTTCAAGTAAATTTGAAACGAACGCAGCCTTGCTTGCCCCACAAGGCTAGAATAGGAGTTTCTATGAATGGCCACAACGTTGGCGTGCGGTCCAAGCAAACCCAAACTTGAAACAAACCTCTGCTTGATGAGATCGTGAACTCTGTTCCCGTCGAAAAGTGCGACCAACCCGTCATTGAACATCCGCGATTGCGCAGAACTGGAACCCGAATCTACGACACTTTCGCAGTCGGAGATCAACGAATCTTGATCTTGGACGGAGGTCTCTGAGGCCGTATCGCTCGTACCCGAATCGGTAAGTTGATCGCTGAGTTTATCTTCGGATGAATTTTCAGAAGAAAGCGCTGTGCTCCCATCGGTGAAAACAGAGGACAACCGACCTTGAACACCGCTACACGCCATTGCAATAAAACCCAGAAGAAAGTGGAAGGAAATCTAGTGTGGTTTACAATCCGAAACCGAAGACAATTGTATCTAAAGACTAAATATGGACACGTATTAGAGTTTCGTGGAGGTAAAGCAAACGAATAGAGAAACTCTGTTTTTTCTTAAACCAAAGAAAGAATCAGAGAAGAATTTGATTCAGACCCAGAAAGTGTTGGAGCAAAAGAAATTGACCCAACAAAACAGAAATGAAATTGTATGTATACAAAGGATGGGACTTAAGAAGAGTCGGCAAATTTTGAGAACGCTAAAAAAAGGCCAACTTACCAAAAATATCAATAGTATGCATACATTTCTGGACAGTTGAGAGAGAGAGAGAGAGAGAGAGAGAGAGAGAGAATTGTAATTGCAAAGGGGTGGTTTTATACGAAATTCAAATCACAAAAACGGTAGCAAGAGAAAACCCAGAAATAAAGAATATGGGATTTGAAGAGGGTGTGTAAGAAATCATAACGAAACTGTGAGATTCTGAAACTGTCTCTGCTTTTGTAAGTGTGTGCGTTGGGGTTTTGTTTTAAATGAGAAAACCGTGTTTGCTTGGAGAAGGAGGGAAGAAGAAGAAGAAGAAAATATAAATACAGTTCAGGAAAAACTAACGGAACCGCCTTGTTTTTGTTTTGTGAAAAAGGCGGTGCGGCGCTAATTGTTTTGATTACCCGTCGTTTTATTACCGAAAAGTGAGGCCATAGGCGCTCTCTCGACTTTTTTTGGCTAAGGCGGTTTACCCAAACCCAAAACTATACCCGGTGGATTTTTGAACTGTATGGAATTACTAAAATACTCTTGTAAATATCTGTTCACTTTTTTGGCCTTTTTGAACATAAAATGAGAGAGGCAAAAACACATCATTGGCATGGGGAAAGGGGTAGATTAAAATTTAAAAAGACCTCCTCAGATTGGTCGGTGGGGAGATTGGATGGGGACGATATTGTGAATCAAACATTTAATTGAGGGGTCATGGATTTGTGGATTGGATAGAGCTTCAATCTTTAGATATATATATATTTTTTTCTCTTTGAAGTAATGAATGTTTTGTCACGTCTGCGTGTTTGTGTGTCTAAATGTGACTGAACAGTTTTTCACCACCCTAACTTGTCCTGGATTAAAGGTAACATGACATGGGTTCATAGATTTTTTATTTTTCTTTTGGTGCTAAGCTGTATTCATAGGTTTCCCAGTTTTCTTTTGGCCATCTGGGATGGGCAAATTTCATACTCTGGGCAGAAATACTTTGACTTTTCTACGCGGCGGTCAATTATTAGTTGAAAATAGTAGAACAATGCTATCCCGTTTCATACAAGGTTTTCTACTTATATTGATCTCAAGGGGTCTTCAATGTGGCTGTCTATGTCTTTGCAGAGAAAATATAATAAATAATTTACAAGGCATGATTGTGATACCAATAGAATGGAACTGCTGAACCTGTGGGCCGACCTCTCTCGGTTTCAGTGGGTCGGACAAAGATCCCAGCTGAAACAGTGATACAACAAGAGTACCGGTTGCAGCCACTAGCAATCTGCGCTTTTTTTTCCTAAGCAAATCTCCTTGGGTCAACGCATTTTGACCTTCGGGATTTCAAATTAAAAAGGTAAAATGTCTTCCTAATAATAATAGAAACTTGGGCCGATGTAGGTCGACCGAAGCTTGAGCATTCCTTCATATTCTGCCTTAAGAGAGACAAATTGTATGTTTTTATTTTTAATTTTTTTGCTTTTCATGAAAGGTATAATAGAAGAATAGGTACGATTAAACCCAAAATAAAAAAAGAAATAGAAAAAAGAAAGAAGATAAATACAATTTAAAAGCAGCACTCCCAAACATGCCCCAAGTACTTGGCTGCTTGTAAGACAAAAAATATAAGCCCAATAAGCAAAATAAGGTGTATAAGCATTCTTGCACGTGGTCGTACACATTTTAATACAATTTCATTGCAGTATACTAGTATAGCTTTCCCATCGAAGAAAACTTTACATTTTCGAAGAAAACTCTTCAAACCCAATAAAACCTAAATTTACTTAAGGAAAACAGCCTGATGTACTTTTAAATGGAAAGAAAGTAAAACACTAAGGACCAATTAGAAAATAACAAGTAGCTAGATGAATGTTTTTTCGTTTCTCCAATTGGGCTCTCTCAAGTGTTTTCGTATAAAATATATAGTTGTCGGCTTTTTTGTTTTTCCTTCCAATTTGTCCCACCCAAATGATATACATTATTGCTTACAATAATTACAATCTAATTGACCTGATGCAACTAGCTGCCATAAGCATTGAGGCATTCTATACATGGACCGACTACAACTCGTATACTCGGGAATATATACAGAAGAAAAGAACAGATCACAAAACTTGATAAAATTTAATGCCGCCTATACAAGATGATTTGAAGCTGTTGGGATGGGACTAAGCTGACGGAGAAAATCCATCACAACCATGCTCCCCATCCAGGAAACAGTTGACAAAGACGCTCGGGATCGATAGCATCTTGTATAAGTTGTTGAACCTGCAAATTTAGATTTGTCTTATGACAGATACCCAAAGCTAAAATGTATTCAAATCGCACCATTCTCAACTAAGTATTAACCAAAGAGGAGTCTCTCCATTTGCAGCGCTAGTTCCACAATGTGCCTGAGGAAACAAAGGTCCTCACGGGGCTAGTTCCACAATAGTTATAATTCTTGTTGAGATTGGCAGGGGTGTTTCCGTACAAGAGGCTGGAAGTTTTCCTGATCTAGTGCATACAGCCTTGATAACGAAGGCTGGAATTTTTCTGGTTAAAGGTATTTGAGAAGTAGATTATCATCTGCCACTAATAGATAAGTTCGATATGCTCTTTGTGTTTTAACCTCCGGATCTTTGGTTTCCCTTGTAAACAGTGAAGCAGATGAAAAACTTGGTAGCTATATGAATCACTAGATGAGGACCACCAGGATTGCACCAAAAGAGATGTCAAAACTGATTCCTCTGTCACACAATTTTTACATGAGAGGGAATCAATGTCCATTTTATGGTAATGCTCAACATTGGCACAGCTGTAATCATACCATGTTCATTGGTGCTAGTTATTTGATGCAGTATGGGTACCCAACCTTATCAACCAAAATGGTTCAAGAAAGAATATATAAGGAGGCTATAAAGTCGATGTAACTGTGGCACTCGAGATTTACCTGTCCATGTATGCTTCGCATCTCTCCTTCTTCGTATCCATCTAGTTTTTGTTTTACACGCATCAACGCACGTGCAGCATCCTTATTACCTTCATATCCATCTTGCAAGCCTTCGAAGCTTAAATTCAAGTCGTCATCCGTTTCCTTACCAAGAAAAATAAATTTATTCAGTATAATCGAAAATGTAAGCTGGGGTAGCTTGAACAGCTGCTACGTGTGAAACAATTTAAGAATGTCAACTGAGATGGATGACTGAATCAAACGTTTGAAGGTGGCATATTCTATGAAGTAATTACTTTAAGTCAAAATGGCCAAAACATTATTATCATCGTTTTAGGTTCTGAGCTTTGATAGGAAGTGGAATTTGTCCACCTAAGCTCGCTGAGTAAAACATAATTTTGGTGAAAGACACAAAACTTAGGAAACCTTGTTTTCCAGTGTGTTCAAATTTTTAAGTTGTCAATGCCATTCTAATTTGTAAATAATTTTCACACATTATCTGATGTTGATAAATTTTTAAGGGCCCCAATTTATCCCATTCCCTTACCATTTCTTGGCAGACAAGTCCTGGACTCAGATTGCACATACATACACTGAATGTAAACAGAAAGTTAAGTTTCCATTACCTTTTGACGCTGCAAAGCTTTCAGAGGTGATAAAGCCCACTTATAAAGTGGATCATGAATAAAAACCTGCATAGAAATCCCATCTGATATCAAGAGAAGCAAGAAGTTTTGATTTTTATTTATTAATTTGAGAAATCGACTAAAGTTACATACTTCAACGATGGTCAGTAGTGCTTCTTTATTTGTCCTCATAACAGAAAGAGTTTCTTCACAGCATCTTCTGAAAACCCCTTCCACTCCAGTGACACCCATTCCATCAATGATGTCCCTTGTAAGTCTGAATGGAACCTGCGAACATTTGTTAAGATAAGAACATTGAACCATACTAAAGTCAGGAAGCTACATAAACAAGCTTAGAAGGGGAAACATAATCACAAAGTACAAACCCTTTCTGGTGTTTTAAGCATCAAGCCTTGTTCAAAGGCAACACCAAGATCTATATGAACAACTTCTGCAGTGGTTTGATCAATTAAGATATTCATAGCATGTCGATCTCCAAGGCCAACAATATAACCAACCTGAATATGGAGTGCAATTTCTAGAATTATCAACAAGTAGACAATCATGCAGTCATCTTTATAAATTAAGCAGGATTCATCCTAAAGAGATTATTCTTAATGAAAAAGACTGGAAACTATTTTTTTTTGGTGATCTTGGGGGGAAAGACCCCAAGCAACAGAACTACAACAGTCTCTAACAAGGCTTGGAAGTTGAAACTACGACATTCCCTATTATTAAAGACCATGTCCAAACTCAACTGCCCCAGAACGAGTATAAATCACTAACCATTGAACTAGTAGCAACACTTCGTGTGTATGCAAGTCTCTTTTCAAACCAGTCAGCTGGTTGCAAGAATCTCTCCAAGAAAAAATGATGCATGACAGGCCTGCATGAGGTGTGTCAATTGAATTAAGAGGTTAACCAGTTAAAATTTTGGAAAATTTGGTGTTCTCCATGTCAAAGACAGGTCTGACATACCTGAACTTCCTACAAACTTCCTGGAATGCCTTGCGCTTGTCCTTTCCCTGGCAAAGACCAAAGCATTTATGTAAGTTTGTTAAAGGTGACCATATGCTTTTGAATGAGAGTACTAGTATGATAACTCTAATCTGCTCTGTAACATTTTCTTTTGCATTCGTAAGTTGTGATACTTGATATAGAATTGTTAACTCTAGCTCTCTCTCCAAGACATCTACTATCCATACTATTTTGTAACACCTACAATATTGGAGCAAACGTGCCTAGCATTTCACTTTACACCTGAGTGAAAGATCTAATGATGAGTAAAGAAAACAAATAATATTAAGCCCCATATATGGACAAATTTGAGAGACATGAATACAATATTGGTATTCAGACATAAATGTTTGTCCTAAAAACAGGCATTCCCAAAATCTTCGTACAAAACTATCTAGGTTTAGTGAAAAGGAGAACACCCTCCTTTATTATTTATGCCATTTCAATTAACAGGTTTTCTTAAATCACAATATTCTTCCTACTGTTACAAATTGTAAGCAGTGATACTTACATTTGCCACGTGTTCTCGGCATTTTTGAAATGACCAGTCCCCCACCCCATAGCGACCGTGGGCACCTCCATTTCTCATGCTGAAAATTGAAAAAAGGAAAGTTAGAAAAACCATATTATTCAATCATTCTAAACCTCAAGTAGGCTCTAAAAGATGGTACCCATTACCTTCCTATAAGATATTCACCAAGAGGAAGAGTGCCATCAACCCATTCAAGAACACCAGCACTTGGAGTAAATGGAACTACCTATTGCATCAAGAACATTGCGATTTCAATAGGTAAAAGAATTAGATGATAAAGATTATTGTTAGAATTTTATTATTTTTAACAAACCGATGCATATGCAGTCGGAATCAATACTGCAATTTTCACGCACAAGAGTTCATTTATTACTAAATCCTCAAAATGCATAAAGGAATTATTGAAGTCCCATCCCCATCAGATATCAACTTCCATCCCCCTTTGGGATGCAATAATCTCTAACATTAATACTTAAAGAGACATGATACAGACCCGATAACATGCATGGAAAATTTCTCAATGGAAATTTTAAAGGGAGTTTCACTAAAACACCCAAAATGGGGGTTGAAATTATAAAAAAACCCAAGCATTATTTAAACATATAAACACACCCAAAACCCATCATTACACACACTCAAAACCCATTTATAAACACACCCAAAAAGTTGACTTTGGGGTTGATTTTGGGTGTGTTTCTATGTTTAAATAATGCTTGGGTTTTTTTATAAATACATGTCTAGGATTGGGTTTATTTATAAATTTGTAAATTTTAAACTGTAAAAATGTTTCAAAAAGGCCAAAAAAAAAAAAAAAAAAAAAAAAAAGCAAAAAAAAAGAAAGAAAAAAAAAGCAAAAAAAAAGAGGGAACTAATTCCTCATGCACTAGAACAATCATCCAAAAAGAAAATTTTGGTGATATTCTTCGTTTTCACCAAATTAAATATCAACCTTCTCCTTGATCATGATGGGATCTGATATGTCATTATGTGTTGAAGAAGATACCTTGTATGTGCGCACTCCTAATCTTCTTTTCCATGTATCCCGGTGGTTCTGTAGAAAGGTGTTGACTAAACCAAAAAATTGTTCCATTACCTGTACATTTATAATGAATCTTATATATGTGAAAACATGACAGAAGAATTATTCCCAAAAGGAAACAGGATACTAAAACATTTATTTTAGGAAAAAAAACAAAAAAAACAAGCAAGACTCCAGAGAAGGCAAGGAATGCCCTCATAGCAAGGCTAAGTAAAGACTAAAGAGTAATATTACTAATGTTCCATGTAACTACACATTACACCGATCCCACCTGAAGGGTGGCAAGTAACTAGACAAGAAAAGTTGTAAGGGTACCAAATTAAGAATAGCATGTTCAATGCACTGTTTTAAAGTAGGAATGGACGTTTGGGAATAGTCGGGTAAAAATTCTGAAGCTTCTGTGCCTTTATCAGAAAGCTTGAAATTTTACAGTGTCCCCGAAGGAGTTAGATGGCAAGACAAATAATATAGACAAAAAGATATGCATTTGCAGGCACACGAACGCACACCCAGCCGACATACAAACACCATGTAGAAACTCTTACAGCATCCTGTCTTAGATCATCATTTCCAGATTTTGCCAGCTGTCTGTATCTGCAGCCATCAGAACCTAGGCATTCGACCACCTTTGGAGCATTTATACCATTCATTACTCTGTATATACACCAAAATACATCAGAATGTAGCATCTCTTATGGTAAGAAGATTTTAAAAACACATATTGATACGGAATTTCATAATATTGCAAAGACATACACAACTGAATCTCCTAATCCTTTGAAGTAGGGGAAAGAGCCTTCATGGTATTGACAACTCTGGTCAATGGAAAAGGTAGCTGTCACAACAGGCACCTGCCATTTCATCATAAATGCAATGCTATTAATTAGTTAAGTAATAGATGCAAGCTCAATGAGCCAATTTCCTTCCAAAAACCAATTAAGATGCCAAATCACCTAATCAGTATTCAATTTGGAATTTTCAAGTAATAAAACAAGAATAACCTTCACTTCCCAAAATACCATTGTTTATCATAGAAAGATTTCACAGTATCAATCATCACATCCCTATCAAATTCCTAAGTACAAACTATAAAGGTGCTGTACTTACAAGTTCCAGCTGTCGAAGATTACGCAGTTCTCTTGGTAGCATTACCTTTCTATTGGTATCCTGTTGACACAATCTAGTTAGGTAGTAGCAGACAAACTGTTTTAAGGCTTTTCCTTCATCATAGGAATGCAACAAAGTTATTGAATTAAGATATTAAAAGACTAGGATCAGTAGTAATGTGTAATTAGGAAGAAGAAAAGCTCAACTTATTAAATTTCACTAACCTCTCTCTTTGTTTCTAGTTCAGCAAGTTTGATATAGATCTCTACCATTTGTTTCATCTAATAAAAGAATGCATATATAAATATATATGTACGCATTTTTAGTTCATATAGATATAACAATAAATTAAGATAAGTAACTTGATCTGGAAATGTAATGCAAAATACTTGATTTATCATAGCTCCGTGATATGATGTTAACTCTTGTAAAAGATTCTCTGCTGCAAGCTTTTTATCCATATCTACCACAAATGAGTTCCTGCTGCGCTGCTTGTCTTTGATACGGTCACCATTTGCCAATGCTAGAAGCTAGTGCAAGTACAGACGGGAACGTAAAATATTCAATATTATTTCAATGCATAAAACAGGTTGACAAGACCATATTCACAATGAGCATGATTGAAAAAAGCATGGTACTTGTGGTGCGATATTGGCAATGAGAAGGTTTTTGTTTCCTATTTCACTTATTATAGCAATTCATGCAGAAATATGAAACCCTTGTAAGCATATTACTCAAGAACAAAACATGCTTGGAATTTCAGGCCAGCTGAGGCCATTAAAATTAATCTTGAATACCTGAAAGATAGTATGGTATGGATGGTCAATAGCCATTTTCTTTACAAGAGAAACCAAAGCAAACTGCACATCCAATAATTAGAATCAGAATATACTCCCAACTTCTGAAGGAGCCAAGAATATGAGCTCAATGTGAACCTGAAAATTATGAGGTCCAGGGCAATCCTTTAAGCTACCCACTCTTGAAGCAATTTGGTATACTAAAGGGATGAATTTGTAAGACTGAACCTGTACAAGTATTGGATTACAAATCAAGCACAACTCTTATATAGCATTCATTATCCAGAAATATGTGTGTGTATGTATATATATATATATATATATATATATAACTTTTTTACAGAAAACTATAGAAATTTGGTTTCTATTATTTCAAATATTGATTAATAATATTGTTCTCATTCACAATGTACCTCAGTGATTGTGGTAAGCATACTGTCTCTGACATTTTTTCTAGAAGAGAGAGAGAACCACAGGGAAATTAGCCGAAAAACCTGAAAACATGTGTTAGTCTTCAATGGCATTATACAGGGTTCAACAATAAAATAAATCAATGAGGATGGCTTTTATTTGTGTAAAACTATCCACTCAATCCAAGGCAAACATTTTGTTTTCCGCTCAAATTGAATAAATATTAACCTCATGCAAAAGTAATCGACATTAAGGGCCAGAGACTCTTAGGACCATTCACTACATAATTACAGTGCTAGATTAGGTTCGGTTGGACATAAACGTTGAGAGTAAGTGCATACCACTCGCACATCATATTTGTTGCCAACAACCAAACAACGTTGATATCCCTCCAATGCTAGGTTAAGGAAATTGTCCCTGTCATCCTGAGAAGTTAATGAAAACAAATACAACAGTTAAAAGTAGATTATATTTTTACAAGTCAATTCCCGTAGATACGCTCACCACTCTGCATTTACAAAGGAAGCCCAGATTTTAGATCCAGATGTCCCACAGATCATTCACTAGTTGTTAAAATTGCCCCTCCAACACAAAGCAAGTGAGAAGGACAAATTTTGAACAAGACTTCAACAAACCAAGGTATAACAACTACCTGAAGTTTTTCGGCCTCCTCCTTGTCCATTGCAAGTTGCTTTTGCAGCTCTTGAATTTTGACAGAGTAGTCAATCTTCTCCCCCTAAAATTATATATGGAAGAAGAAAAAAATGCCATGGAAACTTGGCAGGTTATCACCATGGTACCTATAAATCAAAATGGCAAATAAGGAAACATAATAATGGTTTGAATTTACCTTTGTCGAAGATTTTAGCCGTTTAATAAGTGCTTCCAATTCCATTGTCTGTGAAATTGTCAATTACTAAAAATTGCTCAAAAACACTAAACTTGAGTAACTTTGAGTGCTTGTTCTAAGTGATTCTTGAGTACCTTGTGTTTCCTTAAACGCATAGCTGCTTGCCACTCATTAGAGGTTAGTCTTTCCTCATAACTCCTAAATAGAGCATCTGCATAGTGTGCAAGATGAAAATGTGTTCGGCTTTGTCTATCTCTGGACCTCTTGTCTGCAGCCTTCTGATTCTCGGTAAGTGAAACAGCAGGCTTCAAATACTTCTCTAAAATAGTTCTTGAGCTGAATTTATATTCCAGACAGAATTAAAAGAAAAATCAGTATATCTTTTATTCACATCCAAAATCAAATTATCAGTAGTTAAGATTTTCTATAACTTGCTAGATCTAGTCTCTGCCAGCCATTTCCCAACCAAGCGATGAACATCTGAAGACTCTTCATTTGACAGGAAATTTTGTGAGACATATTTTGCGAGGCTGATTGCCATCTCATGCTGACCTTGGCCACGCAAAAGCTTAGCTTCTTCAAGCTGCCAAGATACAAAAGTTTACCAGTGTTATTTCCAACTTTTGAAAAAGGATGACAGAAACATTTAGACAGACAGACATATTATAACCAAATTTAATTAAAATACAGAAATTAATTAAAACAAACCAGAAAAGGCCGCAAAGTGAAACATACACTGTTCACAGATTCAGTGAAAGGACTATGAGAGATCGTGTTTCTACTGAACAAGTAAAGCATAGCAATAACCTTGCACTTGAAAATGAAGTTTAAGTAGAAGCTATTAAATTCTGTTTTGCACGTTGTTTCCATCCACCCAGACAAGGAAGCAACTCAGAAGTTTGTTGGAAAAATAAAGTAATTGTGCAAAAGAAAAGTATCAGGCAACAGTTCCCACAGATCTTATAAATATTCAAATCTAGAAGGCGGGTTACATGCGAAGAGAGTGAGTCCGCCATTAAAAAAGCCTAACAATGATTTACAGTCCTAAGACTCAGTGTAGCTGATGTTCGAATAATTAGAGACAAGAAAAAAGAGGATATATTCTCAAATGTGAGAAAGAAATTAACTTTAAGGGAGATATTACAGGAAGTCATTATTTAGAGCTTCCCAGCACTCTACAACATCAAAAGTTGTCCACAAAAATTTGAGTCTTGTGACTACAGATGTAGTTAAGCAGGATCTATAGTTAAAAAAAGAAATTCTCAAATAGGAGCCTCTTATATGTACTCAAAGCAGGTTAAGAATTATAAAACTATGTACCCTTCCAAGCCAATATAGGGACGAATCTTGCTCTCCTGATTCAACACAGAGGAACTTAAACTCATGCAGAGCTGCAGCTGCTTGAGAAAATCTAGAACCCTGTATAACAAGGAAAGACAGACAAGGAGGTATCAGGAAAGCAGGTTAAGTGGATGGTTCTATGATTATGAAATGCTGAAAATACCTTACGGAGGGTAGATGTGGACTGCAGAAGATGTTGCACCATACAGTCCCTACAACTTAAGATTTGAAGTAGAACTCGCCTGAACGCTATCAAAGGCTCTAGTAAATTCATGTGTAACTGGGTCCGTTCCAAAATGGAACTCCAATCCATGTTCAGCCAAGATAACTAATTCAAAGTAAAAGACTATGTCAGGCAACCAGACATTTGTGCATGCACATACATATCTGAAACTGAGGTAAATTAAATTAATCACATATGAAATTTCTAAACCATGCTTTATGATTTCACCATGCATCTATAAGAAGAAACCTTAAATAAGCCCAAACAATAATAAAGAACACAGATTAGGCTCAATCTTCTTCTAATGTAAATACAGCTATAACATGTTACTACTACACATAAAAAAATAATTACAACTTCAATATATACCTAATATGAATTAATAATTGTATAACCTATTTGCGGGAAAACAAAAAACTAAATCATCATTTGAATAGAAAAAAGCTCTTTATCCTATACAAGGTCCCTGGCCTAAATGTTCTTGAACACTTAAATTTAAATCTGTTTATGGTTTGCATGAAATATTATTTTGCCTATACATCTGTAGTATAGCTAGCTCACCCTCTTGAGCTAGTATATTGGGAAATGTCAACAGGACTACCAACCACTAAATCCTCATTTTTGGTGCCAGAGTGGTGTATGAAGTGAGATTAACTTTATAAAAAAAAATTACTAATTTAATTTTCAATAATTGTACGACATAATTTAGAAACATGATTATCACATGTATCATTTTGTAGCCACTTGTACTGATCATCCACCAACAAACAAATGATGGCTACTTAATTGATTTCATCCATCATTGTAATACCTGATTTATGGTAGGGATTACAGGTTCAGAATTCACTTCTTCCATCTCTGGATAAGAATTTATACCCTCACCATAATGAGATGATGTCCAACGCAAATCCCAAGCCATGCCAAGATGATAAAGGATCTGCGCAAGGATACATAAGTTTAAGGAAAAAAAAAAAGGTATGATTTTTCTTCTTTTTTGGTAATAAAATCTTGAAAATATGTAACAGGTTTTTTCTGGTTCTCATGGCATGTCTAGGTTTACCCAAGCATAATGAATCGACAAATTAAATCATTAAAAAAAATAACCTTGTAATGGACAAAAATTACATATTTAAACTATTTATAAGTATTGCATCCAACGCAATAATTAGCATGGAAAAAGTACTGATAGACACCGAAGTTGGTGAGGATCGAAAGAATGCTGTCCATGTAACTCTCTACATCTTCGAGATGTGTTGCTACTATCAAGAATGACTAAAATCAGACCTAACTATCCAAACAGAGTCATCCAATAGAATTCAAAATCTGGAACGTAATGCCAATTTAATGTCTTCGTTCAATTACAAATTAAAATTTGGAATGAACCTCTTTCCTTGAGAGAGGTAATCAATACTTCCAAAAATTTAGCAGCAATGGAGGCCAAAAGTGAACATATTAAGGAGCACCTGCCTTTTATGTTTATCACATACCTGGAGCTTAATTATTGCTGAATATATGTGTTCAGTACTTTCTTCACTAGCACGAGAAACACACCACACAAGCTCCTGACACATATGAACACACAACATAAGTAAAATTACACAATGTCGAGTTTATAGGAGAGACAAAGTTGAGACCCATATCACCTGCTTTGAGTTTTTCAGCTTTCCGTGAAACTCATTGAAATCTCCCTTTTTCAGAGCCCTCAAACAACTGACCGTTAACAAGGATAAACAAAGAGTCTGAGATACTTCAAGACTAACATATATGTTTTGTTTTCTTCACTTGTATGGCACGAATGTCTCTTACCTATGCAAATTTTCATTAAAATGATCACTTTTGATGTGCATACTTGATGAAATAGAATTATTCCCAACGTGAAGTAAGGAGAAATCCCAGTTTGCAGTACGCCAAGCAGCCTCATACTGCAAATAGTAGATCAACAACATCAAGAAAAATGGTACTTATAGCATTAAACTAGCGAGAAAATTTGCTAACCATAAAGCCAAACATATCATTGATCAGGCATATTTAACTAGTTAAGATTGAAGACCTGCAATTCAGTAAACTCCAGATCATGATGAAAGTGTCCCTTCCGAGTTGTCAATCCTTGGCAATACAAATCTAGAACATGCATACAACCAGTTTGCTGCAAAGATCTAATCAGACCTTTATAAGGTTTCCTCTGCCTCATCGCATTTTCCAATGTGGGATTGGATAAATGATCTGTGGGTTGAGTCTCTTCCAGTGATAAATTTCTGGAACCAAAATCCACTGGTACCAAGGAAGCTGAACGTACTTGCAAGTCATAATACTCAAGGGCCTTGCTCCAGTTTCCCTCATGCTCGAAGGTAATGATTTGAGAGGTCAGCTTTCAGTGCCATCACCACAAAACCAGAAAAAATAATACTACTATGAGAATATACTTATGTTCTGAATATAATATCTCAGACATTCTAAGGTGCTCTCAATATTTGCTGATTCAAATGAAACTGGATGGCCATAGTCATAATTGGTAAGACTACATAACAGACACAACTAGGCATAAATTCACCTCATTGCAAAACCATAATTTTTGCTAACCTTGTGTGACTGGATGATCCCATATAAGCTGTCAGGTTCATTGATCTGAGTGATGGCTGCGACAAGTATTTCAATATGATGTGGCAACTGAAGAGCAGAAAGACACAGAACAGGAAGAGGAAGTCAAAAGCAGCACCGATTAAACAGAAGGACAAGACAGAACAGGAGAACAAACAATTCTTCCCATATGGAAGGACCATATGTATCTTCCATTTTTGTATATTGTTTTACAACAGACCACAACTGTAAACAAGATCTAACATATCAGCTCATTAGAAAACAAGTACAAAGCTCACTATATATGTGGAACTAACCGCTTCAATGTGAGAGAAATCTGGGCTCCCCAGTGTGAGGCTGTTGAAATGCTCTTCACACCAATGCTCCACGTACATCACGGCAGTAAAGTAATTGCCACAAATCTATGAAGTACACATCCTTGTCAAAGCTATGGACTTATGGATACTAACTAAAGAAAGTTGTTTGGGCAGAGACTTGGAATTAAATTATAAGAAAAAGAAATGAAGTAGGAACAGCTCAGAACTCACAACTGCTGACTTGGCGACAATAAGATAATCAATAGAAAGCCAATAAACCTGGGAACATATTTAAATTATCAGACAAATAACAAGAAAAAAGAATGGTTCAGAAAATATGTTTAACAAGCCTTAAACTGAACCAAACACAATATTTAAACATAATTAACTCCAGAAAGTAAGGCAACAGATAACAGAATATCTTTGAACATATGCACAACACAATACCTTGTCCCATAAAGACGTCGCCATTGCCGTTCCACTTAACGCAGGAGCTGAATCTCCAGCCTTTCCAGGGGTGGAACGGGATTTGGAGCTATAACTAGAAGGCTTAGCACTCTACAAACCCAAAAGGTAATAATTAGATTAGTGCCATCTATGTGAAATATTCTTGTGACCAAAGTACTTGGATGAAAAACATACTTTGCACGATTTAATTAGTAAAAGATCACTGTCAAGACGACAAATAGACCTCTCCCATACTTGATTCAAAATTGGCAGCAGCAGAACGTAGTATTGTCTAATCTATTATTAAACGTACATATTATAGAAACTTAACTGCATCAAATGCAAGCAGAAAATATCCAAAAAATTCAAATTTTAGACATTATTTTATTTTAAGGTTATCTTCAAAACTTTTTCTCAAACATCAACAAATACGTTTAATCTTATTCTTGGCTCCATCTCTCATATCCAAAATGGTATTAAAATAAGAAGAAGGATGTCACACTTTGTTAAGTGAAAGGGGAAAGAAGGCTGTTTCCTAGATTAGTAAGTAGTTTAGTTCTTGGCAGGAATAGGAATGATCGTGCTGTTGCAATGCAATTTGTAATATTGCAGCGAACATCTTTTCCACTGGGTTTAGAGCTTTGGAGTGAATTTGTGATAGGAACCGGATTGGACTTTTTGCATCTTTATGGGTTTCTTCGTCCAACTATTTGACTACCCCTTAGTGCAATCCTTCTTGGTAGGAGAGGAGTGTTGTATTATTGACTGTATCTTGGGTAGTTGCTGTTTCTAATTTTTCATTTTGATGCTTGCGTTTTTTGTCTGACTCTGAGATATTTTTCATGTATTATACTTCTGGTGTCCTGTTTTTCTAGGATGAGAGGAGTTTCTCTTAGACTGTTGGTCCACTTTGATTGTACTCTTCACCTTTTTATTGCAACTATTCTGCTTTCTATGCAAAAGAAAACACACACACTCACATATATATCTTGCCCACTCCGTTGTACTGTTTAAAGAAAAAGAAAAGAAAGAGAAAGCGAAGAGAAGGTAATAAAAGGCTATCTTGAAGAGGTGTAGGGAACTGAAAAGAGAACCACACAACGATTTTTCGTTTAATGCGAGATAACTAAAGTACTTAACAATCTGAAACAAACTTAAACTAAAAAAAATGAAATCATTAGAAGCAACTACAAAATAGTTTCATAGAATACCTTGGAAATTTCTGCCCTCGATGGCAACAAAGAAGTTCTTTGCATCACATGACATAACCGAAGTTCATTAAGGGCATTCAACCAAATTTGAATTGATTTGATTAACGTATTAGAGTCTGTAAATACATATTCCTGCACCTGCATACAAAACATAGGCAACCAATCAAATCAACAATGTGCATAACAAGAACAAGATACAGCAGAGGGGAAACAGACCTGCAATGCTTTCACATAGATAACTAATAAAATAAATACAAATTTATAAATAAACCCAATCCTGGACATGTATTTATAAAAAAACCCAAGTACTATTTAAACATAGAAACACACCCAAAATCAACCCCAAAGTCAACTTTTTGGGTGTGTTTATAAATGGGTTTTGAGTGTGTGTAATGATGGGTTTTGGGTGTGTTTATAAAGTGTTTTGGGTGTTGGGTTTTTTTATAATTTCAACCTCCATTTTGGGTGTTTTAGTGAGACTCCCTAAAATAAATAACTCAATGAGGACTAAGTTATAAAACATTGAATCAATTCATGTCTTTAGATTAAGCCAGCACATCGAATCATCTAAATTTACAATCCTGAATAGCATGAATAATAAGAAATAGCCCATTCAACTGCCTCACATTCTCAATCTCATATAGGTGTCTCAATCACATCACAACTCCTCTGAAATAACACCAAGTTTCTTCCAATAAAAGTTCCCCTCCCAAACAAGAAATAGAGTCTCCCAACACAACACTTGCCCCAAAATTAAGAGACAATCAAAACAAGTTTCCTACAAAGACAGTCTATTTTTCAGTTACTGCCACCCATAAAATGAAAACCTTCCAAAACATGAAGCACCAAAAAGGTAACTTAATGCCACTAATGGTTTTAACTTTTAATGTACAAATGGCAGAAACGAGAAATTACAAATCTCAAAATGGAGAAACATCACACTAAAATTAAAAATAGACCAAAATACATTCCAGATTCAACCTGCAAAGAGATTAATTTGAGGAGATCAACATCCATATCCTTCCTTCCAGCAAGATTGACAACAAGGCTTGGTAATAGAAGCTCGGCAACTTCAGCTTTTGCCAACACAACATCCTGACATAATCTGAAAGAAGCAGCTAAAAAGGATAACCATTCTGACCAACATATCTAGATCAATGAACCCTTAACAACATACGATATCAAAGATAATACCTCAGAATCACATCACTGCAATAGCCAATTAGTGAGTAGACAAGTTGACAAATCCATGTATCGAAAGTTTTACCATCTGTCACCCATACAGTAGAATTCTCTAATGGAATTGCTTCAGCTGAAAATGAATTTAAGGAACTATTACATGTTGAACAGGAAAACCATTAATGAGAACCACACAACAACAAATAAACCAAGTAAGAGGTGTGACAAATGATATGAATCCAAAATTGAAGGTATAAATCAGCATGATGCAACTTGGAAGGTATCATGAGAGTTGACGTCACACAGTCACTCACGCATGAAAAAACAATGAGATTTTACAACCAGTGATAAACAAAAAGGAAGCCCATGCTGCGTCTGGATCCCTAGGGCCACATGAAGCAGAAAGCATCAAGAAGCCCAACTAAACACTACTAAGACAGCCTTTAACAAACAGTTTAAATAACATTAACCACAATTTTGAATATCACTTTAAACAGAAATGAATACGTATAAAAAACCAGCACCAGCGTTACCTTTAAACTTAATTTCCAGATCGAAAAGGAGCTTCTCCACCAACTCAATATTGACACCCTTTGAGTGAACCTGGAAGACAAGAATAAATTACACGAGTTTTCCATTGAAATAACATCATCCACAGTATTATAACTAGGTATAAAATTTAACTCCACAACTAATAAAATGTATAATAAAATAAAATACAGAGAAAAGCATAGTTACCTCAATAAGAGACCTCTCATAAGAATCAAATGACAACATAGTACTTTGACCCCTTTGAGTTGAAAGAATTCCCTGCTTCCAGGAAAAAAGCATATTATAGAACCCCATAAAAACCATCAGATTATAACAAGTAAAGCCAAAAAGAGAAAGAAGAATGGGGAAAAGGAGGGGGGGAGCAAACAATAGATTTAAAGTTCCACTAGCAAATAAAAATTCATGCTATAAGTAACAACAGCATGCATAGTTTTATTGTTTAAAAAAAAAAAAACAGTTCCTGGACAAGAAGTAATAGTTTACCTAGGTATAGGCTCAACTAGTCGATACATACGACAAGAACCCACACACTTGAAGCATTTTGCTAAGTGAAACAGTAATATAGCAACAAACTTGCAGACTAGACTATTACAGTCATCCAAGCTCATCATTTTCAATCTTATACAAATGTAGGATCCATGCACCTAATCTATGGACAATAATATTTACCGAATCAAAACAGTCATAATGCCCCGGACTCAACCTTGTAAGGATTTTATATCTTTAGGAAAATATTGCCTCCTCCTCACCTTAACCTTACCTTACATTTCACTCGGTCCTCCCCTTTAATAAACTAACATCATTCAAATATATTACATACTTATACTTCCCTCAATCTTGCAAATTTGCATACACCCTTGTCTATCACAGCAATTTTCTTATATTCTGGTATATATTTTTTTTCTTAAGCCTGAACTTGTATCATGATTGACCATTCACAATAAAGAATTGCTAAGAGAGTTCAACTTTGGTACCACCAATTTTTCAGCATAGAAATGAATGTGCCCAGCATAGACAGGTTGTGATCAAGATTGTGGTTAGAAGGGGGAACCTAAAGATCTCTTTAATCATAGGAAGTGTGCCACAATTCTTCACTTACCATAAGTCATACTCATAATAAGTTTGCTGTTAGTCCTCTTAAAGTATGGAAGGTAAACAAAATTAAACAATAATGAATATATCAGTAACCAGGTATCAAATTAATTAAGATGAAGTGGTCAAGACAACGTTGTCATTGAATGAAGTCTGACAGACTTGAAAAGAGGGCAAAGTCAAATGGCCATCCAAAGACTCACCCGAAGAGCTTGAGATGTCATATCAACTATTTTAACAGAATCATCCATCAGGTACTTTTTCAGAAGTTTCAAAAGTGCAACCACAAGTTCTTCAGATAAGCCAGTATCCATTGGAAATTTGACTTCTGTAGAAGAGTCATGACTAATAGGTTGGTAGACATGGATATCACTAGAGTTTCCTGGAAGACGAAAAACAACACAATGTGGATCCCCAACACCAACCTGCATTTTTTGGAAAAGAAAAGGAAAAAGTATTATTGCAGAGATCAATGGGCAGAAGAAGAGATAATATCAGTCTAGCAGACGTACCCTAGATATGAAATCAGAGAGCAAAACTCTAACAGTATTTGTATCATCCGAGCCACACATGCGGACCAGTGTCCAGACAGCACTGATAATTTCCTGGTCACAATGCCAATATGTATTCTTTTCACTTTGAAATGTCTCACCCAAAAGAAACTTCTTGTGCAGTGCTTGGAGACTGCAAGAATGTACCAAGTTCACAGAGAATCTTATTACCAACAAGCAATGTAAGAAGAATTGGATTACAATTCCTGAAATAAAATTGAAACATTTTAAAGTTCAACAGTTATTAAAATCATCAAAACAATTTTGTAGTATATTCCTCAAAAGTGATTGTGCAATTTCATTCAACAAATGACAACATGTAGGGTTAAGAGCACAAGACCGCAGAAGAGACAGAAAAGAAGGAGAAACCACCTCCACAGAAGTAATCTTGGCGGAAGGTAGCAAGATCTCTTAACAAACTGAAAAACGTCACAGTAAATAATTCAATCAGTGAGAAAATATTTAACAATATTTGGATTTCATAAAAAGCAAAGTAAATCTACACTGATGAACTTTGTTGGTTTGCCAGTATTTCCAAAAGCTTAAGCTGTTAGAATGTGGATGAACTATAATTTTTATGTATTAACGCTCTCCATCATGGGACTCTCTCCCACCACTAGAGAGCCTGACACATGGAATCCAACATAAATTGGAAGGTTGCATCTGTAGAGACTTGAACTCATGATGCCCGGTTCAAATAACCATGAAAAATTTGTAGGTTTACACTCTCAAAACTAGCGTAGGATAAGGACCAACTATTATTTTCATATTGTATATACAAAAATCGATATCATATACCTTCAACAAATGATCTCGTGGAGAGTAAGCTCGGCATAAATCCTGATGGAACTTCCGAATCCCATCAAAGATATCTATTTCAGGGAAGGGCTCCAATTCCTACCACAGAGAAATTACACAAATCAAAGGGTATAACTCCACCAAAACCAAATTAAGACTATTTAAGAGGTGAAACTTCATTGTTGAGAAGTCAGAAACGGTACTCTGATGTAATCATAAAGAGATGGATCAGAATCCACAGTGAGCTCGAGGAGCAAAGACAAGACTTGGGATGATCTGCTGCCAGATTGTTCTCCCTTAGCTTCAGTGGGAATGCAACATGCCACCAACTTTGACACTAAAAACTGCATCAAAACACAACATGAGTGTAGCAGAGAATACTGAAAGGGGTCTTTTTTTGGGGGGGAAATGGGGTATTGAAGGTGGGGCCCTAGGGGAGAAGATGTGCGGATGCAGAACAAAAGATCGACATATAGAGTCAATAAAGGAACAGACCTGAAGTTGCTCACCCAGAACACTGATAATTTCTTTGGATGGATTACTTTTAAAAGTTTTCAGCAATGCAGAAATGATACGACAGCATTGATCTTGTAAAGCACGGCAACCAATGAATTGACCAACCAAATTGAAAAGATAACTGCATCAAACATCAAATAATCACAAAAGTAAGTGCATATTAAATTATATAGTTAAAAAACGTCCAAAAAATTTCGGTTTTCAGTGTTTTCACTACATAGGAAAAGGACTAAAATTATATAACATAACATCACTTTTCCTCTTCCATCCTATATGGAAAGAGAACTGCACACAAACACCATTAAAAGATACAAATATCATATTATTTGCTTTAACATTAGAAAAAATAGGGGACAATAATGGAACTCTGCCCACTTAAGTGCACCACTATAATCTGCAAAGGCATCTGCATTCTTTTTCGAAAATGCTAATCCAGTCACACAAGTAACAAATTAATTAGAAGCTTGTATGAATTGCTTGACCAAACATTGTTTTAATTATCTAATGATGGATACTGATAATGTAAACTTACTTGGAAGTGCTTGCAACAGCAGCTCTATACCCAAGAATATCTATAAGCACCTCAACTCCAGTCAGTCGGTGACATGTATGCCTATGGTGGGTTGCTGCTGCAATCTTATGATGCAGTTCCACTATAAACTGCAGAACCACAATAGCAATTCATTTCACAAAATGCATTGAACATGCCAACTGAACAAGAGAATTGAATATAAGGGGAATCCCATCATAGGCATAAGGAGATATCCAAATAGCATTTTACCATGAAAACCCTATCTGCGCGAAAAATGTTTATCTTGTCAACAACACAGATACTAGTAGCATCATCCTCCCTACACATAGGGTCATTAAGAAAACATTTTAAGCTAGAATTTTCAGATATGTAAACCGAATAAATCAAAGAAAATAGTGTACATCTCCAAAAATCCGTCAACAACTGTCTGAATTGCACGTGCAATCGTGTCCCTGGAAAAGAATGGAACTGCAGGGTTTGATGCAGACGAGGAAAGAGACAGAATGTGGCTGACAATAGATACCTATAAATGTGCCAAGGAAGAACAACTATAAGAGATTAAAACCATCTAGTTAATTCTGATGAACCAAAAAATACGATATATATAAATGTGTGTGTGTGTGTGTGTGTGTGTGAAAGGTAGGGCAATCAATCCAAAACCCAATTGAATCCATAGAATCAGTAGCAAACCATATTTTTCTTGATGATTTTGTCTCGTTCATTCTCGGATATCTGAGCAAGATGCAAAATTGAATTCTGAAGCACATCTGCTCCCTTTTCCCACCCAGATTTCTTACTGCAATGCAATGCCATGCAAACTGAAAAAATCTGCACAAAGTGATTTTTCACCAGAACTTCCAGAGGTTGACAAGCAATCTGGAATAAAATAACCCTGTGAGACTAACAACTTAAAAGGGTTGACGGCAAATATATACATATATATATATATATATATATAGAAAAAAGAAACGAAGAGTTGACAACAAATAATGGATGATGAATAGGGAAATAATCTTGTAACCTAGCTAATCCATCTACCACAGATAAACTTTGAGGAAAAACTACGTAAGTGTTGGAAATTTTACAGGTCTCCCAACAAATGGGAAAGGAAAGAAAATTCAAAATTTATCTTACCTTAACAACCCAGCTAAAATTTACTCAAGGGTTGGAAATTTACAGGTTACCCAACAAATGGGCGAGAGAAAGAAGGTTCAAGATTCATCTTACCTTAGCAACCCAGCTGAGATTGCAGTGATCCCCATGCAGAAGTAGAGCTGGAAGAAGCCAATGGCAGCAATACTGCATGAAATAACTAGGTTCGGAATCTGATACAAATAATTGCCTTATCTGCAAAGGTAAATTGTCAACTAATCAGATTGGACATTTATGGATATGATATTCCTACGCAACAGTTGGTCTGACAATGCAGTACCAGGTAACACAAAAAGCTAATTGTGAAGGCACACCCACAATGGTTTGTAGAACACACACCGTCATGTAATTGTCTTAAATGCATAAGCTACAAACATTAGCAGCGTCAAATCTAAAATAAAAGTTGAACTTTTAAAAAAAAGAAGACAACAAATTACACTATCAGCAACCAACAAGATAGTCAAGGTAATGACACTAACATCGTTAGTACTATTCTAGTTTTTTTGGTAACAAACATTAACTTAAATAAAGATAAAAAGTAAAGAAAGGAGGCCAAATTGTCAACCTAAAAAATAGTCTACCAACAAACTTTCAGCAGAAACAGTACAATTAAGTCAAAACTCCAACACAATCCAAACAAATCAAGCTAAAGGGGGCAATGAAGGCCACAAGGACGCTAAAAATCTGCTCCTTTTCCAAAGAAAATCCCTCTCCTCCACTTATCCTAAAAAATCCTGTCATTTCTTTCCATCCCAACAAGCCAAAAAACTGACAAGACTGAACTGCCAAAGAAGGATCGCGCTTCTTCTGAGCATCAGCCCCAAAATATCCTCTGCCAAAAAGAAGTAACTCCAGACAAAATACCCACAACTCCAAACACTTGTAGCAGCTTCTCCAAATTTGATAGGTGAGAGCAATTCGAAATTTTATAATCTAGAGTCCACATTTTAATAGCACAAAACGCAGATATCAGGCAATAAACAAGTATTTGGTCTTAGGATGAATCTCCTTGATAAACGTCACTCTAAAGGCACCCCTTGGACCACTTAGAAGAAGGAAGGATAACTGTGAAAGATGAATTTCCAAGGACAAAGAAACTTGCTTCACAATCCTGGAATTCCACCCGTTCTACTGTACTCAGTAGTTTTAAAAACAAAACATCAAACTGAATCCTACTCAAGAGTGAATCTCCACAACCATTTACATAAGAAAGCCATTCCTTATCAGTAAGTTCCCGATAGTTAACACACCATTTTGTGTAAGCTATTGCACTAAACCCCAACTAGTTAAAAAGCTCTCCTTCGTCTTAACGAATCATTCAGGAAAATCCATATCAATAACAAGTTTGGCTGCAAAATATGTCCTTTACCCAAATTTATTAGCAAGATTCCCTACATAATTTTGGAGAATAAAGGAACCTACAATTTCTGCAGGTCATTCACACAATTGAAACAAAATAAATAAGATCAGTGGACAAATGAGCACATTACCTCAACAAGAGCAGCAAGGCTTACACCACAAGCAATCCAACAAAAGAGAATTGATCCCATAAGCTCTTCCAAGTACTGCAAAAGAAATTTGGAGACCTCAACTATATACAATGTATTATTTGGTTAAGTAACTGAAGTTTCAGATTATTGAAAGTCTTCATTTGATCAAGATGATTGTTGTTATGAACAAATAACTTGTGCAAACTGTTTGCTACACCAAATGCCCTAAACCCTTATATTGTCAAATATCCTCCTGTCCCTCTCCATCCATATCACCCACAAAAAAAGCCAAACCTGCAGCAACCCCAGAACGAACTAGCCTTCTTAACTTTCCTAAAAGAAGCATGAATTTCGCTAAGCAAAGAATTGGCACCATTCTGGAATTACCCAACAAAATAATCATAATAATAATTATAGTAATAATGCAAGGAGAGAACTACAATTATTACCTTAAACCTAGTTGTATAATGCAGCTGCCTGGAGAGATTATCAAGTACTGCGACAACCAGTTCCCTGAAAGGAGGGGAAAGGAAAATCTTTACAGATCAAAGAAATATAAAATGAAAAAAACAATACATCATAATAGTGCAAATATATTGCTTGATTGGAAGGCTGCAGTGTCTTGATTGGGATTGGTTTTTTTCTCTAGTTGTAGATCTCTGTACTAGTTTTCTTGTTTCTTTCTGTTATTGGTGGATTACTTATCCACTTTTCTGTATGGTTTTTTTTATGAAATAAAATTTCTCCTTTTCAAAAAAATAAAAGAAAAGATAGTGCAGATATTGTACCTCTGACCAGGATCAATAGCAGAAACCACACATATCATGAACACAGCCTGCATGTGCCATGGAGATTACCAAATGAATACAAATGCACAACAAAACAGCTTCTTACAATGTCATAAACCAAACAAATTTAATCCATATACAAATGAATTCTAAAAGACCAATGACATTTTTGAATCAATTCTGCTTACTCCATTCCAACCTAACAGAAATTAAAACTAGTTCTAAGGATTCTTAGTAGCCACTTCTACACCTTTCCATAAAGAAAAAGGGAAATGAAATAAAACACATGCACACACATACACTGTAAATTCTATTCTAAGCACCTTCCATCCATCTGAACACTATAATATGTGCACACATGGTATGCAGCAGTTGAGAATGTGTTTAGCCAGATTGACTGGTTCTAATAAAAAAATAAAAGACAAAAATAGCGCTACTCCATACTCCGTAGAATTTAAGATGACTTTAGCAAGGTTGACAACTTTGGGTATGTCGCAAATACTTTATATAGAGTGACTACAGTCTATTAATAACATAATGGACCTGATTGGTAGATGTGCAGTTTTAATTGTCCCGCATTCACCCACATTTCACTTACTTTGGATTCTTCTTCCTTTTTGGTTTTTGTTTTTTTTTAACTTTTGCACACACAACGTTCTTCTTTGCTTTGCATGCAAAGTTATTTTTATCATCTGGGAGAACAATTTAAATAAAGAAAGTCAGCATATATACCTCAAACTCTATTTTCTCACTATGCAAAGCAAGATGCATAAGAGTGATAATAACAGTTTCCATTGTGGGACGAGGCTGTGGACCGACAGCTACGACCTCACTTGCAGCAACAAGTTTTTCTTTTGAGGGAAACACCAACAACACACCAAAGTTGGAACTAGAATAACAAGCACAAATAGATGTTAGCAAATAAAAATACTTTATGTTAATATAAAAAGTAGGCAATGTAAAGCCCCCAAGAGGGAACTTACAATAAATAAAATAGAATGTAGGACATTCAGAGCATTAATGTCAGTTGTACCCTTTTCAAGTTAAGGTGGGGTAGGCAAGATTTGTTGAGAAGAATACAAACAAGCGCCACAAATAATCATAGTCAGCATGATATGAAAATATTTTTAAGTCCAAACTCACCAGATATCATGGAATAATTCCTCATGTCCATCCCATGTTTGGAAAAGAACATCAATTCGTCCGGCCAGGGAGAACCGGACTCGATAATCAGGATCTTGGAGCATCAACAACAACCTTTCAATCAGTGTCTGGTAAAAGAGTTACACCACAGCAACCATTCAACATAAGAATAGATGGAAAGAATAATAGAAAGTTATTCCTGATAATTAAGACAGAGTAAGCATTCCAAGAGCAAGCAACTGAACTGAGGTGCCTATTAACATCCAAAAGGTACACTTGCCCAACATAACACCATAAACGCTTGGTAAGGAGCCAATACCATATTAAGCAATGGCAAATTTTCACACAATCTTTTTCTTTTTGACAAGAAAATAAAAATTGAAGATATAATAAATTAGTACCTAAAAAACAAGATGGACAAGGAGTCCATTCAAATCAAACACCCAAAATACAACTTAAAACCCACACCAAATTCGACCAAACAGACTCACCTAAACTAAAATGGCAGACCAATCCAAGGAATCCTAATTGACCACCAGTTGAGTTTTTGTAGTTAAATATTACCACATTAAAATTCCCCTGCACACACCATACCTGACACCACATAAGCTCCCCACAACCTCCTATCAACCTGCTCCATCCGAGTTTCCACAAAAACCACTTAGTCAGGACTCAGAAGTTTCTTTCACCCAGAGATCCTTAAAAACCACTCTAACTAAAAATTTCATTGGGTGAGATCACCAACCAACCTCTTTTCTGTCAAGACTACCACAGTTAACCACTTCCAACCATATTCAATTCAACAGTTCCTCCAACTTGTCCCATTGTTTCCCTCTAACAACACTCTGTCCCTCTTCTTTGTCCACCTCCCTAGAAAATTCATCGATATTTCCTGCCTTTAGAGACCCATTATGAACTACTAGGTTACAACCTTAGATGGTCCAACTCCTGACTCCCTAATGCCGAAAATCTCCCCTTGTGACCCCTGGGAGAAACTCTCATGCCAACGCTACGCAAAACCTCAGGACAAATAGGACTTGCAGAACCAAAATTTGTCCCCTGAACCCCTTTATCAGTGATCCCCACCCGGTCCATGTCATCAGGTATTGGACACTTGGTGGACATTTAAAACTTATAATAACAAGCCATCATCACATGAGAATTCATATTTCCACTCGTATGCATTGGACACTTGGTGGACATTTAAAACTTATAATAACAACTCATCATCACATGTGAATTCATTTCCCCCTTCTTCTGCAAAATGCTCCAGAGCTTAACCGTAGGTAAATTTGTAATTGAGAAATAAATCACCTGACCAATTTGAGGACTAAGTAAAACAAAATCGCAAATGCAATTAATTAGCTTGGCACGTCCAAACCAGTCAAGAAGATCACATTCAGCAACTTTGTTCACCACATCTCCAAGATGCATCAAGTTCTGAGATTTAAAAAATGAAATAAAAAGTTATTCAGTGAAAGAATACAATTAACTCTTGCAACAACCATGGAAAGGAATGATTATCATGATGATTTCTTCATGTGAGGAGCATAATACACAATACAACAGCATTGGCTTTCTTTTCAAGAAAAAAATATAAACAAACAAACAAAAAAGAAATTGACAAGATACGTAGCTAGGAAAAAAAATGTATGAGTTGCTATACAGGACATGTGCAAACTATAATAAGGTTTTTTTATGAATTGCATGATTGAAATGCAGTAGCAGATAATTGGCTGCCTGTACAGGGCATGAAGGGAGTAGCTTTCATCAAGATTTGTTTTCTGACTTATGCTTCACAAATAGTGTTGTGCTATGTTTCTAAATTTATAGACTTTTTATTATCGAGAATGGAAGTCACTTTGTTTTACTTTACTTTCATATAAAGAAAGAGTGCATAAAACTTAATGACTATTTTCTGATACTGCACTTATGTATTTATATAAGAAACAAAACTTTATCAAGAGAAAGGTTAAGTGCATAGGAAGACAATCCACAAATTAAAAGAAAGAGAGCAAGTATCAAACAGTCTTCATTTTTATTGTAAAATCGAGCAAGAAAAGTTTGAAAGTACCTGCTTAGATCCTCTTTGCCCCAATGAGACAATGACAAATTTATCCTTCCTGATAGAGTCCAAGGATGATAAAGTGCCCAGCAAACCACGAATGGCAGATAATATCTTAACACAATCAAGTTTAAGACTGACTTTCATCTTAACCATTTCATTCATTAAACTGACCTGCAAACAAGGCAAGTATAAACCCATGATCCATCAAACTCTATTTTGAAATTAAACCATTAAATACCTAGCCATCTTGTAAATCAGTAACCTAAATTCAGAGGAGTTATTAATTACCATGTCTGTAACATTTTCAGGAGATGACCAGTATGGATGTTGACAAAGACTAAGTAGAATTTTTTCCCGCACCTGAGTTGATATAAAGAAAAATGAAATCAAAAGGGATGCGATTATTACATGCATGGATTTCAGAATATCAAACATATGTGGAGAAGAGAAGTGGGTGATACCATTTGATCACTTTCTTTCAACAGGAGTTCAAACAGGACATCCCAGGTAACGTGTAAAACTGGGAAAAAATGTGAAATAAGCAATATCATGTCCAGCTTCCATTTCTCTACAGAAGAGGATACCCTACTGGCAATTTTACCACCAACAGTTAATACATCCACATCTCTGGAATCTTCATTAACATCCAACTCCATGTCCACAATCCTACTTTTCTGGCTACCAGAAGGACAAGAATTTTGTAGTTGGGTATCACATGCTGATAAGTCTTGCAGGGCCACATCATACTTATGACTACTTACACCATTACCGTAAACTTCATACACCTTAGCCAGTGCTTTTAAAAGCCTCTCCATCAATTGGATGATGGAACCATAAAGTTCAACATCCACATGATTTTGATCTTTCCACCTACTGAAGATAGGGGAGTAAACAAAACTCCTTAAGGAAGCAACAATAGAGCTTGTTCCATTAGAGGTAAAGTCAGAGCCCAAGCAACCAAGAGCCAGAAAATCATTGTGGTTTCCTTGGGTGACATGAACTGCACAGTTGAGCCATTCTAAAAGGTATTGGCCCAATTTTGAAAGGAATGATGAAGCTTCCTCTCTTTGCCTGGAATAAACCAAAGCAGGTATGGTATAAACAAGGTAGAGCATGCGAAGAATAAAAAACAGCCAGCAATATAAAGGTAAAGGTCAGATGTCGATGTCCGCAAAATCTATAAATTCAACCACCATGTGAAATAGTTTCAACTGCAAATTTTCACAGCATGGCATAACAGACACAACATCTGGAATCAGGATCAGTATGTAGACATAAAGGGTATACTGCACAGTGTTGAACATAACATGTCTACAACCCCAGAAGTACACTATGCGGCCCACAAGTGCAACACTGACTCAAATGCAGGAAAAACTCATAAAGACAGCCAGAACATATGCATGTCAAGTCGAGCATCAAACTACAAACGCCTACTAGTGAATAGTGAACTATTTTACTTAGCAAAAGAAGTACTTCGTAAAACATAGATGTCTTCAATGGTAAGAAGATATTTATCCTATTAACAAAGCCAACAACCGATACGAACATGTTATTATCAAATACAAATGTAGACAAGAAGATGAAACAAACCTCGTCAAGACTGAACCATAGATGAAGTTTGACAATAGAGCACATATAAAGAATGCATCAGATAGAGGTCTCTTTCCCATCTCCTTGTCTACTAGAGCTTCAAGAATAAGGGTCTCCATCTCAAAAAGCAGTGGATCCCTTATCTGCGTGGGGAGCCATACACTTGGATGGGTTTGGGAGGGGAAAACCTGAATATGACCATAATGTCTCAAAAAATATATGAAATTAATCAATCCCAACAAATGGGGTGCTTATAAAATTAATATTTGAGTACCTCAACGCTAGAGCTGGGATCAATATTAGCGAGAACTTCCACAGTGCAGTCAAATAGCCCATGCAGACAATCGTGCTCAGGTTCTTCTGGCTATAATCAGGAATGGAAAATCTAGTTTCAGACCAATTGGACGCCAACAAGTACAGTGACATTCAAAATCCAAATGAAAACCAAGGTGAATTAGCACATACCTTCTCTGAAGCCTCAGTAACATCTACAAAAGAGTAAGATAGAGGAAGCTCTTTACAGCATTGAGCAAAAGGAGCACCACCAGCACACAAAGAATAAACAGTTGCAGGTAACAATAACACCAACTGCTCATTAAGCACAGAAGACTCCTGCACAAGAAAAACCAGTTTATAACTTGACAAAAATATGACTTCTAACTACAAATTTTAGCAAGTTGAAAGCATGTGCACTTCAAAGGGGTGAATTAACAGAGGCTCCATGGAATCATATAAGGGAACTTCACACAACTTGGGTTCCATTGCATCATATAAGTGAAAAGCCCCGAGTCAGCTATGATTTTTGTAATAAGGCAAGTGAGATACAAGGCTTCCTTGAATAAACTACCATATTCAAAAATTCCTACAGCTTTAGTTTGTTTCCATGACACCTTCGAGGCATATGACAAACAGTCTCAGTTTCATTATTTTCAACTTTACAGACTCGGCTTAGATAGGTGCCTAGAGGAATCGAATGCCAAACCACAGGCCTCACCATTCAACTAAACCATTGTTGGTAACAAACAGTCTCAATTGAACAGTGTTCCAATGCATTTTGGAATCAATAACATTCTCATTACTACAGAGTATAGGAAAAACTTCACTCCGGACCTTCTGGTCATATATGATATGTGAGTAAACACTGCCAATTCACACAGGTTCTAACAAAAACAAGATTAATTGAAGAACTAAGAATACCACATATTCAATTAAAATTAAAGTAATAATACCATCCATTTAAGTTGACCCAAAACTGATCTCAGGAGGTTTTTTCTCAGATGTAAAATGTCTCGAACATCACCCTACACAAACATGAGGATGGTTATATAAGTAGAAAAAAAAAGGCTACAAGTATGATGGAACTTAATTTGTCTATCTTGTAATGTTCACTATGATGAAGGCAATTTCAAATGCCTTTCAAGAAACTAGATGAAATACACTTGCTTGCATGTTTTACAGGTAGAGGTAATAATGAAACAAATGGTTATATAAGGAGACAAACAAGGCTACAAATCACCCACTTACTTGTGAAACTTTCTTTGAGAAGTAACACGAAATAAAATACAAGACAGACCTGAAATAAAATCATAATCATACAATTAGGCAACCTGCATCACAAGAACAGCATCACATATAGGTCATCATAGTAATTTAATTGACAGGCAATGCATGCACTTACACTGATGGCATTTGTTTAAATAACCTAAGATCCCAAACATCCTGAGGTACAACACATGTGTATATAAGATCCTGGAAAGAGAAAGTGTGAATTAAGAAGACTTTAGAGCAAATTTATACAAGTGACAGTACCTAACTGCATAAAATATTAGAGAACAGTCTGAAGAACACACGTTGTCACACTCACATTTGATATTATGTTTCCAAGGAGCACCATAGCAGCATCTACCTGCACAAAGGCACACAAAATGAACAAAAAGCAAAATCTCGACAGAAGTTCAGAAGTTCCAAAAGTAACTTGAGAATATACTATAAACATCTTGAGATTTTCAACATATTCATTCCCTAATTCCAAAAGATACTATAAACATCTTGTTAGATTTACCTAATTCCATTAAAACTTAGGCTATGTGTGTCTTAATGTGTGCTAAAGGGAATTTCAGAATATAATGAACAACAGAGTATACTATGAAAAAAAGTTGAGAATAAAGCTACCATGTCCGACACATTTAACAGTTATTGGAACCCAAGTCAAATGTTTTTAAACTTTTTAGTGATGCCAAAAAATAATCCTGTGAGTTAAAAACTAATATAAGCTGATTGGAGCACCTTAAATTTCTTGCAGACAACAGAACAATATAAGGCAAACAGAAAACTTTCCAGCAAAACAGAGGCGAAGATGTACCAGATATGTAATTACAGAACCATGGAGGAGAAACATAGAAATGTATATCCATAACTCAGCTGAAAATACAAATATGTTTGAAGAGAACAGAAAGCCAACTTAATTCAGCTTGATTGGTTGGAGTTGTAAGCTGATTAAAATTTCCTCTAATTTTTTCTGATTTGTGGAGCAAGCATTGATGCATATCTTGGGTGTCTTGTCTTTATACAAGCTTTATTTCAAAAACAAAATTTATAAATGTGTTTCCTATCAAAGAGAAAGAACCGAGACTTACAACTGGAGTTACATTACTGAACAATGGCAACCCCTGCATCAGGCAAGTCCACACAACTTGCCAACCACAATCGAACTGCAAAATATTGTCCAGCAATCCAGTCAATTCAAATACCAATTACAGGAAATAATATTAATGATAGCAGCAGTACATAAAGAATAAAGTTGACTCTCTTGATCCCCCACAACCCCGGTGCAGTAAATTTTTAAAAGTGAGACACCACCTAAAGTTGAAATCATTTAGCAAGTACTTCTTTAGCCATTTATGTAACGTGCTCCTAGAAAAATTAATTGTAAAGAGGAAACTCCAACCCTATCAGAACCAATTCCATACATACTACTGATATTTGCAGAGTCCCTGAAGAAAGCACTAACAAACTTACGATAGTACAAACCCAGGGTTCATTCAGTTGGACAAAAGATGGATAATCAGATTTCCACTCATCTCAGTTTATGTTACTTTTTCACAATGATTAACTGTAGCTTAAATACTGTAGTTAAAAACAATCTTTCAATTGAACCTCTTGAAAGATGACAGGCTTAAATCTGGAAAGGGGTAACACAAAAAAGAATGAAAAGCTGTAAAAAGAAAACATTGATTTGCAAAAAAAAAAAATTTGAAAGAAGAAGAAGAAGAAGCACCTCATTCAAGCACGAGGAGCTTGATGGCTTCTTCAGCTTCGGATCTGAAAGCAACACAGAAGAGAGTTCCTGCAAGCTCCTTCACATGCAAGTAAGTACATAAATATGAGTGCACATGAAGCAAGGGATAAAGAAGTAGAGAGAAGAACGTAAAGTTGTCATCCATATCTTATTTTCCGGTAGATGTTTGTGCAGACATAACAATATTAAACTTAGATTAGAACCATATATGGCACAGTCATATTGAAATGGACCACAGGTGTCACACTTTTATCAAACTTATACACACTGGCTATACACTTTAACAAAATTCAACCTGAATAGTAGATGTCTTATGGGAAATAAGAGCAGTATACCTCAGGGTCCAGAGCAAACCATCATAAGCATGCACCATATTTGCATCATTCAAAATTCTGCAATATGTTCAATTCCATCAGTACAATAGTGATCAAAACATAAGCAGCTTCACCATTTTATTCAAGTGTGCTAACAAGTATACCACAGGTATGGGCCAGAAGTGAAACATTTTACACTTGAGTCAACTCACTGTCCAATAGTAATTGCCTACACAAGCATGCAGGAATACTCAAACTTAAGAAGATATCTAGTCAAGAAACACTTAACTACACAAATGTGCATAGACACTCAACCCAAAAGTGTAATTTGAATTGCATATACACGCAACAACGGCAATTGTTGCCACATAGAGACACAACTTTCATTCTAGAGGCAAACAGGATCAAACCTTGATCCAACACAGCCACACATTTCAAGGAGTTTGTATTTTTTTCCCTAAATAATGTGCATATATAGTATACATATATATACTGGATAACAAATATATGGCACAGGATCTAACTTAGAACAAACCAGGTACAAGACTCCAAAGTAGTATAACAACAATTAAAGAGGAGCATTCCAGGTTCCAAATTCATATGTCAAAATTATAAGAACTTGGTTTTCAGTAAAGTTTTATTATAAGAAGTTAAGAGAGAGAGAGAGAGAGAGAGAGAGAGATCAGAATAAACATTAGTTTGATTAACACTAGATAATGAGACAATTATAACTAACTATAGCATGGCATGATGTACCTTTGAAAGCTTGTGCATATGCCCTCGAACCAGTAGATGAAAATATCCTTACTAATACGTGTGTGGTATTTACGAGTCAGAAAACAAAATGAAGCATTCCTGAAATCATTAAACCAGCCCATCATAAGCATCAGTGCCAAACAATAGTTTATCATCCACATTACATTATAGAAAATTGTTTTACACTGAAGGAAGTGCAGTATCATCCACAGATAGAGCCTGTGCACAAGATACTACACAAAGAAACTAAACTACAAACATAAACAGTCAGCCTAAACTTACCACAACCATTTTCCTTTCATGAGAGCCTCTCTTAAATGGGCAGCAGCATGCTCTCCCTTGACCCGCTTTTCAGTTGATGGTGCTTTAGTCATGTTAGTACAAGCCTGAAGAGTGAAATTGCCTTTTTTATGTTTTTTTTATAGGAAACAAGAACTTCATTGAAAAGGAAAAATATGAGATGCAAAAAAGGAGAACAGCCATAAACCAGGATCATCAGTCTCAAGAAAGCAAAGGAGAAAAAGTGCAACAAATTTTCTGCTTCTCCAAGTGTTTAAATCAGTTGTTTGAGAAACAAAACTTGCACTCAAGACCTACTCCAACCTCACTCCACCTTAAACCACTTTTTCCAAAATTGAAGCAACATATACAGGAGTGTGGAATTCATAATTTCATACATATTAAGAATTGGAATATTGCCTTAAAGCAAACCGACAAAAACTAGCAGAACTTTGGCAATGTCGACATAAGCTTTGAAGGATGGAACCCAAAAATAAAAATCCAAATCATTGTAAAGAAATTTGCGAAACCACAGTGAAGATATTAAGATTAGGCAAGTTCCACTATGAGATGAAAGTGGAGTAGTTACCCGATAAAGTACAGCGGCTGCAAGCTCAACCAGACCACAATGTGAGCTACTCAAAGTACCAAACTTGTCATCTTTAGTTCCATCAGTCCTGCACATAGAGAAAGTTTTACATGATCATCTATTGAAACCACAAACGTAAGCTTCTATCAGGAATACCATAAGAGGAAAAGTAAAAAAAAAAAAAAAAAGTTTATAATAACAAGGAAAAAAAAGAGTGGAAAGGAAAAAGAAAAAACCCACCTAGGCACATTAGCATTGGATATATAGCTTTGATCTAGCTCCTTGTAAACTATGTCTAGAAGTTGATGTACCAAAATGCTCCCATCAGTAGCACCTCTAGTAATATTCAGCTGTAACCTTGCATAAAGAATAAGTACATCCTGCAAAAGAAAAAAATACAAATGCAAACACAGATAGCAATCAGGATACTCAAATACATATAAATAAACTGCCGAAATTTCTTTGAAATGCATTAAAAACCTTAAGGGCTCGATCATGGGTTGTCAGCCAACACCGGAACACAAATTGCTGCACGGCATTATGGATCTCCAAGGATTCACAATCCAAATTTGGACCATCTTTTATCAAAAATGTATTGATACACTCAATAAGTTTTCGCGAAATCTTTCCCTCATCCCTGGGCAAGATACAACACGAAAAACAGCATGTACTCCATCATAATGAACATAGAAGGTGAATGTTGAACATTTTAGGCCACATCAACGCAGGAGGTGGGGGAGAGAGAGAGAGAGAGAGAGAGAGAGTTACCTAATGAAACAGAAAATTTTGACAAAACGCTTAACAATGTCTTCCCTGAGATTATGTGGGAAATCTCCAGGCGGATTCTCCAAAAGCGCATGGAGTGTAAGAATGCAGCGAAAGACCTCCTCCTTGGGATGATATTGATTATCATTCTTACCACCCCAGCTGTCCTCTACCAACTTCATGTACTTTTTCACCAGCTCTTATCAATGCAGAATAAGATAATTAAAAAAATGAGCAACAACAGTTTTATATAACATTCAAGAAGAGATATGTACTCAAGGTTATTTCGTCAAAAGAATGACTCACTGCAATAGATGTCCTTCCTCATGTGAAATCGATAATCTCTGACAGCCAATAGATGCCGGAGAACAATCCCATATTCCGATTGAAAGCTTGTGACATTTTTTACAACCTCCCATATATGATTAAAAAGATTTTTAACCACAGGTAACAATGGCAACGGCTTGCCTGAAATGATGATGAAAACAAGCATAGTTAGATGTAAAATGCTTAATCACACTCTCTCTATCACTTCAAAACTTAATCTCTTGGCTCTCTTTAATACCTGAAAAATTATCATCCTCTGCTCGCTGAACCACTACCCGTAGAGTCTTTGCAAATATCAACTTTGGTCGCTTGCTTGAGGATATCTCCAACGAAGCGCACTGAATGAGCATATTAGTGAAAAAAGGCCAGGTTTCAGCTGCAATAACAATAAAAACAGTGTGCGTTCACTTTTTCAATGATTATTTATATAATACGAGAGAAACTGCATTTTTCGTGAATAAATCTTCATCATACATTGAGGAATCTCATTTGGTATAAGCTCTGCAGTGTTCTTTCCAATATATTTACAGAAACCAATCGATCTTTCTCCTTCTAACCATGTATTCAACAACTTTATCCCTTCCTGTAGATACATCAAAATCTTGATCACACAATGATTTCCGTGAAACAAGAAAATAATACTGTGTTTTTTTTTGGTCAATGAAAGTAATACTGTGTTAAGCAGCAAAGAAAACAACAAAAACGCAAAAGAACCAACAACTCAGTAGTTCAGAATCATTCTTAAACACAAAATTTCAGAATGAATTCTCTCATTTGAAGCCTAAAGTTCAGACAGCATTTTGACCTGATTGGTCTCGGATTCCATGTTAAACTTTAGAACAATTAAGCACACATTAAGCTTCTCCGTTATCATAATTACACAGAATAGACGTACATGGATCCTCTTGGTCACCAATAAATTTCCAAGTTCGCATTCCATAAACAGAAACACCTACTTACCAAAAAGAGCTACTATAACGATTAGGGTTAAGGTTATACAGTACTTCACAATCCTGAAATTATTTATTATCAGTCTAATAATTTCGTTTTATTTTCGTAGTATTGCATTTTCCAGGCGACCAAACGGAGGGGAAAGAAATATCGGTGAGAGAGTAGGAGATAAATACTTCTCGTGTCCTGGCTTTATCGGACGAGAGCTTTAAGATAATCTCTTGGACGTCTCTGGAAATCACCATCGGAAGCCACCGGAGCTCCGATTACGAACCCGGCGATCTCTCAGCGCGAGAGACTCCAGCTAGGTTTCGTTTCCTAATGGCAGTGGGTATTTGGGAAGGAAAAAATGGCGGGAAAATGAAGGAGGAAGTGGTAGAGACGAGAGAGTGGGGTTTCTGAGTGTGACTTTTGGCAAGGTTTTGTTTAGCTCAAGGGTTTTAGACAGCAAAGGTTTGTAATTGCTGATGTTAATATGCCAGAGGTCCAAAGATCCAAAAGGTCGTCAAACCCAAATAGGAAAGACGATGGCTGAAAATTTTCTTCTTTTTATCTGTTTTTTTTTTTTTTTCCTTCGGGTTGGGTCCACCACCCCCATTATATTTCCACGACATGTCGTTCGTTTAGTTTTAATGCAACTCACACGATATGTCGTCCGTCTCCCAAAAAGAGTGGAAGTAGTCCTGCGGCTCTTAAGAACTCCACCCATATGCTCTTAGCCATGGCAGGAGAAAAAGCCACTATTCACGCAATAGTATGTCTGCAAAATCAGAATTTTGTGTTTCACCCATTGCCCTACTAAGGGCAATTACTATTCATTTTTTTGTTTTATTCACAATTTTATTTACCTTAATAATTAATGTGGATAATATTTTCGGATAAGATTTACGGGTTCCTACGTGTCAAGACTATTCATAATCAGATAAAATTTCGGGATAAGATTTTTTGGTTCAAATTTCGGATGAATTTCAAAATTCAAATTTCAGATAAATTTTTTGGTTCAAATTTCGAATGAATTTCAAAATTCAAATTTCGGATGAATTTCAAAAATCAAATTTCAGATACATTTGGGTTCAAATTTCGGATGAATTTCAAAATTCAAATTTCAGATAAATATTAACAACATATTGAAAATGCAAGAAATATTAACAAAATATTTGAAATGCAAGAAATATTAACAAAATATTGACAATGCAATAAATATTAACAACATATATATATAAGGACATTAAACTTAATGATTACGAAAATTACAAAATACTTACTTCGTTAGTACGATTTTCCCCACTTCTATACAAATTCATCGCTTTTGCCAAGGCATCTCTCCATTTTGCCATCTCTTTGTTGAGAAGTTTCCACCTACTCGACAATGCCATTTCCCGAGTGGAGTCCGGAATTTTTTCGCAAAAATCGGCATGAATTTTTTTCCACATATGGAAAAATTTCATCTCATTGCCTGACAAGGGACAATGACAAACTCGGAGCCAAACCTCACACAAAGAAACATCTTCCATGGTGCTCCACGCCCCTCCGGTTTCAATAGAAGAAGCCATAAAAATAATAACTAAAATTACAAGGTGAAAGAGATGAAAATGTTGAGTGAAGAGTGAAGAAAATGTTGAGTGAAGAGTGAAAAATATGTTGAGTAATTGTAGAAGTAGAATAAAATGTATGAGAATTGGTGTTGAAAGTGAAGGGTATTTATAGGTATTTATAGGAAAAAAAATCAGAATTTTTTAGGATTTTTTAGTATTTTTTTAAAAAATTTCGATTTTTTTTCATAATTTTATTGTCCAAAAATCGCCACCGTTGGATTAAAATTTGGAATCAAATCGGAGCGCAGGGGGACTGCCACGTGGCTTCCACCGTTGCTGGTCGACGCTATACCGACATCAAGACGCGGTTCAAATTTTACGTTGGAGCGTGCATTGCACGCGCAACGTAAAAATTGAATAACGCGTGACGACGCCACCGACGTCGTCATGACGCCACCTCCACCGAAGTTTTGGACCGGGCGAGTTGTTTCGCCAGCCCGGTTGGTGGGTCCACACCCCGGGCCCGGGCCGCATGGTCGAAACGGATTTTTGTTTTTTCCCCCTCCCCTGGTGGCTGTCTTCTGGACTTGCTCTTACACCTCGCTTGGCCCGTGTCTCTTACACATGCGTTGGGCTTCATAAATCCACAACTCTCTATCCTTGCAATCTCTATTTGTCATTCTAGTAAGGCTTATGTACTGTTTTAGCCTTTGGAACTCTGAGCTCAGTCTCACTTAACTCCTTTGAACTGAAATTTCCGCACTTAAATCTCCTATTCTGTCTAAAAATTACCCACTCCACTCAACGTTGTCCCATTGACCCGTTAAATGAGCTTGTGTGGCAAGGAAAGTGGGTCAATTCACACATGTGATGGTGCTGATGTGGCGATGGGCGAGTGTTGTCTCAAAGAGGGGAACTAAAAGAGGTTATTTGTCGATTAGGGTTTAAAATAGCTAGGGATTTTGGGATTTAGGCAAAGGAAAATGGTGCGACAACAAACGGAAAAATTGTTTTGACACACAAAAATTGAAGAAAATACATTGGATGATGGGTTTAAGTGATTTAAGTTGAGTATGGTGCGAGCTGACAATGCAATAACTTAAAAAATGAATAGTATGAGTAATAAAAAAAGGTTTATATACTATTATGTAGGTTAAGAATAACACATGTAGAGTAACAAATGTAAAGATACATGACAATAATAAATCAGAGGAATTTATATAATATATGTATAAATTTACAAAATTATATTAGCGATATAATTTACAAAATTACTTGAGATGAGTGGTGATAAATTGGCGATATGGAGATATATCGGCGATATATTGCCCAAAGTCAACTTGTGAATGATAGAAATTATCTTCTTGATATTAACACCGAAAAATCGAAATTTATAAGATAAATGCATGGGATATTGCCAAAATATCGGGGCTTCAAAAAAACTATTATATCGCCAAAATATTGGCGATATTATCAAAATTTTAGACTATAATTGGAATTGATTCATTTTGTATGTATTTTGAGACATTATGATCATATTAGTTGGGAGGTTCTACAATGAGGGGGCTATGCTAAGAGTATAATTAAGAGTTCTATTCGATTATTAATACTTTTTAGGAGGGGGTTGTCCTCCTCCTTTTTCACTCTACAATTGATCTTCCTATGTTGGTCTCTTCCCCAAATCAAAGTTCTTCTCCCCCTTTTAGTTTTTCACTTGAAGAGCCCGAATGATATTTGCAATAATGAATAACTAAATCACCACAAATCATCACATGAACAACACAACACATATAGATCCTTGACACGATTGAAACAATCTGAATCTTTAGTATGATTTCTTGTCCTCATAGTTAGTTATATGAAAACCTACTATTGGATTGGCTTCAGTATGGATTGACCCAAATTAGATCCATATCAGTCCAAATGAACAAAGAATAAGAAGACGATGTTTTTTTTCTTTTCATCGTCAGTCCTTGTTGCAGACAGAGGGAAAGCATATACGGAACGTATTGGCTGAGAGATCTTCCATAATTTGGCTTCAGGTTTGGATTTCTTAAGCTTTGATGGGTTAGGATACATTGTTCAGGAAACCCCAATTTCTATTTGTTTGTTTATGTTCTTGAATTCTTGTTTTCTCAGTATTTAAACCTTGAAATTGATTGCCATGCAATATAAAGCAAGTATCAGGAGAAAGGGTATGGGGATGTGGTGCCACAAATGGTGTTTTGGACTTTGTCAAAGCACAACCCGGAGAAGCTGGTAGCACCTAGTACACAACCGGGGTGTTCATTCTCATGGCTTCTGCAACAATCTGCTCAAAGTCTTCGTCGACAATGAAGGCGAAATTGGCCCCGACCATCTCACGGAATTAGCCATCTTTGATGAATCTTATCAAGCTCTCGATATAGTGGACTCAGATTTATTGTAATTGGATTATTATTAATTATATTTTCTTTTTAATTAGTGCTGCTCTTAGCTTAATTATCTTGAGTTAGTTGGGCAGTACCAACCGCCAAGGTTGAAAGATTTGTTAACAGTTCATTATTTTTCTACTGTTAAAACATCTTATAATTGTTATCATTAATTTTGTTACATAAGCCAGACACACATGAATGTAACATATGAGCTGGTCACAATTTGGTCACTTTCAACCAGTAACTGATAGATCAACCTCATTCTTCCTACCAAGAGCATTAACTTCAAGAAATCATACATCAATCTGACTTACAAATTAATATATGAGCTGGTCACAATTTATGTCTTGTAAACTAACAAAATTGGTCTGCTAAAAGAACAATAAAGGCTAAACAAAGGTGGTTGTTAAGAGTTGCCCCATTTTCCTCTGCCAAAATCCCCAGTTCAGTTATTTTGAACCCTAATTTATAGAGAGAGTTGTGGATTTATGAAGTCCAATGCATGTGGAAGAGACATGGGCCCAAGCGAGGTGTAAGAGCGGCGTGGAATACTTCCGCTCTTTCTGGGGAACCCAACTGTTTTTCTTCACAGGCTTACTGATTAAATATCTAATCTACCATCTGAACATGATCCAGGTCTGGAATAATTACAAGGCGTTGTGAGTATTTGGTATATGCATAATGCATTGGTTGGTTATTAAAACGTTATCAAGAATTCAATAGTGACATCCCACATAAAACAAAGAAATATACGTACACTTTAATTAGAGAATATTGTTCCGCTTCCCATAATGAAATATTGGAAAGTTACTTTAATTACGATTAGTTTGATAAAATGAATGAATTGGATATTATTGGAGGTTGAGATTAGGATTTGTAAATGGGCCGGGCCAGACTAGTTTGGCCCAAATGTCATGAGTTTGAGTTGGATTGGGCCGATTTTCAAAGAAAAGAAAGAAGACAACGGACCATACCAGATTGGGCCGGGCCAAATAGGCCTACTCTGTTTTTATATTTACTTTGTTTCTTTGTTTAACTATCTTTTTTGTGCGATATTGAAATACAGATGCATGTTAATCTTTATATTAATAGTGCGAACGAAGAAGCTAGATTGCATGACCATCCTCAATAATTACTCGTTTACAACGTGAATTATAAATAAGAATTGTCAAACAAAACTCGCCAGCAAGAATGACATACGTTCCCATCTCTTTACTTTACCATTTCAGTTAAAGGATAAAATTTCAACTCAACTTGAGTTATTATTGCTTGTATATGTGAATGTAACTTGCTAAGAGAGCCAAATGGGATGCTGGTTCTGTGAGCCGCACCATTTGTTTTGACACAAAAAACAGAGACATCAAGAATGCTTTGGAGCCAAGAGTGATGAAGGACAAAGTGCAGAAGATGAAACTCAAGACGGTGGCTATGAATCCGGCTGATTACAATGAGTAAGAGGAGGATGAAGGAGAAGAGAAGACAAAAATAGAAATAAAAGTATAGGTTAGGGTAGTTTCTGCTTTTGTAGCTAATAGCCACTTAAGGCTTAGATTAGGTTAGTTTTTCTGGATGCTGTAGCTGGACTCCCACTTTAAAGAAGGATCACTGATCCAAAGAAAGAAAGAAAATGGAAATGTAAGGGAAAATGAGCTTATGTTTAAATGAAATCAAAATTTGTTTTATTTGTCTCCCTGTTCCGCGTTTGGTCTTCCACTTTGTACTGCTTGATTTTCAAAAGATGTAGAAGTTGATTTCTTATGCTGTATATTGACTTAAGTTACAGCAAACATGTTATGATGGATTTATAATTTTGTTTCGATATATGATGATGCAGGCACTGGAGTAGCGCTTGCTCAGGCTATAATAATTTTATTAATATGGGTATGTCTGATTTGCTTACTTGTTCAGGCTATAATAATTTTATTAACTATATATATTATAGAGAAATTAGTCCTACAAGACATAGGTAATGGCTATTTCTTTCCTTATTATTTCTATTCATTTTAATACTTTCCTTATTACTTATGTTCATTCCTATATTAACAGGGAGATTTCTTCCTATTCTTATTATTATTTCTATTCTTTCTTTTTTCGGTCGAAAATTATTATTTCTATTCATTCCTATATTAACAGGGAGACTTCGTATTCCTATATAAATTAACGGAGAGATACACACAAGACAACACAACAAGAACAAGAACAACACAGAAGAAGCAAACAAAACCAAAACCATGTCGAAGCCAGAGGCAGAGACACACCCTGAGCTTGTCAACAACAACAACAACCCATGCCTTGATCTCTTTTACAACGTCGGGAAAGAAGACGTTCACGACCCGGCCGTGATGGAGGCCTCGTGTAATTATGTGAAGCAAGTGCTACCGCTGGCCTGGTCCCACAATCCCCTAACCGCCCTCAAGCTCGTCTGCAACATACTGGATGGAAAGTTCAATCTCTCTGCCTTCTACACGGCTGCGTTTTGGCTCCACCACAACCACCCCAAGACAATTGTGCAACCTGGCGTCTATTGTCCGGTCCTTCCGGGCTTTTTCCACCTCAATGGACATTGTGTACCACATCCTTCGAGAAGGCCAAGACATTTACAAGACTACTCCCCCTCGGGGCTACAACCGTTATCAATTGTTGCACAAGGCTGTTAAGCGGTACAAGCATGATCGCGATTATCAATTGTTGCACGACCAGGTTTCGGATCTTTTGGCCGAGATATTCAAGTCTGATATGGAGAAATTGAAATTCAAGGAGACGGAGGAGGAGCAAAACAAAAACAACAAATTGAAGCAATTATCTGAATCTGATAATGACGACAGAATAACCTTGGCCGCATGCGATATGCATTATGCCTTGTCAAACTACGGCAGGTTGGCCAACCGCGACTACAACATCACTTTGCTGCTTGAAAGCATTGCCAGGAAGTTTTTCCCGCCAGAAGAATATCACAAATTAGAATTAGATGGAGATCATGGTAAAGGAAAACGGGCCAAGGCCAAATATGCCGACAGGGTCATGGTCAAGCGGCTCAAGGATGAGGTTTTGCCCTCCTTGAAGAAGGCCTACTTTGCCCAGGGTCATCCACCAGACGAGGCCAGTGCTATTGAGACCTATTTGGAGAAGGTGAAAGCCAGCTGCTGCTGCAGTGGCAGTGCTGGCAAGATTTCGTCCTCCTCGTCCTTGTTGGCGGATGCTTTGCTTCCGCATGAGATCACAGGCCAAGTGCACCATTGGAATATCGGCCGCGCTGCTGAGCTCCAGTGGAAGTCAATGGTGGAGGACGTCTACTCAAAGCAGGGCAAGTTCAAAAACTGGTTGGCTGTATGTGATGTCCACCCCAGATTCATGGACGACGAGGTCTCCTTGGAGGTCTCCATTGCTTTGGGGCTCTTGGTGTCTGAACTGAGTGAAGAGCCATGGAAAGGAAAGGTGATCCAATTCAGTCGTGAGGCTCAGCTACATTCCATACAAGGCGGTGACGATCTTAGGTACAAGTACGAGTTTGTGAGGAGGATGACCTGCGGTGTCGACCTAGATTTTGAGAAGATGTTTGATTTGATTCTCGAAGTGGCTGTGAATGAGAACTTGAAGCCGGCTCAGATGATCAAGAAGGTGTTGGTGCTGAGTCACGCGGACTTTGATAGTGCCAGTGTGGCACAAACTTCTTGGGAGATTGATTACCAGGCAATACAGAGCAAGTATAAGGAGAAAGGGTACGGAGATGTTGTGCCACACATGGTGTTTTGGACTTTGTCAAAGTACAACCCGGAGAAGCCGGTGGCGCCTCGTACACAACCGGGAGTGTCCATTCTCAATGGCTTCTCTAACAATCTGCTCAAGCTCTTCATCGACAATGAAGGCGAAATTGGCCCCGACCATCTCATGGAATTAGCCATATCTGATGAACCTTATCAAGGTTTCACAATAGTGGACTGAGATTTATTGTAATTGGCTTATTATTATTATCTTTTCTTTTTAATTAGTGCTGCTCTTAGCTTAATTATCTTGAGTTAGTTCGCCAAGATTGAAAGATTTGTTAATAAATCATTATTTTTGTAATGGTAAAACGTCTTTTTAATTGTTATCATTAGTTTTGTTACATATAACAATTAGTAATTAGTAATTAGACCGCAAAGCGCTTCACCATAACTTTACATCTTGTTACAATAGTCATCTTTACTTGATACTATTACTAGTCTAATGTGGGCTACGCTAGCATTCAATTTCCCTTACCGGCCCCATTTGCTTTACGTTTTAGCCAATGGTATATGTTAAAGCCTACAGACTTCTAAAGAAGTACTTTTATCTTTAAAAGGATTGATGCGAGGTTGCCAACCATTATAACAGTTGTCAGTCAAGAGGAACTAGTTTGGGATTTTAACATGGTCCTGATGGAAACAAAGCCTGTATAATTGTCTTACAGAGAGATATTTAGGTCCAGCAAGTAGTCCATTGCCTGACATCCTTTACTCCCATCCCAAAGGTCGGATTCTTCCTTTCTGTTTCGGACCAAGCTATCAACCCCAAAAGTCACATACCGCACCTACACAAACTAGTAATGGGCTAGTTGAGGTTGTGTTTGCTTAAATAGGACCATCATCCTTCAATTTGGTGAAGTATGATCTGTAGAGATTCCCGTGTTAGACTTTTCTTTAATATAGATAAGTTTTGTCTAGGTAACTGAATAAGTTTAGATAGGTATTCTATTAATTCAAGGCATCTTGAAATAGTGTTTTTGCATTGAATTTTGTGACTAAACCCTTAGTGGTTATCATGTGCAGACCCTACTGGGACCAATGTGGTTGTCCAGCTCTAATTCATTTGAACAGCAAGCAGCAATTTCCTCGTTTTCCACTTTGATGCCCATTGCACCTGGAGAAACCTATGTGGAGTTTGAAAAGGTCATTCGCTTATGTATATCTCAGTTTTGATGGATGTTTGTTTATTTAGGCCGATGAGATCACATTAATGAAAAGGGCTGGATTTTGGAGTGCTATGGCTTCCAATTCGACAAACCAATCTCGTAACGTCCTTAGCAAAAAGGTCTAATGATGGCAGACGTGAGTATATTTTTGGTTGGTCCATCCATACATAGTTCCTAATAAACTAGTTAGTATGCCTAGATGGATATTGAAACCTTGAACATAAAATGGTTTCAGTTGGCTGTTATTAGAAGAAGATTTAGCCTAATCTATGTTATTTGTTACTGTTGGGGCTTATTTACCTTTAGTTAAGGTGTCTTCTTATAGATGCATGGTGAATCATAAAGCATGCTTTTAGAAATTGTCATCTGTGACTCTGATTAATTTCATTTAACTCATAAAGCATAAAGCATGGTGAAATCATAATTCCCCACCTAGGCCACATGTGACAGAATAGTGTGTGAATATTTCCATGATATTCTAAAACATAACATCTTAAACATATGGGAGCAAGCAATCATGTATAGCAGTGTTCTTAAATTTAATTTTGTTTCTTCAGTTTTGTAATATTTTATTCCTTTCTAACCTGTCTCATATCGTAGATTTATCCATTCTTCACAGAATTACATTGCTCTTAGCTATGATGACAAGTTCTTGGGTGGTTTCTATGATCTGTATGGGATTTTGACTGAGTACGTCAACCTCAGAGTGTTTGGGCCAAAAATCGACACATCCACCAAGGCCCATCGTAACAAACAGTGAGTTGGGCCTCACAGCCCAACATAATAGGAAGAGGAGTCCGCACTGAAGAGGGAACAATCCACATGGCAGCCTCGGGATAAAAGTCGCAATGGCGTAAGTCACAGGATGAAAAGTCAGCAAAGGCAGCCTCAAATGAAAAAGTCAAGCAATAACAATCGCCATAGAAGAAGTGATCAAGGGTTCGTGACATCAAGAAGAATCAAGATTAAGTCCCCTTATATATGTATATACATAGATTTTTTCTGTCTTTTACAGAGAAGGTAAATCTCCCAAGATAGATACGCAGTTACAATCTCGAGAGAGGATAAGCAGAAAGCAGGAGCTGTCCGTATGGGCAGCTAAAAACAGGAAGTGATCACCTATCCAAAGCCTATCACCAGAATTGAAGAAGAGGAGGAAAATGGGGAAAATATCTTTGCCGCCAATAAAAAAACATAATCACCCTACTCCAGAGAAGAAACAATTTTTCTATAAATACAAGGAGGAGTGGACAGGGTAGAGGACACTCAAAAAACCAGAAAATCAATCAAAAACAAAAACTCAAAATGACTTCAAAACACTGAAGCAACCAAAGCTCATTGAGCCAAGACACAAACAAACAACTCACCAGAAGCTCACTTGAATTCCAAGTGAAAACCAGCTTTAGATTAGAATTCCCAAGGTTCAGACTTAGAAAATAAGTCATTCAAATTTCACAGGCGCTCTAGCCCATGAAATCCTCGAGAATACCATACGCCTAAGAAGCCGCAGCTCGCCACTCAGAAACTTCACAAAAGCTTAAAGTACATTGAAGCTCTGCCAGAACCAACCTTTGGTATCGATTTAAAGTTGAAACTTAGCAATCGAGTTGTCAACATTCCATCCAGCCGGACATTTCCAATCCGGGCGATTCGGTGACATTTCAAATTCAAACAGAGCCTCCCATCCAGGCAGAAATGGAGTTCCAATTGTATCTTCATCTCTCTAGCATGAGTATTTATTGTTATAGTTTTGTAAAAGGCATTACGCTTAAAAATAGCGATTCAAATTCCATCATTCCTTAAAAGCTTTAAATCCCATCATCTCAACAGCTTTAAATTCCATCAACCATTCGCCGAAACTGCTTATACTGAGATAAATTGTTAAAGTCCTCACCCGTCTGAGGCAAGAAAAGAACTTACTTGGGAGATATTCCTCACCCAAATTCACAATCGTTTGTTTGCAGAAATCAGTAACTTGGGGCGCAAGTTATCTACTCCAAACTAAGTCTGCTAGAATTTGTTTTGCTAGCGAGCACGCCGACACCAAAGAAAGTCGACTTGTCAACCCTATGGTTCTCAAGGCGGTGGGAACTTTGCCCTTCCATCACAGGAGTGAACGCAAAACGGGCAAACAATTTGGCACGCCTGGGGACTTCTCAAGATACATTGTTCTTTACTACCCATGAATACTGGAAGCTCTAGCCGAACCCACACCACGACATGGAAATAAACCAAGTGGCCCTCGGAAGGATTGAATCGAGGAAAGTGATGCCCATTCAAAGACATGGCAAAGACAGAAGCGAGGTTCGGACCGGCCTGAAGGATGAACTCGAGACTCGTGTTACGGACAGAGGTCACAACACAAAGGAGCCAAGAGACCTAGATAATATGACACCATGATGCAATGGCAGTCAACAGCAATTCAGAAGGATCGGAGGCGCCATGGCTGAATTCCCAATCCTAATGAGGTGGTCCAGCAACTAGACCTTCCCTATGGTCCCCCACCAGGATTGGCATGGCCATGTCAAGAGAATCCTCTCGGTGCACGTGTAGCCGTGGATGCCGTAACGGGAGAAATCCAGCCGACACAGGAAGTGATTGTTCGGCCAAGAACGTATGGCCCCATACGGCCGAGTTCTGCGCCAGACAAGTCCCGCAGAATCGCCGTAACCACGACTTGTTCCGCAGCAAGCGCCCCACAAGATCTCCCTATGGCACCTGAACAGCAGAATATTACCTTACAGCCCGTAGGATGGACCTAATCCATTCCCTACCGCAAGAGGAAGGAGAGGCAGAGGGGGAAATTATCCTTATGCCAATAACGTAAACAGCAGGGGCAAACCGAGAAACCACCAAGGACTGGAAGAGCCTAAGAGCACAGGAAGAAGTTCGCTAGACCATATAGGCAGAACCACGATTTGCTCAATGTATCAGTGGATTTGCTCAGGGTTTGCTCACCTGTATCAGGATGAACCTCCTCCCGTTAATGCTCTAAATGACGTGGGGCATTGCGAGAATGATCAGGGAGATGATGGAGCCTGAAGCCAGGAGGGGGGAAAGGCCCACCTATAGGAAGCCATATCCACCTTACATCGATCAAATACCCTTGTCCCCAGGTTTTAAAGTACCAAACTTCACTTTATTCAATGGAGAGGATCCTCATGCTTCATCAGTTGAGCATGTAGGCAGATTTTCCACCCAATGCATAGCCATAGAGAATAACCCACTGTTAAAGCTAAGACTTTTTGGGAACTCTCTCTCTGGACAAGCTTTCACTTGGTACACTAACCTGCCAGCAAATTCTATTCAGACTTGGGAGCAAATGGAGAGTGTCTTCCATGACTACTATTACAGGATCCAGCCAGAAGTCACCATCAGTGACCTTGCTGCTCTCAAGCAGAGTGAAGATGAACCTGCCCAAGATTTTATAAACAGGTTCAGGAAGCTCAAAATGAAGTGCCGCATCCCCATCGAAGAAAGACACTTCATCCAAATGGCTCAGGCTGCCCTCAAAATTTCTTTGAGGAAAAGATTTGATGGGATGTTGTTTGGAGATCTGGCAGAACTGGCAGATAAAGCAGCCAAGTACGAGGAATTGCTCAGGGAGGAACAGCAGAAGAGGAACTCTTCCAAAGGCACGTATTACAAATCCCCTTCTTCCTCAATACATATGATTGAAGTGGAGTCAGAAGAAGATGCAGAGGAATCGGAGGAGAGAGAGGTTGCTGTTGCGGAAATGGCAAGATTAAAGCACCCCATCAGTTGTAAAACCCTTACAAAGCCTCCAAGGGATCAAAAGCCGCCACCATTCACAGGAGGGTTCGTTCCAAACAAACCCATGCAGAACAAGGTGTATTCTTTCGATCTGACCAAAGTAGATGCTTTGTTTGATGAAATGTTGCTACAGAAAGCAATAGAGATGCCTCACAGAATGCCCAAACCAGAAGAACTCAAGGGCATGACAGATTGCAGATGACACAATTCTTGGAATCATTCTATCAATAGTTGTGTTGTTTTCAGAGATGTTATACGGAAGGAATAATAAAAGAAGGTGAAGCTAGCAGAAAAGCCTCCATCCGTCACCACAGATCCTTTCCCGCCACAAATTAATATGGTCAACCTAAATTGGCCGAACGAAAGAGGGATGTAATAACCAGAGGTCGACCCCAGTAGAAGCGAATAGTTTCAAAAGAGACTATGGAAAGACCAAAAGCAACCATTTCAGCTGGAATAGTGCTCTGCAGCAGTGCAAGTGTGAGGTCAGGCTGGAGGTGACCCTGGAAAACAGGATCTGCCCACTCCAAGTGTTTTTGACCGGATTGAAACCACGCCCCAGATAAGGCCGACAGGGAAGCTACCCTAGGCCTGTCCAATCCAGCAGAAGAAACACTAGGCAGCCCAAGGAAGAAAAATCAATAAGGTTGCCCAGAAGTGATAAACCTTTGGCAGCCATCATTGAAGGCAGGTGGTATTCTGTCGGGAAAAGTGGCAGCCAACAATGGAGTGACAGAACCCAAAGGAGGAGGGTTCAGAGACAAGATCGCACATTCCTCAATAACGAGAAAACGCACAGGTGCTTCCAAAGGCCAATTCGCCAAAAAGGGAAAGAACTCGAGATATTTCCCCATGAACAAGCGCCTCAAGCACGAAGTTGGAAAGAGCAGAATCCTCGAAGAAACCTTCTATCCATTCTGCCTCCGCCTCAGAAAATCTACTTAAAACTCCCCGACCAGAGGAAAAAAGATCCTATTCCAGAAGAAGGGCAAGTAGACTGGATTGAGGAGTATGAAGAGGAACAATGGATTATGAACCATCGCAGATGACCAGAATGCGCTCCTCGGAACAGAAGAACTAGGAGAATGGACGGAGGAGTATGAGGGAGAACAGATGGATTATGACGGAGAATTGGATGCTGAAACTGAGGCCTTCGGTGCAGAATTGGAGGACTTGTTAAGTGCTGACCTAGGCATCAATATGGTGTTCATTCTGCCAGAAAAGTTCTGGGCAGTAGAAGGACAGAGAGCACTCTGGATGGAGACGTATTTTCCCAAGAAAGTTTTGAGTGCAGGTTGGCGTAAGCGTAAGAGGGGCGAAACAAGCGTGCAGTGAAGAACAACCCACAAGTTGGCTACAGATCAGCTTTGCTTCTCCAAACCAACCAAAGAAATGGCAAACCACCTCAGACCCTTGTTTATAACAGCAAACTTTGGAGGTGTTCCTATTCCCAAAACTATGGTAGATGGAGGTGCAGCCATCAACCTTCTGCCTCACAGAATGCTGAGTAAAATGGGCAGAAAGAAAGGGACTTAATTCCAACCCGCCTGACCGTCACCAATTTCGCAGGAGGCATCACCAAAACCCTTGGGATCCTAGATGTGGATGTTGTAGTAGGAAGCAAGAAGCTGAAGGTTGCATTCTTTGTGGTAGAAACTACCTCTACCACTTACAATGCATTACTTGGCAGAGACTGGATTCACCAGAGTCTATGTGTTCCTTCCACTCTTCATCAACAGTTAGCTTTATGGAATGAAGAAGGCTACATGGAGATAATAGAGGCCGATCCACGGCCATTTCTACCTTCTGCCATGTGTTGTGAGGCAAGGTATTATCATGATGACCTTGGTCCTTTCACCTTCTTTGGAGTCAACCAGAACGGCCGCCCCCATGGTGTCACGGCCCAGAGGCTCATTGAAGAAGGTCTAACCAATTCCTTGGAGGATTGGAACAGACCTTTTGTTCTAAATTTCCATGGCACTAATGTCTAGTCCCAATCAACAGGAAAAGGATCGAGCTGCAACAATCCGGTCCATTACAAAAAGATTGTTGATATACTGGGAGGAAAAGAAGTTTTTTGAGCAGAATTCAGCCATCAATATGGCAGAATTCACTCATGAAAGCACGGAAAGCCAGGAGGAAGAAGAACTACAGGAGGAAGTGCTAGATTTTGCACCAGCCGCACTGGATGACTCTCTGCCAGAGGTAGAAGATCCTTTGCAGGAAATAAACTTAGGAACAGGGGAGGATCCAAGGCCTACCTTTATCAGTGCACTATTGAAAGAGCCACTTAAGAAGGAACTCGTTGCACTTCTGCAAGAGTTCAAAGATTGTTTTGCTTGGCATTATCATGAGATGCCAGGATTAGACAGGGACTTGGTAGAACACAAGCTGCCAATCAAAGAGGGATACCTACCACCAAGCAGGCCAGAAGGAGGATGTCCATGGACACAGAATGAAAGTCAAAGAAGAAATAGAAAGGCTGCTCAAGGCAGGATTCATCAGGCCTGCCATCTATGCTGATTGGCTAGCTAACATTGTACCGGTTCTAAAAGGAAAATCGGGCGCTCAGAATCTGCGTGGATTACGAAACCTAAATGAAGCCTCTCCCAAGGATGAGTACCCTATGCCAATGGCAGACATGCTAGTAGATGGAGCTGCCCACAACCAGATGCTATCTTTTATGGATGGCAACGCAGGTTACAATCAGATCATGATGGCAGAAGAAGATATCCACAAGACAGCCTTCATGTGTCCAGGGCATATAGGTGCTTTTGAATACACTGTAATGCCTTTTGGCTTGAGAAATGCAGGGGCTACCTATCAAAGGGCAATGAATTCTGTTTTCCACGATATGATTGGACATTCCTTGGAAGTTTATATTGATGATGTTGTGATTAAATCACCAGAGGAGGGAAACCACATGACAGATCTAAGAAGAGCATTCCTAAGAATGAGGCAACATAAATTGAAAATGAACCCAAAGAAATGCGTTTTTGGAGTTCAAGCGGGAAATTTCCTAGGATTCTTGGTCCACCAAAGAGGCATAGAGATCGACAAAAACAAAGCAAGATCCATCATGGAAGCTTTGCCACCTAGGAACAAGAAGGAATTGCAAAGTCTCTTAGGAAAAATTAATTTTTTGAGGAGATTTATATCCAATTCTGCAGGAAAGATCCAGCCTTTCTCTTCTTTGTTAAGATTAAAACAGGAACAAACCTTTTAGTGGGAAGAACAGCACCAACAAGCTTTTGAGGAAATCAAGCATTACCTCTCAAATCCACCAGTTCTGTCCCCACCAAGGAAAGGCACCACTCAAGCTCTATATATCTGCATCGAAGTATCCATTGGAAGTTTATTGGTTCAGATAACAAGGAAGGAAAGGAACAAAGGTTTATTACCTAAGTAACTCGAAGTGGAAAGAAAATATTCTGCAATTGAAAGACTTTGCCTAGCCTTGTACTTCACTGCTGTAAAGCTCAGACATTACATGCTGCCATACACCATCTATATCATTGCCAAAACAGATCTGATCAAATACATGCTAACAAGACCAATGCTGAGAGGCAGAATTGGAAAATGGACCTTGGCCTTGACAGAATTTGCCTTCGATATGTTCCTCGAAAGCCGTCAAAGGACAAGCTGTGGCAGACTTCCTAGCAGATCATCCCGGAGAGGAGATTGAAAATATGGACTCTCTAGACATAGCAAATGCAGATCTATTGACCAGAGCTCACACCTGCCTCAACAATCCTATCTACTCAGTTCATCTTGCACCTTGGAAGTTATACTTTGATGGATCAAAAACTGATATAACTTCAGGGGCAGGAATTGTCTTGGAAGAACCACTTGGAATCAGACACTGCTATTCTTTCCAATTGGATTTCCAATGCACCAACAACAGGGCAGAATATGAGGCTTTAATCATTGGCTTGGAAATACTGGTAGAACTAGGAATCCAATCTGTGGAAATTCTGGGAGATTCCATGCTAGTTTTGAAACAAATTGCTGGAGAATACAAGTGCCTAAGCCCTTCTTTGGCTGTCTACTTGGTGGCAGCTAGGAATCTTCTGACAGAATTCAGAGAAGCCACTTGGGAACATATCCCAAGGGAAGAAAATTTATGCCAATGAATTGGCCTGTAGCAACAGTGTACAAATGCCCCAAGACTGTGTACAAAGAATCATCAGGGTAGGAAAGAAAAGCCTACCATCCGCTCGCGAGAGGATGGAGATAGATGTCAATTCTGCCACAATCACTGAAGATGATTGGAGAAATCCTATCATGACCTATCTACGATATCCAACTTTGCCCTCTGAAAAGAGAGTCAGAATCATGGCTTTAAACTACCTTATGTGGAATGAAGATTTGGTCCGAAAGAGCAAGGATGAGGTGCTTTTAAGGTGCCTCGGAAAGGAAGAATACATGAAAGTTATGGGGGAAACCCATGAAGGAATCTGTGGAGCACATCAAGGTGGGAGAAAAATGTGCTGGTTAATTAGGAGATATGGCTACTCCTGGCCAACCATGATGAAAGATTGCATTAACTATTCCAAGGGGTGTGAATCTTGTCAAAGACACGGTCCAGTCCAGCAGGCTCCATCAGTTCCCATGAATCCAGTGGTAAAACCATGGCCCTTTAGAGGATGGGCAATGGATCTCATTGGTAAGATCTATCCAGCCAGCAGCCAGCAGCACTGCTTTATCATTGTTGCCACAGACTATTTCACTAAGTGGGTGGAAGCCAAGGCTGTTAAATCTACTACATCTCAAGAGATCATCACTTTCATAGAAGAGCAGATTATCCAAAGATTTGGCATCCCAGAATCAATCACAACTGATAGAGGATCTTCCTTCATATCCAGAGAAATGCTGGACATGGCAGAGGCATTCAAATTCAGACTGCTCCAATCCACTCCTTATTATGCCCAAGCCAATGGACAGGCGGAATCAAGCAACAAAGTGATCATCAACATTATCGGAAAATGCTTGAGAAGAATCAAACAATGGCATGAGAAGTCGAAACTCAGGCATATAGAACTTCAAAAGAGAAGCGATCGCATGACTCCTATGCGTTAACCTACGGTCATGATGCAATTCGCTATGGAGATAACTCAGTCCCTCGAATTGCTCACCAACATGACTTAGTAGGAGAAAACTACTCCCGTGCTATGCCTGGAACTGGAAGGATTGGATGCAGCGTAATAGACACTCTCAACAAACTCCCTGGCGGAAAAGCAGGCTGTATCAAGGGCCTACAACAAGAGAGTCAGGGACAAGAGTTTTGAAGAAGGGAGATAGTCTGGAAGGCAGTTCTGCTTCGGAACCCATGTGGCTGGTTATGGAAAATGGTCACCTACATGGGAAGGCCCTTTCATAATCAACCGATCCTGAATGGGGGCATACAGGTTGCAGGATAGGGATGGAGAAGTTCATACGGCCCCAATCAATGGCAAATGGTTAAAAAAGTTTTATCCAACCATGTGGGATGCGCAGGCTGTACAAACAGACCGGGATAGACACAAGATTACACTAGAAATCTTTTGGTTCCTTTCAAAATTACCCTTGTTTCTACTTCTGTCTTTTAAGTTTGTCCCTTTTTTGTTGTACTTCCACTTCTGTCTTTAAGTTTGTCCTTTGTTTCTACTTCTGTCTTTGAGTTTGTCCCTTTGTTGTACTTCTACTTCTGTTTTCCGTTAACGGGGGAATTTACCACGCGCCAATTTAATGGCCATGTCATTTAAGTCTGAAACCGTTCCAAAAACGATTCAAACTTAAGGGGGCATTGTTTGGGCCAAAAATTGACACATCCAGCCCAAGGCCCATCAGAACAAACAAAGCTGAGTTGGGCCTCACAGGCCCAACATAATAGGAAGAGGAGTCCAGACAAGAGGGAACAATCCCACATGGCAGCCTCTGGGATAAAAGTCGCAATGGCGTAAGTCAGGATGAAAAGTCAGAAAGGCAGCCTCTGAAATGAAAAAGTCAGCAATAACAATCGCCATAGAAGAAGTGATCAAGGGTTCGTGACATCAAGAAGAATCAAGATTAAGTCCCCTTATATATGTATATACAGAGATTTTTTCTGTCTTTACAGAGAAGGTAAATCTCCCAAGATAGATACGCAGTTACAATCTCGAGAGAGGATAAGCAGAAGGTGGAGCTGTAAGGGCAATAAAAACAGAAGTGATCACCTATCTGAAAGCCTATCACCTGTAATTGAAGAAGAGGAGGAAAATGGGGAAAATATCTTTGCCGCCCAATAAAAAAACATAATCACCCTACTCCAGAGAAGAAACAATTTTTCTATAAATACAAGGAGGAGTGGACAGGGTAGAGGACACTCAAAAAACCAGAAAATCAATCAAAAACAAAAACTCAAAATGACTTCAAAACACTGAAGCAAGCCAAAGCTCATTGAGCCAAGACACAAACAAACAACTCAGCCAGAAGCTCACTTGAATTCCAAGTGAAAACCAGCTTTAGATTAGAATTCCCAAGGTTCAGACTTAGAAAATAAGTCATTCAAATTTCACAGTGCAGTCTCTAGCCCACTGAAATCCTCGAGAATGACCATACGCCAAGAAGCCGCAGTTCACCACTCAAACTTCACAAAAGCTTAAAGTACATTGAAGCTCTGCCAGAACCAACCTTTGTATCGATTTAAAGTTGAAACTTAGCAATCGAGTTGTCAACATTCCATCCAGCCGGACATTTCAATCGGCGGACGATTCCGGTCCCGGACATTTCCAAATGTATGTAGCCTCCCATCCAGCAGTAAATGGAGTTCCAATTGTATCTTCATCTCTCTAGCATGAGTATTTATTGTTATAGTTTTGTAAAAGGCGTTCACTAAAAAAATTCAAATTCCATCACGCAAAAGCAGTTTAAATCCCATCACTTCTCAAACATTTAAATTCCATCAACCATTCGGCCGAAAGCCTGTTTATACGAGATAAATTGTTAAAGTCCTCACCCGTCTGAGACAAGAAAAAGAACTTACTTGGGAGATATTCTCACCCAAATTCACAATCGCTTGTTTGCAGTAAATCAGAACTTGGGCGCAAGTTATCTACTCCAAACTAAGTCGCTAGAATTTGTTTTGCTAGCAGCACGCGACACCAAAGAAAGCGACTTGTCAACCATCTATGGTTCTCAAGGCAGTGGGGAACTTTGCCCTTCCATCACAGGAGTGAACGCAAAACGGGCAAACACAGAGAGAATGCCTTCTCTTGTTGTTCTGCAAGGAACACCTGTTTCAGATAGTGTCACCTGGGAAGCAGTTTTAGTCAACAGAGCTGCCGATGCGAACTTGTTGAAACTTGAACAGATGGCCCTAGAAATGGCTGTAAAATCAAGTTCAGATCCTCTAGTTTTTGTAAACAGCAATCTGGTGCTCAAACTTGCTCTTTTAGTTGCTGACTACATGGGTGGACCAGTTGCGGATCCTGACAACATGTAGAGTATGGCAAAGTCTTAGTTACAATTTGAAAGCTACCATTGGTAGCATGGTTTTGCCACTTGGTTTTCTGACAATTGGATTAGCCCGTCATCGTGCATTGTTGTTCAAGGTACTTGCTCTCTGTTTTATTCATATTGAAAACCAATTTTTTTTGCCTAATGAGGCATGATAATATGTATATATATTAAAATAGGTCCTAATCAAGGCCCTAATTATTGTATTTGTCTAATCACTTTATTATTTTACAAATTTATAAATAAACCCAATCCTAGACATGTATTTATAAAAAAACCCAAGCATTATTTAAACATAGAAACACACCCAAAATCAACCCCAAAATCAACTTTTTGGGTGTGTTTATAAATGGATTTTGAGTGTGTGTAATGATGGGTTTTGGGTGTGTTTATATGTTTAAATAGTGCTTGGGTTTTTTTTTATAATTTTAGACTCCATTTTAGGTGTTTTAGTGAAACTCCCTTATTATTTTTACCAACCTTCAGCCCATACATAAATTCAGAGGAGATCAAAGTAGAGAACAAACAAGCAAAAGATCCGAATCCTCCAATCAAATCCAACCAAATTAAAAGATCATCAATTTGGGTATGTTTGATTTGCTTACTTGTTCAGGCTATAATAATTTTATTAACTATATATATTATAAAGAAATTAGTCCTACAAGACATAGGTAATGGCTGGCTTACTTGATACTTTCCTTATTATTTCTATTCATTCCTATATTAACAAGGAGATTTCTTCCTATTCTTATTATTATATATATATATATATATTTTTTTTTTTTGTCGAAAATTATTAATTCTATTCATTCCTATATTAACAGGGAGACTTCGTATACACAGAGATACACACAAGACAACACAACAAGAACAACACAGAAGAAGCAAACCAAACCAAAACCCTAATAAAAACCATGTCGAAGCCAGAGGCAGAGACACACCCTGAGCTTGTCAACAACAACAACAACAACCCATGCCTTGATCTCTTTTACAACGTCGGGGAAGAAGACGTTCATGACCCGGCCGTAATGGAGGCCTCGTGTAATTATGTGAAGCAAGTGCTACCGCTGGCCTGGTCCCACAATCCCCTAACCGCCCTCATGCTCGTCTGCAACATACTGGATGGAAAGTTCAATCTCTCTGCCTTCTACACGGCTGCGTTTTGGCTCCACCACAACCACCCCAAGACACTATTGTGCAACCTGGCGTCTATTGTCCGGTCCTTCCGGGCTTTTTCCACCTCAATGAACATTGTGTACCACATCCTTCGAGAAGGCCAAGACATTTACAAGACTACTCCCCGTCGGGGCTACAACCGTTATCAATTGTTGCACAAGGCTGTTAAGCTGTACAAGCATGACCGCGATTATCAATTGTTGCACGACCAGATTTCGGATCTTTTGGCCGAGATATTCACGTCTGATATGGAGAAATTGAAATTCAAGGAGACGGAGGAGGAGCAAAACAAAAACAACAAATTGAAGCAATTATCTGAATCTGATAATGACGACAGAATAACCTTGGCCGCATGCGATATGCATTATGCCTTGTCAAACTACGGCAGGTTGGCCAACCGCGACTACAACATCACTTTGCTGCTTGAAAGCATTGCTAGGAAGTTTTTCCCGCCAGAAGAATATCACAAATTAGAATTAGATGGAGGTCATGGTAAAGGAAAACGGGCCAAGGCCAAATATGCCGACAGGGTCATGGTCAAGCGACTCAAGGATGAGGTTTTGCCCTCCTTGAAGAAGGCCTACTTTGCCCAGTCATCCACCAGACGAGGCCAGTGCTGTTGAGACCTATTTGGAAAAGGTGAAAGCCAGCTGCTGCTGCAGTGGCAGTGCTGGCAAGATTTCGTCCTCCTCGTCCTTGTTGGCGGAGGCTCTGCTTCCGCATGAGATCACAGGCTACGTGCACCATTGGAATTTCGGCCGCGCTGCTGAGCTCCAGTGGAAGTAAATGGTGGAGGACGTCTACTCAAAGCAGGGCAAGTTCAAAAACTGGTTGGCTGTATGTGATGTCCACCCCAGATTCATGGACGACGAGGTCTCCTTGGAGGTCTCCATTGCTTTGGGGCTCTTGCTGTCTGAACTGACTGAAGAGCCATGGACAGGAAAGGTGATCCAATTCAGTCGTGAGGCTCACTACATTCCATACAAGGCGGCGACGATCTTAGGTACAAGTACGAGTTTGTGAGGAGGATGACCTGCGGTGTCGACCTTGATTTTGAGAAGCTGTTTGATTTGATTCTCCAAGTGGCTGTGAATGAGAACTTGAAGCCGGATCAGATGATCAAGAAGGTGTTGGTGTTGAGTCACGCGGACTTTGATAGTGCCAGCGTGGCCCAAACTTCTTGGGAGATTGATTACCAGGTACAGAGCAAGTATAAGGAGAAAGGGTACGGAGATGTTGTGCCACACATGGTGTTTTGGACTTTGTCAAAGTACAACCCGGAGAAGCCGGTGGCGCCTCGTACACAACCGGGGGTGTCCATTCTCAATGGCTTCTCTAATCTGCTCAAGCACTTTCTCGACAATGAAGGCGAAATTGGCCCCGACTATCTCATGGAATTAGCTATCTCTGATGAACGTTATCAAGCCCTCACTGTAGTGGACTGACATACACCTATAAATATATAGCTTCTCTTTAGACCTTATTTTGTTTTTAGCAAAATGAGACAAGATTGATTGTAATCGGCTTATTAACTATATTTTCTTTGTAATTAGTGCATGATGTTAGCTTAATTATCTTGAGTTAGTTGGGTTGTACCAACCGATCGACAAGGTTGAAAGATGTATTTGTTATCGTTAATTTTGTAATGTTAAAACATCTTAAAATTGCTATCACTAATTTCGTTACACAAGTCACACACGGATGCAATGCATGTCTCACGAATCTGAAATATAAAATATAACAATTAATAATTAGTAATTACCCCGCACTTGAAAACGCTTGAATCCAACTTACATTTTTTTTTTCAATACTCATCTTTATTTATTGAAATTATTTTCATCTTTTGACAAAAAAAGAGAGGATATTTTCGTCTACTGGTTCGAGTGCATATGTATGAGCACTGCTATCTTTACTATTGTTCGTGGAGTTGCCTGCCATTGGTGGGTAATGTAATCATTGTAATGTGACTGCTGTTGTAAGTCTCACTTCTTTCTCTTATATTAGTGTTTAAGTCAGCGCCTTACTTGATTTACTTGTTTTAATTCACCGGTGAAAACTGTTGGTGTAATTGGCTCGTACATATCAAGTTTAAACAAACTTGTGTTTCAATAGATGCTTTCTTCGTGCCCCCCTCTCTCTCTCTCTCTGTATCTCTCTCTTCTCTTATTATGGCGGCATTGTGCCGAGAATGCCTCCGAGAAAAAGAAGGCCCGGGGTTTCGAGCTCCACTTTCGTTGCTACAAAGTAGCTCTGCCGAGAAGGTCATAGTCATTGTCGCATTCGTAAAAGCTTTGTCTAGCACTAGCACTAACTTGTTATCCCTCTCTACTCTATATTTCTTCAGGTCCACTTGTGATTCTGCCGCCGAGAAAAAGAAGGCCAAGGTTTGGGATCATCTGAAGAAGTTTGAAACCGGTAAGTATCTTCACATTAATACATGCCTTCATTGAGACACAGGTCAAGGAAAAGATTTTTAAAAAAATTGAAAAAAAATTCTTGATTCGTTTCTGATTATACGTGCAACCCAAAATATATCAATCAGTATGGTGATATAGCTTTTGGTGGTATGAAACCAATTATAGTCGAGGATTAATATGGATTAGGTAATTAATATATGGCGTGCGGTGGAAATTGGATGTGGATTTCTCTCAAGCCGCCAACCATGTGATGCACGCATGTACTGCTAATCAATGGCTTAATCTTAAAGGAAGTAATTGCATATTTTCAAGTGGGATGATCCAGAACCGTAATTTGTCGATTGATAGTTAATATTTCAATGAATTTTGAAAAATAAAACCACTATTATCTTTGATGGTAACATGCGGATTGGTCATATTGTGCACATACCCAAAATTTCGAGATAAAATGTATGTCTTTTGTGCGTTATAGGATCTTCGGTGTTGGTTCTGATTTTAGGCAGCTAGGGCTATTGGCTGCAATCTCTGTTCCTTTCTTGCCGAGTTCCTTTGTGTTGGGGCTCTGGGATCTCGGTGGTGATCAAGACTTTACTATTTTTGAGCAATTTTTCTACATAGACGAGTTTGCTGCTAAGGTGACATCTTTGTAGGACCTACTCCACCTTATATTTCACTATTCCAAACCGTCTATTTTTGTAAATATTCATTCAAAGATCATCTCTACACAAAAATCACTTGAATCCGATATCATTTTGCCATTCAATTAAATTATTGAAATTTAAGTACTTTCTTGAAGCATCATGTTCATTGATTTTGTTGGTCTCAATTAGATGCCTTGATGATTTTCAATTTGTCTAATTTTTTTAAGGATGATCTTTGAATGAAGACTTAAAAAATAGATGGTTTGGATCATTGAAAAAAAATTAGACTAGTGTCCCTTAAATAAAATAATTTAAAAATATCCCTCAATGGTAAAGATCTAAGATAAGACACAATGTGAACATAATCCTTATGCAACACGCTATACATATCTAAAAATATTGTGTCAATCCGCTAAATAAGTCACTTGGTTGCTTAGCCTATTTGATTGACTAATACAAGCAGCATCGCACTCAAAACAATCCAAATTCACTCTAGATTCACTAATCACAAGATTCTCAAAGAGTTAACAATTAATTAATATTGACTACGTACACAAGCCTGAAGCTACAATCAACAAAGAGGACAAAAATATGCACAAGAAGACGATGCAAGAATGTCTAGGGTTACATCAAATCCGAGGGACGCTCCGTCGGGTTCACTGGACAATGCTGGGACCCAGCAGAAACAACAGAGACAACAATCATGCTGACAGATAGCTAGAGAACAAAGAGAAACTAGAATAGGGCTTTTTCTTTTAATTAAAAATGAAAATATTTATAACAAAAATAACAAAAGGCTGGGGCTTGAGATCCTGTCCACCGACCACTAGATTGGTCAATTAATTAATTTGGTAGAGTTATATGAAGAAGAGAATTTTTGTGACTTTGTTTGCTTGCTATGTACTGCGCCGCAGTCACCGCTGGAAGTGTCGCGCATGCGCATAAGACTCTGACCGCAGTGTGATCTTGTAGCAGACTTGTGTATATATAGATACATGCCGTTGATTTCTTAGTTGAAGAGAAAGTGCACATAATCTTAGACTATTGGTCGTTCTAGTCACATACCACACGTAATCTTCTTTTTCTCACTCTTGTTTTGGTTTCAAATGCATGAGAATGGATGCGGAACATGCTAGCTAATTCACTAATAACTAGTCTGGAAGTCATAAAGTTGTATACAATATCATGTGTACAGTATTTCTCTTTTTTCGTTAAACGCTATAAATTATATATAATAATCTATATTTCTCTTTCTTTTGTTGTTAAACGCGTATCATCTCTTAGTTCTTAATTTAGCATATTACAAAATTTCGAGATAAAATGTATTCATTGATATAAATACCATAAATTATACACAATCATTCTTTCTTTTTTTCTGTTTGTTTTTGGTCAAACACAATCATCCATGTTTATCTCTCTCACGAGTGAGACACATTATTCTTAATTACTTTATTTTTTGAGAGTTTTTCTCTCAACCTCTAAGTTTAGAACCACTACGAAATTCCCAGATGATGACCAAGAGAATGACATCATGAAACTTTTGTAATCAATAATATGGTCCCAAGACCAAGTTGGGGATTTTGCCCCAACACCTGCATCATTAACCTACTTATGGCCTAACAGGCTTTGGGATCGACAGAACTCATGGTGGGGTCCTTTTTTTGGCCCCAAAGAACCTGATTGACTGCACCCATAACGAGGTTGGCTTGTTTGACCACCATGATGAATAGGACCACCACATCATCGATCACAACCCGATGACAATCGAAGGGCTAGGAATGCTTTGGACACAATTTGGCATTTGATACATATCATATGATATATCCACGGACCACAGGCCATATGCCCTTGGAATTTTGAAATTTGAACTCAAATTTTGTAACCCCAGATCGTGGTTTTGTATTTGATGGTGAACAACAACAAGCACATTGACATTCTTCCATTTGAAAAAAGAAACAAAGAAGAGGCAAAGATGTAAAGAATTTAAGAATAAACTTTGTGGCGTTAGGTACTGTCCTTTCCATAGCTTTTATTTGAGTGAGAGAAGAGAAGAAATGAAAAAAGGATCGAAGACAAAGCAAGATGTTACATAAAGAGATGAGATTATGCCATTATGGGACAGGTGTTCAGAAGCTTGAAACTCAAGATTTGCATCAACCCATTTTTAGTTGTAAGTTAATGAATTAAGGGACACACTTTTAAAGTGATCTGTCTGATCCTTGATTTATCGAATATACAAAACATGCCCCCGTAGTGCATGGCATGTGCAATGCAGAAGGAAAAGTAGTACATATCCAAATTAATACTGAATTATTGGTCTTTTTATTCTTAAAATGCCCTAGTTCCATGAAGGAAGAACAAATTTTTTTGAAACGGATAATGTAAATAAAGTTGACAAGTGTGTAGGAGCTAAGATTTGTTTCTTATATGCACTTTTGCACTTCAATTTTGTCTTGAAAAAGAATGGCCCCAAGTTTTTCCTTGTAGATGAAGGGTTTTTAACCTTTCCCTCTCTCTCTCTCTCTCACTCTCACTCTCTAGATCTTTAACTAGCTATCCTAACAACTCATAATATTAGCTAGGCACGTCATCCAAGCAATCACGTGAGACACAAATGCTCTCAAGTACAAATAGACATGTGAGAAGACTGTATTGGGAAGAAGTATATGCGTCTTTTTCTCACAATTACTCGATTACGAAAACAAGCAGTTGTAATTTAAAGGATGCATGAAGTCATTCTTTACACTAGTCACATAAAATTTGGCTCGCTTTTTATACTATGGTCGTGATTAAGCACTCTAAGGTTTGCAAGGTCGATAAATGGATGAATAGTGCTCATCAAAGTTGAAGCAAGTTAGGTTTTTATGAGAGATCAAACATATTAATTTTGATAAATTTCATAGGTTTTTGGAAAACACATATAGGAAAAAGCCAGTGGTACGTGGTCCTTCATGCATATGGCTCAACACCTAACAAATGATTGCTCACTTTCAAACCCCCGCATGCAAGCTCGTCACAAAGTAATTATGAAAGTTTTCTTTAATTGGTTCAACACCAACAAATAATTGAAAAGAAACAAAGCAAAATGATAAAATGGAAGCTGATCATTGAAATCTGATGCATAGCAGAGAGAAGAACACTAAAACAGATCAGATGGATTCACCGTCGTCCTTTCCTTTGTATAGATATAAGAATATAGAACAGTTGGTTTATGTACGGTGAAATTAACGTGGGCACACACCCCACTTTATTCACTCATCTGACAAAGTGAACTTTGGGCCCCCATGATTTTCAGTGTGTCCATCACGCCATCAACCTCAAGCTACCAAGATCCAGCATCCTCCATTACTTAGTTATGGCATGCATGATGCATGCTTGTTTACTTATATTTTACACTGATGATGAGAGCATAATTCGAATGTTCCTTGTTCTAAATTCTAAGCCATAACGCCTCCAAGCTTTTAATTTCATTCGAGTTGGGTTATGAAAGCTAATGTTACATACGGGTTAGGTTGTAATTTTATGCTTGGTATGAATTGATGGCTTAAAATGTTAGGATTGGTAGTTATTAAAATGTGGCATTAGAGCTTCTTTTATGATGGGTTCTGGGTTCGATTCTCATTTCTTAATTTTTCTTCTTTGCAAAGTGTATGATGAAGCTTTATATACAAAATGAATATAAACGTGATAAAGAGTGTAGCTCTCATTAATTGTTAATTTATAAATCATGCATTCAGACGATAATTTAGCTCATCAAACATTTCAATCAATATATAGTTTGAGAACAATATTTTATATCAAATCAAGCGGGTTTTGAAATCAGCCTTCTCTCTATATGAAGTTGAATTATGAACTCGACTGTAAGTCTATAAAAACAGTGGGACATACACATTGCCTATATACTAACGGGTGCCACGTGACTAGAGGGTTGAGGGGAGAATATATCCTTTGCTTGTAGGAGGAGGGAGAAGGGCCCCCACACAATAGGGCCCGCAAGTGGAGTGCTCTTTCGGTATGCTTCTTTATCGAGGACCCAAATATTCTCAGTCTCAACTCAAACCCTCTCTCAGTCTCTCTCTCAGCTTCTGTCATGTCCACATAATAAACTGACGCTCGTTCAAGTGTGACGACCACGCCGTGATCTCTGACGTGTGCACTACTAACATCAACGGCCCAGGTTGTGTAGCCCAAACTCCCTTGGTGGCATCGTGGCCGTTGGTTAGAGGAGGAGGGGTTTTAGTCAAGCTGTGGTAAGGGGTGGGGCCAGTGTTGGGCCTCGTGCAGACATTGTGGGGGCCCACTCATATTGCCCACCGACGGTGCCGTAAGCCAAATCCTTTGCACACAGAGAGAGAGAGAGAGAGAGAGAGAGTGTAGTTTAGCAAGCAGCTGCCACTCAGCCTTTTTGTTGCCTTCTTATAGTTCCACTCTTCCACACCAACCCAACAAGAAGCCACACAATAAAAACCCTCCTCCTCTTCATCTCCTCACTAATTCTCTCAGTGCCTTTTCTAGTTCTATAAACAAACTGGTTTTCTTACTCTAGTGAGACTGAGAGAGCTTAGGAAATGAAGTGTGTGTGAAGAAAGAGCTTTGGTTAAAAATATTGCTCCTTTTTCGTCTGCTTCATTGATCTGGGTCTTAGTGAAGAGCTATAGTTGAATTTGTTTGATGGGCCATAACTCTCTGCAAGTTTGCATGGATTCATCCGACTGGTTACAGGTACGTTCTGCTTAATATTTATATACATATATAACACTCCATTTCTTGTGGTTTAATTTATACTGCTTTTATTCTAGGTGTTCGTACCCTAAATGCAATAAGAAGATATAATTGAGCATAATTAATACACATTTTTCCTAGGGTTATCTTAGATAATGCTCTAGTTAATGCCATAGAAAATGCCATTGTTGATGGATGAGAGAGAACCACATTCATAAACAAAACTTGCCCATGAGAAATTTGATCAAATTCATTTTGATGATAATAATAGAGCACTTCAAAAAGTTCCCATTTTTTATTTTCTCAATTTTGTTGAAAAACTAGACTAATTTCACTGAATATATATGTGGAAGATAATGGAACAAATCCCGGGATTTTTGTGGCACCAAAATTTATAAATTGGGGACAATCCAAAATGCCTTTACATTTGATTGATTGAGATGTTGTGAAAGGACAAAGAATGTGTCGTCCTGTAAAATTGTATTGTTGTGGGGTACAAACATATATAGTTCTGACAAAATCTCTCCTAATTCCTTTCCCTGTCAGGGAACGATGAACGAGGACTCTCCCATGGACTCTTCCTCACCATTATCTGGGGACATGTTAACCTGCTCACGGCCCTTGATAGAGAGAAGGCTGAGGCCCCAGCATGACCAAGCCCTCAAGTGCCCTAGATGTGACTCTACCCACACCAAGTTCTGCTATTACAACAACTACAGCCTCTCTCAGCCTAGGTACTTTTGCAAGACCTGCAGAAGGTACTGGACCAAAGGAGGCACCCTCAGGAACATTCCTGTGGGTGGTGGCTGCAGAAAGAATAAGAAAGTTGCTTCCAAGAAACCCAATGAGCCTCATAATCCAATGATGAACCAGAATGCTGGCTCATCATCCTCATCAGTTTCTCACAACCCAACTGATCTCCACCTTTCATTTCCTGATCAGATGCAATTTTCACACCTCAATGGCTTGATGCTTGGGAGTAATAATAACCCTAGTTTCATGGACAGCAGGTACAATGGGATGCTTGAGAGTAATAACAACAACCCAAGGCCAATTGATTTCATGGAGAGCAAATTGGAAGCCATAGTTGGGAATGCTAGGAATTATGACTTTATGGGGAATGGTGCTGATTTGGGAATGATGGGTGGGCTTGCAAATAATATGGGTGGTGAGTCAAGTTTTCATCATGGCCTTTGCTCTCCATTTGGGATGTCATCATTTGATGGGCAGAACGGTAATTTCATGGACACTTGCCAGAGGTTGATGTTACCATATGACCATCAAGCAAGTCATGATCAGGATCATCACCAAAATGGAATGGATGTGAAGCCAAACACTAAGCTCTTGTCCCTTGAGTGGCAAGACCAGGGCTGCTCTGACCATGGAAAGGAGTCATTTGGGTACCTGAATGGTCTAGGATCATGGACCAATGTCATGAACAATTATGGCCCCTCCACCACAAACCCATTAGTCTAAAATCTAATTAGGTGTGATTAGTGACTTTAATTAATTAATTAATCATCATCTGCGTCTTAGAGTAGGATTCAAACTACTACCACTACTAGTTCTCTAAGTATATGCATGTATGCCTTTTGAGACCAAAAGGGTTTTAATTTCTTTGTGTTTTTTATTTAAATTTTTTGGGTATGTATGAAGGTGGTCTTGCTTTCATCTTTATTGACCTAACAAGGACAACGAGAGTGTGTGTGTGAATGGGAAGACGGAGAGTCCAAAAATGAGTACTGCCTTTCTTTTTGGTCTTTCTTCTAATTTGTTGTACTCTCGTTGGCTGCAAGTGCAAGACAAATTCAAAGGTGCAGGATTTTGTTGTAAAACCGAGGAAGATATACTAGCAGTGTTTTTTTTAGTCCAAAAGACTAATGTGTTATTTAGTACTTGCTTAAGTCTTACATCTTTATGTGATGTTTGTCTGCATGGTCGTCGAGGGAGAGTGTGATTAAGTTATTATCACAAGTTTTCTTTTTGAGGTCAAAAGTTATTATCATAAGTTGATAAAGTGTTTTAAACTCTGTCTGCGTGGTTGGGAATGCTTGAGACATAAAAGGAGAGCAAAGCAGAGTTTTCAGTGAAAGCAAAACTAGTATAAATTTTTTATTTTCATGCCATGTGCTCCTCCATTGTAACCCCTAGGCCCTGCCCTGGTTGTTGGTACGAGAAAATTGAAATGGAAGGAGAAGATCAAAAAGTCTCCCCTTCCCATCCCTCTTCTCCGAGATGGGAAAAGGTACGAATTTCAAATGAAAGGAAAGAACTTTAAATTAATTTATTTGGATAAGCTTTTTTAGACTGAACAAACGTATGTTGTTTTCTATCCCATAAATTATACTCAGATCGGATAAGTGAACAAACAAAAGACCTTCCAGTCATGGCACACTTGTAAGTTTTGTTATGTGAAACCCTCACAACACTAATACATTACGTATTTTCATGAAAGTTACTAATATACTAAAATTTGGACCATTTCATCATATGTGATTGGGGTAGCTAACTTCTTTTGATTGCTGGGGATGAAATTTCGAACTCAAAACCTCTTTAACATCAGAAAAAGAAACACCACTAGACTAAAGTGCTAATTGATGTACTCCTTCCGTACTTAGCATCAACAAAATTTTAAAAAATAATATAACAAGATAATATGCAAGGAGGCGAATAAGAGGGTCCTTAATAGCCCGTCTGATCCAATGCATAATTACTATTAGATGGTTAGATTGAACCCCTCAAGATAAACCCTCGTTAGAGCATCTCCAACCGATGTGTCAAACGTGCTACATAGACATTTAACAGCTATAAATAACATCTCATATCACTCAATCGATATGTCAAAGCGATGTGGGACCCAACGGCAGATCCAAATTTTCAACATGGTATTAGAGCCAAGGCCCGTACAAGCTAACGATGCTTGTAACCCCAAAAAAAAAAAAAAAAGAAAAAAGGGAAACAAGTCGGACTTTGAAAATGCCAAGCTAAGAGCCGACCTCAGTTCCATTGAAAACAAAACGAGAGCCGAAAGTTTCAATTGCCGATGTGTGGATCTTCACGGTGATTACACGTGAGGGAGTGTTGGAATCCACATCGGTGGAGTGAAAGAAAACAAAGGGGTTTAAATAAATTACACTCTAACAATTTTATGATAAAAACCCACACCGATATTGGTGGTAAAACGATATCGGTATTGTTAGAGTAACAACTATCCAAATTTTCAAAGAATGAATGGAGGTTGAGATGTTATTTTGACATCCCGCAAGATGTCAAATGAATATTTTATTAGTTTTTCTTTTCTTTTCTTTTAATTAAAAATGAATCAACACTAAAATGTAATAAAATAATAATTTAATTTGACATATCGGTGTAAATGTAAGATGTCAATCACATCACCATCAAATTTAAATTTGATGTTTGATATTTGACATCTCCATTGAAATGCTCTTATAGAAGCTTTCGATCATATGACATGTCGCACGCTGATTAGGATCATTAAGTCTTCAAAATTTTTTTTTTTTTTGGTCTGAAAAGTTAGGGCTGCTCAATTGGGGTAAACCATTGTGTCTATTAGCCCAGGAACTTTGGGCGAAATGGACAATTCCATTTTCTGTAAAAGAGATCATTTTCATTTGGGCCAAATTGTAACCCCACCCGAACAATTTCCATAGTCATCTCCTACGCTTTTGCTCACTTTGTCTTATTTCGCTCTCTTGCAGTTGGCGGTTGTTTTTGCTCGCATTTATAAAGCTACGGTGAGTTTCTTCCTTATGGGTTTTTGTTAAATCTTTTACATGCTTTGGAGTTTACCTGTTTTATATTATTTAATCTTGAGATGCTTTGGAGTTTCTTCAACCGGTTTTGAGTTTTATGAGAAACCCAGAACCACCGTAGGAGTTTGTAGTCAAGAGGGGTCAGTTCAGTGTCAGAAGCGCGTACAGTGAGATTTCTCAGCTAATGGGATAGTTTAATATTGGGTTAGTTTGGAAAATTTGATAGTTGAGTTTTCTTTTCTGGGGAATTTATTTGTTTTCTTTGAGTCATTGTTATTGCATCCTGTTTCTCACACCACATGTTTGTGGAAATGCCCATTTGAATTCTCTATCAAATTTACTTTTTTCTTATTGTTTTGCTGTTACATCTGTAAGTTCACATATAGAATTACTCTAAAGTTATAGACTTGACCAGTCTGCAGATGTTGCATTCGTAAAATATATGATGAAACATTAGTTATGTTCTTCCATTTGCTAATTGAAGTTTCTTCTTTTTTTTATCCCAGGCAAGAGAGTTCTCAAAAGTTGTCCATTCAGTTCAAAACAGGAAGCTCTCTTTTATTCTGCTATCTTAAGTTGTATGAGGCACTTTTTCCACTGACCGAAAAGAACCATGAGGCTTATTGCACTTGCCAGATCTTTTCGTGCCCGCCCCACTCTCCCTGAAACAACTGGTCCTTTGCAGTTTCGCTGCTTCCAACCTGATTTTGCTCCAAGGGATCCCGATGCCAAGCCGAAAAAATACAAATATCCGGCATTCTATGATCCATATGGCCCTAGACCTGCACCCTCAGATAAAATCATTCAGCTCGCCGAGCGAATTGCAGCACTGGCCCCTGAAGAACGCTGCCAACTTGGTCCTACTCTTGGTGAGAGGCTAAGGCTTCCCAAGTTGCAGCCCATATCAACAGAAGGCTTGGACTTGGGTTCACAGGGAGGGCCAGCTGGTGCGTCAAAGGCTGAGGAGAAGAAGGTGGAAAAAACAGCGTTTGATGTGAAATTGGAGAAGTTCGATACAGCTGCAAAGATCAAGGTAATCAAGGAAGTCAGGACCTTTACCAGTCTGGGATTAAAGGAGGCTAAAGATCTCGTTGAAAAGGTACCCTGTGTCCTTAAACAAGGGGTTACCAAAGAGGAAGCAAATGACATAATTGAGAAAATAAAGGCTGCTGGAGGAGTTGCTGTTATGGAGTAGTAGCATTCTGGAGTTGTTTCACATTGTTCGTTGTGTTGCGTTGCTGAATTGATTTGCATTGTTGTTTTCTGTTCAAACTGGTTTTCATGATCTTGGAAGTTCTTTGCAATTTCCAAAATATGGATTTTGTATTTTTGATGGATAACCTTTAGCATTAGAATTTAGCAATTTTCAGAATAGATACGAAGAAATAATTCTGTTTGATCTCTTCTGCAAGACTTGTTTTGAACTAAAAATTTCCCGTTGAGGCGTCAAGTTTTGAATTGTCACTTAAAAATCAATTTCACTGGCGACTTTAGAGGCATTCGAAATAAGCTCAAAACACCGAAAGACTTGCATGACCTGTATATGGATTGGAACATCCCAATTCAGTGCAGGATGTTTGATTGCTGATCCTCTCTTGTTAATAGAGTCGAAGGTCGTATGAAAATGAGTCGCCAACTATCAATAAGAGGCATTGAGAATGACTGGCCCTGCGGCAACAGTGACTGCGATGTAGACTTTTCTTGCATAGCAATTGGTCTTTGAAAGGCTACTTTCATGTCCGGTGTGGGAAGGCATTCTACGTGAAAACGCATCATTCTTTCCTTTATTGTTTTTTTTTTTTTGGGTCGTTCCTTTATTGTTTTGTAGCTTAAACATCAACTAGAGCCTTTTTTTTTGGGGTGAAATAACCTAGAACCTTAAACACAATCAAACATGCAGTTACAAACGAAGATCTTTTGTGCGTGAGTAAAGCAACCAACAATTGGGGTGTCATTTTAGACTCAAATCCGTCTCAGTAAACTTATACCATAAAGCATCCAGATATAACGAATTTTGTGTGTGTGTGTTCGTGCGCGTGTGTGAGAGAGAGAGAGAGAGAGTACGTAAATAAAGAAAAACGGAGTTGCTAGAGATACAAAAGTTCCAATGCAATAGGTCATTTGCCTATGCCCTCTCATGCAATAAATTACAGAGGTTCCAATTCTAACATAACACCACCTACAGAGCATGCCCAAGGAGCCAGTCGCTACATTTACAGACAACCCATATAAAAACTACATAACCTGCAGTCCAAACTAAGAAGAGGAAGAACCAGTCATGGAGCTCACCTTCTGCAGGAGGGATTTAATTTCACACTCTAGGTTGGCTCTCATCTCTGGAGAAAGATTATCCCCCGACGTCTCTAGCATTGATGTCATCATCTGAAGATTCTGCCTTATGAAGTCAAGGCGAGGTGCCTTTCCAGGCATAGTTGGAGAGGAAAGACTTGTAGGTAGAGACCAGCCTGTTTCTAAAACCCTGGACACAGATGGAAGATGAAACAGCTTGTAACTATCGAGGTTTGCACCAAAAGGGTTGTTCTTCTCTAAACTCCGAAATGCTTCTCCAGCATCAGCATTTTCCATGAATACGACCTGGGCAGAACCAGGATCTTTTAACAACTGTGTCTCTGATTCCTTCAAGGGCCCGAACCGACAAAATGTTGAAATTAAATCATCTTTTGAAGGCATTGGTACTCCTGGGGAAAAGGTCAACAGAAGAGCAGTCCCTAGAGCCTTTTCAGTAATCTGTGCTTTACCATGATTCATATCCAGTTTCCTCTGTATAGTAGTAGCTTCTCCTTTTCTCCTCCTCTTCTTCCTCTCAGGTTTAATTGGAGGTGCAAGGCCATTGGACTCCTGGAATTCCTTTCCGAATGAGTTGCATTCAGCACTATTTCCATTCAAATCTGGAATACCATCAGCTGGATGCTTTGCTTCTGCTTTCTCCTTTCTCTTTCTCTTTTTCTGTACAGGCCTACTTTCAGCTGAGAGCAGGCCGGTGACCTGTTTAGAGTCTAGACATGACAAAGCTTGGGGAGATATCCGCAAATCTACAACCAATGTACCAGGTTTCACATTGTTTCCATTCGTATCTACAAAGCCAGCAATGATATTAGGCTTTGAAGGCTCCGAAGCAGTTTCATTCCCTAACCCCTTTTCTAACTCAACTTTACCTTCAGAAGCAGCATGGCCAATAGCCTGTTGATCATCAACGAGAAGGCTAGGTACAAGATTGTTCCCATTCAAATCTGGTATGCCAGTGGTTTGTTTAGTCTGCAGACACACTGGACTTGCTCGTTCCTCCATCTTGCTTTTCTTTTGCTTAGGTTTACCACAAGGCATGAGAGGACTTATATCCAAGGAATCTTGCCCCAAAAAGTTATCAGCGGAAATGCTTATATTCACATCTGATAGCCCAGAAAGGGATTTAGTCTTCAATTTTCCCAAATTTGCCGTCCCCTTTTCTTTTCTTTTTTAGCAGTTGTGGTGATTTGATCTAAACTCGGCAGGCTGGCAGAATCTTTACCCTCTGGATGCTTCAGATTAGCCTTTTTCTTATTTTTGGGTTCACATTTTGCCTCATTCTGACCACTACCCAACAGGCAGGGTTTAGCATCTTTATCCTCATCCTGACCAGCCATACTATTACCATAGGTTTCACAAATAGATTCATCATGGAATGCCGAAATCCTGAATCTAGAAAAAAACCAGCCAACTGAATCAAATGTCTTGTTTTCATTTGGATATAGGCAGTCGACAGCAGCAGAGTAGACTTCAGAAAGCAAGTTAGCAGAAGATGCATCTTTTAAGTTTGAATTACCAGATATGCCACTTACACCTGTAAGCCTTCTATACCATTTTCTCCAGAACTTCTCACCGCTGCATTTAAAATTAGAAGGCGGCCCACTAGATTGGCCAGCATCAGTATTTGCAGCGACACCTTCATGAGTAGCTTTTAAAACTTTGCCATCATCCATTTCAGCAAGCAATCCTTTCTGCTCCCAGTTTATGTATGGGTAAGACAAGTACCTGCTCTTCTTCCGTTCTCTTGACTCCATGCCTTTTTCAATCATTCCCTCATTCGCACCATCATCATTTCCTACATCGAAAGCCTTGCTCTCATGTTCAACTTCAGAATCCCGCTTCATCTTTCTCTTCCTGGATTTTAAACCTGAGATGAAACCTTTATCAGCACCATTGTCCCCATCAAAACCCTTGACTAAAACTGCATTCCCTTCATTTGTCTCTTGATGTAAAACTTTATCCTTTGATCGCTTCTGCGAAGTAGTTAATGGTGTGCTTTTCAAGAACACTTCACCTAACTCAGTATCTTCATGTCCAACCTGAATGTCAGCATTACTTGTAGCCATTGACCTGTAATGAGCAACGTCTCTAGCATAATTTGTCTCCTGGAGTAGATGCATAGGCAGCTGGCTGTGACCTATGGAGCGGTAGAAGGCTGATAATTGATTTCGTGTGACAGTAAAATCAAGCATTCCAACCGATGAAACAACTTGTGCAAGATTTTTGAGATGTGCAAGAAACTCTGCAGAATTAAAATGAGTAATTGTAAATTCACCAAGTTCACCAGATTTGCGCTCAGGCATTGGAACTCCTTCATCAGATGCTGCACCACCAACTGAGAGGCGATTTTCTTTCAGAACACACATACAAGTCATATTCAATTTTACACGCTGACCAAACTCTTCGAGAGCCTTCTCTACAGCTCCAAGGAATATTCTAGCCTTGTTCTGCCCTGACATCTGCTCAAAGTACTCATGAAAAGGTTTTAGTTGGTAAGGATGGCACCATGCAACATGACTCATCCCAAAATATCCAACAAGTTGACAAGCCCCTTGTTCATCGCTCGCACCATACTTTGATGCATCTACAGGATCATAAATTTTCCCCGGCCACCATGTCTGAGTTTTGGTTTTAACCCATACAATATCACCCACAGCAAAATCATAATATTGATAATCAATACTGTTCTCCTGTTCATCATCTCCAAATTCTTCTAGATTTTCCTTGCTTTCATACCCAGGAAAACTTGTCACATGAAGATCATTTTCATTAAATCCTGGCGGAGGCCCACTAAAATCCACAAACAGCGATATACCTTCACCAGAAACTTCTATCTTCTTGCTAGCTGTATCAATCCCATTTGGTCCCAATGCTTTGTCTTCATTCATGCCATCATCGTCAGCCTATCTTCTGATCTCCATCCTTTTTACTCTCATCTCCACCCAAGCCCTCTAAGCTCCCATCTGATTGTGGCTCCACTGAACCCATTTGAACATCATTTTCCTTATCTGGTTGCAACTGCTTAGAGCCCATTTGAACCTCATTGTCTCCATCAGACTCACCATTAACCAAAACAACCTCCTCAGCCCCCACACCTTTCACGCAACTGTTTAAAACACCAGACATCGAATCCACACCCAATTCCAAATCTTCTCCTTTTATACCATCTAGAGTTCCTTTCTCAGCTTCTAACACTTGAGCTGCCGCTTCCACAGTTCCAAGTCCAACATCATTACCAGTAACATCCACTCTTTCCCCGCTACCTCCCAAAATGTCAGAAAAAGATTCTAACCCAGTACAGTTTTCACTCCACTCTAACAACCCAGAACCCTCTTCTAGGGTTTTACCACTTGGGTTTTGAGCTTCTAGGGTTTCTGGAGTCCTAGGGTTCTCCATTGTCAACAATGTCCCAAAAAGTCCAGTTATTTTTCACAACAACTCAAAGCTGATGAAGAAAGAAACAGAAAAGAAGAAGAAGAAGAAGAAAGCTTTGTTATTATCACTATGCTATACGATAAAAACATTCAGCACCCAAAAAAATTCCAAAACTAAAGGGCAGAAGGGAAATGAAAATAAAAAAGATAAATAAACAACAACATTCTTCTCACAAAAAATTAAAAAACCAATAATATTGCGCTAACAGAAAGAAAAATTGAGGAAATGAAGCAATAAAATTACCTCAAAGAAAAATACGATATTCACATGAGTGCCGAGTCTTTGATCCGAGCAGTCCCAGCTTGGAAAAGCATGATGCTTGTGAATTATAATCGGTCGTTTTGAGGAATCTCAAAAAGGGTAGGGAAACATTTAGGCGAAAGATACGTTTCTAAGTGAGTGAGTGAGTGAGTGAGTGCGTCTCTCTCTCTCCTCTCTCTCTTCTATTTGTGCTATGTTACAGCAAAGTTTCCGTAAAAGTGCCTTTGTGGCTTCCAGGTTCCGGATACACGTGAGAGTTCAACACTCGAGAGTAGTATTGAGTCTCTTTTGGCTTGAAGTGGATGTCAGCTACTCCAAATAAGTATTTATTTATTTATACCGTTTATACCATATTTTTTTAAGGACCAATAATAAAATGTTAAAATGTAGGGATATGTCAAAAAAGAAACAGAAAATAAAAATCTCCAACCATATCAACTATCTTGTTCCTAAAGTAGCTTCATATGAACTATTTGACTTTTGGTCAAGTGGTATTTGTCTTTTCGGTATTAAAAAATATTCCAAATTCAAATTTACGATCCCCATTAATAGAAAAATAAAGTAACCTCAAGTATCTCCTAAATTTGAGAAAGAGAATAACTTCTAGTGACTACATATCTAATATTTTAATACATTTTACAATGATATTATTTATTTATTTGGAAACTTTTTGGTGAGAGGAATATAGGAAAATATGTTAACTAAAATGACTTTCCAGCGATTTTAGTTAAAAATGAGGAGCTCATAATGTTGTTTTCTTTGTCCTTTATTTTTAGAGTGGTGATTTCCCCACTCAAATTTTATCTACTTACACTCTATTTTATAACTAAAAAATGAGTATAAGTGGATAAAATTAGAGTGAGAAAATCATTACCCTATTTTTATTACTTGAAAGTTTAAAACACAATGTAAAATATCACGGCACTCTGGTTGGTTGTCTAAAGTTGACAACTTCTCTCTAAATATTGATGATGACAAGGATTGATTGTGCTTGCAGTACATAACCCTTGGTAATGATTTAATCACTGGATGCCTTTCATCATTTTTTTGTTTTGGATTATTCATAGCAATGGTCCCTCAACTATACTCGAAGCTATATTTTGGCCAGTCAACTCAAATATTAGTTGCACAGGTCACTCAATTGGGTGTTGTGTTGCACTATTAGTCCCTATAGTCAAGTCTGTGACTTTTTATGTTTAAAATTATGACGTGACAAACATCACTTAAATTATTGATGGGCAAATGTGACTTTTCAATTAAGATTATTTGTAGCAATGATCCCTCAACTATACTCGGAGTTATATTTTGGTTACTCAACTCCAAAAAATAGTTATAGAAGTTACTCAATTAAGTGTTGTGTTGCACCATTAGTCCCTACCGTTAGAGAGACTTGACAATAGGAACTAATAGTGCAACACAACACCCAATTGAATGACTTCTGCAATTAATATTTGAATTAAGTGACCAAAATGTAACTTCGAATATAGTTGAGAAACCATTGCTACAAATAACCTTTTTGTTTTCTTTCTATGTTCCTTTTCCGTATTTTGTTTTCTTTCTATGTTCCTTTTCCGTATTTTAGTTTTGACGACGAATTATTTTGATTCGGTTGCACTTGTACAAGCTAAAATCCCCATACTCTTTCCAATGGCCAGATTCCATGACATGAATATATTCAAAATCGTGATTTTGCAGGCGAATGTGAACAAAACTCAAAGAAACTGATGAACGAGCACTAAAGATGCTTTGGACTAAGACTGCTTTGTATTGTATCAAATGGGCGGCAATAGACCACTCTTCTTCACATTGAACTATACCAAATTACTTGAATTTAAATAAAGAAAAAAAAACCATTCCCGCTATCACTAAATCGGGGTCCTCGTAAATCTGCATATAGTCATAATCTTTATCATTTTTGTATCAACTTGGTGTCTCCAGAAAATCAAGTCCACCCACGGCTTGCCATCAGACCCTACAACCTGTTGTGAATCAGTGCTTTTTAGCTTAGTGGTTCATATCGGCACACGCAGTTGTATATGTTCCCTTTGATCAATTTTTCAGCCAACCTTTGATTCTTCACCATTGCAAGCTGCAAAACAAGTTGTTCTTGTTAATATAGTGTAAAAGAAAATATTATGCTCTCAGAGAAGCTTTGTAACTTGAGGAAAATCTAGTCCCACATTCCAAAATAAGACATGCATAGAAATCTCACCTTTAAAGCATCACATTTAAACCTTGCATTGAAGTTGGTATGAAGAGCTCTGCCCATCCCTTCCAAGATAATCTGCATGGGTAGCATTTGGTCAAATATAGTGATCTGCAGAGTTTTGCTTCCTCGTTCCTTCTTTCTTTTGTGTTTAATCTATTATAGTAATGCTGGACAATGATTTCAGTAACTGAAACGAGCATCATACCAAATCGGCCTCTTTCGCAGCAGCAGCTAGCTCAGAGCTAACCTGCCGTAAGTCTATGCAAGGACTGCCACAACCATTCTCAACAACCATCAACGGAACTGAAGATGAATTTCCTTTAGAATCATCTAGAGTGCTAACCATTGCATCCACAAGTAAGCCTCCCGCTTCAGCAGCTCTGCGAAGAATGTCACAATGCTGTCGATAGAAGTATCAGTTTCTTTTTATTTAGATATATAATATATAGGAAAAAAAGGTTAAAAGACTTAATCATGCTTGAAACCAACCTTGGCAGCTTCAGCAACAATTTCAGGAAGTTCCATAGCAGTTACATCATTTAGAGCTGGGAGGGAGTTGGCAACCAAAACAACCTGCAAAAGCAATCTCATTACAACATTTTTATTACATAATTTAATTATATACAAAAATAAGCTACCTTAGGCAACTACATGCAAAATAAACTTACTTCTGTTCCACGTCGGAGAAGTTCCCGTGCTAGGGGCAGCATTCCTAGAATAACGTCAGCACCTGAGTTATCCACAAATAGCAAAGCTCTTTTATGTGGACGAGGTTTCTTATCTCCAGATCCCAACATTCTCTCTTTGAAAACGTCAAAATCATCCACCTAAATAAAAGATTAAAAGCTCTTTTACACAAGCATAGCCAATTAATAATTAATTTAAATGAATTGAAAGGACATAGGAACTTGATTTTAAATTCCACTTACCCGCCAAGGTCTTTGCATCTTATTGCGGCTCATTCTGTAAATTTCAATAATCGTTCCTTTGTGATAGAGATCCACACAGGCACGAGATCCCCAGTCAAAAATGTTTGCAGCAAGAACACCTTCAATAAGGGTAAGCAGTCTTGTTTCCTGCAAATTAATAAAGTTTCAAATGATAAGAACAATGGTTCAAAAAGTGCCAGATGGGCTTTTCATACTTTTGGATAAAGTTTTGCAAAGACAGAGAGAAAGATGAATCAGATAAATATCAGCTGATATCATAATGGTGTATGATAACCACTATATTGAATAAACTATGGGAAGCGCACCTCAGTCATACTATCAAGCTCCATCAGCAGATCAGCTAAAACAGCAAGTGATGCCTCATTTTCTCTGTTGCATTCATAAACGAGGGGACCGAGGCTTAGAATAAAAAGGGGTGAAATAGTTGAGGCGCACCACTGGTCCAGTGTAATTACCTCAGCATTACTTTCTATTTTCCTTTTACAATTCTTTCATTTTGAGATCTTTCATATTTTGATCAAATTCACTTGTCTAAAGACCATATCTGTTAAACTCAATAGAAATACGCTAGAATCAGATTGATATCATCTTGGTTGCTTCATGAATTAAATGCAATTACCTTTGTTTTATACTTCTATAGGCATCAACAAATTGGAACTCCCTTAAGCATTCTTCTCTCAGTTCCAATAGATTGGCCAACCCTAACTTTCCATATGCAGCAGGCTCCTCCATCAACCTATACAGCGAGTTGGAAGTTTTTAAATGGAAGAAGTACACCTTCATTGATCTCTAAGAACAAATTATCTATAAAAAATACTGGTTTCAGAAGGGACACATGATAACTCTACAAACTTGCACATAAGGCAACTACAGATTCACATGCACGCTGCACATGTATAACACACAGAAGCTAGTTTCAAGCCTCATAGCTGTCCAAAATTTTATATGAAACAAAGCATAGAAATAATCTCTAAGAGAGCATAGTTACCGTGCCAAGTGTGCAGAAAAAGCACGAGCAAAAGCATCACCCCTTCTTTTAGCATCATCTGTTCCACCTTCACTTGCCACTGCCTACCATATTTCAAATTGAACTCTCAAAGTCATAAATCAATAATAAAACATATCCAATCTGATTTTCTGTTTACATGAATATAAACAAGGAAGAAACTGAATACACAAAGAACAGTAACAAACTGGAAATGGATAACCATATAAACAAAACCAAAGACATTTTCGAATCAGTGATTTCTGAAAGTAAACTTTTAAATATTTTCCACATTTAACTATAACTTATGCAGATCTGGTTGCCTATAAACCTTTAGACGGAAACATAATTTGGTTCTGTTGAACAGATGCTCTGGTTGATGCTAATGTTTACCTTATCAACGAGATCAGGTAGATGCTCTGACAGCACAGTAAACCAATACCTATAGCACAAAAACACCTCAAATTACCAATAAAAAACAAAACATCCATATTTTTGGAAACGTATAGTTTCAAATTACCAATTATAACAACTAATATTGTACAGATAAGTTGTAAGGAAATCCAAACAAACAGAAAACTAACAGCATGTACTCACTCTAACTCGCCGTGATCTGAGAGATCGATAGTGTTAGGCTCATACCTGCACCGTCATAAAATAAACACAGGACTTAAGAGGTTAATGCTCAACTATTCTAGTTTAAGTACAACAGAATCAATTAGAGAAATGCAACCAATATCTATTAATTAAGATTAAAAGACATCGAAACTTAAAGCTAAATATGAACTACAAAGTGAGTGACATGAGAGATCATCAACAAAAACACAAATCATTAAGATCCTAGTACAAGATGTGCCCATGACAGCACTAAACATATTAAGGTCTCACTTGTATCACTGTAAAGGATACCAATACACTGAATGAAACTGCCAAAGTTCCGTAAAGGCACAAGCTTTTGAGGATATTATGACATTTGGGAAGGGTGTACTTGAACTTGGGACCTCCATTTTGGAAGAGAGGTTTACCAAGCTAAGCCCTGGCTACAATCTTAGTAGAGCAGTGAGCAACAACAATCTGTAAGTTAACTTACGTTTTTGGGTCCGCCAATAATGGAAAGACTTCCAAAGTGGGTACAAGATGTAGAACCCCAATGTTTAAAGCACTTGCATCAGAACGTAGAGTACCTCCTTTGGATGAAGGAACTTCAAAGCCTCCAAGTCCAGTAGTTCCAGGTGGAGCCATTGGTACTGGAGCAGTAATCTCAGTGCCCTTCCGAACAAACTTCTCCATCCATGAAATCTGCATTCAAGGTTTCCAAACCACATAACTTAAAATTTCTTACGCATACTGAGAAGGTATATGTGCAAAGACTAGAATTCCAGTATAAAGCAAAAGATGAGACTATAATTTTTATTTTTATTTTTATAAAAACTCAAATTTTATCAGTAAAGAAATAGATACAAGGAGGATGAACGAGAAGGCAATCAAATCCTGGTTAACAACATGAAGCAAAGACCTAAGTATGATCAAATCAAAGCCCTCCCAATCAAGAATGATATACAGGAGCATTCATGGTGAGATCAGTCAGAAACAATGGCTTTTAGCCTTGTACATACCGAAGAGTCAGTCACAATAGAAACTACAGCTGATTGCTCAACCTGTAGCTCTCTCTTCTACCATTTTTCCTATTCTGTAATCCAGAGTCTAGCAGCTCTTATAGTAATTCATCTATAGATTTCAAACCTTTTTCTTTTGAGCAAAGTTGGTCTTTAGACAGAATATATGCCTGTATAGTTGCCACAATAATCTAATCTTTAAAGATGCCAGAGTTTTTTTTTTTGTTTACTGGTTTTGGAATAGAATAAATTCTACGAGAATCATTGTAGTGGAGTCTCTTTTCCAACTTTAATACCTTAATTTCTACCTACTCTTTGTATACACCACGCTATTTGACAGAAATTCTTATTTTGTTTCACTCCCAGAAAAAAAGATGTGATACATTGTGGGGCGTTCAGATGGTAAATGGGGTGACACTCATACACAGGCCATGACATTAAGCTTATTTTTTTTCCCTGGCCGATTTATGACTTCCCCAAACTAAACACGAGAAAAACATACAACCCAGATCCATTAACACCAGAGAGTCAGCTGCTCCAGGTCAGGTCTTTCCAACTCTGATAACACTTACCTTCTCATTCAAATCCCCGAGTGGTGGACCATGAATCTTTCCTCCTGTATATGGTGCACCCATTGGAAACCTTTCAACTAAGTGATGGACCATCAAGTCGTCAAGACCATGCTTTTCATAGCTCATAAATGCACCTAAAGCTCCCAGAAACCCTTCATGTCTCAAGAACATTGCTTGTGCATCCCCTTTTGACCTAAAAATTATACACAAAATTTTCAAATGGCAAGATAAAACAATTAAGAAATTATGCTCAAATTGAAAATACCAAGAAAATTTTGGGAAAAACAACTGGAAAGAGCAACAGAACTGATTTGATCCTTAGTTTCATAAAAAACTAAAAGACAAATAAACGTCTAATTCTTGATATTGTAAGTTGTAACATGTACCAGAACTGAACCGCAAAAGAGATAGTGTCCATGGTATAAGCATGACCCCTTATAAAAAAACCTCCAAAAAATATTCGCTTGAGACCAAATCGTAGTGCATTTAGATAAGATATCTGCACAGCAGGAATCAGCACATCTATTGGTTCTCATTTATAAGTTGTCAGACAATTATAGGAAGGAATAGTTACATATAAACGATTATTCACAATAACAAAAAATAATTAAAGAGAAAATTAAGGTAATTCAAGGAGATGGCCAACACCCATGGTGCTCCAAATTACAATCTGTTAACAGCTTCGACAAAATAATAGGAACTGTATTAATAGAAGCATATTGTAATTAGAACAAAAAATTGCAAATAGAAATACACACCCACACAAACGCACATGCACACAGAACATTCGACCTCAGGTATGTGGAGATATTACAATGTACTGAGTCTATTGATGCTTCAAGTGGTACAAGGATACTTCATGTATTAAATGCATGATGCTTGTCTGTAAGCTAATATAAAGTCGAAAATCACCAAAAGCAGTACATAAAGGCAAGAACAATCTATAAACTATAACATAAGTCAAGTCAAGTGCTAAATCCATTAAAAGATACATATATGTTATCATCATAAATAAAAATTATTTAGAACAAGATAAACAGTAAGGCGACACATGTTATCATCTTCAGCTCTCACCTATTCGAATAAGGTACAACATAAATTGCATTTTCATAACATGCTCTTGTAATTTCAGACGTACCTGCCCAATATTATAAGAAATCATTCGTAAGAGAGATAGGGATATATCTTCTGGACTGTAGTCCTCAAGCTCCTTGTTTTCTGAAATAGCTTTCCCAAAACTTGAAGCAATGGTTGATGCAGAGAGACCGATCTATAATATGTTTTATGATAAGGGGATGCTTAGTCACTCCACTAGATTAAGGAAAGTTCTATAATTCATGATATCTAATATTAAGATATCTGGATTCAAAGTAGTGTTCGGAACAGAACAGACAATTTGCATACCCCAAAGATTACAGCAAGAAGTTCCAATTAATGCATACCTTTGAGTAGTCCATACCACCATAAATGTCCCCAACAAGCATGTCTATAGTCCTATTATCTCCCAGTTGACTGAGCTCTAACAACTCATCAAAACTGATATGGGAATGTATTAGTCAAAGACCCAGAAAAAAATTCTGGAAACAGATGAGATGAAACAGAAAGCAACAGAAAATAAATCAGAAGGACAAATTAACCTTTTGCACTTTGTTAACAGCCTTCCCAAGCCCCAATAAGTACCACCACCAACATTTGTTCCACTTATCCTCTGAAATTTGCCATCTCCATCAACCTATGCCAACTTAGGTTACTTGTTAAGTAATAAACTCAATAAGTCTCCACAATTAGCAAAAAGAAAAACATAAAGAAGACTTACCTTAATCATACTAACACCGGACCCAATATTGACTAGAAGATACGGGAACAATTCATTTTGGTCAATCTGCACAAACTCTTTATGACCTTCCATATGTGTGAAAGCTTCATGACGAATTGCCTACTAGAATCATGGTAAAACATCTAATTACCTTTCAGAGAAGTACGATTATCATGGAGGATAGAAGGCAAAAATGCACTAAAAGATAATTAGATAGAAGTACTTAATGACATCTCTATATGGTATCGACACAATTTATAGAGCTATCAGCAAGTCATGAATGAGCAAAAAATTAATGCATAACAAAGAATAACGGGATCTCATATCAATATCCACCTTGAGTAAAAAATTTGCTCCAGAGACAAGACAATTCATTTCGTCTTCCTTGTCAAGACTAACCCCAAGCCTTTCCTTGAAGAGGTCTGCAAACTTGTATGCCCCACCACCTGTGGCCTTCGCACAAGAATCAACTCATAAATATTAGTATGATTCTTAAAAATACACAGATACAATAGAATTACTAAATACAAAACCAGTTTGATAAACACACATATTACCTTGATTACAGCATTTTCATTGGTTGGGGCATCAGGATTCCAGATCCGAGCATCCATTCCTATACACAATTTTGTTTTTAAAAACTATAATGTTACAAGTTCAAGCAAATCTACTATGCTTAGCTATGAAGAAAATGATGACAACAAGGGAAAAGAACAGCAAGATGAAAATACCACCACGGTGAAGCTGCTTAGAATAGATGAAGTCTAAGCACTCGTTAATCTTGTTCGTCTCAAACTTCACAAAATGAAGCCTCCCACCCAGAATTGGGTAGCTTCTCCTATTACCATTGGATATTCCCAATCTCTCCTTCAAAGTTTTCTTCCTTTTATCATCAATTGATTGGTCTTCATGTCTAGAAAAATACACTAACTTGATGAGAGATCCTGCCAGTAAACCATTAAATAATTTTAAAATGCCGATCTTTATAAACAGACTAAAACAACTTTCTCCAACTTACTAGAATGGGAAACATGCAAGAAACAGGGGTGAATAGATGAGCATAATTTGATATGTAATCTCTCACAACCAGGCACTGAGGTCTATATATGATAAGAATACTACCAAGTTCACGTCAAACTAAAAACACCAGCAATTATAGAACCATTGATCACAATTAAGTAATTCTCATTGGGCAACTCATGACATGCATAATTACCCTTTCTCTGCACCAACTCAAACTTCTAGTTTCCTCAAACAAACAAATAAAAATGATCACTTTAATATAAAAATATAAGCAGAGATCAAAAGAAAACACAATCCTATGCAGTGAAAACTACAACTGAATTACCAAACCAACAAAACAGAGAGGTTAAAATCCAGAAATCACATGACTTGTCCTAAAACAAGTGAATTATCCAACTATACCTCCTATGTCCAAAGCCAAATGAGATAAGTCATCAGACTGATTAGGCAGAAGAATAGTGGGGTCCCTCTCTTCAAAGTTCCCTTGAATAGCAGCTTTGCTGAGGTCTAACTGAGGCCGAGAACCAGACCGGTGAATCGAATTCCCGGTTGCCGAAGCCATATCTCTCTCACTTTGACCAACCTCTTCTGTTTTAACCACTTGGGTTTTGCCTTTCTCATTTTCTTCCTCTCTCTCTTTTATATAGCTAATTCCAAGAACTGGGTCCTCTGTTAGACTAGCCATTAATCCAAAATCCCCTCTACCACCCACTTCACAACTGTTTTTGTTGGCCTATATGGCCACTTTGTCTTCCTACGGTAAACAATAAAAAAATGATTCAAACAAATAAAAGAGAGAAACCCAAGTAACAACTTCCAATAATGAAGAATTCGATGAAATTATCAAAATTTAAATGCATCTGGACCACCTAAGTTTACAGTAAACCAAAAAATATAAGGAAATTGACCCAGAAGCTAAAAAACAATAAAGAATGGTAGACTAGTGATTAAAAATGATCCAATAAAAAAATAATAACGGGTTAGGTGAGGAAGTGGAAGTGAGAGTGGAAGAGAGCTAGTTGAACTGCATATGAATCTAACAAACAAGGAGTGTGTGAACAAAAACAAAATGCTGACCTTAAAAGTGTGAAAGTATGAATTGAATCTAATTGCAATGGTGGGGAAGAATGAAGGATTGAAGACAACAACAACAACAGAGTAATAGAGGATTTAGGAAGAGATTAGGGGAGAGATTAGGGGAGAGAGTAAAAAAGGTTGGTCCTTTCGTTGTATGTATGGATTGGGGAAGTCAGCAATGGTTGGGGCTGTGATCGGTTTGGTTTTTGTGACTGGCGGGTAGGTGGCTGTTGTACACGTACTCGCTTAGGAAGCGCGTGATAGTTTCGTGGATTTCGCGCCGCCTCTGGGAATAGGCAACCGATAATCGACCCGGTCAGTCAAACAAAACTGTGGAAAATGGAGTTCGTATGGCCCAGTTAAGGCCTTTTCTTATTTTATGAATCAGTTAAGGCCTTTTTGTTAACAAACATTTTCCACTTTTCTTTTTGGCCAAAAAAAAAAAATTTGGAGCTATTTTTTTTCTTTTTTTTTCATTTAGTCAATTATTTGTAACTTATTTATTGTTATATTTTCGCTCCATTAAAGATACTTAATCTATCCTGACATCAACTTAAATTAGTATATATTGGAAGAAGTCTAAAATTCGAATCATCTTACTTTTCCGTTCATAAAATAAGAATAAATTATATTTTATTCTCCCTTAATTGTCGGTGATTCATAATTCTTCAAATGTTTTTAATTAACTTTTAACTAGAACACAAATAGCAAACAAAATTGAAAGAGAACATGCTGATAAGTTAGATTAAGCATATTTGTTACAATTTCTATTCTGAAAGTATTTGAGAGAGGAGGAGGTGTTAGTAAAGTAATATCAAAGTAATTTCTGTTCTCAAACATTTTTCTATGAGATACAGGATAGCTAACAATCACACTTATTTTACACAATCGGACATGAATATTTTGTCACTTCAATTCTTCTCCTAACAATGAAGGACTAACATGAATTGCATTTCTTATAATAAAAACATGAATTGCATGTTAACGTGAGATAAAATAAGGGCATCGCGTCTAATTCCAATAAATTTATCGACTGAAGAACATAAACACTACTTTTTCATCTTACCTTTTGATCTTCTTTTTTTATTGGTAAAATATTGGAGGAAACTAAAAATATAGGACCCTTATGAGTTCATGGGAATCATAAATGACCGCATATTATTTTCTGTATAGCAGGGAGGGTCCTTACTTTTGAGAGACCCAGGGCCATATATTAAAATGAGATAATTTTTTCTTTGTATATAATTTAACAAGAAAAATAATATATACTGAGCATGTGCCAATTAGTTTTCTTTTTTTATTTTTAGAATTAAGAAAAAATAACATGGGTAGTTATGTTTCATAAAAATATGACCTATTATCTGATTTTGTTTTAAATTTTAATTTTGTTAATATGAAAAAAGTGAATTTATCATATTATCCTCATTTAATTAATAATTTTAATTCTTAATGTTTGAATTAATCAAGGGCATTTTCTGGTATTTTGAATGTTTCACCATTCTTTACCTTTTGCTTTATATATATAGATATAGATGCACATGTATTTTATCTTTATCTTCAATATAGTAATCTCATCAAATTAAAATAAGAAAAAAGTACATAAGTCATACAACATTTTAAAAAAATTCATAACAAGAAAACCATCAAATTAGAAAAACTAAACATTTTCTTTATAAAAAAATACTGAATTAATTGAATGTTTGTTGTTCCAATACAAATTAATAAGTTTTAATGTTTACTTTTTAAAATATGGGCCCTTGAGGCCCTGGGCTGTCGCCCTTGGGAACCAGGCCCTGTGTCCACGGCCGACATTGCTACCATTTCTCAATCCTTTCCGCGAACTAACAGGGCCTCAAAGTTAGCACACATAATTATTTTCATTAATTTCACCAACAATTATCTCAACGTTTTAATAGAATAATTTCAACCAAATATGCTATAAACAAATAATTATAATGCTTCATATCAATATGGAGACTTCACATATTCAAAGACTTTATTCAAATTAAGAGCGAGTTAAAAACTTGAAAAGCTAAAGCCACATATAATATTCATATGAAGATCGAATTGCATAAATAATAAATTGTTTATTGAAATCAGGAAAGCATTTAAAACAGCTCATATCTCTAATTTACAGTATACTTACGAACTTGTTTGTTCATCATACATGTGCAATCCGACAAAAAAAAAACACAAATAGAAAATACGAAGCTTTGACGCTAGTCTAATCCAGTACAACCATTATTACAATAACTAGTAGGCAACCAACAGATGGAAAACTGGACCCAGATACTTTTCATCATCATTTTACTTGAAAGAAAAATCAAGCATTAGCAGCCTTCTCAACAGGAGTTGCCTCTGTACTGCCATTTGATTTGGTTTGCTTGGCCTGATAATCTTTAACAGCTGCCTTGATAGCATCCTCTGCGAGCATGCTGCAGTGAAGCTTAACAGGAGGAAGAGAAAGATGTTTTGCAATCTCTCTGCAGGAAATTCAAAAGAACCAACCAAAACAATGAGCAAAAATGTTAGAAACAGAAATAGAATATCAAAGCTTCCAGCAGAAGAAATTCTGCTTGGAAGAACAAGTATAAGCAACGGCATACCACACCTCGAACAGAAAACAGAAATCACTATGGTAAAATGGTCAATATTGGGACTGTTAGTAGGCGAAAGGGGTACCAGACAAGGCTATTTGACAACACAAGACGAAGAAATACACAACATAAAACCCCTCCCATTAGGCAATAGCATATAATCAAAGTCCATAAATAAATACTTACAAACCAAATTAGCATAGAATTGCCATTGGCAAGTATCTTGGATATCAATATTAACTCAATGAAAAGAATTTAACAGCAAAATCACAGGTTTCATACAAAGTCCACAAGTGAATATTGCAGGAATCAAACTAACATGATAAAACTGCAAACCCAAAACATTCACTCAATTACATATCAAGACCACCATGTTAAATTATCAGCAAGAAAGATGAACAAAATAAATTAGATAAAGTTATAATCAGGATAGCAAAACTCACGTGTTCTTAATAGTCAAGACTTCCTCCATTTGTTTCCCCTTTACCCATTCAGTAGCTGGAAGAAGATACAAACCCAATATTAGACAATTAAAATCGACGGTATCAGTCCAGAAAGAATCATATCAGACAAATTAGGAACTAAAACTAAGCAAGGGAAGCATCACATGCCATGAAACAGTAACAATAATTTATTAACTCTCTATAAAATATATGATCCCTCATTGACTGGCTTCAGAGAATACCAACTTTCCACAACACATCAGAGTAATTTCAATAAACAATAATTTCCCATTACCATAAATTTTCATAAAAAGAGGCAGCATGATGATGACACATACAAGTACTTTGATGAAATGCAAAACGCATCCAAAACGATTATACGAATACATAAATTAATCACACCTCAATAAACCGATAATACAAATTGGAATGAAATACGCAAACTCAGAAAACGTATTAATTCAATCTAAATAACTTAAATTTTTAATTCACAACCAACAGAACAAGTTATAAGCTGCTCAATGCCTCCAATTTCTACCTCAACCAAGCAATAGCAGAATTAATTAAACTAGCAAAACCTTCGTTCCAATCAATAAGTTCGATACAGCATGCTTCAAATTTCGATTTCTATTTTAAAAAATTCAATCTTTTCTGCCCTAAAATTTTCTAAGCAACCAAACAAACAATTACATAAACAAATATGCATATAAACGTGACTAACCGACAGAAGAAGAGGCAATGGCCGATCCACAGCCAAAGGTCTTGAAGCAAGCATCAACAATCTTTCCCGTGCTGTCATCGACCTTAATCTGGAGCTTCATCACATCGCCACAAGCGGGCGCACCGACGAGTCCTGTGCCCACCGTAGGATCATGCTTGTCGAACGATCCGACGTTGCGCGGGTTGTCGTAGTGGTCCACCACCCTCTCATGGTAAAAACGTGGCAGGCTCAGGACCGCCGGTGACTGAGCCTCATGTGACCCTAGCCGCCCCCCTTGGAGAAGTCTCTTCGCCGCAAGCCTCAACATTTTCGCTTTGCGGTTGGTTTCTTCTACTTCTTCTTCAAACCTCTCAGTCAGGTGATATTCGATAATTTTGTGAACGAGGACAGAGAGCTGGATTGGGATAACCAAAAACTAGGGATTGAGATTGTGAATGGCGGTTTGAGGATATGGACACGTGGACGGTGAAGATAGTTATAAAATCTAAATTGACTTCGTTTTCCCACATTTCTGGATGGGCTTGCTAGCTGCTTCTCCTTCTTAAACTTTTTGGGCTCGACCCAAAACATCAGACCAATATTGAATAATAATACCGCCGTTCGGCTATACTCCATTTTTCCTACTTTTTAAAAAATAGTATATCCACGCGGCTATACCTGTTTTTCCTTTTTTAAAACAGTATCGCGAGCGGCTTTACTTTTTTGACATGTGGTGCCTAGTCGCTACGCCTTTTTTTATTTTTATTAAAAATAGTATAGCCGTTCGCTAAAATCGGTTTTAATAATGTTTCTAAAAATAGTATAGCGACCGACTATATATTTGACACGTAAACACACTCAAAATCAACCCCAGTCAACTTTTTGGGTGTGTTTATAAATGAGTTTTGTGTGTAATGATGGGTTTGGGTGTGTTTATATGTTTAAATAGTGCTTGGGTTTTATAATTTCAACTCCATTTTGGGTGTTTTAGTGAAACTCCCATATTTTTTTTATCAATAGTATAGCCGAACGGCTATACTTACTTTATTTTTAAATAGTATAGCCGCGAGGCTATACTCTATTTTTTCCTTTTTTTAAAAAAAAAAATTTATTTTTTACAAAGGGGAGATCACTAAACTCATTGCAATCAGATCCCGGAACGAGATCAAACCCAACAGTGCCTTGCGTATTCTTGCATCTGATGCAGATCTCTACGTTGCTGCCATAGATGAGAAAATCATAGCAAAGGTTGGTTGAAGGTACGACGTTGGGAACCTTGTACCTCCAACCTACCAAATTGCAACTTCTGGAAAGGATTATGCCGTGTGGGAGAAAAAAGCATGAGGTCTTGTATATCATCTGTGGAATGAAGTAACTAGAAATTGTTGTATTGCAAGTGTATTTTATGCTTATTTATCAAGGAATAAAGCAAATAGTAGTCCTCTACCAAAAATAAAAAATTGGGGTTTCTTTGGAAGATGCAAGAAAGTGAATACAATTTGCATGTTTGGAATTTCTTTGGAAGCAATTAAACTGCTTAGGACTCTTATCTATGAAGAATCAAATTGAAATGTCATTATTAGAGGTTAACATTAGAGACTTTTAATTTCCTTACCAAATTTGTTCATCAAATGATGTGTCAGTACACATGTCAATGTCTTAGTTGTTAAAAGTAAAAATGGCATCAAGAGTATACCTAGGAGACCAAACTTAGCCTAACATGACCTTATTTATGTCTTGTTGTTCCTTCGCGAAGAACAAGTGCCTCCATCTCCAATTCTCCATAATTGGCAATTGGTTGGGACAAGTTAATGTCAGCCGCACCATAGATAGCAGCGGAATTAGCAATTAAGGCATGTCTAAAAACAGTCAGGTTTTCAATTTACCGTAACAATCAACTTCTCACACCTCCATCAAAGGATATGGTTTCATTACAAGGGAACATGAACACTCTAACCACTTCCCTCATTTATTTCCTTCTCTCTATCACTCTTGCATCCGACTTCAGTGCTTCCCAGATCCTATTTCAGGTATTTATAGTAATACATAACCTCTCTCTGTCTCTCTGTCTCTCTCCGTAGGACTAATGTATTTTCGGGGGGCTGACTGATGATCAGGGATTCAATTGGGGATCAAGCAAGAAGGGAGGATGGTACAACTCTTTAAGACAGTCTGTACCTTAACTAGCTACTTCCGGGATTACACATGTTTGGCGTCCTCCACCTTCTCATGCTATTTCACCTGAAGGTACTTACCTGTCCGAAAACTCTCTCTTGAACCTTGTCAGTTTTGCAAACCACATTTTGTTTTAAGTTGTTAAGCTCAAAGATGATCGCAGAACTAGCACTCAAGTCCGCTACAAGACTTTGATCCAAAAAAATTTATTCCATTCTTGAAAGCCTAGTCTTTAGCCATAGCATTAGTTGTATGACTGTCATAGGAGAATTCTTTGTATATTGAGCATTGATCTCAAATCTTTCCTTTTTCTAAGGATACATGCCTGGACGGCTCTATGATCTCAATGCATCAAAATATTGAAGTCACTGATAAGTGCCTTACATGATAGTGGGATACATGACTGATTAAGGGGAACCATGACACTAGAGCTGACTACAATGCTGCTCCTGATACTGACCACAAAAACACAAAAGTCCATAAAGAGCTTTCGGATTGGATGAATTGATTAAAGACTGAAGTTGGGTTCAGTGGGTGGAGCTCTCGGATAAGATCATGCAGGGCTATGCCTACATTCTTACTCATCCAGGGATCCCATCAATTATAAGTTCTTGGAATTTAATTTACTCTTTTTCTCAAGCTAGAAAAGGGCCATCTTTCTGTTTCATAAGTGCTTGCCAAATGCCCTTTTGGCTTACTATAAAATGAGGTGAAGACTCAGCATGAACTTGCTTTCCAATACACATAAATAAAATAATGTGATATTGCTGCTAGATTAAGCATTTTCTCACAGCCTAGTATTTGAGGTCTTTCTGTTTCCCTAATCCCTAGTGAACCTATTTAGGCTTGATGGTTATGGCCCGTACTTCAACTTTGTTTATCTGATTATCTTTGTCACAGTTTTATGACCACTTCTTTGACTGGGATCTGAAAGAGGAGATCACTAAACTCACTGCAATCAGATCCAGGAACGGGATCCAATTTGCCCCACCGACAGTGCTTTGCGCATTCTATCAGCTAATGCAGACGTCTACGTAGCTTCCATCGATGAGAAAATCATAGTTTAGTCAAGATTGGTCCAAGGCTTGACATTGTGAAGCTAGTGCCTCCACCCTTCAAAATTGCTACTTCTGGAAAGGATTACACCGTGTGGGAGAAAAAGGAATGAGGTATTGTTGATCTCATCTCCGTAGAACTGGAACGAACTAGTTAGAAATTTTTGTAGCGCAGTTGTATTATTTGCCTAAGTCTATCTGACTAGAACAGTTTAGGGTGTCTATGTAGCAGGGTCAGATTATCCGTCTTGAAGATTCAAATAAGTACTACCTTTGAGCAACTGAAGCTGTTATCTTGTGTTTAAGCTACTTTTCCCTAATTTTTTTTAAGAAAAAGTAGTATAGCCGTACGGCTTTACTTGTTTGACACGTGGCGCTAAGGACCTAAGCGGGTTTTTTTTTTAAAATAGTGTAGCCGATCGGCTATATTGTTTTAAAAATAGTATAGCCGACCGGCTATACTTATTTTTAACAAGTAGGCAGCTTATCGTTGGGCGGGTCCTCTTTTGATTGTTTCGCGCGGCTATACTTGATTTTTTTAATTTTTTTTAAAAATAGAATACCCACGGGGCTTTACGGGGTTTTTTGTTTTTTTTTAATAAATAGTATAGCCGTCCGCTATACGCTTTATATATCCTTTTTTTCTTTTTTCAATTTTTTTCTCCGATTTTCGTTTATTGATAAGAGTAGTTTGGAGCATTATCCATTACTATTAGGCAATTACCAGAATCTCTATTGTACCCTTTTGATTTTTTACTTTTCCAAAGTTATTACCCATATAAAGGATTTAACACTTTCATGTTTAATAATGTATTATACACGTACGTACGTATTTTTTAATAATACATATGTGTTCTGCACATGTCTTAAAGATTCTATAAAGTTCACATTTTTTTAAAAGCAAACATAATACTCGTATTATATAGGTAAATACGTGTTTTTTACAAAAATTTCAATAAGACACAAAATTCACGTATTATATGCATAATTCTCACATATTATTGAATAAAAAGAATATACATTAAAAAATGTAAATAATTTATATTAAAACATAATATAGTGGCCAAACATTTAGGTCGTAATTTGCCAAAATTTTGCCGAATAAAACACGTGCGTGTTTTAGGTTGTAATTTGCTTACATTTCTGATGAAGCTCTATCAAATATGTGACTGGTAACAAAACTGTTTATGAATCTTGGATGAATCCTTCTAATCATTTGAATACCGAATTGCAAAATACTCAAAAAGGAGGTGATTCAATTGAGCGATTTCTTACGCCTCAAGCAGAGGTTAAATTCTTAGTGATGATTATTTTATGATTACTGCTCTCAAGATGGGTTAGATAATGAACATCAGCATGAGTTGTCATGTACGATGTGAGTAATGGAGAAAATCACTCAACATTTGGTGATTTTTCTAGAGTTAAGAACTAAGTCATCCTTTCTTCCTCTCAAATCCCTGTAAAAGTTATCTTTGCTTCTGATAAATAAAGAAAACGTGAGTAATCTAATCCTGATTTACTGACATAGTAATGTTTATATAGTTTTTGATAGATCATCTGAAAAAATTTATAGTTTCCCCCAATATCTTAAAAAAACAAACTATCCACACTGAAATATAATGTGTAAGTAAGAAAACCAAAAGGTTGGAGTGTTATATGGTAGATTCTTTCTTCTTCTTGTTTTCCAAATGAACATTATGTCAAAAGTCACAAAATTGTTGCTTATTTGCACACAATTCATATGCACAGGGTCTACATATGATTGCTATGTTTATTCATCCAAAACTTACAATATTCTTAGAATATTCACATGGGGCGTTTTATTTATTGCTCATAATTCATACATGAACAGTCAATTTGGCACAAATAATTTTAGATTTTCTGTATTCTCTCCTTGTCGCATAATATTATGGAGACTCACCATCTTCGAAGGTCTTTGCTCTTTCACTTCAATGCTGGTTCATGACAATATATGCTACCTACTGCCCTAAGCGCTATACGACGGTGTAGTACGTACACAACACAACACCATCAAATCCTTTCATGTCTTTCACCGGTCGTCTTCTCTGTCTTCATTGCTTGGCCTTTTACTTTCCATTTTGTTTGGACTCTCAAATTGGATATTCCTCCTCCAGCTACAACTTTGACTCTCTTAAAATCAAATAGCCACAAACATGTAACCAAACAAAATTATATACTGACATGTACATGATTAGGATCTATATACATCGACAATGCTATCCGTTGCATAAGCAAATTTCGATGTCTATTATAGTGAATAACAACTTACAATTACTCACATTTGAACTGGCTAGTTAGAAAATGAAGTTGTCATATCTGCATGGAAGTACCTGCATATTGCTGTCTTTTTTTACCTACGTAATGATCATAAACGAGACAGTCGGGACAAAAAATTTCAGAAACCTCAAGAAAACTAATTAATTTGCACATATATGTGGCTAGATGGCCTAGACCTTAGAATATGGTGAATGGTCGTATTTTTTGCAAGTAATTTTGTATTTTAGTCATACCTAATCTCTCATCAAACAATTTTATCTTCAATTTTTCTTTCTATAAGCACTTTATTTGACGTGTATGACAAGGATGTGGCTAGCTGGCTAGATGGGTTCCACAGAGCTTAAGAACCTAACCATTGACCTAACATCTATAGGAAACTCTGTTGGTTTTATTGTACTGGTTTCAAATATTATTGAAGGGGACCTCCATTCCACCAAGTGACTCCAAAAACCTTAACCAAAGATGATGTAGAACAGATGATTGAAGCAATAGAAGAGGAGTTGGAGAGTTACGCATGAAAAGGCAAAACCGGGAAGCTGCTAGTTTGAGCCTTGAGCTAATATTTGGGCCCATAACCCGTCGTTTAGAAAGGAACGACGTCACAAGTTAAACTCATAGTTTTTCCATGACGTATGAACCTTTTCGGGCATTTGAGATCGTTTAGTAGCCCAAAACTGTGTTTTAATATTTTACTAGTTTTTGGAAAACTTTTGTTGATTTTCCTTTCTACTTTCTTTGGTTTTCCTAGGATTTCTAGGAGTCTTTAAACCAACTTTAGCCCGTAACTATGGCATTATGTTATCATTTTGAATTCAATAAATTTGAGGTTTTCTCATATTTGGTGAATTTAAAATTTTTAATTCTATTAGATTAATTGTTTGATTGCGTCTATATTATCACGCTGCATAAAAAATACCTAATATATTGAAAATGAAGCTTCGATGTCCCTTTTTTTAACAACAATTTATTACTTTTTTTAACGTTGGTGGAGCTTCCAATTATTTTTGCTTACGCATAAACAATCAAGCTCCTAACTGCAGCTACACCCTGAAAAGTGTTTGTCCAAGAAAATGTTGCTTTCATAGTGAGAGAATTTCTTTTGCCCACTAAAAAATTGCATCAAATCAAATGACCACTGAAACAATCTAGAGGCAGACGAATTTAAGCTTCTAGCTAGCTACTACAAATGTGATAGACTCGACAATTTTTTTTTTTTTTTGGGGTCAACTGATAGACTCGACTTCCAAGTAACAAGTTTGTACGTAGTTCTTCAAAACTATTATTTAGAATCTCCCCTCAATAGTTGTTGTTGAATTTTCTTTAAATCCTTGTTAAGCTAGTCTTAGGGCCGTTTGATAATCATTTTAATTTTAGTTTTTAGTTTTTATTCTTTTGCGTTAGAGTATAGAGAAAAAAGAGGGAGAGTGGAAGTGAGAATGAGAGTGTAGATTGGATTGAAAGGGAAGATGAGATGAGAGGATGGGAGAGAGAAGTAATAAAAGTGAAAACAAAAACTAAAAACTGAAATCTATTTCAAATTTTTTTCACTTTCAAGATTTCGTTTTCATATTTTGTTACTCCTCCCTCTCATCCTCTCTCTCAATCTCATCATCACTCCCATTTTCACTCTAATTTTCTTGTATACTCTAGCACAAAAAATAAAAACTAAAAACTAAAATTGAATTGGTTATCAAACGGGCCCTTAATTGATATATTCCAGTGTACCACCTCTCTAATCTAACGAAGATGAGATTAGCGCGTATGAGTCCCACATCTGCAAGTTCCAACCTTTATAACAATACTCTATTCTAAATCCTCACTCGAGGCCCATTGATACAAGGGTTTGTCCTCGACCTCACTACACAAAGGTGAAATTAATCAAGTGCACACCATAGAAGTTTGATCTATACGTAGTATAATATAGAACGTACTGCGCCATTAAATCTGAGTGCCACTAATCCTTTATTAATGGCACATATAATTAAGCGGACAAAAAACACGCACAAAAACGCATTGCCAAGCAGGGAAACACAGGCAATCTTATCTTTAGAAGCAAAAGCTATATATATATATCTTGTCGTCGCTGCTGAAAGCTATAAGATGGTCATGGAATTTAGGAGAAGGGTTTTAAAAACTTGGAATCCATGAGATGCAACAATTATTTGAACTCAGTTTTCTTTATTCATTTAGCTAACTTTTTCAGCTAAACCTATAGCTTTTCTTATTTTGGCCTCCACCATACTTTTGACGCAAGTTTTCTTATTTTAGATAGCAACCGCAACCAATTGGACGTTATATGATGTATTGTACGTAGCATATTAGGTATTTGCATGCATCGTCTCGTCATTTATATATATATATATATATATATATATATATATATATAAAGCAAAAGTCAGAGAATGGTCAAACATTCAAAAACCCCAAAAAATACATTGATAAACCAAAGTTCAAATTAATATAGTACGGGTAAAATGGTAATTTGCTCAATTATAAAATATAATATAACAAATATTTCTTAAAATTTTAATATAAATAAAAAAGAGAAAAATAAAAAGGCCAATTGGAACTGTTGCTTATTTGCACACAATTCTTATGCACAGGTCGCTACATTATTATTGTTATGAATATCCACACGGCTTTTTATTTATTGCTCATAATTCACAAATAATTTTAGATTTTCTGTATTAAGGACGATCGGTGGGTTGTGGGTGTGGTGCTATTCTCTCCTTGTCGCATGATTATATAATGGAGACTCATCATCTTCTTTGAAGGGATCTGGTCTTTCACTTCAATGGTGGTTCATAACAATTAATATATGCTACCCACTTCCCCAAGCCCTACAACAGTACGTACACAACACCGTCAAATCCTTTCATGTCTTTCACCGGCCATTCTCTCTGTCTTCATTTGCTTGGCCTTTTACATTACATTTTGTTTGGACACTCAAATTGTCTTCTCGAGACAACTTGGATATTAATTCCTCCTCCAGCTACAACTTACTCTCTTAAAATCAAATAGCCACAACAAACATGTAACCAAACAATGCTATCCGATGAATTTCGATGTCTACTAATCGAATTTTACAATATTAATATAGAATTTACCAAATCAACGACTTACAATTACTCACAAAAAATTCCCATCAAGCAACAACATCTTCAACCTTAATCATCTTCTCTTCTTCTTTAATATTTGATGATCAATTGTTTTTTACTTTACTATAAGCACTTTATTTGATGTGTATATTATATCATTTACAAGGATGTGGCTAGCTGGCTAGATGGGTTCCAGGCAGAGCTTGAGAACCTAACCATTGACCTAACTCTGCTGTTGTTGTTCATTGTACTGGATTCTAATATTATTGAAGGGGACCTCTGTTCCACCAAGTGACTACAAAAACCTTAACCAAGGATACCACCAAACACATTCATTATATATTCAAAGAAGAACAATTCCCAATTTGGTGGAGTATATAATTATTCTCTCTGTACATACAATTTGGTCGAATCATTTGCTGGTTTCTTATGCCATGATGCTGTTGTGAACAAATTAAGTCGCTGTCAGGTCTAATTAAGAGAGTTAATTACTCTTGTCATTGCGCACTACTATCATCCAATCCAGCAAAAGCTTTGGAGTGGATACGTCTGGTTTTATATTGAAGACCTTGTTCCCAACTCGACACGTTATCGTCTTCGTTAGGTTTCAAGTCAAACAGACAGCGTACTAAATAAAATTTACCCAAAGGAGAGAAGATTAATCTCCAATTATATTTTAAATTATCGTTGCACCTGAAGATTATTGATGTTGGGGTGAAAAAAACAAGCCATATTGTTCTTTTTCGATGCAGCTATAGCCATCACTCGGGCCTTATCTCATACTTTTGGAATCATTCATGGGGGAAATATTAGGACACATTACCTAATGTATTGAAAATGAAGCTTCGATGTCCTTGTTTTACAACAATTTATTGCTTTTTAAACTTTGGTGGAGCTTCCAATTATCTTACTTAAGCATAAACAATCAAGTTTCTGAAAAGTGTTTTCTCCAAGAAAATGTTGCTTTCACTTTTGCCCACTAAAAAAATGCATCAAATCAGATGATGACCACTAAAATAATTAAGAGCCAAACGAATTGAATCTGCTAGCTGCTACAAATTTGATAGATTCGACTTCCAAGTTACAAGATTAATCTCCCTCAAGTAGTTGTTGAATCTTTTTGAAATCCTTGTCAAGCCAGTTATCCTAGAGAATAAAGTTATTTATATCATCTTTATTGATATTCTAATTAACGTACCACTGCAAAGATGTGATTCGCTTATATGAGTCCCATCTATGTAAATCTCACTTGTAATATTGAAGATAGTGCACTAGATGATCAGTTGAGATGATACAAATGACAATATTCGACATTGACCTATACAAGGGTTCGATTTCTTTCTACTTCACACAAAGATGGCATCAATCAAATACACAACATGTAAGTTTGTGGCATCAATCACACAAAGTGATGAAAGTGTTTCGGATCATCACACAAAAACACATATATAAGCTGACAAAGACGCATAAAAACACATTATTGGCAAGCAGGGAACACACAGGCAAGCTTTATCCTTCGAAGCAAAGGCTATCTTGTCGCTGCTAAAGGCTATAAGATGGTCATGGCAGTTTAGGAGAAAGGTTTTGAACTTGGAAATCATGAATGATGGATGTAACAATTATTTGAAAGGCCTAGCTTTTTCTTTGGATATTAGAAAACAAGCCAACCAATTGGACCTTATATGATGTATTGTAGCATATTAGGTACTTGCATGCATCATCTCGTCATATTCATTCAAGAATCATAGAAATTAAATTATTAAATTATTTGGACATGCATGCGCATGATGCGAAATGTGTATGGATAAGGCTAGAATTGTTACGACTCTTGACTCATGCTATATAACTAATTTGATCAGCGAATACATGAAAAAGGAAATTGGATGTATGTCTTTGCAGGATTTGGTAATTTATTTAATCAATTGCATTATTGATGAGGTCTCCACGAACCACCCTTAGGCAAGGTTATCCAGTCCACTGCAAATTTTTGGAAAATTGAAAACTTGGTATTAATTTTTAGGAAAATTTACTCATTTCATCCAAGCAACTCACAAGAGAACTGCAGTCAGCCATCCACACATAATAGAGGAAAAAAAATAAAATCATAAATACATAACTTAGCTGTAAATGAATTCTTTACCAAAAGAAAAAAGTTGTAAATTAACAGAAATAGAAAGGAGATACATGAAAGATGGTGGCACGTAGAGATTACTTTGGAATCTCTGGTAGCCCTATTTTTCTTTTTTTGTTTTTTTTGTTTTGCTATATCCCTACCTTCCTATTGTATACTTTGGAATCGTAGACTTATATATAGAGCATTTGCGAGAATAAAGTGCTTCGAATAGGACAATATTTTCATATGTTAAAGTGTTTAATTTTATATGTTAATACTCTTTGGGGATAAAAAGGATATTGTAACAAATTAACACAATAAAAGATGCTCATATGTATCTATGCTGGGTATATGGAATGTTCTGTTTCATCATTCTGTCATTTGAGGGATAACTTTTAGAGTATCTTACGATTTTATTTTTTTTTTTTATTTTATAAATAACAATCCAAACTGTTTATTTTTAAAGTCTTCATTCATAGATCATCATTGCAAAAAATCAAACAAATTGAATCATTAAAGCATTAACTGAGACCAATAAAATCAATAAATATGGCGCTTTAAGAAAGTACTCAAATTTCAATAATTTAATTTAATGTTCAAATGATATCGGATTCAAGTGATTTTTTTGTAGAGATATTAATCTTTGAATGAATATCTACAAACTCGATGGTTTGGATTAGTGAAATACAAAGAGTAGTGAGCTCTACAAGGATGTTCCTCAAATAAACTTATTTGAGGGATCTCTCACCGAAAGCTCTCTCTCTCTCTCTCTCTCTCTCTCTATATATATATAAATATATAATTTTTAAGTAGAGTATTAGGGTAAAGTAGCACTGCCTTTCCTCTTGCGGCCACAAATCTTAAAGATAATATATTCAAATGACATCACGAGCTTAATTAAACAACCAATCAAGTCTCTCTTTTGGGTGGCAAGATAACAACTCAAGGAGGATAAGAACATAAAGTCAATATATAAAACCTGAAATTTTAACTGACCCATAAAATAATGTAATTTACGGAAAAGGAAAAAAAAACTAAAAACAGCAGATCGTTCACCCAAAATGAGATTACGTCTCTAAGAAAATGAATATATCTTTCTCTTTGTTTTATTAAATAGTTAATCCACAATTAGTATTGGAGCTTCTGTGTACGATTTGTGCTTGGCCTCCCAAATCCCACATCGGAAATGAGTTGAGTTGATTTCCGTATAGGACAACCATGAAAGCGTCAGTCGGACAGAAAACCCTCCAACTCAACCATATTTTTAGTTTTATAGAATATTTATTTTATGTTGGTGGATGGTGTGGTCATCAAGTTGTTGCATTTAAAATACAAGGTAGGTTTTTGTTTTTGTTTCTGCAGGTGACATACATATCCTTCTTTGTCTTAATTAGTTAGTTATATATATTATATATAATATATGGGGCTTGAATCCAATTCCTTATAGATTTAGAAGAAGTTGATCTCTTCATGGGTGTAAAGGATATTATGCTCTAATGTTGTCAGGAAAGAAAGAAAGAAAAGCTTTTCACAAGGAGAAATTATTGGATGGTACAATTACGTGATAATATTTTATTGATATTTTCTATTTTAGGATAATATCAACAAATATCCAGTCACGGTCTTATGTGTAGGTTAACCTAGGCTATAGCCCAGGTCATTTGATATTTTATAGCTCAAATTAATACCCCAGACTACCCAAGCAAGTCCCACACACCCCCATCCTACCTAATAAAATCCCATTAACTAACCCCACAAATCATTGTCTCTTGCGCATCAAACCATCCTTTAGCTTAGCCAACCCTTGCTCTTCGCAGCAAACCATCCTTTAGCTTGATTTGTTGAATTATCAAATATGATTTGCAATTAATTTTGGTGTTCTTGCTTGTATCAAATAGAATTTGTTCATAATATAGATAATGAATCAATAATTAGTTATTTTAACTTTGTGAAGACTAGGAAAGGTGTAACTTATATAAGTGTTATTTATATTTGAATTGCATGTTTATTTCTTGACTTTTTTTCTTGCTAGTTTCTATGTACATGTGCTATATGCATTTTGAGGGGTTAGGCTTATTATGTCCCTCTGTGTATTTTTTTTGTAATCAATGAAATTCTCGCCTATCATCAAGTTTTCTATCCTTTTAGCATGTTTGTAAGTAAAGTAAATTTAGCTCACTCCATTTTTAAATCATGGGCCCGTCCCTGTAAATATCTACTATATTTATAATGTGGACGAGTTATACCAAGTGAATATTATACATCTTAATCAAGATTTTCTTATCGCACAATCTTAAATTTTTATGTTGTCAAACTGTTGATAATATAATTGATTTCGCATTAACTCGAGCAAATTCACTTGTCCCATGATTGATACACCACGTCCCATAAAATAATTCATAAAACTTCATAATATGATAAAGTAAGTGGGATGGAGACTTTAAAAATATCTTGGTTTGAGTTGTCCAATTTTATCACATTTTGGTGCATTTGAAGTGCAACATCTTTGCCTCATGTTTTGCTAGACATAAGGTATCGTATCCCGGAATAATTAGGAATATAAGTTCATATGCAATTCCAAATCCATTGAGCAAAGCATTTTCAACAACATATATTCCAAATCTATTGGCATCAGAATCGATCGATCGAGATACTTATCATATCTGTACTCAAATATTCTTACTGTTTATATTATATGGTGCTTCATGCATGCAGGGGCGGAACCACACTAAGAGCTGCAGTGGGCTGTAGCCCAGTGTGGTTTTTTAAGAAAAAAATATAAAACTTATATATATATTTAACTTATTTTCAGTATTAGCCCAGTCAGTGGTGCTGTACAGATTACCTTATTTCCATTTTCAACATTTAAGTAAATGTCTTTGTCATTTTACTTTTATTTATTTTTATATTACTCCATTTACTTAAGTTTACAATGTAAATAAGGAAGTACCCCCCATTTGGATTCAAATAAAAATACTAGAAAATCAAATTCCCACTAAAATCAAAATATGAAAAATCTGTTTTAGTGCAAAATACGATTTAGGCTAAAAATAATGGCTCATTAAGTCAATATATACTTCATACTAAAATCCCATAAAATCAAGTTTTCTTATTTGATGTGTAAGGAATAAAAGCCGCCAAAAATTATCTTAAGAAAATGATTATTTCGAAAACCCATTTTTCATACTTAGTCAATATTTTTACATAAAATAACTTTTCATCTATGATATGAATGCATGAAAGAACCTAAGATCAATCTAGGTAAAAAAATCTTAGATGTTCAATCCACTATGGTGTTAAACCCATATTTGGTTTATGTTAAAACTTATTGAAAATTAGTCTATGGAGCTATGAACTAGCTTGGTTTATATGATTTAATGTTTACTTTTATTTCTAGAAAGACTATAGAAATTGTAAGTACCAAAAAAAAATAATCACTAAATTTTAAAGCTAATAACTTTAGCTAGCCCACTCGTTGAAAAATTTCTGGTTCCGCCCTTGCATGCATGGATATATAGTTATTTGTTTCACACTTTTGTCATAATTCACATCTTCGATTAGGTTTTAAATTATTTATAAATAAATAAAACTAAAATTAATCAAATAGTGGGAGTATATATCCGACCATCTTAAAAAGGTATATAGGATTGGCCAGGCCACTGAGAATAAGTGCAACTTTTCACGAGGAAGTTTGAGGCTACTTTGTCGACATATCAATTCAACCTAGAATTAATGTTTCATTTTAAAAATATATATATATATATATTATATAAGGACAAAAAAACCACTCAACTTTCAAATCAAAGACATGCAAATGTATTGGATTCCTTAGGAAATCTAAAAATAAATAAGGGTATTTTTGTCCATTTTTGCTTCTTTTAAAATTTTTCTCTCTCCTTTTGCTTTTTCCAAAATGTCCCTATTATATATGGCTTGTCGAAACCTTGATCCACGTCATCATCAAAATATTAGTTATGTAAAGATGTAGGATTTCAACACATCACACCCTAGATGATTAAAATGTTGATCATTGTTATGGCTCAAATTGCATCTCACATTTTCTGCCTAGAAAAATTAAGATTAAAATATAATCAAGATTTCTAGAACGTACGGAACGAGGTGGTGAAAGTACCCACCCAACAAAAAAAAAAAAAAAAAAAAAGAAAAAAAAAAAAAGGGATACCAACACTGTATTTTCCGAAATTGACCTCTAAAATGTAAGTCAATAACATATAAGCATTTCTCTCAAATTTTTTGAGAGAATGTGATGGTGATTGTTCCTTTTGTTGCTTTTGCCTTCAACAACTGCTAGTCATCCATGAATGTGGTTCCCATTGTTAATTTTCTAGTAAATCATGTCATAATAGTCTGAAATAAAACTAAAAAACTTAATGGTCCTAAATAAACTAAAAAAGAACTTTTCATCCTAGAGCAAATGGTAAGTTTTTTTTAGTTGTTGAGAAATTTTGGGATTGCATTCATAATTCAGTCAAAAAAGCTACTAACCACAAATGACTAATACAAACTAGCCACAAAAGCCCATTACAATAGCGGAGCAATCTAACATCAAAATTAAGATAATCTTAGGCTCCTCCACTAATGATCACACAGGATCGAAGAAACTATGATATAAGCATTCCAATTAATAGTGCAAACTTGAAACAAAAAAAAAAAGAAAAAGAAAAAGTTTGAAAAAACCAAACCATAATAATACAAATAGAACTCTCACAAAGAAGAGGTGAAAAACTCTCAAAAAAAGAGAGGTGAAAACTACACAGAAAACCTAAAAAGTCTCTACTACTTATTCCAAACATGAAGAAACTGCAAAAAAGATGGTAGTAGAGATCCGACATCGAAACGCAGGTGGAGATTCGACATTGAGACGCATCCGCCTGTGATGAGTGGGGGAAAATCATTATAAAATGAAGACAAATAGGGGAAACCTTTTGTCTATGTATATTGGGGAAAAGAAGAGAATTGAGGAAGGGAGAAATGGAGAGGGGAGGAAGAACAATGGCTTTCCTGCCCCTTCAAAGTGAAAACGGCTTTAGAGTGTTTTTTGAGAGCAAACGGTATTCAAAAGGAAAAATTTGAACTCGAGATATCTAATGTGGGTAAAAATACTCTTAATAACTATAGTTAAAGATCCTCAAAAAAAGAAAAAAAGAAAAAATAGTCTACATACCGAATTGCTAGATGATGAGCTCCTCCAAACAACCAAGCATGAATTTATTATTGTCATAAAATATTTAGCACAAAGATTATTTATAGAACTGTTATAAGAGGACAAAATTCACAATGAAAAGGCCAAATTGTGAATTTACAAATGGTCCAAAGAAAAAAACACAAAAGGAATTTCATGTCGGGAAAAACAAATGTCTATATCATTATCAGTGTGGTGTCAAACGAAAATTCAAGGCTGTTGAGTGGATTACAAATATTGGTTTTCTGAGCCAAATTTTGCATATTGACACGTGTTTCACCTATACGGGTTTGGGTATACTGTTATTCTCTCAAGTACGAAGCCTAACTTGGACATTTCCACTTTCCTAAAACTTCCTTCCTGAATTTCCATCTTTTTAATGGCCTCTTTTGTGACAGCAGAAAAGGCCTTCAGTTGCATGACTCTTTTTGTCTTCCCCTCCCATCTCACAACCACATATTTATACAAAATTAGACCCCAAAAAAAAAATATTTATACAAATTAATCCTCAAAAAACCAAAAAAAAAAAAAAAAAACTCATATTATTTACAAATTCACAAATAAGTACTGAATAACACCAGTTCTGATATTTATTTCACTGTTACAATTTATTTAGGACTACATGGATTATAATTATATATAAAATATCCTGAATTTTTTTTTGGCCAAAATTAGAAAGGGAGATGGGGAAACTCACACATAGGGTTACACTTTAAACAGTAAAGGAATTTGGGTTGTCTTTCTTCAGGCAAATTTTTCAACTTCATACTCAGAAACTATATATAAAATGGGGTTGAGGATTTTATAATTATTGGTTATTTGTAGAAACCTAAACCATAATTTATATATATATATATATATTTTTCCAACCTATGGGCGGTTTGTTTATCTAATTATTATATTTCCCACTGTCCCTCACCCTCTCCCTCTCCCTCTCTCTCTCTCTCTATCAAGTAGTAAGTTTTTATTCCAGTGCTGGGATGGGAGAGTTATATAAGTCTAGTCACCACACACTATCTCAAGCACGCGAAAATCCTTTTTTTTAGAGTTTGTTCCCGAAAATCTCTCTGCTTCTTCCTATTTTGCAATATTGCCTCAGAAGTCAGTAGCTGTTGTTCTGGGTACATTGGAGTGTCAGTCTCTCAGGTTTTGAGTCATTTATCTTTATAAAACTCTGCTCTCAGGTGCTGCAAGCTTATACATTCTCCTTGAGTTCTGAATTTTGTGTGTTTTTCTGCTCCAAAGGGTCTTTCTTGAATAATGTGATTTCAAGTATAGTCTTCTTCTTGGTTCTCTACTCTGTTTGGTTGATTCCCATTTGCTCAAAAGTGTTATAAGTCATTTTTAAGTTAATTCCAATCATGGGGTGTCGCTAATCTTGCTGCATAGAAATCCTTTGTCCAGTTTTGCTAAATTTCAAGTCTTTTCTTTTGTTCTATCAGCAAAAAGAAGTCTTTACTTGTTTGTGAATACCAATTTGCTTCAAATTGTTCTAAGCCATTAAAAGTGCAGTTTCTGATAATGGGTTTTCGCTAATTTGCTTGTTCTTGCTCTGAAAACTTCAATTAATTTTTTATCTTGACTGTGATATTTTCCAGTTAAAGCTCGGAAATTTATACCAAGTATCTGGTGTATTAGCATTCTTATGCTTCTGGCACTATAGGAGGCCTTTTTGATAAGAGAAGGGAGAGGTGATGGATCTAAGCTTTGTCAAAGTTTACCGCTAATTGTGATCTGATCGTATGGAAAGTATCTGCTCATTTCTTTAATTTTGAACTTCTTAATTCACTATGAATTCCGTTCGTTGATCCTTGACTCCTCTAAAATATGGAATCTGAGTAGTTGATTTTACTAATTGATTCTTTTGTTCTTCATAGAAATATATACTACATTCTTTATCGATTCTTTGATATGTAAAGCTCATCTACTGTATTTGGACCCCATTAAGGGTCTATCATACTTCAAAAGTTCAATGAATCAACATTCTTCTTTCCCGCTTGTTTTCCTCCTTCAAAATCCTATGATGATCAAGAGATCTTGCTTTCTCTGCCCCTATATATATTTATATGTCCTAATGCAAATTTAGAAACCATATCAGCCTCTCGAGTACCTTGCAATTTGGATCCGAACTTCCACCTCACTTATTGGCCTGGTTACTTGTATCTCAAACAACAACTAGAAAGGTTTTCATTTCCTTCTTGTTTCCTGAGTATTGGACATATTATGGAAGAAACATTTGTTCCCTTTCGGGGGATAAAGAATGACCTCAAAGGGAGACTTCTGTGCTACAAACAGGATTGGACTGGTGGCTTAAGAGCGGGTATCAGGTTTGTGAATATCTTATTTCTCATTTTTTATATCACAGACAAGATACTAAAATTTTCCCAATCAAAATGATCTGATAAGCATCACAGCTTAGGACCAGCTTTGTTTTCTATCCAAACATATAGTATTTCATATTGGCATTTATTTTACCTTACTGAAGTTATCATAACCATCATCTTCTTTCGTTCAGGATCTTGGCCCCAACAACATACATATTCTTTGCTTCAGCAATTCCAGTTATATCTTTTGGAGAGCAGCTGGAACGAAATACAAGTCGAACAATTCCTTTTTATTTTTCTCTCTTTTTATTGTCAGGGTCCTCATAAAGTTTCTATTTTGGTAGTAATATACTAACAAGTGTTATATGTATTTATATTTACAGATGGAGCCTTGACTGCAGTACAGACTCTTGCATCAACATCACTTTGTGGTGTTATCCACTCGATTTTTGGAGGACAGCCCTTGCTCATACTAGGGGTGGCTGAGCCAACAGTATTGATGTATACATTTATGTTCGACTTTGCTAAGGACCGGAAGGATTTGGGGCAGGAACTCTTTTTAGCCTGGACTGGATGGTATCTCTAGAACACTCTGCACATCTTAATATCACAAAGTATTTGATTTTTTGATGAAACTGAACATTGTTTTTCCTGCATAATGGGCATTTAGGGTATGTGTGTGGACAGCCCTTCTGCTCTTCTTGCTTGCCGTTCTGGGTGCATGCTCCATTATCAATAGGTTTACGCGTATTGCTGGTGAATTATTTGGTCTGCTAATTGCAATGCTTTTTATGCAGCAGGCCATAAAGGTGAGTTTGCTTATAATCCTCCATTATTAATTTATCAATTTGATGTTGGATACAAGAATTCGAAACCTTTTGAGATTTAATTATACATGAATTCCATAAGGGAATTCAGGAACAAAAAATAAGCTAAATATCTAAGATCTCTACACCTACCATTATGCTCTATAACCATTCTTTTAATACTGAACTCAACTTATGAATGTCATTTGACAGGGACTTGTGGAGGAATTTAGCGTACCTAAGAGAGAAAATCCTACTAAGATTGCACTCCAACCTGCTTGGCGGTTCGGCAATGGAATGTTTGCATTAGTTCTGTCATTTGGCCTTCTTTTAACTGCATTGAGAAGCCGTAAAGCTAGATCCTGGCGTTATGGAGCAGGTATGTGGCATTTACTTTCAAGCTCAAGTAAAAAGTTGAAATATCAAGTCATATTCATTGCAGGTTATTGGTTAGAATGCAAATCTTCCTCAGCTTGAAAAATTTAATTGGTGTTCTGAGAGAGATCAATTTTGCACATCTACCGTGTCAACTATGTATCTTAGTAGCTTTTCTGTCTGTCAAATGTAATCGTATCTGTAGGTTGGCTACGGGGATTTATCGCGGATTATGGAGTCCCATTTATGGTTGTTGTTTGGACTGCTGTATCTTACATACCAGTTAATGATGTCCCAAGAGGAATCCCAAGACGACTTTTCAGTCCAAACCCATGGTCTCCTGGTGCATACTCAAATTGGACAGTTGTCAAGGTGGATATTGTAGTGATTGTTTGCCTAATATTTTGTTTCCGTTAGAGTCTAAATTGGTCTTAAAGAGCCAAATTTGTGCTTTCTTGCCTTTAAATCGTAGCTAGGAACTCATGCTGTTTAAGTTGTGCAGGAGATGATGAATGTACCTCCATTATATATAGTTGGAGCATTTATACCAGCAACTATGATTGCTGTGCTCTACTACTTTGATCATAGTGTTGCATCCCAACTTGCCCAACAGAAGGAATTTAATCTAAATAAACCAGCTTCATATCACTATGACCTTCTCCTTCTGGGTTTTCTGGTAAGCTGCTTTCAGACCAGCTCAAATTGAGGTAGATATTTTATGTACCTATATATCGTGAAAGTTTTTCATTGAATTCTGAATTTATTCACTTCCAGGTCATATTATGTGGGCTTCTTGGCATTCCCCCTTCCAATGGAGTAATTCCACAATCTCCAATGCATACAAAAAGCTTAGCTACTCTAAAACATCAGGTATAGTTTGCTGGTAGTGAAACATTCTGATAAGTATATGTGCTTGCATGAATTGTCTTTGGTGTGCATTTGACGTCAAAATATGGATATTATGACTCTAAATACTTGCTTCTCTCTTGTTCTGGATCCCTGGCACACAGACAGGATATTTTTCATATTTTATTTAATAAACACACTTCCATTAAATAAATACATAAAAGTGCATAACAGAGGGCAAGGTGTCCACTGAAACAAAATCTGCTGCTCAACACCAAAGAATAATTTACATTCACCAACGAACATCAAGAAACTAGCATGAATACACTCTAGAATACAGGTGCTGCCCAATCAGAGAAAATAACAGAAAGAAAAATTCCTAAACTCTACACCATTAGAGGATACACATCCAACTAAGTCCAATAGAGGCTGATTCCATTGAAACTTATAATTCAAGTGATATAATCATTGAACAATCTGAAGGCCTTGTTTTTGTACTTCACCGTGTAATTATAGACAGAACAATCAGGATATCATGACCTTAGTGTTTTGACGTGGTTTAATTATTCATCCAGACCGTGTTCCTGCTATTGTTTATTCTCGCTGACAGGACATCTCTCAGTCATTTCTTCTGTTTCATTTTAGTGTGTTTCTGCAATGGTCAATACTTCAATTTATTGTGACTTTGATATCTAAATTAATAGAATGGATCTGTTCTTTTCTTTGGAATAGCTTTTGCGGAATAAGCTTGCATTAACAGCACGAAATAGTATACGCAAAAATTCAAGTTTGAGTCAATTATACCAGAGCATGCAAGAAGCCTACAATCAAATGCAGACTCCACTGGTCTACCAACGTCCACCTGCTTTGGTAAATCTATTTAGACATTATCACTGAACAATTCAGAAGCTTACATCTTTTACTCTTTTCTTGCTAAAATTTGTGCTTCAAACAGGGACTAAAAGAGCTGAAAGAATCCACAGTCCAATTGGCCTCAAGTGCTGGCTACATTGATGCCCCCGTTGATGAGACTGTTTTTGATGTGGATAAGGATATTGATGATCTTTTGCCTATTGAAGTGAAAGAGCAACGCCTCAGCAATCTGCTTCAAGCATTGATGGTCTGTGGTTGTGTAGCTGCTATGCCTTTTTTGAAGAAAATCCCAACCTCTGTTCTTTGGGGATATTTTGCTTTCATGGCGATTGAAAGCTTGCCTGGAAATCAATTTTGGGAGAGGATATTGTTTCTTTTCACTGCTCCAAGTCGAAGATACAAGTAAGTTGATGCTTTCCCTTGTAATTTGCAAATGATTCTATGACCAAATACTCTTCTTCAAATTGTAAGTCAACTGTTATACCTAGACACGCATGATCCATTTCCTATACTTTCAAGCGTCAAATATGGAGTTGTAATACACATTACCATTTTCTTAATCTAAATCATGACTAGTATTATCTTTGAAAATCTGTTAAATGGTAACCACCATCTAACTTGCTAGGGTGCTGGAGAAGTATCATGGAACCTTTCTTGAGACTGTGCCTTTCAAAACAATTGCCACCTTCACCTTGTTCCAGACGGCTTACTTGCTCATGTGTTTTGGCTTAACATGGATCCCAATTGCTGGGGTGCTTTTCCCATTGTTGATCATGCTTCTGGTCCCAGTGCGGCAGTATTTGCTCCCTAAGTTTTTCAAAAGAGCTCACCTTCAAGACCTGGATGCTGCAGAATATGAGGAAGCCCCTACCATTGCTTTCAACATGTCCTTTGAAGTAAGTTGTCTAGATCCTTTCTTCAGTTCAGTTAGACTTGTTAATGTCTCTCTCTGTCTCTCTCTCTTTCCCATTGAGTTGTTCAGGGGTCATATTTGATAACATTATGACATCCTGAATTCATTATCATGATAATAAGCCAGAGCTGGACCTGCTGCCCATCAGAGCCGTATTTGCACCCTTGATAAAATTTGAATGTAGAAAATGTTTACAAACTTTTGATTGATCTACCTGTATGCTGATTCAAAAAAAGCATTTATAGGTGTGTGTGCACTAACAATGCATGCATATGTGCAAAGTTTGGATCAGATGGTTATAAATCCAATTTCGGTTTGATATTAATAGAACATATGGTATTCAGATGCTATCCTAAGCTGCATTTTCTAAGAAATTAGAGTGCTCACTGAAAGCCTTTATTAGGTTATCATTTAAAAGTTCTGTACTGATGCTTTCTATGCATGACAGGATCAGGATCTTCAGTCAAGAATCACAAACATTGATGGTGGGGAGATTCTTGATGAAATTATCACAAGAAGCCGTGGTGAGATCCGCCATACACAGAGCCCAAAAGCATCAAGTTTGACCCCTACTTCACTAGAAGGTATAAAACCTGCTTATAGCCCGCGGACGTCACAGAGAGTATACAGCCCCCATTTAAGTGAACTGAGAGGAGAAAGAAGCCCCCGACAGGGACTTGAAAGAACGCAGACTCCCAGCCCTGGGTCATCTATCCTTGGACAGACCACTCCTGGCTCTTCAAGCTAAAATTCCTATAAGTGTGATTCTGGTGAGATTATTATTGGCAATGGTGCTCGAGAGGTTATGTACTAAGTGTCATCTTTGTCAGTCTGTTTCTAAACCTTGTTTCTAACATATGGTGGACAGAGAAGATGATTACGATAATGGAAATATGTATGATTTTTCGTATTTCAACCAAACGTTAATTATGCAGCCTAAGAAATCCCATAGCCAATCTCTTCCTTCAGTGTTTCCCAAAGTTTTTAGCAACTATGTGTTCTCAAACTATCTGAATTTCAGTTGACCGAAATTTTCAAAAATGAGAATGAGGAATACTCACGGACTTCTGGAAAGTAGTGTTCTGATGTTCTGGAATGTGATGATGATATGATATACGAGATGCTTAAGGTGTGGGAATAAGTTATCCTTTTTACGTTTTTCGAGAATAAAATTATATTCATGCTTGCACCTGCAATGATCTGCAGATTGTTCTGTATAAGACTATACTTCTTAATGCTGGCTGATCAGTTTGTAACTTTGAATATGCTCAGAATCCTCTTTTGTGCTTATCATGCATGCCACTATGATTTTGCAACTCATGTCTGCCACTCAAAGACTTATTGATATGGATAGGAAACAGATTGCATAATAATCCTTTGATGCATGAACTGGTGGATTTAATGCATGCTTAGTCTCCACTACATGATATAATCTACTTTTGACGCCAGCCTGTGTTTTAGACCCAAGTGGTCCTTTTGTTTTGCCTTCCACTTAATTTTATGGGTACTGATAGAGATTGTGAACCCACTTATTAAGGGACCCAGAAGCACTCTACCAAACTAAAATTTCCCATGAAGCTATTGTTGAAGGTTCACTTTTCAGCTGCTAAAGCTAGTAACTTCGTGGAAGGACTTGATTGTGTATGTTGATGTCATAACTGAATGTTAATAATTTTTATCACAAAACCAAATGTTTTTTATTTATTGTCAAACCGCATTGTCTTCATAACTTACACCAACGGGGCAATACAAACACAATAGTTATAAAGGCTAATACAACGGGGCAATACAAATACAATAATTATAAGGGCTAATACAACAACCCAAAAAGGAGTTACAATTACTACCCACAAAGGGGCCACAACCAAAAGAGACGAATATATCAACAACATCAAACTCATACAGTATACCTCCACTCACAGCCACACATGACTTAAAATAGTCTGACAGAAACGAGTCCGGAAAACCAAGTTTAGGTCAACAAATAAATATTGGGGGCCCATTTTCAAAATTAGGGTTTAGTTAATGAGCAAAACCTCTAGATAATAATATATAAAAAATCCTATTCCCTAAATGGGCTTGTTTCCATTTTCAGTCCAAACAAATGCATATTGCCTTCGTTTTGGTGCAAATGCATATTACGAATTTTCAACCAATAGTCTTAAGTCTTAAGTCAATATTCCAGTTTGTACCTGGTCAAACAATAACTCCGAAACAGCAATAATTCCCAAATACTAATTCAAACATTCTCACAGTTACATTGAATTCCAATGTTCATTTCATCAATTCCAGCATATCCTTTGTTTTTAGATGCAAAATATCTACAAGACATGGAAAGAAAGGTCAGCTTGCCTGCCTTGAGCAATAATCCCTTGAAATGCACATTGCCTTCATTTTGGTGCAAATGCATATTGGCGACAATTGCATTTTACGGTTTTAACCCAGAAAAATCGTTTTCCTCTACCGTGTTCGGAAACGACTTGTCGTTTAAAAGAGACGACAGTTTCTCACTCTCACCTGTCAACTGAACACGAACGAGTATAAGGCACAACGGTAAACGCGTAGGAGCAGAGAAGAAGTGAGAAAGAAGCATTGCTCATGAGGCCTGAGATTGTGCTGTTCGGAGACTCAATTACAGAGCAATCCTTCAGATCAGGTGGCTGGGGTGCCGCTCTAGCTGATACTTACTCTCGCAAGGTCTCTCTCTCTCTCTCTCTCTCTCTCTCTCCTGTTAATGTTAATATCGTAAATGTTGGTAACTTTTGGGATGGTGGTGTTGATAGGCTGATGTAAAAGTTCGTGGGTATGGTGGGTACAACACCCGATGGGCATTGTTCTTGATGCAGCACCTCTTCCCTCTGGTATATTCTTTTCTTCATTCTCTACCAATTATGCTGCATCTTCTTCATTTTTGTAAAAGCTTTGTTGGTATGGTTTGGCATTGGCAATCCATTGATTGGCTTTTATCCTTTTTATTTAGTTAATTCAATTGGCTTTTTGTTTTACCTCCTCGTTCCTATTGGTTACATGTCTCATTAAGCATTTGATATTACAAAGTCGAAGTCTTTGTTTTTAAAAAATTTCTTTTATGGTTGTTTATCTACTTAGAATATATATATATTTTTTTTTTCAGGATTTAGTGTTTTACTGATCAACTGGTGGTAATGGTGCTAAGATAGAGGGAAAGAGAGATACTTTGTGTCATTATTGCATACTAGAGCAGAAAATTGTCATGCTTTTTGGAGTAACTTCCACAATCAGTATCTGATAAATCAAGTTATCATGTTGAGATGGTAGATTAGATATTTAATCAGTAAAAGCCTGCGAAGAAAAAAAAAAGTGAGTCTTGGAAGCATATGGGAAAATAGTAGAACTTGATGGAAACAGAAACGTTAATGAAATTGACCATGCCACTATGATGAATATGCAGGATTCTAAAAAGCCTCCTGCTGCTGCCACAATTTTCTTTGGAGCCAATGATGCTGCTATTTTGGGGAGAACAAGTGAACGACAACATGTTCCTGTTGAAGAGTACAAGGAGAATCTCAGAAAAATTGTTCTTCATATGAAGGTTCAACACGTTCCTTTCGCTCATTTATGTCTTTGCCTCTAAGTTTTGTTCTCTGAGAAACCATAAGGGCAACCATCTCTTCCTAAATTCTCCATCATTATCATAATCTCATGTATACCGTTGAGTTTTTAGACCATGTTTAAGGCTACCCAATTCCTTGTGCCTTGTTTTATAAATGGCTAATATTTATCTGGTATAGCATTCTCATCAGACTTGAACTTGCTTGCTCATTGTATATGGGCACTTATTACTTCCCATGAGTTTAGAGTCTGTAATTTCCAGATGTGCTTATACATTCTGCACATGTTTTTCTAAGTGCAACTATTTTCACAGTCAATTATTTGACCCATCTCATTACATATGGTGATTTTGATTGCAGAAGTGTTCTCCTACCATTTTGATTGTGCTTATTACTCCACCACCTGTTGATGAGGATGGGCGTAATAAATATGCCAGGTACGATTTATTCTTCTTCTCATTTCAAAATTGACTACATATACATAACTGTTTTGTTGTTGTTTTTCATCATGTTTATGTGCTTGGCACCTTTACCTTCTTTCATGGTGTCAATTGCACTTTGTTGTCCCCTCCATTATCTCCACAGATCTTTATATGGTGAGGATGCTAGGGAAGAGCCAGAGAGGATGAATGAAGTGACAGGAGTTTATGCAAAGAAGTGCATTGAGCTAGCTGAGGAAATAGGTCTGCGCTCCATCAATCTTTGGTCCAAGTTGCAGGAAACGGAGGGTTGGCAGAAGAAATTTCTGAGGTTTGCCATCTTTGAAGCTTCAACCTGTATAGTTTATTGAATAACTGAACATTTATTGGCTGCAACCAGATTTTCTCTTGCAAAGAATCACTTTTTGTCTAATTAGTACCTTAGATACTGCCTTAAAAGTCAGATCAAGATCATTTTCTTTCCTTGGTTTTCTTCTTTGGAAAAAAAAATTATAGAAGAAGAGGAAAAGCAGATGGGTAGGAGTAGGACTCTGAGGTGTGAAGGCATATGAACATCTAATCAATTGTGTGATTGTTAGAATTGGGATCTAAATTACACGAAGATCATATGTACTGTAATATAGTCTAAGCTTTTGACAGTGTGAGATTGAATAATCTGTCGTAATTTATTTGCTTTCCGTTGCAGTGACGGGTTGCACCTAACACCAGAAGGCAATGCTGTAGTCCACCAAGAAGTTGTAAGAGTTTTCAGGGAAGCATGGTTTTCTGCTGAAGAAATGCCTTATGATTTCCCTCACCACTCAGACATTGATGAGAAGAACCCTGAGAAAGCTTTCCAGCAACGATGTGCATAATATAATTTCGTTGTCTGCTTAAAGTTTTCCAAATTTTCAGAGTCAAATGCTACATTAATATTTACCCTAGAAACACATTGTTTCTGTTGGCGATTGCACTATATACAGCTTTCTATATAGGAAACTTGAAAGCTTTGACTGAATATTTCATCTCTTTTGCATTGAAATCAATTGAGATTGAATTGTGGGTTGTAAACTTGATGCAAACTAAACTCATTCATGTCTCTTTTATACCTTTGATTAAGGGTGATAGTTCCTAAGTTTCTTTTCTCAAAATTTAATCTATAACAGTTGCTACAAGAAGGCAATAAAATGCTTGGCGTTATGTAAACATTTTGCTATTAACAGTGGCGATTAAGTCTAATAACTTTGACATGCTTTTATTGTGTTTCATTACTTACGACCAAGTTTTACCAGTAAATATTCTTCTTAACGACTTTCCTAAATTAACTTCATTAATAAGAGTAAAAACTATTTATTCTAAAGTTTGTCCATGACTTGACTTTCTTTGACCATATACCAAAACATGGAAAAACAAAGTAATTAGCATAACATAACGCCATTACAGTACTTAAGAACTTCATTCAATGGTTTTAATGCAGTTGGAATAAAATCCAACAAAAATTCGAGACCAACAAATAAAAGCCTTAGGGTAAAAAAAAAAAACTAGGCTAAGCAACCATGACCATTAGATGATGGAGAATCAACGGTCATGATCTATCTGTACAATAAATGCTTTTCCTCCCTCACCTATTAAGCAAAGAAGAGTACACTGGAGGACAGCTCCCAAAACAGTAGCTGCCCATTTCCCTGGTACTAAATTTCTACTGCTGAAAAATCTGTAATGGAGCTTAACAAGCTCAGGGAAAACCTTGCCTCCCAAGTTCCACTACTTGTCCCTGACAACTACATGATGAAACTCTACAACATGAAAGATGAGTTTCCCTTTGAAGCTTCGTCATCATCATCAAAGGGTAATTACAATTACCTTCAAGATTTTCACCATCTTGATCACCAGTTTCAGGTTAATGGGTCTTCATCAAATGCCATGTTTGGGGTCCAAAACCCATGTTTTGATCCTTACAATGACACAACTTACACATACGAAGCTTCAACTACAGATGTTAAATTTTATGAGTGTAAGCCTCTTAATGCAGAAACAAATATGGGACATGGTCAAGTCTTGGACAACTTTCAAAGTGGTTCGGGGTACTTGAATTTCCCAACTCACACATCAGATCCACTTGATCATTTGATGGGCTCATCTCATAGGAGTGCAACTAATTTCCTGCCCTTGGATTACCAAGATATTAAACCCATGAATTTTGTGGTGCCAGATGAAGTCTCATGCATTAACAATACAGATCAAAATGGGTATTACAAAAAATTTGGCATGAATGGTAAGAGCAGAGTGTCCACATTAACAAGAGGGTCCACTTACAAAGGTCGGAAGAAGTCAAATGTGGTCAAGGGCCAGTGGACAATTGAAGAAGATAGGTACAAAGATCAAAATTTTAGTTGCAGTAAATCAATATGGCTGCATTTTGGCTAATTTTAGATCTCTGATATTAATTTACTCTTGTATATGGATGTCAAAACAGGCTCTTAATTCAACTGGTTGAACAATATGGAGTGAGAAAATGGTCTCATATTGCTCAAATGTTGCCTGGAAGGATTGGCAAGCAGTGTAGAGAGAGATGGCATAACCACCTAAGGCCTGACATCAAGGTATTCGATTAAAGTCGTCTATGTACTCTAAAAAGTAAAAACTCTTATCTTAATTCCTTTGAAACTAACCGATTAAGATTGATCATCATAAAAACTAGACATGCACCTAGATAATAACATGAAATTGATTTTGGGTTTCCAATATATTGATGACTAATGCTACATCACATTCTTGGATCCGTTTGTAACACACTAGTATAGTTGGGTCTCGTGTCGTGTTTATGAGTGATATGGTGCACAATGTAATATAATAACAAAGCGGGGCAAATGGTTTTATTGCATTTCCTTTCTTCATAAGTTAAATTTTTGCAGAAGGATACGTGGAGTGAGGAGGAGGACAAGATACTGATTCAAGCTCATGCAGAAATAGGAAACAAGTGGGCAGAAATTGCCAAGAGATTGCCTGGGAGGACAGAAAACTCCATCAAGAACCACTGGAATGCAACCAAAAGAAGGCAATATTCGAAGCGAAAATGTCGATCAAAGTACCCAGAGGCTCTCTTCTGCAAGAATACATCAAGAGCTTGAATTTAGACTCAACAGGCAGCAGCACAGGGCGCCAGAGAAAGAACAAGTCAGGCAACAACAATGCCACATCACCAAACAACATGGCCTCCAGCAGCACCAAATCACATACTCAACAGACACAAAACAATGTGGGATTTTCATGCGCAAATGATCGGTTGGTTCCAAACCATGATTTCAACGAGGACCACGATTTTTGTTTCGACGATAACATGTTTCAAGAAGGGTGCAGCATTGATTCTCTCCTTGATGACATCCCTTGTGCTCCTGTTCTCGGTGAGAACAATGGTGATTTTGATGGTAAAATAATGGCCCAAGCTTCTGTTGTTGCTGATGAGGAGAAAGATTTTGAGATGGAGATGCAGGTGGATGTGGATGTGGGTCCAGTGATGGAGAGTAGTGAAGTAAAGAAGGAGCTGGATTTGGTGGAGATGATATCTCAAGTGAACTAAATAAGCTGGTGATTCTATAATACTAATATAACATAATCTTTTGGAACATAAAAATATTTACACACAGATAAATACAGATGTTCTTGGAAGAAAATTTAGAAGAAAGAAAGGAGGGATGTAATTGGATTTGAAGTTATTTTTGGTTGATCTACGTAATACAAAGCTTAATAAATGGGTTAATTAAGCATGAAGTTGAAGAAAAGTACCTTTTTTCTTTCTCATATTATGAATAAGAAGGATATGTGAGTTTGGAATAATATATATACGTACTCATTTTGTACTGATAGCTTTTCTATATGTGAATGGTTTTTGAGTCTATCATGTGTTCTTTCTTGCTGATAGGTAATAATGGTTTTAATTAACTAATTATTAAGTAGGATTTTAAGTGTTTTTGTTTACTGAAGTTATTTTTTAAATATACTCACGAAGTGCAAACATAAGTATGATTAGTGATATAATGTGGAAGCCTACGTTATGTGTGATAAGTTTTCATATAATGGTAATAGTAATCCCACGGTATAAGGTCAGGGATTTTTAATAAATGGAAATTGCATTATGTTTTGTAATTATAGAGATGAAACATGTAGGGGTAAAGATAAAGGAAATTTACAAGCAGAGCGGATGTGCTCCTTACTCCGCACCCAGTGTCGAATTCCCCTTTCCGTAATTTAAATTAGATTAAAATAGATATAGCTTGTATAATAATAAAAAATACAAAGGAAATTCACAAAACTAAAAACCTACTTAAAATTACTTCACAGTTTTTTTTTTTTTTTTTTTTGGGGTTTTACAAAATAACACATTGTCCGTAGGCTTTAGCATATACCATTGGCTAAAACGTTAAGCAAATGGGGCCGGTAAGGGAAATTGAATGTTAGCGTAGCCCATTAGACTAGTAATAGTATCAAGTAAAGATGACTATTGTAACAAGATGTAAAGTTATGGTGAAGCGCTTTGCGGGCTAATTACTAATTATTAATTGTTATATGTAACAAAACTAATGATGACACTTAAAAAGACGTTTTAACATTACAAAAATAATGATTTATTAACAAATCTTTCAATCTTGGCGAACTAACTCAAGATAATTAAGCTAAGAGCAGCACTAATTAAAAAGAAAAGATAATTAATAATAAGCCAATTACAATAAATCTCAGTCCACTATTGTGAAACCTTGATAAGGTTCATCAGATATGGCTAATTCCATGAGATGGTCGGGGCCAATTTCGCCTTCATTGTCGAGGAAGAGCTTGAGCAGATTGTTAGAGAAGCCATTGAGAATGGACACTCCCGGTTGTGTACGAGGCATCAAAATTGTGAATCTATTTCACTCCATTCACCAAATGAAGTATAGCGTATCACATAGACCTAAATTCACTTGGCAAACTTTTTATGTTCTTTCTTTTGGTTAACAAATTTTTTTTATGCTTTAAAATACGTTCTACATTCAAATCGTGAACCCCTGGAAAAATTCAATTACAATTGAAACCCGAAGACAACGGAGGATAGTTCTCATTATGTGGTCCAAATGAAAATTTGAAGAAAAGGAAAAATTACAAGAAAATACCAAAAATGCAAATAGTAAGATCCAAAACACTATTTTGGTTCCCTGCCTGACCTACAATTAATTTGGGAGCAAAATCTCATCATAATACTCAAGCAGTCTTCGGCTTTGCTTTAATGCGCTTCACCCTTGAATACAGGAAAACCCCAGCAAGCGCTACTCCAGTGCCTGCATCATTGTATATCGAAACCAAATTATAAATCCATCATAACATGTTTGCTGTAACTTAAGTCAATATACATCATAAGAAATCAATTTCTACATCTTTTGAAAATCAAGCAGTACAAAGTAACTTTACCAAGAGAGTTAATAGGTGAGACAGGTGTTTTGAAGAAGAGGACAGAGCTCACGATAACCACCACTCGCTTCACACAATTTCCGACAGAGTGGGTAACAGGCGACACCCTCTGCAATATCATATAAGAAACCTGCATGGTTCACCAATAGCCAGCAATTTTCATGAGTACGATGGTGAAAGTAAGAGGAAGCATCATGTGATTGGGAAAATCAAACATTGATCCCAGGAAAGTTTCATATTCAGTTTAAACTGTTCATTTTTTTGCATTTTTTAATTAAATTTAGTACGTCAACAATGAACTGAATGCATCTTTAAAAAACTTCATGAGAAGCCCAAGAAAATTTAAAAAATAAACAACGATAGTTAAACCACAAAACAGAAAAAAGTCTAACCTGCTGATATGCATGGAAGCAGAGTGCAGCAATAAGAGACCTAAAGTATACTTCTTGCACATTCAATCCCTGTAATTGGAGATGAAAAATTAATTAGTTTTGATATAATCAACAATTATCTGCAGCAATCTTTAGCTCTTAAAGATACTCACGGCAGATTGCAGGGCTGCTGGAGTAAATTTCACCCCTTCCATGAAGATAGCCACAGGGGTTAACAAGAAAAAGGACATGACTGTTATTATTGAGAAGAGTGTAATGTTGTCCATATTTTCCTGCTCAAAACAACTGCTGGTTAAGACAATTGCCAATTGAAGACAAATCAAAAACATAAAAATCAAGTAAATGAAAGAAGAATGCAAGATGAAAAAATAATTATGTGCAACTATTTGTCCCATTTTCTACCAATCAGAATTTTCCAACTTCCTACCACCACAAAATAACCAACATAAAAATTATTCATAACATCAATATGGAAAACGTATATTACCTCTTTCTTAACCATGACTTTTTTGCTAAGGACGTTACGAGATTGGTTTGTCAAATTGGAAGCCATAGCACTCCAAAATCCAGCCCTTTTCACAAACAAAACAAAAAAAATTATATCAGACAAACAATAATGGATCTGTATGTCTTGATACATCAGTCACATCTAGATGCTGTGGTTTTTTCTCTCTTCTGTTTTTGGCATTATTTAGAATATGTTGTAGTTTCTTACCAATTAAACGACGCCTCAGTAACTGATGCCAGTCCCACTCCACCAACGATTGGTATCAAGGAAGCAACCACCCAAGGAGTAGGTATCTATATAAGCATTAAGACACAATATCAATTATATGAACCAATTGACAATGAATTGAAAATGGAAGCCATAAAATGCTACAATTGGATTCCCATGTTGGATTATACTTGGATGCCTAGTCATATCTATTCATGCAAATTTTGGAATTTATCAATGCAAGCAATCATTCCTACAGAATTTACCATTGCACCCCAAAAAAAAAAGACTGCTGACAACATACACACATTGAAGAATTATAAAAGATGTGCTGCATATAGAAAGATATTGTGGTGAAAATATTTATGAAATCCTTACCTCCCCGAGAAACATGGCAGAAAGGATAACTGAGAAAAATGGTTCACTAGCTTTGATCGTATGAGTGAATGAGACAGCCACTTTCCCAAGACTCATATTAGTAAAAAGGTTCCCCAAAGTGTGCACCACCGCCAGTGGCAGAATTGCTGCAAGCTGTTGACAAGTTGCTCAAAATAAGAATCACTTAAAGGAAATCAATATATCAAACACTTGACTTAAGCAAACTAGTATCTACCTGTGCACCGCTAACTTTTGGCTTTTTGTAGAGATTCAAACCCCACATACTCAGAACAAGGGCAGTCCCAACAGCAAATTGTATTCCAGTGACAGTTACTGGGTTTGGGAACACCTTCAAGACCTGTGAAGAAGAAGTTTTCGCTAATCATGCTCCATAAATTGCATTTACCAAACACAATCTACGGTTTCACTATATTTGAACTTGCTTTGGCCATAGTATTGGCATAAATTTCCATCCTAACTGTTACAGATTCTCTTTCTATAACCTTTAAAAAAAATACTATGTTTTTAAAATTACATTTCCTTTTATTCAATAATGAATAAAATCCACATTTTTCTTCTTCTTTCACATTTTTTAAGAGAAAAAACAAAGTCAAATATCGAGCAAACTTTCCTGGAAACTTTTTCCGCCAAAGAAAATAGAGTCAAAACAAAATCAAATTAATTGTATCAAAAAAATTGTCACCGTTTGAATTGCAAAACCATTCACGTTCATCCAAAACTACACTAAAATCAACAAATCCGCAGCAATCGCACATTTCCGCAAAATAATAATAATCAGAATCAAATAAACAAACACTACCTGCTTGTTGTAAATATTGAAGTAGATGTTGAATAGGTACCAGAGGCCAAACAACGCCCCGAGCTCAAGCGTTTTAAACATGCTGCTAGACTCAGAGCTCTCCTCAGCGCTCTCTGCAGTAGCCCTGACCTCAAAACGACTCGTTCCGGCATCGGAATCCACTAAAGGCACGGAAGTCCATGGCCTGAGCTTGAAATTAGAAGAAGATGAAGAGAGAGACCAGGATCGGCGAGGTAGAGAAGCAGAGACGGTACCATTCGTAAGAGGCGCGAGATTGTTAGGCTTCGTAGAGGCTGATGCACGTATAGGATCGAATCTAGGGTTCAAAGTTGCGCTCGATTGTCTCCGAGGCTTCGGAAGCCGGAGAGAAGGCGAGAGAGTGAAGGTTGCGCTCTGCATTTCCGATGCTCAGAAGTTGAGATCTGAGATCGAGAGGCCGAGACTGTGCGTGAGAGAGAGAGAGAGAGAGAGAGAGAGAGTACGGAAGGGCTTCGAAGAGTCCGTCGAGGATCGAGGTTGGTTGGCTTTGTCTATACAGAGATCGCTGGAGAGCAGTGTGTATTTGTAAATTGTAACGGAGTCGCAAAAAAAAGAAAAAAAGAAGAAATGGAAATGGAAATAAAATCGCAAGAAATATAATAATTAATAAATAAATAAATAAACAGAGCGGAATCTGAATTTCCGAAATTCCTAAATGTAGGATATTCCTATGCGGCTGAGCAGTTACTTTATTTCTTGAGAAATTTTTTTTCAAATCTCAGTTACAGTTTCTGTGGAATTTAATTTCTTATATGCGAACACATTTATAGCCGTTAAACTGATGAATTTACGTTTTTATATTAAAATATAAATTAATCGTAATACATTGAATTGTGCTTTATGAATTCATACTACAAAAGTATCCAAGTAAATTACACGGGTGAGTTTTGTGTTTGCATCCTGGCATTGTAATCGGACTGCACACGCGTTAGTTCGTTTTGTTTCTAGATAGGGGGTTCTCATGTTTGGGATTATGTTGGAATTGAATGGCTCTTTAATATTCTTGCAGCCAATGTAAATCTTTCTATTCGTTTCTAATAAAATTTTCCAGCAACTTTAACAACAACAACAAAAAAAAGACGAAAAAAAATTACAAGTTTTATTTTATTTTAAATTTTTGTGTGTTTTCCTATCCTTTTGTGTAGTTTTTTTAAAATTATTTTTTATATTATAGTGTTGGTAGGTTGGCTTGCTTTGAGAATTAAGAGTGGCCCAACAACAAAATAATAATTCAGAGTGTGGTGGGGTCTAGTAATTGACGTTTTGGTGGTGGGGGTTAGGCGGCCGGGAAAATTGGATTTCGATTTTTCATCTTTTTGAGTGGGAAAGTCATTACCAACCCGGCAAGTGATTAAAAATACCTAATTTTATTATGAAAAACAAAAAACAAAACCTAATTGCCCAGTTAGTCATGGTTTTGACGAGTGGAGATTGTGAGAGTGATGAGGCGACAGCCAAAGAGTTATTGTCATACCAACCTTGCTGGTCGGAGACTTGGAGTGGCTCCTATGAGTTAGGATTGGTTCATATCAATTTTATTATCATTTACATGATAAGTTTATAAATAGGGCAATGATTTCCCCACTCCTATTTTATCCACTTACACTAAAAAAGGAGTGTAAGTGGATAAAATAGGAGAAAAATGAGTGGGGAAATCACCACTCTATAAATAAACTTGAAAGTGAGGTAAAATATTATTTTAACGAATTCTCAACTAAGGGTGGAACAAGGATTTTTTTTAAATAATTGGCTATAATTGAGTCTTATAATAACCTTCCTTAGTATTCAATTTGGGATCTATATATCTTTGTTCAAATTAAATTATGAGGTTGATTGTTGCTAACAATAACCCAAATTTGATATTTCATTTGTATCTAACATAACCTTCATCAGTGCAAGGAGATTGTATCTCAAATGATTAAGAACTTGCATATCACTTGCATAAAAATACTCCTACATACACCCGCGATCCTAAATTTGATTTCCCCTTCCCAATATCGCTCGCATAAAAATAAAAAATAAAAAGTAACATTCATTGGTATTCAATTTGGAATTCATATATGGGGTTGAATTATATATCATAGCATGGATATTGATGAAAACATCAATTCAACTCAAAGTTGTTTATTACACGTGTTATATGTATGAAATGAGTATTAAAAGATTTATAATTTATGAATTTTTTTTATGGTTATTAACACATATGAAATTTAAATGTGTGAATTTCATGTTACAATTTATATTTGGGTTAATGATAGTTTAGTACTATGTGGTTACACCCTTAAGACATAGCAGTCCCTATCTTCTCAATTTTTACAATTACATATTAAATTTGTTATAATATGGTTCCATCATTAGGGTTTCCATCGGATCTACCGATAGTTGCTTGCGTGACATTTATGGGTCCCATATATATTTTTTAATTATTATTTAGGTGTAATAAAATATTCTTCAATTAAAAAGGCTAGAACAAAAAAACATAAACAAAAAACTCATCAACCCCAAACCACCTATTCCCAACTCCATTGCCCACATGAGGCTAGGGATTGGATTGGAGTTGGGGAAGGGGTGGCTTAGGGTTGATGGTTTTTTTTTTTTGGGGCAATTTTTTTTTTCGTAGCCTTTTTAATTGAAGAATATTTTATTACACCTAAATAATAAAAACAAAAAACAAAAAATATGAGATCCATCGTAGGCAACTAACGGTATATCTAACAGAAACCCTGACAGTGGAATCACATTGTAACAAATTTAAAAGACTTAGGTAAAAAGTGAGAAGATAGGGACTAACATGTCTTGAGAGTGTAACTATAGAGTACTAAAATGTCATTAACCCTTTATATTTCAACACACAAAAACAATGAGTTAAATTAATTAAGAGGGGGAGTAGTTCATCCATTTTACATGACATTTACTATTCATGACCTCGCCTTACTATTCATGAGTTAAATTAAAAACAATGTGTTCCCTTTTTATGTTGTATTCAAGGTCTAAAATATTGATAGTCCAAAAACATGAAAATTTCTATGAAAATATTGGGATATTATCGATATCGATAAAAATTGAATAAAAACCACAGAAATTGTAAGAAAAACTTACTGATTTAAGTTGATTATATGGAGAGCTGACAAACACTTTGAGTGTAGAAAATATATAGTAATTAATGAAAGAAAATTAAACACACCATAATCATTTATATATAATGATTTACTACAATATTTTACCATTTATACATTGCATGATAAGATACATGAGTGACGTAGTACGACATAGAGTTCCTATGAGGTTCAAATTTTCACTATCTTCATCATCTCTATATTAGTGTAAGTGTATTGTGAAGAGTAGTCATCAAATGATAAATCCCCAAAATAGTTTTGCATCTAATTGTTAACATGTCATCCATATAGATCCGATATTAGTTGACGTTGTTCATAAGCAAAATCATTTGAAGATTGGGTTCGGATTATTTCCATGAGCCGCTCAATTCCATCCTAAAAGGAAAGGTCAAATACTCACATTCTCATGTGAAAATCTTATTCTTGCAAAAAACGTTCAAAACAAAACACTATAAATATACATATTTTAGCATATTATCACAAAAACATAAGCAATACGGTGGTTAAGATGTTGAAATAGTGAAATGGCAGGGGTTTGAATCCCCTTTGCATGTGTGCTTTGTATTCCCCCTTTTTTCCATTACATCAATATTTTCCATGTTTTCGATATTACAACGATGTTTTGACAAATTATTGCTGAAGTGTGAGCGAAATTATCGACATCAATATTTTCCAATATTATCGATATTTATACGATATGTATATGGATACATTCCGAAATATCCGTGACAAAAAAAAAACAATAATATCCTCAATATTTCGTCAATATTATTGATATTTTAGACCATGGTTGTATTATATATAAATATCTAGGTAGGGACGATTTTATACATCATTTCTTGTACAATTACCTATTATTCTTTTATTACATATGACCGGATAATTTCCAGGTCTTCTTAGGGGTGGGCATGGTCCGGTCCCATTTCCACCTCACACAGAACCATAAGCATTACAATTCAACCGGTATGGTTTGGTCCATGTAACACCCCGACTTCAAATTATTCCCTATTTTAATTTAATTAAGTGAATTTACGGAATTGCCCTTAAGGTGAGGGTAATTTTTTCATTTTCTTATCCGAAGGATTTTTGGGCCACGGGTGGTTTGGTTGTGTAGGTGGCTCTGAGATGAATTCGTAGACAGGCGGTAGGCTTGAATCGGAGTTATAACGAAGTTTTAGGGATCAAATTACTTTCGGTGGCAAAACCGTAAATAATTCGAAAAAGGTATTAGTAAAAATCAGAATTTTCAATTTCATCTCAACTTTTCTCTCCCTCTCCCGTGCGTCTTCTCTCTATCCCCTGTCACTATTCACTGAACGGAAACAGCCACCTGCCGCCACATTCGACCCCGACCTTCGAGACCGGTCCTATTTGACTCGTCGTGAAGCCTCGATCTGAACCACCCAAAATCCCGCCGAAAGCTCAGAAGCTGCCGCATTGGTTTGAGCGGACTTTTCGATCATTGCGCGCCGCGTCTGTCTATTTCGGTAAAATTGGTATGGTTTCTCTCTCTTTTTACGTGTTCTAGCCGGCCGTTGCATAGGAATCGTTCAATTTGCTGTTTAGAATCCGATTTGAGAAGCTAGGTTTTGGCCGGTTTTCAATTTGAAATTCCGGCCAGTTCCCGTACTAATTGGACTTCATGGTAGTTGATTAAAGTGATCCTAATCTTGAGAAGAAGCTAGGGTAGGAATGGTGAGCGTTGGTGTGGAGATTTTCCGTCGTCGGAAATTACTCTGCACACCCACGTGCTGTCGGCGCGTGTGGCGGCGCGTGGGGAAGAGTGGTGGAGCTTAATTATGTCCTCATGAGATCCTTAGGTTGTCACGAGCGCGTAGGATTTTGTTGATTTCAAAACAGAGGTCGTGGGTCCTGTGGACCCGCTTGACCTGATTTGGGAAGTTTGTACTGTCCGAGTTGACCGAGTGTCTCCCGAGGCTTTTCCATCGTCCGATTTGGGTAGTTGGACCTTAGAACGTCTCTTTCCGCATACACTCACTAGAAACCCGGGAAACTAGGTTTTTAATTCAAAATTCTGTTTCGAAGCGCTTGATGTTAATCGCGTGTTCGTTTTCTGAAATAGGTACTCAAACCACGCATACGCAGCAGGCGGGGCCCTCTCAGGGTCAAACAACATGTGATTACTTGTGAGTGGACTTTGTTTTTAACTAATATGCATGGTTTTATGATGGAAAATTTATGTATAATGTTTAATGGTATATTTGGATATATTATTATTTATTCAATGGTGGAAATTGATATTTTTATGAAGTATTGGCTATGTATGGGGATACTTGGGTTGTTAAAATGAGTTTGTGGGAAGGTTTGAGTTGTGAAATATCTGTTTGGAGTGCTTTAAGCACTACCCTATGTACCTCCCCGGATTTGGAACTTGGTTACTAATACTTGAGATACTTGGAATTGTCGGAACCCGGGACATCCTTGATGGGATGTTGCTGTAGACCCTGGATTTAGGGTAGTCTGCGTGCGTAGCTGGTTTTTCAGCGTACAAGCTTTGAGTATCTCGGCTATACATGTTAGCTGAGAGTTAGTCCCCCAGTTAGACAGCTCGTTCCTTAGTCACATGGTGAATTGAGGAATGACTCTGCCATGTTGACTAGTCAAACAATCCCCCGGTTGGATTGTTTCCCCTGTACAACTAAATGTTGGTTATAATTATATATATTTTTTATTATTATTATATTATATATTATTATACATATTTATACATATGAATATTCATTCGTTCTTGTTTCCCGGTAAGGATACTTCCTCGCAGTCGTGCGAGTGGGTACGTTTTTGAGAGTTTAATCTTTCGGGACTTTTAAGTTTTGAATGGTGGGTTTGTGAAGTGTTGTTCACGGATTTCGGACTTGGTATCCGGTATTATTTTAGTATATGTTCATATACTTACTTATGACGATTTTAAGATGCATTTGGAATTCTTGCATAATTTTCTAACGGTGGGGTTATATTACGTTGATTTATTTGAACTGAACTTTATTTTTGTCCATTCACAATTTTTTGTTTTGCCCCCAGAGTAGTGAGCTCCATGATCGAGCCGGATAGGGTGCTTCCGAACCTTGAGTCTTTGTAGGGACTCCTTCATCTTTCTTTTCCAGTGGAACTCTGTTTATGTTGTATTTGAATTTATTAGATATGCTCTGTATCTCCCGCTTAGGGTTTGAATTATGAGGCCGGAGGCCTTTGTTGTAAATTGTTTAACTACTTTTAAAGCATGCTGCTGGTTGGGTTTATTAGCTGTAAATTTTGAGCAGTTGAAGTTTGAGAAATGTTCAATTTACAGAGGAGACTCTGCCAAATTTTTGGTAGAAAGTTTGTCTTTAGCAATTGGGCCCGGCATCGGGGTGATGTCGGTAATTAGGCAGGGTCCGTCCTAGTTTCGAGAAATTCGGGGCTGGTCTTGTCACTCCAAGTGAATTTTATGAAAATGGTCAGTTTGATTTAAACCAATTTCGGTGCGATTCTCGAGTTTTCCAATTTTGGACCGGGGTTTTTTGGATATATTTTTTTTACAAATTCCAACTAAAATTTTATTTGTTGGGCTTGAAAAATCACAAATGATTCAATTCAATGCAAAAATAGATGATTGGGCCTATAAAAGAAAGGTGCTTTGAAGTTGGGCACAGGGAAATATTAGTTATGAGATTATAAATATTATACTTAAATATTTAAAAAAAAAAAAAAAAAAAACAAACCTTGTCCTGTTCAATATGGTTTTGTAAGGTGTGAAACTGGCATCGGAATCGGTTTGAACCAATCCAATTCGATTCGGTGATGATTTGTTGACGTTTTAATCAACACAATTTCCCCTCCCCCCCTCCCCCTTTTTTCTTTTCGTATGATGCGGTTCAGTATTCCGGTTTTCTAATCTCGATGCCCACCCTTAAGTCTTCTCATACGTGTTTGAGGAGAGTGTTGATCAACATTTTTGTAGAAACCCCTCATTGTAGCACATACAAAATTAAAAAATATGTGAATTCCACATTACAGTTTATAATTCAATACACGAAAACAAAATTAATTAAGAAGGGGGAGTAATTGTTCCATTTTACATGACCTTTACTATTCATGACCTCCACTTAAGCAGGATAGAGAGTTAACTCAAAATTCATGTAGCCATTTTCATTTGAGTGCTACTATTTCCACCCACCTTATCTTCCCACCCACTATGTAAATTTTAAAAAACACAATCATATCTTTCCACCCACTATTATTCATAAAATACCCTTTAATTCTAATATTAAGAGTCAATTCTATATTTTTGCTTGTTTTTATGTTCAGGTGTAGTAAAATATTCATAGAATTTATAAAACTCAATTAAAAAATAATAAATTTTTTAAAGCAAAAAACCCATCCGTACCCCTTCCCCGACCCCAATCCCTAGCCCCACCCCACTACCCATAGTCATCCCTAAAAACCCAAGCCTCTACACCACCGTCGCTTCCACCATTGAGAAACTGTTGTGGATTCAATCAACTTCTTGACACGAATTAGAGCTCTAAAGCAGGAATCTAAAATCAATTTCCTTTCAAGGTGGTCATAAGTATTTTAATTATTTTAATTTTGCCCATATAATCATTAAAGCATTGGGCTTTGTTTAAAATACATGTTTGTTTTTTAGGAAGAGATTTGGAGGCAGCTAAAATTCTCATCAATGTTGACCATGAAGAACCAAGTTGGTGGGTTTGGGTAACGGAAGATATGATTCCGGGCAAAGTTGAGGATATGAGTGGAATTGACAATGAAAGCTAGGAGTGGTTGCGGTTCGGTAACAGCAAATTTTTACCCAAACCGCAAACAGACCGACTATTTGCAGTATGTTGATTTTTGAAACCGCAAAAAGAAGTGATTCTGATGAATTAGCAGTTTAAAACCGCAAGTTCTGTTTATGTCATAAAAATCCAATCTTCCACATTTTAGGTCTAATTTTGATGCTTCTTTTGAAGCCTTGAGTTCAAGCATACTTTAACCCAAAAATATAAATTCACAACCTAAATAAATAAATTCACAACCTCAACTTCTCAAGCATTCACAACCTAAAGAAAATTAAAGTTACAATTCCAAGTATTCCAATTAAAGTTAAACTTCTGAAGCATTCACAACCTCAATTTCTTAAGCATTTCAATTCCAAATCCTTCAAAGTTACAAACCAAAAGGAAAATGCAATGCAAAATGAATTAAAGTTACAACTCAAAGGAAAAATCCAATTCAAAGTTAATTAAAGTTACAAACTAAAAGGAAAATACAATGCACCAATGTTACAAACTCAAATGTTGGTGATGGTGAGTGGATTTGAAGGACCCCTTTGTGTTGTTTGAGCATAAATGTTATCTACAAAATGCAATTTACTTTTTTTAAAAAATATAGTCGCGGTTTACGGTAACCGTAAGTTTTGAAAATTAAATACCGCAACAAATCTTTATTCGATTCTTCATACCGCAAATGTGGTTCGGTTTTTTATAATTGCGGTAAATTGTCGGTTGATTTTTGCGATTTTTCGGTCTAAAATGCAACTCCTAATGAAAGCTATGTTCTTGTCAGTGGGTAAAGCTCTGGTTTCCCAATATTCATATGGTTCTTAACCCAGGGAATGGATTGTGTTGGGTACAATACAGAGGCGGGTGCTTGGAGAAGTGGGGGAAATAGCTGCCGTGCAGTGGAGGAAGAGGGAGAAGGGTGGGGTGTGCGTGTTGTGAAGGAAGGGGTTTGATATTTGTTAATAATCTTTTTAGTTTTTTTTATAATCATTTTCTTTTGTTTTTTAATTGGTTTTAATGATTTTCCCTCAAGTCCTTAGAAGTCATTTTGTAAAGGGGTAAATTGATCTTTAAAATTTACAAGATTAGGTGGGTGAGGAAATAAGACAGGTGAGTAAAAATAAAGACTCTTTCATTTTTTCTACATCTGCCAAGAGTAGCATGAAAATATTACCAAACAAAAATATACAAAAATTAAGAACGGTTCACGTGTAACCTTCTCTTCCATAATTAGGGAAAAAAAATCCAAGCTCCCTCAATTTGAGGCTCGGACATACTCACACCTCACAAGTCACAAGTGGCAAAACCAAAAATATCCACTGTGTTCACATTCCCCAAATTGCCCCTACACGCTGTCCAAGGTGTTAGCCATGACCATTTTTTAGTAGGGCTAGTTTAGTAGTTTGAAGTCCAAAAATAGAATTATGGATAAAATGAATTAGCTAATATAGGAATTAGGATATTAAGCATATCCCGCAAAACACGTGCGAGCAGTAAATGTACTTTCCGGACACAAACCACCGCTCCAACTTCCTCATGTTTCGCTCCAAATTGGAACCCTCCAATCCAAATCGCTCATTATAAAAATTTTCCCGAGAAAATCTTTTGAATTTTCCAGGCCAGAAGGAAAGTGAGGGAAAATAAGATAAAATTCTGGGAGAATTGGAGAAATAAGAAGATAATGCATTCCCTGAGCCTCAAAGTCTGCACTGATTACTGCTCGGGGACGAGGACGTGTTTGCCGGGCCGGGGGAGCTTCGGTGCTGCGAATTCGGAGCTCCGGAACTTGAGAGTCGGGCCGGGGTTTAGAGATTTCGGGAAATCGGGTCGGGTCGTGGCGTGTGTTCCGGAGAGGAATGGAAATAGCCGGAGCGGAAGTCCGAGTTCGAGTTCGAGCCCGAGTTCGGGTGCGGGTCAGAAATCTAGTTCGTTTCTTTCTCGGAGTCAAAGCTGGGCTTTGTTGAAGCAGCAAATGGAGGTTGCTGCAAATACCGAGGTGACTATTTTGGCAAAGCAAGCATTTTGGAATTTTCTTCTGTTTTCTCTTTGTTTTTTCTTGGAAACCAAACAGAGGATTTACGGTTTTGAGCTCTGTTATGAATTACAGGATTATGAAGAGGCTGCGAGGATACGCGACTCGTTGAAGTTGTTAGAAGAAGAAGAGCCGATTTTGTGGCTCCGAAGGAAGATAAAGGAGGCAATCGCTGAAGAGAGGTTTGAGGTAATTAACTCCAGTTTTTTTTTTTTCTTTTTCTTTTTGTTTCAAAGAAAGGATATTGATTTCATTTGGTGGGTGTTTATTGCTTAGCATTGAGCTAAAAAAATACGATACCAAATTCATTTGAAGGATTTATTTATTCTGATGTGCTCAGGATGCAGCTAAGTATCGAGATGAGCTAAAGGCGATTGCCCCTTACTCTTTCTTGAAATGTTCAAGTGATGCAACCACCTTGGTATGAGAATGTTCTACTTTTCTAATTACCAATTGAAATAGTAGTTGTTTGGTATTTTATTGGCCAACTTCATTACCTATTTAAATTTTATTTGTGTTAGGTTCATGCTGCTTTGGTTTTATCTCAGATATTGTTCCAGTTATGTTATACTTTGGTGCAATTTTTAATATCATGACTGCACATGAGAATTCAAGTGGGAAATAAAACACTTCCAGAGTAATTTGACCAAAAGAAAAGAAGTTAAATAGAAAGTTTGCTGAATTTGAAGTAAAATCTTTGTTTCATTAGGGCATTCGGGTTCAAGTTAGAAGTGTGTACATAGAGGGACGAAGTCAGCCTTCAAAGGGGCAACACTTCTTTGCATATAGAATACGAATCAGCAATAACTCAGATCGCCCTGTTCAACTTCTTAGAAGACATTGGATTATCACTGATGCAAACGGAAAATCCGAGAATGTATGGTGAGTTAATTTTCTTTTCCATGCTATCTGTTATCTCTTCTGGATATCTTATTTTTGAATTGCTACTCTCATATTTTCTTCTTCTTTTTTACCAAATATTTTGTGTGTGCTTTTTTCGCTCATCGTAGGGGGATTGGGGTTATCGGTGAACAGCCTGTTATTCTCCCTCAAGCTAGTTTTGAATACTCATCTGCCTGCCCATTAAGCACTCCCACCGGAAGAATGGTAAGATGGGGCCCTTCTTTTTTCTTTTGTTCTTCCATGAAAACTTATTTAAAAAGTATATTTTATCAGTCTTGTAAATTGGGACAATCAGAAAAGGAAAGGAAAAGAAGGCTAAACTTTCTTGAATGTGGCTTGTGCAATTATGATAGTCTTTTCAATTGCAGATTATATGTCATATCCTAAGGAATGATGCTTAATATTGGATAAATATTTCAAATAAAGCTCTATAGCCTGAACAATGAGAAGTTAACTAATGAAAGATGTTAAATTTCAATTGAGTTGCTTCCAACAATGCATATAAATGATTAGATAGAATCTTGAGATGCTACCTTGTTCTGTTTGTATTGCTTCAAAGCATTCCAAATATAGGCTTGTCTGATATTCCCTACTTAAGGGCTTATGTGCCGCGGAGTATGGATTTGTTGCAGTCCATGCACATTGAGTCACCTATAGGTGTAAACCCATCAAGAGTAACTTGGCATGTTGCACATATAAGTAGACTCCAATGATGGCGTTTTGTGAGGCTGACCCCTGTTCTTCTGTTATACTGAAAGTTCTTTGCCTAAATTTATGGAGATTAATATATCGCCTTCAGATCTAATGAGCAATGAATATAGCTAGGAGGAAAAGATCCTTGGGTTAAAACCTATGTTCTCGTCCTTCCATTGTTTTAAAATAAAGTTTCAAATTTCATTTGATCATCATTGATAGTTTCCAAATAATTTGAATTTCTTCTTCTTTGGACTAAAATACTCGTGTTGCGCTTGGATTTGTGGATTTAGAAAAAGATAGTTGGATTTGATTTCTTAGTATGAATTGTTTAACGAGACTCTAGAAGTGTTAATTTTGTATGCTTACGATTCACGAGTAAATAATGTAAATTTGATTGTTTGAATATGAATATTTTCAAATACTCATGCAAAAGGTGTTATTTAAAATCTACTCTATGAATCATTTAGAAATAGAGTTTTCTTCTCCATTTTTATGCTTTGAACTTTTGATGTAAACAAACCTGAATTGAATAGCCGCACATCAATATCCTTCATTTTAAATCGTTAAATCCAACTGCAACCTTAAAAAATTGATATACTTATTGTTTGCGTACAATGCAGGAAGGTGACTTTGAGATGAAACACATCAATAGGGTAAGTTCACAATCATTTAACGTGGCTATTGCCCCATTTTCCCTCTCAGTATTGGGAGATGACATTGACACCTTTTGAATTTTGACAAGTGAGTTGTGAAGTCGATTTCGAGAGGCATTGGAATTTTATAATTATTGTACGTTATATTCAACAGTTTTTAAGTGCAAAAATCATTTCTGTTCTTGGGCGAATAGGTATACAAATGAATACATTTTTATGTAGCAAGTTTACGAGAATGATTAATTTGTAAATATGAAAGTACAGGTTTTTGTGACAGTTTTGTAACAGCAAAATGTGAACTCTATGATAAGTTAACAAGCCTCTCAATAAATATTCGAATGCACCGAGTATGTTCAATGAAATGTATGATGACAAATCGGGGAAGGTAACAATGAAAACAGAATCAGATATATTCTTTGTGCAATATCAATTTAGAGAGTCATGTCAAAGCGTAGATTATTCGTATTTCGTATTGGTATCATCGGCCTCCATGGGTACATGTTAAGGCTAGTTAACTCTAATCCGTCAATTTGTGTGTTTGATTTGATCCTATTATGTTGTTGTGTTGAAATTTCACCTCCCTCAAAGTGAACACGCTTCCCTTTTTTCTCTGGTGTCATAACAGCAAAGATCATACGCAGTGCATGCAGTGCCAAGATCATAATAAGATATGGACCTTGTTAATAGTTTGCAGTGCATGCAGGCCGTACCGTTGTTAATTGTGTGTGGCCACTCTCTCTCTCTCTCTCTCTCTCTCTCAAAACACACACATATATACATATATTTGGGACCATGAACATATCTATGTAGGAATTATGCCTCTAAGAAATGTCCTTTTGTGTTTTTATTTAGCACAATTGTTGTTTTTCTTTGGTTGGGATATTCACAAAATTTAAAAACTGAAATCTATTTGAAATTGTTTTCATTTCAAGTTTTTGTTTTCACTTTTGTTGTTACTCCTCCCTCGCATCCTCCTCTCTCACCCTCTTTCTCAATCTCATCCTCACTTCCATTCTCCCTCTCATTTTCCTTTATATCCTAACACAAAAAATAAAAATGAAAATGAAAATGATTATCAAACGAGCCCTAAACTAATAAAATCAAGGTGAATGAAAAATGTGACACTTTCAAGGTGGGTCTTTATCTATGAGCAGCAACAGTCTCATGCTTTAACTGAAAGCTAACATGATCATTGCTCTTTACATAATAGAGAGACCCCATGATGTTTCCAATCAGCCGTGCAAAGTTGTCTTGATGTGGTTTATGCAATTATGATAGTCTTTTCAATTGCAGATTATATGTCATATATATCCTAAGGAATGATGCTTAACCGTAGCCTGAACAATGAAAAATTAACTAGTGAAAAATGTCATATTTCAATTGAAAGTTTTTCAAATTGCTTCCAACAGTGCATTTAAATGATAAGATAGAATCTTGAGATGTTACCTAGTTCTGTTTGTATCACATGCTCACATTCCACATACAGGCTTGATTGATATGCCCTACATTGGGGCATATGTTCTGTTATCTTTCGAATGTACCGATTATGTTCGATGAAATGTAGGATGACGAATCGGGGAAGGTAACAACGAAAAGAAAATCTGATTTTTTTTTTCTTTCTTTGTGCAATATCAATTCAGAGAGTCATTAGAATGTCATATCTTGTATTGGTCTCGGCCCTTTGGGTACGTGTAGTTAACCCAAATCTATTAATTTTCGTGTTGGATGGTGTTGTGTTGAAAGCTCACCCCTATCAAATGAACACGCTTCCCTTCTTTCTCTGGTGTCATATATAAGCAAAGATCGATTTGCTCGACTTCCCTCTCGAGCTTTATGTAACGTTCTTGTTGTAAACAAACCTTCTAGCCGAAGGAAGATAAATTTCTTTAGGAAATTACACCTGTAGTTCATGAACTTGACTCGTAACCTTTGAGGCCCCAAAAAGAGTCGCCTTGCAATTTACTGGCTTTGGAAAAGCTCATGTGCCCTTTTGAAACGGTGGAGATTACCATTCAAAATTATGGCAGGTGAAAATGGATTGGACAATATTAACCGACGCGCATATATAGATATGTAACTTGCACAGGGCCTAGAAGTCCCAATTTATTTATTTATTTTTATATAAAAGAAAACTTATATATATATTCAATTATTATTAACTTCCACACTTATTTCATGATCATGTATATTGCATGTCTAACAGCCAAAGCCTAACCATTTTGGTAGACTAGGGAAACATATACATATCAAGTCTTCCATCCCCCCTCTCTCTCTCTTCTCTCTCTCTCTCTCTCTCTCTCTAGCTTCCGTATATATAATTATTTCCACTTCATATATGAGCCTTCAACAAATGGGAGGCTCTCTGTCATTTTAGTCACTCATTTTAAGCAAATAACTCATCAGCTGCTGCAAACTCAATTTTGGGCTCTCCTTCATTGTCTCTGCCCACTCGATATGAAAACTTCCATTATAGGTGTGTTTCTCTCTCTCACTCTCTCTCTCAAAATACACAAATACATATACATACATACATTTATATGTAGGAATTATGTCTTTAATTTGTGTTCTGTTTTGTTTACACACAAACATTCATGGGTGCTTGGGGGTTTCAAACCAACTGAGCTACATCCCACTAGCGTCTCTAATTTGTGTTTTTTACCATAAATTTTATTCTGTGGTTAGAATTAATATTCACTATAAGGAAAGAAAAAAACTAGGTTGGTTTTTTTTATAGATTTTTATTATCTATTTTTTAAGTTTGTTATAAGAGTATATATGTGCTATGAATTGCCAAAAGCCTATTGTCTACCAACTAATCTCATTTCCTTTTTTTTTTTTTTTGCTAATATATTCATGCTTTTGGTACTGCAACTAACTGAAGGGGAGGAGGAATCTTCCGTATAAATCTATACATGACGTATGGAGAATAGTTTAGTTTGCCCCTAATTAAACTTCCCTTTGCTTGATTATAAATTTTGTTCTTCAATTTCTAGCTCCAAAACCTAATTAGTGATCTTTCAAAAACTAATTAGCGATGTTCACAATTATCATAACCAATTCGCCCGTGTTGGTCGTGAGGCGTCGGGTCTACTATTATTTTAATTTTAAGCACTTAATTATAACACTAATTACTAAAACTAGCATTAGATGTCTTCTCGAAAAGGTTCAATAATATACCAACATATCCACATCCTATCCTTAACCCCTTTTGTGGGCTCTTAAAAGTCACTAATCTTTTCATTATATATAGAAAGATGAGCGTCTGCCTAGATTTGCGCTTGCTTGGCGACCACACTTGTCACCGCCTTAACAAAACAAGCTATTTTGACACCTGTTGTTTGAACATAGCGTCTGCCTAGATTTGCGCTTGCTTGGCGACCACACTTGTCACCGCCTTAACAAAACAAGCTATTTTGACACCTGTGGTTTGAACATGTCATCTTCTACATCTTAATCTGATTGTGCAACACGTTATCTTCAAAAGCAAAACAGGAAAAAGAAATGGTCTGCAGCAGCTTTTGCTCGTTTTGAATGGAATATTATTTTTAATCTGCACTGTTAATTTTTTCCTCAATTTTTTTTTTTAAAATTTTTAATTTTCTCTCTCTTTTCTTTCTTCGGTGTCTTTTTCTTTTTCTCTTTATTGATGATGAAAGCTATAAAGCCACTAGGGGCGGTGAATTTTGGTTCTACTTTTGTAAAACAGAGGAACCCATCTCCCAGTGGCTTACAATTTTTTTTTTTCCATTTTTTTATTAATTAAATTTCATTAATTTCCAGGCCAGAAGAACATGAAAAAGTTAAAACTAATAAGATCATAGTGATTTTCTGGTCTAACAGGCAAGTTCTATGAGCAGCAACAATCTCATGCCTTAACTGAAAGCTAACATGATCATTGCCCTTTGCATATTAGAGACCCCACGATGTTTCCAATCAGCCATGCAAAGTTAGCTCCTTAAATAAATGGGTCCCACTTCTCCTAACTCCCAATATTTTCATGATATCTGTTTTGATTGAAATCATCATGACTTCCTGGGTCCAAAATCATTGGTCAAACTTAGGTCTTGTTGCAGGTTATGGTAACTCAATAGATTTCCACCCACACCCCAATTGCTTTTTGCCTTTTTTGGGGAAGTTAAATGACTCAAAAGGCATCTTCAAGCATTAATTCCAATAATAATAAAAAATGCAAAGACAATTGTTCTCTGGTTGGTCTGTTTTTAATATTGGTAACTTAAAAAAGACATAATAAAAGTCGGGTTGTCTAAGAAAGGTGATGAAAGCACGCATTTCCCTGTAATTTTATATTTGCATGGAACTACAAAGGACTTTGGTCTCTGTTTACAAGATTTTGTTGGGATAATAATAATAATATATAAGAAAGGGAAAGTGAAGCTTATGCCTTCTGCTCAAAGCATACCATCCTTTTCTCTCTCTCTCTCTCTCTCTCTCTCTCTCTCTCTCTCTGAGAGTCTGTCGTTTAGTTTTCTCTCCATAGCAAAGAAGCAACGCATCTCTTCCTCTAACACACCACCACGTTTTCTTTGCTTTCCCTTGTAAGTATCAACCTTTCCTTTGCTTAGAATTCAGCTGCTTCTTTTATCTCATTTTGTTTTATAATAATAATTGTAATAGAAATGTCGGTTTTGTAGCTTTCTGTGCAAAAACCCATCTAAAGTTTGGAATCTCTGTTTAGTCTCAAGCATTAATGTGTTCATATAGGACATGGGTTTTGTTTTGTTTTTTTTTTTTTTGAGTTTCCATTTGAACCCAAAACCAGTTCTTCTGCGTAACTATATGTCTAGAACTTCCCATTTCCCTTAAATGCGGTTTCTTTGCATCAGTACTATCCTATCTTGGCTCTCTGTTCTGCCTTTCTGGATCTGGGTTTTCATAAATTTGTTTGTCATTTGGTTGTTGCTTTGAGCATTTCAGCTTTACTTTTTCATCATATTTATTCCTCTACTTTATTTTGAGATTGTTTTTTCTGTAATAAGCTCGTCAAAGTTGAGTTTTTTTTTTTCAAGCTCTGATTTTGAAAACATATTCTGCCCTTTGGGTTCTTAGCATTAATCACTTACCATACTAAAAATTATTTCGTTGGGATTCTAGTTGCCTTTTTTCCTCAAATTTTCCCATTTGTTTTTTTTATTGTTTGAAGATTTGAGAACAAATTTCCAGGCATCCCAATTCATTGTGAGTGAAAACAAACAAGGGACTAAAAGTAACATCATGAGTTTTTTAACAGGAGTTCCAAAAGGTTCTTGGCAGCCAATCATGACTGCAGATACGACAACCCCAAGTTACTGGTTCAACTGGAGGGTCTTGCTTTGTACCATATGGGTTCTGACTTCAATGACACTTTCAGTTATTCTCGTATGCAAATTTGAAGGGCCAGGTAGTTCGAAGCGTCGCAGCAGAGAAACCCAGCAAGAAATATCTGCAGGAACTTTGTATGAGGATGAAACTTGGAGACCATGCCTCAAAGGCATTCACCCAGCCTGGCTTCTGGCTTTTAGAATTTTTGCTTTCTTTGTGCTTTTGGTTCTGCTCATCATCACAGCTTTTGTGGATGGTGGTGGCATTTTTCTCTTCTACACACAGTAAGCTGTCATTTCTTGAAACCAATCTCTGATTTTTCATGGTAATGCAAATGAAGTTAATTACAATGCTTGATAATGGTGAAACTTGCTCTTAATTACAATTTATATGAATATACATCTTCAAATCTTTTACTTAGCTTCTAATTTGTGATGTTTTTGGTTTTGGACAGGTGGACATTTACATTGATTACTATCTATTTTGGGGTAAGTTGTTATAGCTTCAAAGAGCTTAACCTTCTCTATTGACTAAATCATTCTTCCTCTTTCTCTGCTTGAATTTTCTTTTTCAATTGCTCCATGTCTAGCTTGGATCATTGCTCTCCATGCGGGGATGTTACCAATACCATAAGAAAACTGCCGGCGATAAGGTTGAGAGTTTTGAGGTGGATACAGAGCAAGGCACTTTTGTGTCTCCTCAGCTTGAAGTTACTTCCGGTACCTCTGCCACAGACAAAGCCTCAGGCTCCCACGTAGAACAACCTCAAGCTCGCCAACCTGCTGGCTTTTGGGGTTATGTCTTCCAAATAATTTTCCAGGTATAATGTTTTATAACTTCAACTTCAACTTATAAGTTGGTCATATTAATGCTTAATTAGTTTATTGAACATGCTTTTGCTTGTAAACAGATGAATGCGGGTGCTGTCGTCCTCACAGACTGCGTCTTTTGGTTCATAATCGTTCCATTTCTTACCATCAAAGATTACAACTTGAATTTTGTGAGTATCATATACAGCTTTGACCTTGAGGGCCTTTTAAGAAGATGTCTAGCCACATAATACTCTGTTCATCTTCTCTGTCTATTTTGGATTTCGTATCATTCCATAACCTCAGGATTAGTTTATGTAATCTATGATTATGATAGAAAATAACAGGTTTCATCCGTTTCATGACAGCTGATTATAAACATGCACACAATCAATGCTGTTTTCTTGCTTGGCGAAACCGCTTTGAACAGCTTGGTAAGTTGCAGTTTTGCAAGTTCAAAGTTCAAATCACTTTTGGGTTTCCAATTCTTCTCATGAATACATATACGACTAACATTGATAAATTTTTCGATTTTCAGCCGTTTCCCTGGTTCCGAATTGGATATTTCTTCCTGTGGACAGTCACCTATGTAGTTTTCCAGTGGCTCGTTCATGCTTTTTTCAAACTTTGGTAAAATCATCATTTCTTTGATTTCCCATATTACAAAAACCATAATGGCTATATACTTGTAGTGATGATTTTTGTGTTTCGAAAACAGGTGGCCCTATCCATTTCTTGACTTGTCATCTCCATATGCTCCACTATGGTATGTATCCTAAGCTCTTGATTATTTTCTAATTTCCAATAACTTGTAACTAAATATGGTAGTTTATGTATTTAATTAGACAGTTGGTTGCTTCACATATGCTGCTTCTTACTGCAAACCCTATTTGAAGGTACTTGTCGGTGGGTCTGCTGCATATCCCATGCTACAGCATTTTTGCTCTGATAATGAAGATGAAACATCAACTGTATTCAACACGGTTCCCCGAATCTTATCAATGTGGGAGATAACTTGGGCTGCGATGCAAGAGTACGTAGCCGAAGCCGAACACCGTATAGAGTACAGGATCCAGAAAGAAAGAAAAAAGGTTACTGCTATAATTCTTTGTAGAAGGAGAGCATGCAGAAGGACAGAGATCAGATTTTAGAATTATGGGGATCCATGCCTTCAACAGATTTAAAGGAAAATGTAGTTTGGAAATCAAGTTTTGGATGCTCAAGCATTTCCCTAACCAGTGGCATAGTGGCATACTTGTAAAGTTGCAACTTGCAACTGCATATACACAGACATCAGAAAAAAGTTCATTATAGATATTCTCATTCGTAATCTAAAATTATTCTATTATTCAATATAGATATATACTTTTTATTAATTTCCCACCAAGTTGATAACACCAACAATCTTTTATTGGTATTCTCATTCCAAGGGAGTTCAAAGTTTTAAGTCACAAACAATCAAAAAGTTGAGATGTACATTCATAATCAAGAAGTCAGATAGCAAGTGAATGAAAGAGACAGCACTTATATTGACTAAGCATCTACATTACAAATAGGGGCCAGCCAAAAAGAATATATTCTTGCCCAACCTTAAGAATTTAGCTACAACAAAGTTGGGATGTCCAGTTTTGATTATTTAACATCAAGAGGTGCAATGAATGAAGTTTCTACATTCCAAATCAAGCCAAAATGCACATATGATACAATGCAGATACAGAAGAATTATAAGGAAGTGCTGGGCAAAGAACCCATTAAAATCACATTGTCACCGTCTTTATGCTCCCTTGGCTTCTCTGGCTTCACCTTCGAAAATAAGCCAGAGAGTAATCCAGAACTCGACCCTCCTCCAAACAAGTCTAGAAGCCCACTGATCTCAGCACCAACCCCAGAGGTTGCCCTCTTAATGAGTTGTGCCGGCTCGTCCACCCTAAGGTGTGCCCCGCACATGCAGTCCATGAGCTTTCTGAAGCAATGCTTGTGGAATACTGATTCACAAGATGGACACCTTTCAATCTCATCCTCCTGCCAATAACTTTTACAGTCAGATTGCAGCAACTATACTTATTAATTCATCAATGCAATATAAGGAATTCAAGGTTTCCTAGTAAAGGATACAAAATGCTCACATGATTTGCAGAATGAGGAGATATTTCCTCTGGTTACAAAAATATAAAACATTGTGAGACATATGCTATTCATTTCAAAAGGAAACCTATAAGCTCATAGGATATCATGTTAGGGTAGGGTTACGGAAACTAAGTGCTTGATTCAATTGATGGTAAAAATGGAAAGATATAAAGCCGAATAGTGTGGTGCCCGCTAATTTGATGGCCAAAATCTGGTTCTCCAATTGATGCAATAAATATTTTGGGAACACATAAGATCAATAATAAAAGCCAGAAGAAAAAAATCTTAGTAGTCGTGTGAACAGGAACCACAATTGTACAATAGAATTACAGATGCTCACCTGAAAAGGGAAAATGAGAGATGAAGGGTCATTGCATGCTTGTCGTGCACCACAGGGGACTCCCACATCACAGCATATGAGACACTGCTCAGTTAAATGCCCCAGAATTTTCCTAGAGACAGTTTCAACTATCACAGGGAGCACTGCCACAAAAATAGTACGTCAGCCTTCAGAAAAGATATATACACACACACACACACACACACACACACATATCAAGTAATCTATTTTATTTTCATAATAACTAAAAGTCCAGTATGGCATACATGCATGAAGATAAAGCTTGTGATTAGAAGCTAACCTGAAAAGGCTCCTTTTGAAAGATCAATGAGGTCTCTCAGTGCAAAAAAATCATTGCTTTCTAGAAGATACCTCCGAGCCCCAAGTCCTTTGTTGATTGACCTACGGAATGGACAACGAACATAAGGAAGCATGGTGCCAATTTTCTTCCTGACACCCATAACATGAAGCAAGGCTGGGACCTTCGAGAAAAGGAACGGATTAACAGCACTGACACAAAGCATGGGCTGCAAAACGAAGTTGATCATGGACATGAGGTATTGGTTCAGAAGGTCACTTGAAATGTTAAATACATGAAAAATTAACTTGGATTTAAAATGTTCAAAATAATGCCGGAAAGGAGGAAATTTGCGGGTGTCAATCTCAATGCACAAATAGATCCATAAATTGGTTGAGTACAATAAGTTAAATTATGATACAGGATTGGTGCAAAGATTAACATTGTATTTGTAGTCTCCCTTAACATAACCATTTCCATAATCCCCTGGAATCAAATGGAATCCCAACAGATATGACCAGGAAATGGCATTATATATGGACTTGTCATCAATTACAACAGATATTTGGTCCATGTATCAAACAACCATTGCATATGGTACCTGGTACTAGAAACTCCTTTTAATTCATTCTTTTTTCCTTGTACAGTGGCAAGTTTAAAGGAAAAAAAAATTGTTCCCATTATCACATTATGTGGAAGCATAAATACACGAAAGCAAAAGTGCTACAAAGAATGTTCTTAGGACAAAATCTATCAGTATGTTGCTTACTAATGCAGTCGCAATTCATTGACATAACAGATACAAAATTTAAATCATAAAGAAGGCCACAGTCTTCATATTACCTGGTCATGTATAGAATCCAGATAAGATTTAGCCAACTGCGAAACTGGATACTGAGTAAAGTCCCAGTTATGCAACACCCTTGCTGGTATGATTGCAATTTCATTTGTATGGCACGACGAGCAAAATAATTGACCAGTATATTCACAAAGTCGAGGCTTGCCCCATCCAAATGTCTGTGCAAAATCCCGTATCAAAGTCTTTCCATCATCAAAATGCTTGTGACATCCAGCACAAGTATAATGTTGTGCTTCTAGCATCTGCTTCAAAGATTTGTATTGTCGAATTTCAACAATAAGTGATATGGTCTTTCCCAAAGTGGAAAAGTTTTCGGTGTATGCCCTTTTAGTATTAGAGTCGGACACATTTGATGCCATGGAGCTAGGAAATGAATCTTGAGGAGACAAAAACCATATTAATGCACTCGGTGGACTGGAAAAGAACCTGTAATGGAGAATGGATTGCAGACACTCTTGAATGAGAACACTTCTCTCTGCAACAACATCAGGAGATGCATTTCCAAAAATCTTTCTAGATTCCTTTTCTACAGAAGACCAGAGAGAAGGTAGATTCCAGCCATGGTCAGCAAACAATGTTTTCAATCGACGATAGAGTGTATAGAAATCACGATATCGACGTTCAACCTCCCATTGATCCTTGCCACTCCACACTTTTATTATATACACAGTATATTCCTTCACTCCCACCAGTCTTTCACTGAATGAGACATCTCCCTTCTTCTGCCTTGCACCTACCACTTCGACCCCATCAATTCTCAATGAATTCTGATTGAACAAGTAAGCATCATCTGTGCCAGAAGTAGAAGCAGTCGATCCACCATCTCTCAACGGTAGAGATTGCTGTGACTGTAAAATCCTGTTACCATGAGCGAACCTTGCCCCTGGGGACTCAGCAGAGTCGAGCAGAATTTCTTCCATCTCATTAACAACCTCATCGTAGAATTCATTTAGCTCAAAATTATCTGTCTGCAGCATTAGTAAAAGAGGAAATTAGCTAGAGACAACTTCACACACAAATATTCGTATATGGATAAGATCAGATCAGACTGCCATAGCACATAACCACCAATATCATAAACCAGATATTCTCTTGCAAAAGGTAGTTGGTGCAATAACTAGTAAACAAACCATGCCCATGAAAAGTCTTGGAAAGCCATTTACATAACTAAACAAGAACACAACATAAAACCTAGTAAATACTTGAATTTAGAAAGATCAATATAGACAGGAATACTTGATATAAAATAATGATAATAAAATCTGAAAGATCATCACTGTGATGCCTACCACAATAATGGAGCCTTCTCAAAGCTATGAGTTATATTATCCTACAAGTAACACGAGTCTACCAGTTTAAACCAACCAACACAACCCCGCCCCCCCCCCACAACAAACACACACACACACCCCAGTTGTCAATGTGCTAATTTACCAAAACACATTGTGGACAACTCCATGAGACATAACCAAGTCTACAAACTTAACAAGCATGACTGACCTTAACGGGCTTAGGATAGTTTTCAAAGAGATCTTCTGAAACAGAACTTTCCCTCATTTTATTTTCAAAAATTGATGTCGGCATGCTTGGCTTATCGTCTGCAAGGAATTTCCCCTTCATTTTTCCAGGAGGTCTGGTTGCATAGATGCTAAGCTGATTAGTTGATATATCAGAAAGGGGATTTGGTTTAACTTTTAGATTCCCCAAATTTTTGTTTTCTAAATCTTGACCATCATCAATCCCAATGACATCCCCAGCATTCACACGTGTATGCGCATTAGAAATGCCGTCATCCATAATGTTTAAACCATTTTCATCAGGACTTTCTTTTGCTGCTTCGTCAGGACCTGGATTTTGATTCTTGGTCAAAGGAATGTCTCTTGAACCTTCTTGCTCTGGTTCTTCAACATTTTGAAAACCAGTTGGGGTTGTAAAAGAACTTTCGGTAAATTCAATCGGATCATCAATAGCTTGGACTTGATAACTGGCCACAGGAATGTCCCTCACATCTTCTACTCTTTCTGTTTCAATAATATTTGGAGAACTAGCAGGGACCGTGGAACTATTAACATATTCTGCCAATTTCTTATCAGCTTGAACTAGTTGGCTTTCTGTGGGCACGCTTGTCACATATTTTCCCTGCTCAGTCTGACATGTACTCTGACGCTCAACTGAAGCGAGGGAAGTGGAATTTGAAACTTTCCTTTCAGTTTCAACCTTCTGTTCTATCTGGCGCCGGAACACATTCCTAGCTAAAGAAGCTATATTACTTCCGTCGCTTTCTTGCACAAAATCATCCCAATCATCCGAACCAAAGGCTACAGATGAGTTGATAAGAAACGGATTTTCATTCTCTGGTTTTGCTTTCTGATGATAGTGCACATTCCTCCGTTGACTAAAGCCACTCTTCTCATCATCTGAACCATACATAGACCCCTCATCCTCTGAGTACTCATTTCTAGATGAGGTTCCTTCTTCCCTATCAATCTCTCTTCCATCAAATTCCGAAGTACAGAACTCCATTTTTACCCCATCAAACTCTTCAACCTTGGGTACAAATTGGGAACTAGTTCCAACCCAATTCGAATCATTAGTCTCTCGGGCCACCACACGTTCAAATTCAGCATTAGCTTTCCCTTTTCCTACAACTCCTCTCTGCACTTCCATGCCCTTTTCACTGTCTTCATCACTATTATCCGAACCATACTTCAATTGTGAAACCCCCCTTAAACCCGACGATCCACTCTCAAGCTTCCAAGACATCAATTCATCTAAACCATCAACTCCATGAGCATCCTCATTGCCATACAATTCCAACCCACTAGACCCATAGTTCGTATTCCGCCGACATTCAATACTATCATCCTCCTTACAAAACTCAATCCTACCACTACCTGAAACTCTCCGATCCTCTCGATTTCTCTCAATCCTCCCTCCCAAACTAAAATTATCCAAACCACCACTCTCGTCCACAAAACCCGAACTTTTTAGCGACCCGAATTCGGGCTCCGGAAAATCATTGAATACCGTGATTGTGCTGCACATGCTCGGCGTGCCCATAACCGAGTTGGCGCTACAATAGCGCTCGTACTCGGACTCGCCGAACGACGAGTACCGCGACGGAGGAGATCGGGGCGAGGCATCGCCACCGTCACCGTCCGATTTGCGATCGAAAGAAAGGGACGGATCGGGAGAGGCGGCCTCGGCAGTCGTCTCTCCATTGATCATTGGAGAGTCATAAATTCGAGTTCTTTACAGATGAAATTGAGAGAGAAGAGTCGGAAGAGTCAGAAGTAGACCTGGGAGGAATCGACGACTTTGATTCGATTGGACGACGGAATTCCGATGGAAATGACCGCAGTTGATGGCAGCCCGGATTGTGAAGTGCGTTCAGCGTTTGAGATTTAGTAGCAGCGAGGATTGAATAAGAGGCGGGACGTCGGCAGAGAGAGACGAACAAAGTTTGAATTAAAGATGAAGATGAAGAAGATGATGAAAAAAAATAGAAGGTAGTTTTTAGTTTCAGGTGGAGCTGTGTAACTTGCGACAATGTCGAATTTTTATTTTTGTTCTAAATGCATATGTAATTTATTTTTCTTTTTTAATAAGAAAAAAAAATTAAGCAACGGTAATTAAGAAAATAAAAACATTATTATTGTTGAAGCAATAATCTCGGGGACTTTCATGTGGTATTTTTATATTCGTTTGATTCATATTTTGTATTGTATTATAATTCCTGCTCATTTGTTTTCTATAAACCTTCCTGACTTTTCCCTTTCCTGTCGAGATAAACCTTCCTAAATTTCACCTACCAGTCTTGGTTCTCCTTTGGGTTTCGATATTGGGTGCCAAGCAAGGGAAGGAAGAGGGTCACAACCATTGACCCCGCTTGACAATCATATATACGAAGAAAATCCTAGATCATTAATCGGAGTACAACCCAAATTTTCATTCAATTTGAGTTTGCGTTGTCCAAGTACATAACAAGCACAAATAATCCATAAATTCAATTTGAAAATTATGCATAGTTGTTTGTTTAATCTTTTTAGCTGATACCATATTTGCGAAAAGTGTTTTAAAATAAGAAACTTACGTGTAATGAAGGGTCTTTTACTTTCAATGGAGCAAAATTCGAATTGAAAAAACAATTCTTATCGACAAAAATCAATCAAACATAGAGACATATAATATAAACATCATAATTGTCTTACAACGTAAAATTTCTGAAGAGTCTCACAGTTAGGAATTATGGATCAAAACAATTGTGTTCTATCATTAATTAATTTTGTGTCAACTCGAACCTGCACAAAGGGCAAATATGACCTTGTCTTAACCACTCCACAATGCAGTCTCCATGAAATATATGAGAGCATGGCATGCGAGTGACTTGAACCCCATGCAACATATTTTCCAAGCAAATCACTCTCATCCATGCACCCCAACATCGAACACCAACTTCTCCAAGGCCTCAACCGATGCTTGGGATGCAGGCTTTGGTCTCAAATTCAAGTTCAAATCTTGTTGATCATCTAAGGAAGGCAGGACGAGAGAAAATTCGACCATATCTGACGATGATATTGCTTCGTCAAAAATATGTTCAGTAGGCATGAAATCTATGAGCCATTCTACATTCAAAAGATGGTCTATACCATCATCCATGAGGTTTCTGAGCCATTCATTCGATTGCAGGTCTGTCATATTGGAGTAGGATATTCAAAGACACGTAGAGGCAAAGTTTATTTGTGTGTGTTGAGAGGGAAGACGTACGGAAAGGATCCAAAGAGAGAGAGACATTTGGGAAGGAATTTCGTCATGGTAGTCCTACGAGGGCTAGGATATTACTACGTCTTCAATTTCACAAGGCCCATAACACTGTAGATCAAACGGCGTCGTGTCTATTGTGAGCCCATCGAGTTATAGCCAATTACATACAGTACCAACTCCCCATCTAAAACCCTAAACCCCAAACCGGAGCGAACCTGTAAGAAACAAAATACAAACCGAGCTCGCATTCTCGCTCACCCATGGCGATCAGTAGCGAAGCCCTGAACTCCCTGAAACTCACAGACCCAACGCAGTTACTGACGCCGAGCTCCGCGCTCTCCCAAACGGCTCGAACGGCCTTGCAGAACCTCTTCTCCTCCCTCAGACCGTTCACGCCCAAATCGCCATTTGATCAGCTGTTAACAGACGGCTTCGACGCCGAGCAGATATGGCAGCAAATCGACCTCCAATCTCAGCCGCTCATCTCGAGCCTCCGCCGAGATTTGAAACGGTTCGAGAAAAATCCGGACGAGATTAAGACGCTGAAGGTGCTTGTACAAGGCCAAGAGAAGGTTCTGGAAGCTGAAAATGAGGGTTTAAAGAACGAAATCGATGGTTCTGATGAGGAATTTGATGAATTTGATGAAGACGATGAGGAGGAGGAAGAGGAAGAGGAAGAAGAAGACGAAGAAGAAGGTGAAGAGAATGAGAGTGAGGATGAAGAGGAGGGAGAAGACAGTGAAGGTGAAGCTGAAGGTAATAATGGGATAGATGATGGGTTTTTTAAGATAAAGGATTTGAAGAAGTCTTTGGAGGATAGTGAAGCTAGGGAATATGGGTTAATGAAGACTGAAAAGAAGAAGAAGAAGAAAAAGAAGAAAGGTAGCGATGATGATGATGATGATGATGATGATGATGATGATGAAGAAGAAGATGAGCTGGTGAGGCCCTGCTTGAATTTTTTGTTGGATAGTTATTTGGTTTTTGGCTTAAGAATTTTGCTGATTTTGAAGCTTGTCTTTTTGGTTTCTAACTCGATTCATTTTGCCTATTTAGCTTGGAGATTTAGACATTGGCGATGATGAGGATGAAGAAGACGCAGACAAGTTTGCAAGGTGCTACATTTATGATTTATCCAATAATTTTGTTTTTCTTTTCTTTCTACGTTTATTGTACCACAATTAGTTGATTCTATGAATATGGATCGATCATTGACTGCAAATTCCTGGTTCCTCTGCATTTGTTTCTCTGATATATATCTATTTTATGTAATTCACCAGTGCATATCTGTTGTGGTCATGCATATATATATCCATTTAAATATGCTTCACTGCTGCTTCTCTGCTACAGATATGAAGACTTCTACGGAGGAAAAGAGGAAAAACCTTCTAAACGAAAACCAAAATTGGTTGATGGATCAAAAGATTTGGGCATAAACAATGAGGATGAGGATGAGGATGAGGATGAAGATGAAGATGATGAAGAAGAAGTTGAAGAAGATGATGATGAAGATGAACAAAAAGATGAGAAGGTACTTGAAAATCAAGTAGTGTAACAAAATTTGTGAGCATGGTCTTGCAGTTCATAGGTTCTCCATATTTTCAAATGAGTTTCATCTCATTTCAATATATATTTTTTAATACAGAAGCAGACAACTCTTTCTACCCATGAAACGAAGCTTCAGAAACTTCGTTCGAAATAGACCAGATGGAAAAAGCAAATTTGGAGCCAAAAAATTGGACCATGCGAGGAGAGGTAACATTGCTGTTTCTGATTTTCTTCTTTGGGACACTAATAGTCGTATTATGCATGTTGTGATACCCATGTATCTTTTAATGGATTACATATATCAATTATGGCTTTCGACAACAGGTAACTGCAGAGAGAAGGCCAAAGAACAGTGCGCTAGAAGTTGATCTAGATTTTGAACACAATGTTAGACCTCCCCCTGTAATCACAGAGGAGGTTACAGCATCGATTGAGGATATCATCCAGAAAAGAATCGAGCAGGTAATCAACATTTTTAATAGATACGCTCCAGGACTTTATTTTCATGTCATATTTTCTTATCTAAAATGTTAAGTTCAAAGTTCAGCTATTTCTAATGAACCACATTTTCATCAATCAACTCTACTGGAGGTTTTTTGGCACTTTATATTGATCACTATAGATTAGAAAGATTTTTTTCAATTCTCATTTTTTTCTAAGCTTACTCATTCTGTCATTATTTGATATTGTTGCTTGTTTCTTCTACTCTCTCTCTCGTTGTGTTTGTTTGTGGATTACAACCAGTTCTAAAACTGCAGTTGTGTTTTATAGGGGCGTTTTGATGATGTTCAAAAGGCTCCGACTTTACATTCTAAAGCACCAAGAGAAATTAAAGAGTTGGTAAGCATTACTATTTGATAGAATTTTGATTTATTGTGTGTAAAATGAAGTAACTTGTTCAATGTGTCTAATCCTTTTGTTTAATACATAGGACGAGAATAAGAGCAAGAAGGGTCTAGCTGAAGTCTATGAGGTATGGTTCTCCTGATGCAAAATGCAATCACTTGATTTGCTGCCCAACCTTCCAAAGTTTGATCTCCTTAGGCTGGATTTCTGTCTTAGCATCTAAATGTGATACTTAACAAATTATTTTTCAATTTTGAGTAAAATATGCTGAGAAGCTATTTTTATTAATTTCTGCAGGACGAGTACGTTCAAAAGACGAATGTGGCTTCTGGTCCATTGTCATTCACAGACAAACAGAAGGAAGAGGTGCATGTTTTGATTGTTGTTCTTCCATGTTACTAATCAAAATTTAACGTCCTTATCTGTATCTAAAGGTGCTAATTATTATTCTTGTGGTCGTTATCTTTGACCAGGCAAGCAAGCTGTTCAAGAAACTTTGCTTGAAGTTGGATGCTCTTTCTCATTTCCACTTCACTCCAAAACCTGTATGCTTCTCAATCATAAAATTTATTTATTTATATGCAGCGTATACGTTTCTAATTTGTGGGCATTCATGTACTTGCTATATGGTACCTGGGATAGGTTATCGAGGATATGACTGTACAAGCTAATATCCCCGCTCTAGCGATGGAAGAGGTAATGTGAACTCTGCATTTCCATTTTCTTTTTATATTTTTTTCTATCACAAATGTCTTTGGAAAATTGACAATCATAATATCTCTCCTTGGGCAGATTGCACCTGTGGCTGTCTCTGATGCAGCAATGCTAGCGCCTGAGGAAGTGTTTTCAGGCAAAGGTGATATTAAAGAAGAAGCAGAACTTACACAGGCAGAGAGAAAGAGGAGGAGAGCTAACAAGAAAAGGAAATATAAAGGTAAGCTTGGACAACACAAGTTAGATTATCCTCTAATGGGACAAAATGTTCATCCATCTGACCCTTTTCGGTCAGATGATTGCTTCTGTTCCACACAAATGGAATAAACATCTGGTTGTTGACTTGTTGAAGAAAGAATGTCTAGGATTGTCTTCCAACTAGGATTGTACTCATAAATCTTCTTGCCCATCCCATTTTGTTACCAATATCTGCATAACTTTAACTGTGGACACATTACAGCTAGGAAGCAAAAAGGACGACGAAAAAGCCACGAGACAGCTAAAAGGATGGCAAAGAAGCCATGACACAGCAAGGTGCTATCAACGGTCGATGGTAAATGGCTTTTGTAATGGATATAGTGTTTTGCTTCCTCAGCTCTAACAGTTCTTTGTATTGCAGGGAAGGAAGGATAATTAGATGGTGCATAAGTTTAACTTAAGCCATGGTTGCAACTGATTGACAGATTAGAGAAGAGGAAAAGAAGAAGAGGCTAAGGTGGGAGAGTTCATCTTGAAGATCTCATTTGCTCAATTTCTTCTCCTCACCATTCTGAGTTTTGATGGAAGAGTGAAGAAAAAACCCTGTACAAGGCATATGAAAATTATGAACAAAACACTTGAAAGGGAAATTCTTACGTCCTTAATTTGTTTGTTTTTTGAAATTTTTATTTACTGTTACTCAAAATTCGAAGATAAAAATTAAGGACGTAAGAATTTCCCTTTCAAGTGTTTTGTTCATAATTTTCATATGCCTTGTACAGGGTTTTTTCTTCACTCTTCCATCAAAACTCAGAATGGTGAGGAGAAGAAATTGAGCAATTGTACAGGGTTTTTTCTTTTGTTGAAGCAATAATTTCGGGGACTTTCATGTGGTATTTTTATATTCGTTTGATTCATATTTTGTATTGTATTATAATTCCTGCTCATTTGTTTTCTATAAACCTTCCTGACTTTTCCCTTTCCTGTCGAGATAAACCTTCCTAAATTTCACCTACCAGTCTTGGTTCTCCTTTGGGTTTCGATATTGGGTGCCAAGCAAGGGAAGGAAGAGGGTCACAACCATTGACCCCGCTTTCGATATTGGGTGCCAAGCAAGGGAAGGAAGAGGGTCACAACCATTGACCCCGCTTGACAATCATATATACGAAGAAAATCCTAGATCATTAATCGGAGTACAACCCAAATTTTCATTCAATTTAAGTTTGCGTTGTCCAAGTACATAACAAGCACAAATAATCCATAAATTCAATTTGAAAATTATGCATAGTTGTTTGTTTAATCTTTTTAGCTGATACCATATTTGCGAAAAGTGTTTTAAAATAAGAAACTTACGTGTAATGAAGGGTCTTTTACTTTCAATGGAGCAAAATTCGAATTGAAAAAACAATTCTTATCGACAAAAATCAATCAAACATAGAGACATATAATATAAACATCATAATTGTCTTACAACGTAAAATTTCTGAAGAGTCTCACAGTCAGGAATTATGGATCAAAACAATTGTGTTCTATCATTAATTAATTTTGTGTCAACTCGAACCTGCACAAAGGGCAAATATGACCTTGTCTTAACCACTCCACAATGCAGTCTCCATGAAATATATGAGAGCATGGCATGCGAGTGACTCGAACCCCATGCAACATATTGTTTGCCCGTTTTGCGTTTACTCCTATGATGGAAGGGCAAAGTTCCCCACTGCCTTGAGAACCATAGACTGGTCAACAAGTCACTTTCTTTGGTGTGCGTGCATCGCTAGTAATAAAAATTCTAGCAGACTTAGTTTGGAATGGATAACTTGCGCCCCAAGTTATCTTGATTTCTGCAAACAAACGATTGTGAATTTGGGTGAGGAATATCTCCCAAGTAAGTTCTTTTCTTGCCTCAGACTGGTGAGGACTTTAACAATTTATCTCAGTATAAAGAGGTTGTTAGCGAATGGTTGATGGAATTTAAATCGCTTTTAGCGAGCGCCTTTTACAAAACTATAACAATAAATACTCATGCTAGAGATGAAGATCTACATTGGAACTCCATTTCCGAGATGGAAGGTTCTTCTGGAAATGCCCCGCCGGATCGAGACACTTGGACCGTTGACAACCTTGATGCTAAGCTTCAACTTGTAAATCGATACCAAAGGCTGATTCTGGCAGAGCTTTGATGCACCTCATGCTTTGTGAAGCTTTTGAGTGGGCGAAGCTGCTTCTCAATCTGCCCGCAGGAGTATTATTTTGAGGGCTTGTGGGCTAGAGGCTGCCTGTGAATTTTGTTGAGGTTTTCCATATTTGGAGGAGACTCAAACCTGCCTGTTTTGGTTTTTTTGAACCAAATTTGTGAGAAATCTCGTTTTGAATGACTTGCTTCTTAAATCTGGATTTTGGAGATTCTGATCTAGAGCTGGTTTCACTTGAAATTCAAGTGGGCTTGTTGGTTGATTTTGAACTTGTCCTTTGACGGTTTTCTTGTGTAGGATCTTTGTTTGATTGGGTGATGAATTTTTTGTTGTGTTTGTGTTGTTTGTGTTAGAATTCTTAGTTTGTATATGTATTTTCAGATTAGGAAGAGATGTATTTTCTGGAGATTTCAGCTAGAGAGAATGAAGAGAAATGAGGAAGGCACTGTTCTATTGAATTCTTACAATCCTTACATAGTGTGTCATGACAGAGAGAGAAATGTGATTCTCTTCTAACAGAATTACAACTGTCACCCTATTAGGTGCTTACACGTGTCATACCAAATCTAAGCTAGAGAATCCACCTAGACTATGATCTAATGGTTCTCATTACATCATTTAAAATAGACAGAACAGAAAATAGAAAATGACTTCTGCCTAAGAAATCAGTGAACATGACTCTCTAAGAAATCAGCAGGATTATATTTCAACACTCCCTTCTAATCCTTTAGCTGATTTCACTCCAAGCAAGCTTCTCAACCTCACAAACCGATCCTTAGGCGAGCCTTAGTCAAAATATATCGATCTTCTGTCTTGCAAGACACCAGATTCGATTTCTTTTGCTTGAATGGCTTCCCTTATAAAATGAAATTTCCTCTGATGTGTCTTGTCTTTTGGTGATGAACTGGATTCCTTGCCATTGCAATTGCAGAGGTGTTGTCACATAGAATTGAGTCCCTTCTATTCTTCACCAAAATCTTCAAGCACAAATCTGAGCCACTTAGCTTGTGAAGTTGCTCACATACTCAGCATTTGTAGATAAAGCAATTGTGTTTTGCTTGATGGAAGCCCAGAGAACATGCTGAGCCTAGTGTGAAGGCATATCTGAGTGCTCCTCATATCATCTTCACTCCAGATCCTTTGTCACAATACCCAATTAGAGTATTTATTTTCCCTTTGCAAACTCAATTCCAAAATCTAATGTGCCTTGTATGTATCTCAAGCACCCAGCAGTTCCCATGTGTTTCTTTGAGGATTGTGCATAAACCTAGCAAGCAAGCTAGATGCAAACATGACATCTGGTCTTGTGGCGGTCAGATGACTCTACAATGCATCAATTCATTTTCATCTGCTTCACTTCCATCTTCTCTACACAATTTCTCATTCACCACTAATGGAATTGCCACGACTTGTAGTCTCTCATTCCAAACTTCTCAAGAATTTTCATGGCATATTTCTTTTGATGAATGAAAATATGCTTATCAGTTTGTTCCACTCCCATGCCAAGAAAATGGTGCAACATACCCAAGTCTGTCATCTCATAGTGTTGCATCATATCTTGTTTAAACTCTTCAAGCATTTTAGGACAGCTTCCAGTATATATAATGTCATCTACATAGAGTGAGACAATGATAATACCTGAGGTGTCACTTGTTTTGATATAGAGAGTAGCTTCACTTAAGCTCTTCTTAAAACTGCAGTGTTGAAATAGGCATCTATTTCATCATACGAGCCCTTAGGGCTTGTTTGATCCATATAGAGCCTTGTTCAACCTGTACACCTTGGTTTCCTTGCTCTCTTGAACATATCCTTGAGGTTGTTCAACATAAACTTCCTCCTTTAGAATGCCATTGAGAAAGGCAGACTTCACATCCAGTTGAAATAGGTTCCATTCCTTTTGTGCTGCAAGGGCTATCAAGGTTCGATGGTGTCAAGTCTTGCCACAGGGGCAAATGTCTCATTATAGTCGATTCCGGGCTTTGAACAGCCTTTAGCCACAAGCCTAGCTTTATTCTTCTGCAAGTACCATCTAGGTTGGTTTGACCTTGTAGACCTACTTAACACCAATTCTTGGTTTGTCAAATGGCACATCAACTAATTTCCATGTATTGTTCTCCTTAATCATCTCGATTCAGCCTCCATTGCACTTCTCCATGATTCATCCAAATCTGCTTCTTCAAAGTCGGGTTCTACAATGCACATGTTGCATTGTGTCATGATGTCATTAATACTCCTCCACTTGTGAGGTGTGTGATCAACCCTTTGAGTCTCATCAAGCATTTCTTCCCTTGAGGTGCAATTTCTTCTTCCATCTGCATTTGAGTATCCAAAAACTGAGATTGTTCATCTAATACCTTCTCTGCAGTGCCTTGATTTCCATCCGCATAGGCATTCTCACATCTGCATTGCTAGGATTCTCCCATGTCCATGAGGCTTCTTCATCAAAATAGACATCCCTAGACAAGATAATCTTTCTAGCCTTAGGATCATACAGCCTATAGCCTTTTCACACAATCCATAGCCCACAAAATGCATTTGTGACTGCTTTCTTCCAACTTGTGTCTCAAAACAGAAGGAATAAGCACATGACATAGGCATCCAAACACTTTCAAGTGTGCAATACCAGCTTTCTTCTGTGAAGGCCTCAAATGGTGTCATTTTCTTAAGAGACTTAGAAGGACACTGTTGAGAAGACATGTATGAGCAACTTACCCCAAAACTCATATGGAAGTCTCTTTTCATGTAGCATAGACTTTGCCATCTCAATTACAGTCCTGTTCTTCCTCTCAACAACTCCATTTTGTTGAGGGGAATATGCTACAGTCAGCTGCCTTTGTATTCCAGCCTCACTGCAGTATGCAAGAAATTCATTTGACATGAATTCTCCACCTCTGTCACTTCTAAGTGATTTCACCTTGTGTCCACTCTGCAATTCTGTCATTGCTTTGAACTTCTTGAAACATTCAAAAGCATTGGATTTATTTCTAGAAGATAAACCCAAGCCATTCTTGTATAGTCATCAATGAATAACATGAAATATCTGTTTTCGACATTGATGCAATCTGCATAGGACCACAGATGTCGGTGTGGACTAATTCAAGTGGAAAGAGCTCTCAAGTAGATTCTGCAGAAATGAGTCTCTCGCTTTCCCAAATTGCCTTCACAAATGCAAAATCCTTCTCCAGACTAAGCGGTCCATGAACCATGTCTTGATTTGCAGTATCGATGCTTTGATCATTAAGATGGCCCGCTTTTATGCCAAGTCTGCAAATGAGTCACACTTGCTCGGCACCAACCGAGTAGCAGTACCATTGTGAGAGAAACACCTATTGATAGTCATTGGAACCTTAGCTATAGGATTTTGCGTGACCAATCATCAAAAATTGTCACCATTCCCTTTCCAAATACTAAACAATACCCATGTTCCATCATCCGACCAACACTGAGCAAGTTCTCTTCTAAACCTGTGCACCAACATCACTTCTTGAATGTGTTTTCTGCACTGTCTTGGTTTCTATCACAAGTGTGCCTTTTCCTACAACTTGAACTGTCTCTCCGGTCCCCATTTTCACCTTGGAAGTTACATCCCTTGAATATCTATCAATAGCCTTTCATCTCAGTCATGTGGTTACTGCAACCACTGTCCACATACCAAGAATTGTTCAATTTCACATCTGTCACGGCATTGCATGCATAAAACAATGTTCCGATTACTTACTGATTGGCATAATTCACCTTCTCGAGGTTGATTTTCATGGCAATTTCTAACCATGTGACCAAACTTTCCACATCCTCTGCATTTTGGTTTTCCTTCAAACCAAAGCACTTGCCATAGTGCAGTTTTCCACGCTTGCAAGGTGTTTTAGTTCCATCATTTGATGCATTTGGTTTGGGATTAGAATTGGACTTGTTATTCCAATTCTTCCCATTTCCCTTCCAGATTCTCTGAGACTTGTTACCTCGGAAGAACTTCCATTCTTAGAGCTTTTACTCTCTATGTTCGAGCTAGTAAAAGCCTTTTCTGTGGAATTTTCAGTGTGCCTATCCAACCTGAGCTCAAAGTTCTTGAGAGACGCAACCACTTCTTGAATTTCAAGAGTGTCAAGATCCTTTGAATGCTCAATCACAGAACATATAGAGTCATAAGATCTAGGCAAGCTAATAAGTAATTTCTCCACAACTCTTTCTCTTGGTAACTCTTCACCATAACTTTTCATTTGATTAATTAGATCAAATAGTTTAGCAACATAACTAGAGAATGACTCACTATCCTTCATACGAGTGTATTCAAACTCTCTACGTAAGCCTTGTAGCTTCACACTTCGTACTGTTTATCGCCTCTAAACTCCTGCTTGAATATCCCATGCACCTTTTGAGGTTTCTTCATTCACTATTCTGGGAAAATTTGGTGAGATCGCACCTTGGATCAGTCAAGTGCACGAGCATCTTTCATCAAAATCTCAGTTATAGACTTCTCTTCTTCAGACTTTAGATCCTTATTCCTTTCCTTTTTTTCTTTGGATCTGAAGCATCAAAACCATTTTCAACCAAATCCCACAGTCCATGAGATTTGAATGGTCTTCATTCGAATGCTCCAAAACTCATAGTTTCTCCATTGAAAATCGGTGTCTGGCTCGAAGAGCTTGATCCGCCATGTTAGACATCGACGCAGCTAGAAAAGCCGTGAAATTTTGAGTGAGCTCAACGTCAGCCCAAAACACCAGCTCGATCTTCACAGATTCACGCCAACAAACAATCGAACTCTGGCTCTGAGGCCATGTTAGAATTCTTAGTTTGTATATGTATTTTCAGATTAGGAAGAGATGTATTTTCTGGAGATTTCAGCTAGAGAGAATGAAGAGAAATGAGGAAGGCACTGTTCTATTGAATTCTTACAATCTGCAGCTTACATAGTGTATCGAGAGAGAAATGTGATTCTCTTCTACATGTAATTACAATCACCCTATTAGGTGCTTACACGTGTCATACCAAATCTAAGCTAGAGAATCCACCTAGACTATGATCTAATGGTTCTCATTACATCATTTAAAATAGAGAACAGAAAATAGAAAATGACTTCGCTTAAGAAATCAGTGAACATGACTTCTGCTCTAAGAAATCAAGCAGATTATATTTCAACACTTTGTGTCTTACCCTGTTCACTCCTTCTTGTATTTATAGTAAACTGTTTCTTCTCTGGAGTAGGGTGATTGTGTTTATTTATTGGGCGGCAAAGATATCTCCCCCTTTTTCTCTTCTTTAATGGAAGGAAAGAAAACAGGATTTCTTGATTTTGTGATAGGCTCTCAAATAGGCAATCACTTCCCTGATTTTCTTGAAAAGGAACCTAATCTCTTTCCCAATTTCAACTGCCCCTTGTGATATTTTACCCGTGATGGTTAGTTTGATTCCTTTTCTCTGCCTTATCCCTCTCGGAGATTGTAACTTGCTTATCTCCTTGGGAGAATTACCTTATCTGAAAAAAGAAGAAAAATCTCATATATATATATATATATATATGTAAGAGGATTTGATCTTGCTTTTTCGAATCAATTGATGTCATGAACCTTCAATCACTTCTTCTATGACAGTTGTCATTGCTGACTTTTCTTTATCCTGAGATGTCACGTGGGATTGTTCCTATTCTGGGCTCCCTCTTCCTATTATATTGGGCTGTGAGGCCCAAATCAGCCTTGTTTTGCTCTGATGAGCCTTAGGCTGGTCTCTTACAGTTTTTGGGCTTCCATCTTTCTTTGATTTTTCGCACTTTATTCGGGCCCTAATTTTAGTGGGTGTGTCAATTTTGGCCCAAACAATGCCCCTTAAGTGAATCGTTTTGGAACGGTTTGACTTAAATGACATGGCCATTAAATTGGCGCGTGGTAAATTCCCCCGTTAACGGAAAACAGAAGTAGAAGTACAACAAAGGGACAAACTCAAAGTAAATCTAAAACAAGGGTAATTTTGAAAGGAATCAAAAGATTTTTAGTGTAATCTTGTGTCTATCCCAGGGTCTGTTTGTACAGCCTGCGAATCCCACATGGTTGGATAAAACTTTTTTAACCATTTGCCATTGATTGGGGCCGTATGAATTTCTCCATCCCTATCCTGCAACCTGTATGCCCCCATTCGAGGATCGATTGATTATGAAAGGGCCTTCCCATGTAGGCGACCATTTTCCATAACCAGCCACATGGGTTCCGAGGGGCGAACTGCTTTCAGACTATCTCCCATTCTTCAAAACTCTTGTTCTGACTCTCTTGTTGTAGGCCCTTGATACACTCGCTTTCTGCCAGAGTTTGTTGAGAGTGTCAAGTCGCTTGCATCCAATCCCTCCAGTTCAGCAGCATGGCACGGGAGTAGTTTTCTCCTACTAAGTCATGTTGGTGAGCAATTCTGAGGACTGAACAGCTATCTCCATAGGCAAAATTGCATCATGACCGTAGGTTAACGCATAGGGAGTCATGCGAGTCGCTTCTCTTTTTGAAGTTCTATATGCCCACAGAGTTTCTGACAGCTTCTCATGCCATTGTTTCAGATTCTTCTCAAGCATTTTCCTGATAATGTTAATGATCACTTTGTTGCTTGATTCCGCCTGTCCATTGGCTTGGGAATAATAAGGAGTGGATTGGAGCAGTCGATTTTGAATGCCTCTGCCATGTCCAGCATTTCTCCGGATATGAAGGAGGATCCTCTATCAGTTGTGATTGATTACTGGGATGCCAAATCTTTGGATAATCTGCTCTTCTATGAAAATGATGATCTCTTGAGATGTAGTAGATTTATGACCTTGGCTTCAATGATAAGCAGATCTTGGTGGATAGATCTTACCAATGAGATCCATTGCCCATCCTCTAAAGGGCCATGGTTTTACCACTGGATTCATGGGAACTGATGGAGCCTGCTGGACTGGGCCGTGTCTTTGACAAGATTCACACCCCTTGGAATAGTTAATGCAATCTTTCATCATGGTTGGCCAGAAGTAGCCATATCTCCTAATTAACCAGCACATTTTTCTCCCACCTTGATGCGCTCCACAGATTCCTTCATGGGTTTCCCCCATAACTTTCATGTATTCTTTCTTTCCGAGGCACCTTAAAAGCACCTCATCCTTACTCTTTCGGACCAAATCTTCATTCCACATAAGGTAGTTTAAAGCCATGATTCTGACTCTCTTCTCAGAGGGCAAAGTTGGATATCGTAGATAGGTCATGATAGGATTTCTCCAATCATCTTCAGTGATTGTGGCAGAGTTGACATCTATCTCCATCCCCCTGGCCAGAACAGATGGTAGGCTTTTCTTTCCTATCCCTGATGATTCTTTGTACACAGTCTTGGGCATTTGTACACTGTTGCCACCTGGGCCAATTCATTGGCTGCAAAATTTTCTTCCCTTGGGATATGTTCCCAAGTGGCTTCTCTGAATTCTGTCGGAAGATTCCTAGCGCCACCAAGTAGACACCAAAGAAGGGCTTAGGCACTTGTATTCCCCAGAATTTGTTTTAAAACCAAAGCATGGAATCTCCTGAATTTCCAGATTGGATTCCTAGTTCTACCAAGTATTTCTAAGCCAATGATTAAGGCCTCATATTCTGCCCTGTTGTTGGTGCATTGGAAATCCAATTGGAAAGAGTAGCAGTGTCTGATTCCAAGTGGTTCTTCCAAGACAATTCCTGCCCCTGAAGTTATATCAGTTTTTGATCCATCAAAGTATAACTTCCAAGGTGCAAGATGAACTGAGTAGATAGGATTGTTGAGGCAGGTGTGAGCTCTGGTTAATAGATCTGCATTTGCTATGTCTAAAGAGTCCATATTTTCAATCTCCTCTCCGGGATGATTCTGCTAGGAAGTTCGCCACAGCTTGTCCTTTGACGGCTTTCGAGGAACATATCTCAAGGCAAATTCTGTCAAGGCCAAGGTCCATTTTCCAACCTCTTAGCATTGGTCTTGTTAGCATGTATTTGATCAAATCTGTTTTGGCAATGATATAGATGGTGTATGGCAGCATGTAATGTCTGAGCTTTACAGCAGTGAAGTACAAGGCTAGGCAAAGTCTTTCAATTGCAGAATATTTTCTTTCCACTTCATAGAGTTCTCGCTTAGGTAATAAACCGCTTTGTTCCTTTCCTTCCTTGTTATCCTGAACCAATAAACTTCCAATGGATACTTCTGATGCAGATATATAAAGCTTGAGTGGTCTGCCTCTCCTTGGTGGGGACAGAACTGGTGGATTTGAGAGGTAATGCTTGATTTCCTCAAAAGCTTGTTGGTGCTGTTCTTCCCACTTAAAGGTTTGTTCTTGTTTTAATCTTAACAAAGAAGAGAAAGGCTGGATCTTTCCTGCAGAATTGGATATAAATCTCCTTAAAAAATTAATTTTTCCTAAGAGACTTTGCAATTCCTTCTTGTTCCTAGGTGGCAAAGCTTCTATGATGGATCTTGCTTTGTTTTTGTCGATCTCTATGCCTCTTTGGTGGACCAAGAATCCTAGGAAATTTCCCGCTTGAACTCCAAAAACGCACTTCTTTGGGTTCATTTTCAGTTTATGTTGCCTCATTCTTAGGAATGCTCTTTTAGATTTGTCATGTGGTTTCCCTCCTCTGGTGATTTAATCACAACATCATCAATATAAACTTCCAGGGAATGTCCAATCATATCGTGGAAAACAGAATTCATTGCCCTTTGATAGGTAGCCCCGTGCATTTCTCAAGCCAAAAGGCATTACAGTGTATTCAAAAGCACCTATATGCCCTGGACACATGAAGGCTGTCTTGTGGATATCTTCTTCTGCCATCATGATCTGATTGTAACCTGCGTTGCCATCCATAAAAGATAGCATCTGGTTGTGGGCAGCTCCATCTACTAGCATGTCTGCCATTGGCATAGGGTACTCATCCTTGGGAGAGGCTTCATTCAGTTTCGTAATCCACGCAGATTCTGATTTTCCTTTTAGAACCGGTACAATATTAGCTAGCCAATCAGATAGAGGCGGGCCTGATGAATCCTGCCTTGAGCAGCCTTTCTATTTCTTCTTTGACTTTTAGTTCTGTGTCCATGGACATCCTTCTTCTGGCCTGTTTGACCGAAAGGTATCCCTCTTTGATTGGCAGCTTGTGTTCTACCAATTCCCTGTCTAATCCTGGCATCTCATGATAATGCCAAGCAAAACAATCTTTGAACTCTTGTAGAAGTGCAACGAGTTCATTCTTAAGTGGCTCTTTCAATAGTGCGCTGATAAAGGTAGGCCTTGGCTCCTCCCCTGTTCCTAATTTTATTTCCTGCAAAGGATCTTCTACCTCTGGCAGAGTCATCCAGTGTGGTGGTGAAAATCTAGCACTTCCTCCTGTAGTTCCTCTTCCTCCTGGCTTTCCGTGCTTTCATGAGTGAATTCTGCCATATTGATGGCTGGATTCTGCGCAAAAAACTTTCTTTCCTCCCAGTATATCAACAATCTTTTTGCAATGGACCGGATTGTTGCAGCTCGATCCTTTTCTTGTTGATTGGGACTAGACATTAGTGCTATGGAAATTTAGAACAAAAGGTTTGTTCCAATCCTCCAAGGAATTGGTTAGACCTTCTTCAATGAGCCTCTGGGCCGTGACACCATGGGGGCGGCCGTTCTGGTTGACTCCAAAGAAGGTGAAAGGACCAAGGTCATCATGATAATACCTTGCCTCACAACACATGGCAGAAGGTAGAAATGGTCGTGGATCGGCCTCTATTATCTCCATGTAGCCTTCTTCATTCCATAAAGCTAACTGTTGATGAAGAGTGGAAGGAACACATAGACTCTGGTGAATCCAGTCTCTGCCAAGCAATGCATTGTAAGTGGTAGAGGTAGTATCTACCACAAAGAATGCAACCTTCAGCTTCTTGCTTCCTACTAAGACATCCACATCTAGGATCCCAAGGGTTTTGGTGATGCCTCCTGCGAAATTGGTGACGGTCAGGCGGGTTGGAATTAAATCCTTTTCTGCTCGCCATTTTGCTCAGATTCGTGAGGCAGAAGGTTGATGGCTGCACCTCCATCTACCATAGTTTTGGGAATAGGAACACCCCCAAAGTTTGCTGTTATAAACAAGGGTCTGAGGTGGTTTGCCATTTCTTTGGTTGGTTTGGAGAAGCAAAGCTGATCTGTAGCCAACTTGTGGGTTGTTCATACCCTGGGACCTGCTTTTTGGCATTTCTTCCGCTCGCCCCTCGCATTCAAAACTTTCTTGGGAAAATACGTCTCCGCCCGCAGTGCTCTTTCCTTCTCGCCTGTAACTTTTCTCGCGAATGAACACCATATTGATGCCTAGGTCAGCACGTCACAAGTCCTCCACCGCACCAAGGCCTCCCGCATCCATTCTCCGTCATAATCCATCTGTTTCTCCATCATACTCCTCCGTCCATTCTCCTAGTTCTTACATTCCGAGGAGCGCATTCGTCATCTGTAGATGGTTCATAATCCACCGCTCCTCTTCATATTCCTCAACCCAGTCTCCTTGCCCTTCTCCTGGAATAGGATCGGTTTTTCCTCCGTCGGGAGTTTTAAGTAGATTTTCTGAGGCGGAGGTAGAATGGATAGAAGGTTTCTTTGAAGATTCGCTTTTTCAACTTCGTGGTTGAGAGATTGCTTGTTCATGTCAGGGAAATATTTCTCGCTCTTTCCCTTTTTGGCGGATTGGCCTCTGGAAGCATCATGCGTTTTCTCGTTATTGAGGAATGTGCGATCGTCTCAACCCTCCTCCTTTGGGTTCTTGTCGCCCATTGTTGGTCCGCCACTTTTCCCGGCTGAATACCACCCGCTTCAATGATGGCTGCCAAAGGTTTATCACTTATGGGCACTCTTATTGATTTTTCTTCCTTGGGCTGCTTAGTCATTCTTCACTGGATTGGACAGGCCTAGGGTAGTTTCTCCTGTCGCCTTATCTGGGGCGTGGTTCCGATCCGGTCAAAAACACTTGGAGTGGGCAGATCCTGCTTTTCAGATTACCTCCACCTCACACTTGCACTGCTGCAGAGCACTATTCCATTTGAAATGGTTGCTTTTGGTCTTTCCATAGTCTCCTTTGAAACTATTCTCGCTTCTACTGGAGTCGTCTCTATAGTCGCTCGTCTTCTTTCGCTACGGCCAATTTAGGTTGACCATATTAACTTGTGGGGAAAAGGATTTGTGGTGACGGATGGAGGTTTTTCGCTAGCTTCACCTTCCTGCCTTGTTATCCCTTCCTGTATAACATCTCAAAACAACACAACTATTGGTAGAATGATTCCAAGAATTGTGCCATCTGCAATACTGTCTGCCCTTGAGTTCTTCTGGTTTGGGCATTCTGTGAGGCGTCTCTATTGCTTTCAGTAGCAACATTTCATCAAACAAAGCATCTACTTTGGTCAGATCGAAGGAATATACTTTGTTCTGCATGGGTTTGTTTGGAACGAACCCTCCTGTGATGGTGGCGGCTTTTGATCCCTTGGAGGCTTTGTAAGGGTTTTACAACTGATGGGATGCTTTAATTTTGCCATTTCCGCAACTGCAACCTCTCTCTCCTCCGATTCCTCTGCATCTTCTTCTGACTCCACTTCAATCATATGTATTGAGGAAGAAGGGGATTTGTAATACGTGCCTTTGGAAGAGTTTCTCTTCTGCTGTTCCTCTCTGAGCAATTCTCGTACTTGGCCGCTTTATCCGCCGTTCTGCCAGATCTCCAAACAACATCCCATCAAATCTTTTCCTCAGAGAAATTTTGAGGGCAGCCTGAGCCATTTGGATGAAGTGTCTTTCTTCGATGGGGATTCGACACTTCATTTTGAGCTTCTGAACTGTTTATAATGTCTTGGGCAGGTTCATCTTCACTCTGTTTGAGAGCGGCAAGGTCACTGATGGTGACTTCTGGCTGAATCCTGTAATAGTAGTCATGGAAGACGCTCTCCATTTGCTCCCAAGTCCAATAGAATTTGTGGCAGTTAGTGTACCAAGTGAAAGCTTGTCCAGAGAGAGAGTTCCCAAAAAGTCTTAGCTTTAACAGTGGGTTATTCTCTATGGCTATGCATTGGGTGGAAAATCTGCCTACGTGCTCAACTGATGAAGCATGAGGATCCTCTCCGTTGAATAAAGTGAAGTTTGGTACTTTAAAACCTGGGGACAAGGGTATCTGATCGATGTAAGGTGGATATGGCTTCCTATAGGTGGGCCTTTCCCCCCTCCGCTTCAGCTCCATCATTTCCCTGATCATCCTCTGCAATGCCCCAAGTCATTTAGAGCATTAGCGGGAGGGGTTTTGTCCTCTGCTCGCCGAGCAAATCGTGGTTACGCCATATATGGTCTAGGCGAACTTCTTCCCTGTGCTCCTCCGACTCTTCCAGTCGGGTGGTTCCTCCAGTTTGCCCCCTGCCTGCTTCGTTATTAGCATAAGGATAGTTTCCATCCGCCTCTCCTTCCTCTTGCAGGTGGAGGGAATGGATTGGGTCCATCCTTTTGGGCCTGTAGGGTAATATTGCTGCTCTGCAGAATTTCCATATGGAGATCTTGTGGGGCCGCTGTGGAACAAGCCGAGGCTCAGGCCGATTCTGCGGGACTTGTCTGGCGCAGAGCCGGCCGTATTGGGGCGGACGCTGGACAGAAAAATCACTTCCCGTGTCGGCTGGATTTCTCCCGTTCGTATCCCGCCACTGCACCGAGAGGATTCTCTTGATATGGCCATGCCAATCCTCGGTGGGGACCATAGGGAAGGTCTAGTTCTTTGGACCACCTCATCCGGATTGGGAATTCTAGCCATGGCGACCTCCCGTCCTTCAATCGCACTGTTGACCTGCCATTGCATCATGGTGTCATATTATTTAGGTATCTTGGCTCCTTTGTGTTGTGACCTCTTGTCGTAACACGCATTCCTCGACGTTCATCCTTATGGAGCAGTCTGGACCTCCGCTCCTCGTGGCCGCCATGTCTTGCCAATGCCGCATCACTTTCTTCTCGATTCAGATCCTTCGAGGCCACTTGGTTTATTTCCATGTCGTGGTGTGGGTTCGGCTAGAGCTTCCAGTATTCATGGACTGGTAAAGAACTCAATGAGAAAATGTATATGAGAAGTCCCAGTGCAAATTGTTTGCCCGTTTTGCGCTTACTCCTATGATGGAAGGGCAAAGTTCCCACCGCTTGAGAACCATAGACTGGTCAACAAGTCGCTTTCTTTGGTGTGCGAGCGTGCACGCTAGTAATAAAAATTCTAGCAGACTTAGTTTGGAATGGATAACTTGCGCCCAAGTTACTGATTTGCAAACAAACGATTGTGAATTTGGGTGAGGAATATCTCCCAAGTAAGTTCTTTTCTTGCCTCAGACTGGTGAGGACTTTAACAATTTATCTCAAGTATAAAGAGGTTGTTCTGGCTAGAATGGTTGATGGAATTTAAATCGCTTTTAAGCGTAATCGCCTTTACAAAACTATAACAATAAATACTCATGCTAGAGAGATGAAGATATTGGAACTCCATTTACCGAGATGGAAGGTTCTGCTGGACGAAATGCCCGGCCGGATCAAGACGCTTGGGATGGATGGACCGTTGACAACCTTGATGCTAAGCTTCAACTTGTAAATCGATACCAAAGGCTGATTAGCGAGCTTTGATGCACCTCATGCTTTTGTGAAGCTTTTGAGTGGGTAATCGCAGCTTTTCAATCTGCAGGGAGGATAATTTTGAGGGCTTCATGGGCTAGAGACTGTGAATTTTGTTGAGGTTTTCCATATTTGGAGGAGACTCAAACCCACTGCTGCTTTGGTTTTTTTGAACTAAATTTGTAACGAGAGAAATCTCGTTTTGAATGACTTGCTTCTTAAATCTGGATTTTGGAGATTCTGATCTAGAGCTGGTTTCACTTGAAATTCAAGTGGGCTTGTTGGTTGATTTTGAACTTGTCCTTTGACGGTTTTCTTGTGTAGGATCTTTGTTTGATTGGGTGATGAATTTTTTGTTGTGTTTGTGTCGTTTATCTGTTCACTCCTTCTTGTATTTATAGTAAACTGTTTCTTTTCTCGCATAGGGTGATTGTGTTTATTTATTGGGCGGCAAAGATATCTCCCCCTTTTCTCTTCTTTAATGGAAAGAAAGAAAATAGGATTTCTTCAGTTTTGGCAGATAGGCTCTCAAATAGGCAATCACTTCCCTGATTTTCTTGAAAAGGAACCTAATCTCTTTCCCAATTTCAACCGCCTTGTGATATTTTACCCGTGATGGTTAGTTTGATTCCTTTTCGACACTCCTGCTTCCTACTTATCCTCTCTGAGATTGTAACTTACTTATCTTCTTGGGAGAATTACCTTCTCCTGAAAAGACAAGAAAAATCTCATATATATATATATATATGTAAGAGGATTTGATCTTCGATTCTTGTAATCAATTTGATGTCATGAACCTTCAATCACTTCTTCTATGATTGTCATCTGCTGACTTTTCTTTATCCCGCAGATGTCACGTGGGATTGTTCCTATTTCGGCTCCTCTTCCTATTATATTGGGCCTGTGAGGCCCAAATCACCTTGTTTGCTCGATGAGCCTTGGTCTCTTACTTTTTGGGCTTCCATCTTTCGATTTTTGCGGCTTTATTCGCCTAATTTTCAGGTGTGTCAATTTTGGCCCAAACACATATTTTCCAAGCAAATCACTCTCATCGATCCATGCACCCCAACATCGAACACCAACTTCTCCAAGGCCTCAACCGATGCTTGGGATGCAGGCTTTGGTCTCAAATTCAAGTTCAAATCTTGTTGATCATCTAAGGAAGGCAGGACGAGAGAAAATTCGACCATATCTGACGATGATATTGCTTCGTCAAAAATATGTTCAGTAGGCATGAAATCTATGAGCCATTCTACATTCAAAAGATGGTCTATACCATCATCCATGAGGTTTCTGAGCCATTCATTCGATTGCAGGTCTGTCATATTGGAGTAGGATATTCAAAGACACGTAGAGGCAAAGTTTATTTGTGTGTGTTGAGAGGGAAGACGTACGGAAAGGATCCAAAGAGAGAGAGACATTTGGGAAGGAATTTCGTCATGGTAGTCCTACGAGGGCTAGGATATTACTACGTCTTCAATTTCACAAGGCCCATAACACTGTAGATCAAACGGCGTCGTGTCTATTGTGAGCCCATCGAGTTATAGCCAATTACATACAGTACCAACTCCCCATCTAAAACCCTAAACCCCAAACCGGAGCGAACCTGTAAGAAACAAAATACAAACCGAGCTCGCATTCTCGCTCACCCATGGCGATCAGTAGCGAAGCCCTGAACTCCCTGAAACTCACAGACCCAACGCAGTTACTGACGCCGAGCTCCGCGCTCTCCCAAACGGCTCGAACGGCCTTGCAGAACCTCTTCTCCTCCCTCAGACCGTTCACGCCCAAATCGCCATTTGATCAGCTGTTAACAGACGGCTTCGACGCCGAGCAGATATGGCAGCAAATCGACCTCAATCTCAGCCGCTCATCTCGAGCCTCCGCAGAGATTTGAAACGGTTCGAGAAAAATCCGGACGAGATTAAGACGCTGAAGGTGCTTGTACAAGGCCAAGAGAAGGTTCTGGAAGCTGAAAATGAGGGTTTAAAGAACGAAATCGATGGTTCTGATGAGGAATTTGATGAATTTGATGAAGACGATGAGGAGGAGGAAGAGGAAGAGGAAGAAGAAGACGAAGAAGAAGGTGAAGAGAATGAGAGTGAGGATGAAGAGGAGGGAGAAGACAGTGAAGGTGAAGCTGAAGGTAATAATGGGATAGAGGATGGGTTTTTTAAGATAAAGGATTTGAAGAAGTCTTTGGAGGATAGTGAAGCTAGGGAATATGGGTTAATGAAGACTGAAAAGAAGAAGAAGAAGAAAAAGAAGAAAGGTAGCGATGATGATGATGATGATGATGATGATGATGAGGATGAAGAAGAAGATGAGCTGGTGAGGCCCTGCTTGAATTTTTTGTTGGATAGTTATTTGGTTTTTGGCTTAAGAATTTTGCTGATTTTGAAGCTTGTCTTTTTGGTTTCTAACTCGATTCATTTTGCCTATTTAGCTTGGAGATTTAGACATTGGCGATGATGAGGATGAAGAAGACGCAGACAAGTTTGCAAGGTGCTACATTTATGATTTATCCAATAATTTTGTTTTTCTTTTCTTTCTACGTTTATTGTACCACAATTAGTTGATTCTATGAATATGGATCGATCATTGACTGCAAATTCCTGGTTCCTCTGCATTTGTTTCTCTGATATATATCTATTTTATGTAATTCACCAGTGCATATCTGTTGTGGTCATGCATATATATATCCATTTAAATATGCTTCACTGCTGCTTCTCTGCTACAGATATGAAGACTTCTACGGAGGAAAAGAGGAAAAACCTTCTAAACGAAAACCAAAATTGGTTGATGGATCAAAAGATTTGGGCATAAACAGGATGAGGATGAGGATGAGGATGAGGATGAAGGATGAAGATGATGAAGAAGAAGTTGAAGAAGATGATGAAGATGAACAAAAAGATGAGAAGGTACTTGAAAATCAAGTAGTGTAACAAAATTTGTGAGCATGGTCTTGCAGTTCATAGGTTCTCCATATTTTCAAATGAGTTTCATCTCATTTCAATATATATTTTTTAATACAGAAGCAGACAACTCTTTCTACCCATGAAACGAAGCTTCAGAAACTTCGTTCCGAAATAGACCAGATGGAAAAAGCAAATTTGGAGCCAAAAAATTGGACCATGCGAGGAGAGGTAACATTGCTGTTTCTGATTTTCTTCTTTGGGACACTAATAGTCGTATTATGCATGTTGTGATACCCATGTATCTTTTAATGGATTACATATATCAATTATGGCTTTCGACAACAGGTAACTGCAGAGAGAAGGCCAAAGAACAGTGCGCTAGAAGTTGATCTAGATTTTGAACACAATGTTAGACCTCCCCCTGTAATCACAGAGGAGGTTACAGCATCGATTGAGGATATCATCCAGAAAAGAATCGAGCAGGTAATCAACATTTTTAATAGATACGCTCCAGGACTTTATTTTCATGTCATATTTTCTTATCTAAAATGTTAAGTTCAAAGTTCAGCTATTTCTAATGAACCACATTTTCATCAATCAACTCTACTGGAGGTTTTTTGGCACTTTATATTGATCACTATAGATTAGAAAGATTTTTTTCAATTCTCATTTTTTTCTAAGCTTACTCATTCTGTCATTATTTGATATTGTTGCTTGTTTCTTCTACTCTCTCTCTCGTTGTGTTTGTTTGTGGATTACAACCAGTTCTAAAACTGCAGTTGTGTTTTATAGGGGCGTTTTGATGATGTTCAAAAGGCTCCGACTTTACATTCTAAAGCACCAAGAGAAATTAAAGAGTTGGTAAGCATTACTTTTGATAGAATTTTGATTTATTGTGTGTAAAATGAAGTAACTTGTTCAATGTGTCTAATCCTTTTGTTTAATACATAGGACGAGAATAAGAGCAAGAAGGGTCTAGCTGAAGTCTATGAGGTATGGTTCTCCTGATGCAAAATGCAATCACTTGATTTGCTGCCCAACCTTCCAAAGTTTGATCTCCTTAGGCTGGATTTCTGTCTTAGCATCTAAATGTGATACTTAACAAATTATTTTTCAATTTTGAGTAAAATATGCTGAGAAGCTATTTTTATTAATTTCTGCAGGACGAGTACGTTCAAAAGACGAATGTGGCTTCTGGTCCATTGTCATTCACAGACAAACAGAAGGAAGAGGTGCATGTTTTGATTGTTCTTCCATGTTACTAATCAAAATTTAACGTCCTTATCTGTATCTAAAGGTGCTAATTATTATTCTTGTGGTCGTTATCTTTGACCAGGCAAGCAAGCTGTTCAAGAAACTTTGCTTGAAGTTGGATGCTCTTTCTCATTTCCACTTCACTCCAAAACCTGTATGCTTCTCAATCATAAAATTTATTTATTTATATGCAGCGTATACGTTTCTAATTTGTGGGCATTCATGTACTTGCTATATGGTACCTGGGATAGGTTATCGAGGATATGACTGTACAAGCTAATATCCCCGCTCTAGCGATGGAAGAGGTAATGTGAACTCTGCATTTCCATTTTCTTTTTATATTTTTTTCTATCACAAATGTCTTTGGAAAATTGACAATCATAATATCTCTCCTTGGGCAGATTGCACCTGTGGCTGTCTCTGATGCAGCAATGCTAGCGCCTGAGGAAGTGTTTTCAGGCAAAGGTGATATTAAAGAAGAAGCAGAACTTACACAGGCAGAGAGAAAGAGGAGGAGAGCTAACAAGAAAAGGAAATATAAAGGTAAGCTTGGACAACACAAGTTAGATTATCCTCTAATGGGACAAAATGTTCATCCATCTGACCCTTTTCGGTCAGATGATTGCTTCTGTTCCACACAAATGGAATAAACATCTGGTTGTTGACTTGTTGAAGAAAGAATGTCTAGGATTGTCTTCCAACTAGGATTGTACTCATAAATCTTCTTGCCCATCCCATTTTGTTACCAATATCTGCATAACTTTAACTGTGGACACATTACAGCTAGGGAAGCAAAAAGGACGACGAAAAAGCCACGAGACAGCTAAAAGGATGGCAAAGAAGCCATGACACAGCAAGGTGCTATCAACGGTCGATGGTAAATGGCTTTTTCGATATTGGGTGCCAAGCAAGGGAAGGAAGATAAATGGCTTTTTCGATATTGGGTGCCAAGCAAGGGAAGGAAGAGGGTCACAACCATTGACCCCGCTTGACAATCATATATACGAAGAAAATCCTAGATCATTAATCGGAGTACAACCCAAATTTTCATTCAATTTGAGTTTGCGTTGTCCAAGTACATAACAAGCACAAATAATCCATAAATTCAATTTGAAAATTATGCATAGTTGTTTGTTTAATCTTTTTAGCTGATACCATATTTGCGAAAAGTGTTTTAAAATAAGAAACTTACGTGTAATGAAGGGTCTTTTACTTTCAATGGAGCAAAATTCGAATTGAAAAAACAATTCTTATCGACAAAAATCAATCAAACATAGAGACATATAATATAAACATCATAATTGTCTTACAACGTAAAATTTCTGAAGAGTCTCACAGTTAGGAATTATGGATCAAAACAATTGTGTTCTATCATTAATTAATTTTGTGTCAACTCGAACCTGCACAAAGGGCAAATATGACCTTGTCTTAACCACTCCACAATGCAGTCTCCATGAAATATATGAGAGCATGGCATGCGAGTGACTCGAACCCCATGCAACATTGTTTGCCCGTTTTGCGTTTACTCCTATGATGGAAGGGCAAAGTTCCCACGCCTTGAGAACCATAGACTGGTCAACAAGTCGCTTTCTTTGGTGTGCGAGCGTGCCACGCTAGTAATAAAAATTCTAGCAGACTTAGTTTGGAATGGATAACTTGCGCCCCAAGTTACTGATTTCTGCAAACAAACGATTGTGAATTTGGGTGAGGAATATCTCCCAAGTAAGTTCTTTTCTTGCCTCAGACTGGTGAGGACTTTAACAATTTATCTCAGTATAAAGAGGTTGTTCTAGAATGGTTGATGGAATTTAAACTCGCTTTTAAGCGAATCGCCTTTTACAAAACTATAACAATAAATACTCATGCTAGAGAGATGAAGATACAGTTGGAACTCCATTTCCGAGATGGAAGGTTCATTCTGGGCTGGACTGAAATGCCCGGCCGGATCGAGACGCTTGGGATGGATGGACCGTTGACAACCTTGACTGCTAAGCTTCAACTTGTAAATCGATACCAAAGGCTGATTCTGGCAGAGCTTTGATGCACCTCATGCTTTTGTGAAGCTTTTGAGTGGGCGAATCATTTTCTCAATCGCCGGCAGGAGTGATTTTGAGGGCTTGTGGGCTAGAGATCTGCACTGTGAATTTTGTTGAGGTTTTCCATATTTGGAGGAGACTCAAACCCCTGTTTTGGTTTTTTGCTGAACATTAATTAGGTTTGCGTTTTCAGCTATGTTTAGTTTGCACACAGCCGGTCGGCATTTGCATTTCACACATGCAATTGCATGACGGTGATGCAATGCAAGAGTCACTGTGCGCAAACCCCTAATAAGGAAAAATGGATCATATTTTTTTGTACACGCATAATTAGACCTATTTTTTGAACTATAAATCGAAGGGCGAAATGAACCGAAATACAGAGCATGAGAAACGGTAAGGGGCAATAAGCCGAACATATTATATTACAAAAACGACCAATTATCGAAATTACGTAGTAATAGACATTGTCATGTAGCACAAATGATTTTCCAAAAGATCCCGAATTTCGTAAAACACAATGTGATTAACCCTAATATTGAATAATAGACATAGGGTCATAATAAAGTATTTGCTTGGTTAGGGGATTTAAGTAGTTAATCATTAATTTCATCTATCTCATTCTCTCAAACATTTTCTTCAATATGGTAGTATTTTTGTTCAAAATTTTGAAATATGTCTCAAATTTGGAGCCTCCCTTTAATTTACAAAAAATAAAGAAAAAAAAAATAAAGAACACAAAACAAATAAACAAGTGACCCAATCTCTCGAGTTTAGTTAGCCAAGTCACGCTCTGAGTTATGGCTGACAATGGATCGTGTCGTGGCTAAAATGCTCAACTCAAACCCGACCCATTTAATAAATGTGTCGTGTCTAGTTTGAGTCTTGTTAAATAGGTTTTTAAACATGTTAGCTGGTTAATAACATGTTTAACAAATTATTAGGATTGCTATATGTGATTTCGTATCATGTAGTGCGAATCACATTCCAAAATATCCCCAATTTCGTAAACCAAAATGTGATTAACCCTAATATTGAATAATACACATAGGGTCCTAATAAAATTTGGAACTTTCCTTTCTTTGTCTTTGCGCTATACATTAATTAGGTTCGATTTTTTAAGCTATCTTTAGTTTGCACACAGCCGGTCGGCATTTGCATTGGAAACATGCAATTGCACGACGCTGATGCAATGCAAGAGTGACTGTGCGCAAACCCCTAAAAAGGAAAAATTGATAATTTTTTTTTTTAAAGGCATAAGTAGACCTATTTTTTGTACTATCAATTGAATGGTGCGAGATTGGATATAAGAAGACTTCTCATACTTCCACTTCATTTCCTAAACATTCATGGTCATATATTATCAATTGGGCATTGATCATGATCGAAAAAGTCCAATTTTCTTTTTCGTCAATTCAATGTGGCTTAATCAATCGACCATTAAGTAATAATTTTTGGGGACATTTTGGAAAAGACCAAAGGAGAGAGAAATATTTTGAAAAGAAGACAAAGTGGACAAAAATGCCCTTATTATTTTTGGATTTCCTAAGGAACCCTTTATATTTGTATGTCTTTGGTTTAAAAGTTGAGGGGTTTTTCTGTCTTTTTTTTTAAAAAATTTGTCTTTTTCCAAAAGTGAAAGTTTGTGTGTAGCTAAAACCTAAATTTACTTCATTTTTGTTGAAAGTTTTTAAATTTATATTTGTATCAACAATCATATGTTTGATATTATTATTTTTTTAAATTAACAATATAGTAATAATTGGAGATAATCAACAAAGTTCAATTTTATTCCCAATAGTTCATTGGGTTAAATTAGTAGTAAATCACGAAAGTTATATTCAGTAATTTATGCCAAGTAACCTACCTAACGAACGCTAAGCGACTCATTCGTCGGGTAAATGACGTTGTCCGTTGACCAAATTACCCAACGAACTCCATGATTTACTCAACAAACAAGGTATTTGACTTCGAGGACGCAAGGGATGCGCTCGTTGAGTACATTTCGTCGTTCCTCGGGAAATTGGACAAACTAAAATACTTCATCAAACAAACGCGCTATTTTTTCACGCGAACACAAGGGATGCTTTAGTTGAATAAAGTTGGCCGTTCCCCCGAAAATTGGACCCAACTGTCTTACTTTTTCAAACAAATGGGCTATTTTTTCATGCGAACGTAGGGGTTGTGTTCGTTGATTAAAGTTTCCCGTTCCCGAAAAAATGGGCTAAACTAACTTACTTTTCCAAACAAACGGGCTATTTGTTTACGCAAACGCAGGGGTTGTATTCATTGAGTAAAGTTGCCCGTTCCCCGGAAAAATAGACCCAACTAACTTACTTTTTCAAACAAACGGGCTATTTATTCACGCGAATGCAAGGGTTGCGTTCTTTTAGTAAAGTTGCCCGTTTCGCGGAAAAATGGGCCTAAATAACTTACATTTTCAAACAAACGGGTTATTTGTTCACACGAACGCAATGGGTTGCGTTCGTTGAGTAAAGTTGCCCGTTCCTTGAAAAAATGGGCCAACTAATTTACTTTTTCAATCAAATGGGCTATTTGTTCACACAAACGCAAGGGTTGTGTTGGTTGAGTAAAGTTGCCCGTTCCTCGGAAAACTTGGTCCAACTAAGTTACTTTTTCAAACAAACGGGCTGTTTGTTCACGCGAACGCAATGGGTTGCGTTCGTTGAGTAAAGTTGTCCGTTCCTCGGAAAAATGAGCTCAACTAACTTACTTTTTCAAATAATGGGCTATTTGTTCACGTAAACGCAGGGATTGCGTTTGTTGAATAAAGTTGCCCGTTCCCGAAAAAATGGGCCAAACTAACTTACTTTTTAAAACAAACGGGCTATTTATTCACGCAAACGTAGAGGTTATGTTCGTTGAGTGAAGTTGCCCGTTCCTTTGAAAAATGGGCCCCACTAACTTGCTTTTTCAAACAAATGCAAAGGTTGCGTTCGTTGAGTAAAGTTGCCCGTTCCCCGGAAAAATGGGCCAAACTAACTTACTTTTTCAAACAAACGGGCTATTTGTTCACGCAAATGCAGAGGTTTTGTTCGTTGAGTAAAGTTGCTTGTTCCCTTGAAAAATGGGCCCAACTAATTTGCTTTTTCAAACAAACGGGTTATTTATTCACCTAAACGTAGAGGTTGCGTTCGTTGAGTAAAGTTACCCGTTCCCCAGGAGAATAAACCCCACTAACTTACTTTTTCAAACAAACGGGATATTTATTCACGCGAACGTAAGGAGTGCATTCGTTGAGTAAAGTTGCGAGTTCCCCAGGAAAATGGACCCCACTAACTTTCTTTTTCAAACAAACGCACTATTTTTTCACGTGTTTGCAGGGGCTGCGTTCGTTGAGTATGTTGCATTCATTTGATAAATTTAAATGTTGGTATGTTCGGTGATAAAAAATAAGAGTTCACGAGAAAGAAGAAGACATGATTTTTATTTTTTATTTTTGTTTTGTTTTGTTTTGAGTCGAAGAATTTATTATTATTATTTTTTAAAGAAAAACCGTATAGGTGTGATATATACTATTGTTAATTTAATTGGATCTTTCCCCTTATATTTTTCAAATGCTTCTTTTTTAAAACTATTTAAAGTTTTGCTCTTATAATAAAAAGAGAATAAAATTACAAATATATTCACATAACTAAGACTCGAACGTAAGCCCTATACCAAGGAATATGCACTAGAAACCAACTCCACTAAATAAATTTTTGTGTCAATTTGTTGCACGTTGGAGTATATATACAGTTGTTATAATATTAATATAAATTATTTAAAATGAAATAAAAATTAGGGGTTCTTCAAAAATCAGGGGCCCTGTGCATTGGCGCCACTTGCACTATTCTAGGGCCACCCCTTCCTACTAGTTGGGTTAATCCTAACTATCTCATATATATGAAGACAGTAGGGAGCTCAAGAGAGACCTATGTGCACCATGTTCAAACTAGGCTTACAAAATGCTCGGGTTACGTGACTTGGTATGATTATTGTATGAATCTAGATGATTGTTCCTCATTGTTTGAACCTTATTGGAGCTCTTCATTTATATAGATGGACACTTATCTAAATTGTAATCCAATGTTAAAACAAACTATTGATTTATGCATGGTTTATTCATTCTAATCAACATTTTATTTTCAAACTTTTCATTAACGCGTATTACATACCACTTATATTTCTTCATATGTATATCTTATTATTAGTAAATTATTAGTTTTATTTGTTCAATACATTCATTGATAATGTACATAACATTTATGAAAATTTTACACAAAAATTACGTATTTCAATGCCTATATTTGTCAATTTTGTTGATTTTTTCCTGATACCTAAAACAATAACGATATATTCCCCGAAATATCCATAAATTGGAGGTCTGATATTATCTGCACAGCTGATATTTTAATCCTTGTCCTTACCTTTGTGAGGTGCAGAAATTGGATTCATCACTATCCATGTTAAAGGTCAACTATTGCATATATATAGGGTCAACTATTGCATAAATGGTATGCAATTCCATATCCTGGTACGCAATTGTCTAATGATACAAAAACTAGACAGTTGTGTACAATTACCCTTTCCTCCATCTGTTTTATTTGCAATCAATCAACAACCAACATAACCAAATGGCATTGGTTAATTTATGTTAATTCACTTCTGCAAAGCGTCAAAACTAATTCAGTAGCAAAACCGAGTTGAACCTCACCACAACCTCTCTTTTCTTCTTCTCTAACTGGTATCTCAATGCTCTATTTTCTTTGATGACCAAGATGAATGATTTTTTTATACAATAAAATGAAATCTTAAGCTACAATTAAAAAAAAATCTAATTTAATAGATTAGAGAACCTTATATTAATTTTTATTTTAAAAAAAGGACAAGGGAAAAATTGAAGGAAGAAAAATTCACAAAACCCAAACTTGTTGCTCTAAATAAATTAAAAAAGTAAGAGAGAAAAAACAAAGAAACAACAACCAAGAGAAGCCAGATGCGTGGGAACTAAAATCTCCCAGCCAGATGCATGTGAATTGAAGTTGAATTTGAATGGTGAAGAGGTATTGTCTTTGTCCCCAACGTTGATGATGAAGCTTTGGCCTGAAATTTTGTTGTACCACATGAAAGTGATGAGGAGCTGCTTCTGGGTGAGAGTTTGGCTCTGTCTACCCACTTTCCATTTCCTTGTCTCTACAATTCTCACCAAGCAAGAGACCCTCAAAAAAGAATCCACAAAACATCACACAATCCCTCATTCCAACATCACTTAAATTCACACACCCAGGCATTCACAGAGTTCTTTTTCTAAATATTTCTACTCAACTTGTGAACTATTTCAATAACAGAAAGCTGAAGATTTAGTAGATGAAACGCACCAATTTATTTCCCATAATTAGAAAACAATGCAATAAATCCATGAAAATGAAAAGTAATCTATAAATTAGTAAAAAGGTCCCATTTGAGATGATGGATTCATATTTTCCTCAACATGAACACTCTAAAAATTTCTCATAATTATCAAATTGACGAACTCACAATTCTCAAATTCCAATTTGATTACTTTATGAATTTCCAATCCCAATACCTTAAATTTATCACAAAAGCCAAAATGAACAAGCAATAGAGAGATAATAACATACGGGCAATAGAAATTGGAGAAGATGGCAATCTTGTTGAGTAGATGACGTTCTGTATGAACGCCGAATATTAGTGCCGCCACCGCTGCTGCCGTGAACGCAGCACCACCCAACAACTCTAACGCATCTTCCCATGACAACACAACGATTGCAAGTCCGAAAGGCCGACGCAGCTCTGAGACGATTCAAGCGAGTCCGACCCGTCCTCTGCCACTTGTTTGAGCCGTCGAGACTATCCAGCTCCACAATACCGAGTAAGATGAGCGACAGTTCAAAAAGAGCATTTTTAATAAAATAATTAAAAAACTGACCCATTTCATTGCCATCTCTCACCTTACTGTCCAACTTTGCATTGGCCACTTTCCCCATTTCAAGTCGTTCTTTTTTCCTGTCAATCATTTATTTTTAATCAACAAAACCATCATAATATTAAGCAACCACGTTTCCAATTTTTAGATATATGTGCAACTTACATGAAATTAAAAAATGCATCCCCGCCAACTCTTGATTATTGTACATTACTCTCGGCTTTGCTCTTTCCTTTCGCTTCACCCCTTTTTTCAACTTCCATAACTTGCACAAATCAAGTACACAACACTATCATGCAATTGTCTCTAGTGACGAGAATCTGAATACTAATCCAAAGCCTAATACACCCTAAACCCCCTTAAACACCACAACATCACATTGATTAATTACAAAAATATGGTGAACAGGATTTGCACACAGTTGCTCTATAATTGCATATACCGATATGCAATTGCACGACACTACTTGCAATCGCTCAGTAATTGCGTATACCGATATGCAATTGCACGACACAACTTGCAAGTGCATCAACCCTTCATTATAACATTGCACAAATAATGCGCACAACCCATCCATGCATTTCTCTCTTGGGTCGGGATTCTCAATCCGTTCAAATCACAATCCAAATCTTAACCAATTCTAACATTACACATTCGGAACACTTTATACTCCATAACAAAATATTCAAAAACACAGTCAAACCTACCTACCTTACCCTTCTTTTGGTTTTAGGGGGGTCAATTATTACATAAAATGTATGCAATTACATATTCGGGTATGCAATTGCAAATAAACTGTTACATCAAATTAAGAACCGATAAGTAACAATTGGTAATGGATCAACTATCAAAGAGATCGACTTGTGTAAATATGACAAAAAACTTTGTCGCACAAAGAAAGAATATCAAGACAGAACGTTCTGCCTTGATGCCTATATCCATGAGTTCAATTGCCATCCACAGCTCAACACAATGAAACATAATTTAGAACACAACAGAAGAAAACCAAAACCTCAAGCCACCTGCAATTGGCGGCGCCTAGCTGCATCTTTCTCAAGGACCTTAAATCTGCTAGCTTTCATTCATGCTCTCTGTTCATCTGTCATGATTTCTGTTAGAATTCTTAGTTAGTATATGTATTTTCCGATTAGGAAGAGATGTATTTTCTGGAGATTTTAGCTAGAGAGAATGAAGAGAAATGAGGAAGGCACTGTTCTATTGAATTCTTACAATCTGCAGCTTACATAGTGTGTCCGAGAGAGAAATGTGATTCTCTTCTAACAGAATTACAACTGTCACCCTATTAGGTGCTTACACGTGTCATACCAAATCTAAGCTAGAGAATCCACCTAGACTATGATCTAATGGTTCTCATTACATCATTTAAAATAGACAGAACAGAAAATAGAAAATGACTTCGCCTAAGAAATCAGGCAGAACATGACTTCTGCTCTAAGAAATCAGGCAGAACAGGATTATATTTCAACAATTTTCACTAGATTCACAACCTTCATTATTTGGAACTTGATTGGTTAATTCTTTCTGAAAACTACCTGCTGCAGATATACTAGGAGCAACCATATCACCATGCAAAGTCTCAGAGGGTTCCTCCTACAATTAGCAAAGCAAAGGAGCACCATCAATCTATTGCACACAGATACTAGAGACAACAAATGCATCTGTATTGTTCAGTGAAACGTCAACTTTACAAGGTTTTCTAACAATATTCTCTAATGAAATGCCCTTCATAATTCTTCAAAGAATCCTTTGAGGGTTATCTTTCAGTAGTAAACACTCAAGACAAGCAAATACTTAATAACAAACAGAGCCTATATATAAACCCCAAGACATTTAAAAGGATTCAATATTTAAATGGGAACGTAGAAAGCAGTGGTTGTTTCCAAAGCGAATAGTTCAAATATCATTGATCAAACACAAATATTATAACAAATTCTGAAGAAGAACCCAAAAACTTCTAATTAAATTATTTCATAAAGAAAAGGAGACCTTCCAACTTAATTATTATTATTTTTTCAAAAACGAAGTAACATAGAATTATTGGCAGTAGATTTCCACTTATCAATATCATTCTCCCTGACATCTTTCATGTGAACTCAGAACAACTAATCTCCGGTTCAATGATGTTCTTCTCTCAGCATTATTCATGCTCCTCTCTCAGCATCATTCATGCTCCACTCAGTAGCCAATCCATTATCGTAGCATACTAACATCATGGTAAAAGTAGTCTATATGAAAAATTTCTTAACTGAGTTACAACCTCAACCTCTAAGGATTCCATTACCATAGTTATTAATGAATATGTAACTACTTTTCTCATCAGTCTGTTACACCAAAAAAAGGTTTTACACAGGAACTGTTTTTCTTTTTTCAATTTTCTTGACAGGTCTTTTGTTGCAATAGTAGAGTAATTGCATCCTTCAATCCTTCCAATTAATACCAAACAACTCAGGCAATATGCACTCAATACATTGTTCAAGCTGTAGCCTAAGCCACTAGAGCTGAGACACTATTGAATTCGAGCTATTATACAAAAATGAGATAATGACAGAGCATAATACCCTGTTGATCATTTGGAGAGCCTTGTTCGACTGCTGGTTCATGCAACTTTGTCGGGTCTCCTCCACTCGCAACTCTTTCTCTCAATTTTCTAAGAGAAATGTATCAAAATTTTGCACACAAAGAATAAAAGATTAAAGCAGAGTCCAAAATCCAAAGGATTTAAACATAAAAAAAATAAAAAAAGACAGAGAGATCAGTACTTTTACTTGTCTAGTGGCGGCAACCTGTTCGACCTCATCTCATGAACAAACTGATCAAAAGAATAATATGGGAGCAAACGTGAGTGCCATTCGGTGTACAACCCAATTAAGTTCCCCAAATCTCTAACCTCCAAAAACTGCTAAAAACAATTTAGCATAATATGATGAATTTTTTTCCACAAAAGAAAGGAAACAAGAGTGGAATTGAATATGAGACCTCGTTTCCGAGGCCACGGTACTTGAAAGCGCGAGTGAAGTGGCGGAGGACGTGGGCGAGGTCAGCTTCGGCCTAGTCTTCTGAACTGACACCTTTTTGCCTTCGAAGCACCGCTGTCTCTCTATCTCCTCTCCTCTGGCTGTTGCATCTCGGCCTGGGCAGAGATGAGACGCCCAGATTCCAATCTGGGGACATAGATGAAGCTTGGATTTCCGAAGAGAGAGATCGCAGAGAAGAGATGAAGCAGCCCCAGTGCATGCGAGGCGTCCTAGGTTTTGAAGGGGTGATTTTTTTTTTTTCCCTTATTTTAACCGGTTAACTCAAACAACCAGTTTCACTTGTTTTTAAAAAATGCCCACGTGATAGGCTGTACCGGTACAGCCGATGTACCACAGAAGGACTATACATACAGTACCAACTCCCCATCTAAAACCCTAAACCCCAAACCGGAGAGAACCTGTAAGAAACAAAATACAAACCGAGCTCGCATTCTCGCTCACCCATGGCGATCAGTAGCGAAGCCCTGAACTCCCTGAAACTCACAGACCCAACGCAGTTACTGACGCCGAGCTCCGCGCTCTCCCAAACGGCTCGAACGGCCTTGCAGAACCTCTTCTCCTCCCTCAGACCGTTCACGCCCAAATCGCCATTTGATCAGCTGTTAACAGACGGCTTCGACGCCGAGCAGATATGGCAGCAAATCGACCTCCAATCTCAGCCGCTCATCTCGAGCCTCCGCCGAGATTTGAAACGGTTCGAGAAAAATCCGGACGAGATTAAGACGCTGAAGGTGCTTGTACAAGGCCAAGAGAAGGTTCTGGAAGCTGAAAATGAGGGTTTAAAGAACGAAATCGATGGTTCTGATGAGGAATTTGATGAATTTGATGAAGACGATGAGGAGGAGGAAGAGGAAGAGGAAGAAGAAGACGAAGAAGAAGGTGAAGAGAATGAGAGTGAGGATGAAGAGGAGGGAGAAGACAGTGAAGGTGAAGCTGAAGGTAATAATGGGATAGATGATGGGTTTTTTAAGATAAAGGATTTGAAGAAGTCTTTGGAGGATAGTGAAGCTAGGGAATATGGGTTAATGAAGACTGAAAAGAAGAAGAAGAAGAAAAAGAAGAAAGGTAGCGATGATGATGATGATGATGATGATGATGAGGATGAAGAAGAAGATGAGCTGGTGAGGCCCTGCTTGAATTTTTTGTTGGATAGTTATTTGGTTTTTGGCTTAAGAATTTTGCTGATTTTGAAGCTTGTCTTTTTGGTTTCTAATTCGATTCATTTTGCCTATTTAGCTTGGAGATTTAGACATTGGCGATGATGAGGATGAAGAAGACGCAGACAAGTTTGCAAGGTGCTACATTTATGATTTATCCAATAATTTTGTTTTTCTTTTCTTTCTACGTTTATTGTACCACAATTAGTTGATTCTATGAATATGGATCGATCATTGACTGCAAATTCCTGGTTCCTCTGCATTTGTTTCTCTGATATATATCTATTTTATGTAATTCACCAGTGCATATCTGTTGTGGTCATGCATATATATATCCATTTAAATATGCTTCACTGCTGCTTCTCTGCTACAGATATGAAGACTTCTACGGAGGAAAAAAGGAAAAACCTTCTAAACGAAAACCAAAATTGGTTGATGGATCAAAAGATTTGGGCATAAACAATGAGGATGAGGATGAGGATGAGGATGAGGATGAGGATGAGGATGAAGATGAAGATGATGAAGAAGAAGTTGAAGAAGATGATGATGAAGATGAACAAAAAGATGAGAAGGTACTTGAAAATCAAGTAGTGTAACAAAATTTGTGAGCATGGTCTTGCAGTTCATAGGTTCTCCATATTTTCAAATGAGTTTCATCTCATTTCAATATATATTTTTTAATACAGAAGCAGACAACTCTTTCTACCCATGAAACGAAGCTTCAGAAACTTCGTTCTGAAATAGACCAGATGGAAAAAGCAAATTTGGAGCCAAAAAATTGGACCATGCGAGGAGAGGTAACATTGCTGTTTCTGATTTTCTTCTTTGGGACACTAATAGTCGTATTATGCATGTTGTGATACCCATGTATCTTTTAATGGATTACATATATCAATTATGGCTTTTGACAACAGGTAACTGCAGAGAGAAGGCCAAAGAACAGTGCGCTAGAAGTTGATCTAGATTTTGAACACAATGTTAGACCTCCCCCTGTAATCACAGAGGAGGTTACAGCATCGATTGAGGATATCATCCAGAAAAGAATCGAGCAGGTAATCAACATTTTTAATAGATACGCTCCAGGACTTTATTTTCATGTCATATTTTCTTATCTAAAATGTTAAGTTCAAAGTTCAGCTATTTCTAATGAACCACATTTTCATCAATCAACTCTACTGGAGGCTTTTTGGCACTTTATATTGATCACTATAGATTAGAAAGATTTTTTTTTTTCAATTCTCATTTTTTTCTAAGCTTACTCATTCTGTCATTATTTGATATTGTTGCTTGTTTCTTCTACTCTCTCTCTCGTTGTGTTTGTTTGTGGATTACAACCAGTTCTAAAACTGCAGTTGTGTTTTATAGGGGCGTTTTGATGATGTTCAAAAGGCTCCGACTTTACATTCTAAAGCACCAAGAGAAATTAAAGAGTTGGTAAGCATTACTTTTTGATAGAATTTTGATTTATTGTGTGTAAAATGAAGTAACTTGTTCAATGTGTCTAATCCTTTTGTTTAATATATAGGACGAGAATAAGAGCAAGAAGGGTCTAGCTGAAGTCTATGAGGTATGGTTCTCCTGGTGCAAAATGCAATCACTTGATTTGCTGCCCAACCTTCCAAAGTTCGATCTCCTTAGGCTGGATTTCTGTCTTAGCATCTAAATGTGATACTTAACAAATTATTTTTCAATTTTGAGTAAAATATGCTGAGAAGCTATTTTTATTAATTTCTGCAGGACGAGTACGTTCAAAAGACGAATGCGGCTTCTGGTCCATTGTCATTCACAGACAAACAGAAGGAAGAGGTGCATGTTTTGATTGTTCTTCTATGTTACTAATCAAAATTTAACGTCCTTATCTGTATCTAAAGGTGCTAATTATTATTCTTGTGGTCGTTATCTTTGACCAGGCAAGCAAGCTGTTCAAGAAACTTTGCTTGAAGTTGGATGCTCTTTCTCATTTCCACTTCACTCCAAAACCTGTATGCTTCACAATCATAAAATTTATTTATTTATATGCAGCGTATACATTTCTAATTTGTGGGCATTCATGTACTTGCTATATGGTATCTGGGATAGGTTATCGAGGATATGACTGTACAAGCTAATATCCCCGCTCTAGCGATGGAAGAGGTAATGTGAACTCTGCATTTCCGTTTTCTTTTTATATTCTTTTCTATCACAAATGTCTTTGGAAAATTGACAATCATAATATCTCTCCTTGGGCAGATTGCACCTGTGGCTGTCTCTGATGCAGCAATGCTAGCGCCTGAGGAAGTGTTTTCAGGCAAAGGTGATATTAAAGAAGAAGCAGAACTTACACAGGCAGAGAGAAAGAGGAGGAGAGCTAACAAGAAAAGGAAATATAAAGGTAAGCTTGGACAACACAAGTTAGATTATCCTCTAATGGGACAAAATGTTCATCCATCTGACCCTTTTCGGTCAGATGATTGCTTCTGTTCCACACAAATTGAATAAACATCTGGTTGTTGACTTGTTGAAGAAAGAATGTCTAGGATTGTCTTCCAACTAGGATTGTACTCATAAATCTTCTTGCCCATCCCATTTTGTTACCAATATCTGCATAACTTTAACTGTGGACACATTACAGCTAGGGAAGCAAAAAGGACGACGAAAAAGCCACGAGACAGCTAAAAGGATGGCAAAGAAGCCATGGCACAGCAAGGTGCTATCAACGGTCGATGGTAAATGGCTTTTGTAATGGATATAGTGTTTTGCTTCCTCAGCTCTAACAGTTCTTTGTATTGCAGGGAAGGAAGGATAATTAGATGGTGCATAAGTTTAACTTAAGCCATGGTTGCAACTGGTTGACAGATTAGAGAAGAGGAAAAGAAGAAGAGGCTAAGGTGGGAGAGTTCATCTTGAAGATCTCATTTGCTCAATTTCTTCTCCTCACCATTCTGAGTTTTGATGGAAGAGTGAAGAAAAAACCCTGTACAAGGCATATGAAAATTATGAACAAAACACTTGAAAGGGAAATTCTTACGTCCTTAATTTGTTTGTTTTTTGAAATTTTTATTTACTGTTACTCAAAATTCGGAGATAAAAATTTGTATTAGACAGTATGATCATATTAGATCGTATAAATCAAGGAGTTATTATTTACCGAAATCAATCCATGAAGTTAATCCGTGTCCAAGAATTCTAGAAAAATAAAAGAGAAAATAGGACTCGGTGATGGACAAAAGAATTGATTTATCGTTTTAAGATTAATTTTTCACTGTGAAAATCTATCCCGACCTTTATTTTTCGGTATTTCACCATATGAGGGACTTATGATCAAACAAAGAAAATTTGTTATTCTGCTTCATAAATTGGAAAATTAATTGAAAAATCCTTCAAAATATTGTGAAATTGTTACTAGAGTGTTCTTATTCCTCAATAAACGAAACAAGGCCTATGCTCTTTCTCTGAGATTTTCATCCTTCTCTCTTCTCACCGGACAATAGGGAGATCTTCAAGCCTTGCTCAATTTTCTGTTCTACTTATTCAAATTTTCTTCAAGCCTTTCAATTGCTGCACCAACTCCACTCCTTGCTTCTCTTTGATCTGAATCAGGATGTGTAGACGGGTTCCCTTCATTTGCTTTCTCTACCAGCTTCAAATGCGCCCACCCTGCCACAAAATGCATCAACCCATGTTAGTGGCATACGATCGATAAATGTACACTTTGGGAAGATTAGAGGGTTGAATGTATTACCAAATGGAAAACCCAATGCTGCTCCTAGGACGGCACCAAGCATCACATTTCTTGCTCGCCATGGCAATGATCCTGGCACTGATTGAAGAAGAAACCAAATGTTAGACATCGTATTCTGAAAAGGCTTGAAGCATCAAACGAGAAGCCGATGCTTCAATGCATGCCAACGACGACAACCAGTTAACAAAGAAGCTCAGAAGATTAGATATGACTCTTACTTATTAGACCAAATGTAGCAGCAGTGGCTGAACCGGCTCCAACAACATTGAAAACATCATGCACACCCCTTTTCTCAGCAAGCAGATTTTGTATACCACAAAATGTAGCAGTAAACAATCCAAGACGCACTCCACCAACTATCGAGCCCCAAGTGACTCGTATGAACCTTTTCTCCATTGCATCTCTCATCATACGATATTGTTCACGCTTGTCTGGTGTGCTCCCAAGCTTCAACATTACTTCTGCATCCTTGCTCTAGTTTCAACAAAATACATTTGAAATATGATGTTAAAAAGAGAAATCAATCAGATGAATAAATAGTCAATATCAACAAAACCACTTTACAAGTAATGTTATCTAACATCTTCTGAGATTGAGATCAAAATCAAACACCTCAATCGTTCAAACATTGTTATGAATCACTACAAAGCATCAAAACAAGCACTTGGAGCATTGTTATTTTGATACCATACAAACTTACAACTGAAGCAGATGCCTCCTTGCTACCACCATAAAACAGGCCTGCAAATACTCCGATCACAGTTGCTGTGCCCCAGTTGACAGTTCCTGCTAGTTTTTGAGAATGCTGATTCAAAGAAAACAACATCATAGTTAGGCTAACAGGAATTTTAGCAAACACACGATGGGCAATTCGAATATAAAGTACCACTCAAGTTTCAGAAACACATAACAGACAAAACCCAAATTTCAAAATCTGCAATTTAACAACTTTGAGGACCCAATTAAACGAGTGTCTCTAAAATCCAAAACTTGACCAAGAAATGAACAAAAACAATTATTTGAATGGCCTAATTAATTACATATTGCTCGGTTTTAGAGAACTATCGTATAAGAAGAGCAAAAAAGTTCACATTTTTATAACTATATTAGTAAGTAAAGTGAGCAGAGAAGATAATCAATTACGTTTGAGACGGTTTCTTCTGATTTCTCCAGAGATTCCATGATCAAATAGTATGATGCTCTTCACACTGACAATAACACTGTGTTTCGTTTCCAATAAAATTAGTGTTCTTTATCTCTTCTCGCCGAGGAAGCGAGAACAGCTGGAGGCAGTTAGAATTACTGTTGTATTTTCTGGGCAACCAAACAGAGGGTAAGCGGCATGAGAACGGTGGTGATGACCGCCATCGCCAGTTCTCAATTCTCAGTGAGGTGGCACGTGGAAACTTGAGAGTCAAAATAAGGATCAGACAAACGACATGTCGTTGCAAAGTTGCAATCTTTATGTAGCTAGCTAGGCCTTGCAATGATGAATCATGAATTATAGGGAACTTTTGTTTTGTTTTTTTTTAACTTTATCCACAATTTTGCAAACAAAGAGAAGCCAAGAAATTCCAATTTAACTTTACCTCCTAACTATATGACTACATCTTCTTTAGTTGTTCTTTTTCTAAGTAGCAGTGTCGCTGTTATGTCTTGTTATTTGATTGCGCCTTACTGCTTATGGGCTTTGTATCTCTCGGATTTTTGCCTAGTTGTTATGAAATTCCATCTTTCATACCCAAAAAAAAAAAAAAAAAAAAAAAAAAGGGGGGGATGTCAAGAAATGACAGCTAAAAACATAAAGCAACCCAATGAGAATCATTTCATGCAATTTTTATTGCCTTGCAGTACCCAAAAGCAAGCTTCCAATTTGCAAAAGCTACACTAAAGTTTTAAAAACAAATAATTTCTCCAACCAAAAAGAGAAACAAAACCGATAAACAATTCACCAAGATTCTCAACACTACATGTGATTGTGAACAAAGTCCCCCAAATCATGCCCACAAGGCTACAACATCAGACATTAACTCAACCCTCCAAGCAAAGTATCATTGCAGTTTGCACCAATTCACAAACCACTTCTCAAATTCTCTCTCTCTTTCTCGGATAAACCCATGAGTACTAGTACAACTATGCTCATTCTCAGCTTCCTCTACCTTCTATTTTCAGCATTAATTCCATCAAATTCAGGCAATGCTGCATGCAGATCCTATTGTGGAAACCTCACCATAGATTACCCATTTGCGCTCCATTCGGGCTGCGGCCACCCGGGTTTTCGAGAACTCCTATACTGCATAAACGATGTGCTTATGTTTCACATAAGCTCAGGATCTTACAGGGTCCTAGACATAGACTATGCTTATCAAGCCCTCACTCTACATGACCCTCACATGTCAACTTGTGACAACATAGTGCTAGGAGCAAAGGGTAACGGCTTCTCCGTCGAGCAATGGCGGGCCCCGTACATGAATCCGACGGCCGACAACGTATTCATGTTGATAGGCTGCTCAGCTCAATCACCACTCTTCCAAGGCTTTCCGGGAAAGCACTTGCCCTGTAGAAACGTTTCAGGCATGAGCTGTGAAGAATACTACGGTTGCCCAGCATGGGATTTGCTGGGCGGCCATAGGAAGGTGGGCTCCATGTTTGGGTCAGGGCCACCTGAGTGCTGTGCAGTGCCATTTGAGGCCATCAAGGCCATTAATCTTACCAGGCTTCAGTGTGAAGGGTACAGCAGTGCCTATAGTCTTGCCCCATTGAGGCTTGATGGGGCTAATGGGTGGTCTTATGGGATCCGAGTGAAATATTCTGTTCAAGAAAATGATGAATTTTGTAGGGCTTGTGAGGCTACTGGTGGCACCTGCGGGTATGGAACTGATGGCATTAGGCAATTGTGCATGTGTGGGAAATTGAATTCTACATCAAATTGTGATTCTGGTTAGACATTAACAGCTTCGTCATGATTCTCATTTTCTGTTTTATATATATAATTCAATTAATAATTTTATTGATGATCTTTATGTGTGATGCAGTAAAGTCATCATCAACAAGAACATACTCTGCGGTGGACAGCTATACATTGATAGGTATCTTCTTCAGCTGTTCAGTCATTTTGCTGCAATTGACCTTCAAATTTATCATTTCATCAAGCTCGTAAATGAAAAATTAGTTTCCAATTATCCAACTTTGGTATCTAATTTGGTTACTTGTTTGCAGGATCACTGGTGTGTCTGCTAGCATGGATTACAAAGAACCATTATCCATCACCATATGTTATGCATCTCATTATGTGAATGTCAGATTTATATATTGTTGGCTTCTTGCGTGTTATATATTGTTGGCTTCTTGTATGCATACATGAGAGAGAGAGAGAGAGAGAGAGAGAGAGAGTTGTAAACATACTTTTGAAAGTTATTATGCCTCCATTGTTTCACTTTCACATAAGCAAATAGTACACTTGACTTTGGATTTGAAAGAGGAAGAGAAATGTTGGAATTCTTTCCAAGTCGATTTATTTTTCCCGAAAATTACATGAAGTCCAAAATTTCACCTTTCTACTCTTACCCTTTTTTCTTGCCAACATCTTGCTGCCCTATTAAGGGATGATCTAGTACATTGCATTCAACAGTAAATTACAAAAAGGTCCGTTTGCCTTATTATGTTCTTTCAAATGCGTACTCTACATCGGCTCTCGATCATGATGAGTTCAAAACTGATATCTGAGGCATCCTTAATAAACAATTGTGTCTTTCTTCATTGTCTGAAATCATTAATCAAAACGGATTAAAGGAATTGATAAGTTTCATCACATCCTGAAGATGTTAATTATATATGGTCAGACCACTCACATTGGATATATCTACCCATTGATCAAGGGTCCTGATAGCCTTCCCTGAAATTTGGGTTTCACGAGCCAACGAAACTCCTTCGGCCAAGGTGTTCACCTGACCGCTGACAAAGAGAGCTGCTGCAGCATTTAAGATCTGGCCAACAGATTTGGTAATGAATAGATATCTCAAACATAGGAAGGACGTAACGAAATCCATATTTAGTTGTAACAATCAAGAAAACATACAAATGCATCTGCAATGGAACCTTTCTCCCCTGACAATACACGCTTTAGTGCCTCAGCATTATACTCAGGGCCTCCACCTCGCAAGTCATCTAGGGTGCAGCGAGGAATCCCAAAATCCACTATAACATAAAAATAATGATTTTCTTGTAAGTTCAATGAAAAATCATCCGAAAATCTGAAAGCAGCAATAAGCATAAGAATTAATAGTTGAGAACTAGAAACAAAAAATTCTCACATGGATCAAAGGAGAACTCCTCAATTTTATTAGGAGTCACATCAAGGATATGCCCAGGTCCTATATTCAAATCAATTACATGTAAGTTAGGGTTATATTTGAATTAGAAGCAAAATAAAGATGATAATGTATTAGCTTAAGGCAGTAAAAGGCCTCGTACAACTTCCTAAAACATAGACTATAATAAAAAGTGGGATTTTACCAAGTGGACTCATTTCGTCCAAGCCCTGTGAGTGAACAACTAATGCTCTCTTCATTCCAAAGCTTTGCAATGCTTTAGCCATCTTCAAGACCTACACAATTAAGAAATATAATGAGCCACATGCACACTAGTTAGTTATAAGATAAAGTCCAAGTTTCTACAAGATGTACCTTGTGTCCACTAAAGTGTTAAATAAACAAGATACATTATTATCATTACACAAGCGATGCCAAAACTATTTACATGAAGTGAAACCCATAGTCAACAAAGAAATATAACATAGTTGTTTCATTT